>NC_141157.1:7354174-8554174 GCF_053477565.2 Lygodium microphyllum
AAGTGCGAATAAAGGTGTTGGTCCTTTCTCTAACTAATGTAGAAAGACTACATATGATGTGATGATTATAATGAAATAAAAATGCTACATTAAAACTAAACTTTATGCAACCTTTTCTTTTAATAATTGATTAATATCAATGTCAATTTTGTCTTTAAAATTTGTACAACTTTGTCTTTTAATATGCCATTAATATTAATGTCAAAGAGTAAAATAAATATTCATACCTATGCATTAAAGGAACTATAAGCTTAAAACACCCATATAAAGACAGCTTGGCAACCTCTCAATGACGAGAATAACCAACCTCACATTTGGTCCAAACAAAGAATGAAATCAAGGGAACCTATGCATCAATCATTTTACTATTACATAGTCACATCAACATTCCCTTATAATAATGATAGGTTGGGTAACAACTTACCCCTAGAATAACATTGATTTGGGTTCTATCCTATACCTAACAAAAAATCATGATTGATTAGTTGTAATCCTAATAATAATCTAGAAATCCATCCTACACTAATGTTGTCCACTTGTCCTTAGGATGGGTTCATCAAGGCCTTTATCCACCCCTTTCTCACTCATGGATGCAAAAATCTATATCTGTCTAAGTGGTTTATACTAATGTGCTCATTTAACATATATAAAAAAATTCTTTAATGATCTCCTTACACAAGGTTCATTGCACAATCCTTAAGGCACAACTCATCACTCACCCACTCATCGAACAAACATTTTCCTATATGGTTCAATTTCTTTATTGTAATCCCCCATACGACTCCCAACTCCGACAACGTTGTTCCACTCCTTGGTCAAATTTTAAGGCCTTCTAGGTATATTTGAAATGGTTTGTTATGCTCCATTGGGTATGCATTATAGCTAATACCTGTGTTGTTAGATCATTTTAAGAGAAGCTTATTTTAACCTCTAAAATTTAATAGAATTCAGGCAAGTTAGCCTACTATCTATGTTGCTATATGATTTTTTACTTTTAATAGCAGCTTCTCATGTTTTAGTAAAGCTCAACTTGTGGTTTGTGTGTGCGAGAGAGAGAGAGAGAGAGAGAGAGAGAGAGAGAGAGAGAGAGAGAGAGAGAGAGAGAGAGAGAGAGAGAGAGAGAGAGAGAGAGAGAGAGAGAGAGAGAGAGAGAGAGAGAGAGAGAGAGAGAGAGAGAGAGAGAGAGAGAGAGAGAGAGAGAGAGAGAGAGAGGTCTAATGAAAGATGAAGTCTAAATGCTTCCCCATAAAGTTAACTCCTAAAACCCCATCCTCAAAAAAACATATTGTAAAGTGTATGATTCTTGCATGCATTTATTAGTGTAGATGCTACACTACTATTGGTTTGGAGTTTCAAGTGGTAAGAAAAACCCAAAGCATCTCCCCCTTACGAAATGTGGCATGCTTTTGCATGATGTGCATTAGGATCTTGAAGTACCCTAATTGTTATTGGCATTGGTGCTTCAAACCTTGGTGCAAAGCATCTGGAGAACACTGGCGCAAAGCGCCAAGAGAATCTAGGCAATATGTTAGCTATTAATAATACAAGTGCTTCATAATTTTAGCTATTAATAATACAAGTGCTTCATAATGGTTTTGGGATCTTTCATGGTTTATTTTTTAGGGACTCAATTGGCCATGAATCATATTGCCACATAAGACATGCATCAAGATGCAAAATGTGTTAACCAACAGTAAAAATGATGTTTCAAATTGTGATGCAAAGCACCAAACTTAAGTTGGCATGTGGCGCCAACGACGAGAGGAGACTAGGCACGGAGCACATAGTTAAAACTATGGGTTATTTGTGCCATGATTAGTTAACTTACTTGGATTGTGCCACTTAAAATTGGGCTCCCTTAGCATACCCTTATCCTCTTTTCTTGCAATGTAGAAACATTCTAAGGTAACTATCTAGCTTCCCCCTTTAGAAAGGCCATAGCTCAAATAGAGCTCTCAAGTCCTAAATATAAGGATGTAAGCTAGAAAGCATGTTGAATCTTGATATTTTGTTAAAGGATTATTGAGAAATAGGTGCATAAGTGGATCTTCAATTTAATAACAAATCCTTTTAATGGATTTTAATGAATCTCAAAAAACTAGTGGAAAGAAAAGTGACATTTAGGCTTATCAAAGATTTCATTTATAATTGCATGTTGTGCTTACTGTTTGATCTAGTAATTCTAAATACAAAAATGAGACAAGTTGTAGGAGATAAAGCTTGAAGAAACTCAAAGAAAATGAAAGAAAATACATATTTATCACTTTAGCCCTTGCCACAACTAGAAGGGAGAAATTCCAACTATACAAAACATCTGGCCATCAATTTATTAGATGAAGAAGCCAATCCTTCAATCAAGCAAAAGTTACCTTGATAATCCACCTCATCCAAAGTAACTTCTTCAAGAAGAGCTATTCACCAGTTCTTCAATATGTCAAATATCTTCACTAATAATATCCTTAGTGAGCTACGTTTTTCTATAACCATAATATCATCGTCAAGCTTTTAATTTGGAATCATTGTCATCTTGACTCTCATCCTCTTGCATACACTCATGTGCATGTAATTAGGTTGAGAGCCAAATGTAGAATCCCCATCAATCTTTGTATTTCAAATCCCAATATAGGGAAGGTTGAAATCCTAATGTAATGATATCATATGACACTTTTTAGAGAAAAAGAGAGAAAATATGCATGCACCTTAATTATACTACATTTAGTAGTTTCTCAAAGTTAGAGATGCTTGGTGGCGTTAATTAATCAACTCCATCTCTAACCCCCTACTATTAACCTATGGAAGTACATATACTCACGTGTCATGGACAATCCAATGCATACATGGATTGAGTCCTCAAGTGTGGGGCATACCTATGGATTTTTGGCTCATGCCTAGTGTTAAGCTCATCTGCTAGTTCAATAACATATATCTTATACACAAAAATACTAGGAGACTACTTAGGAAGTGGTTGCACATGGGGTTTTAATTGTAAGTATTAAAGCTTGTAGACAAGGCTAGCTCTTCACCTCTACTTCTTCCAAAACCAAGTAGTTCATCCTTTCACATTGTAAAATTTTTATATGGATGGACTCACCAATCAAGTGTACTCATATCAACAATGGTACTATATTTGGTTATACCTTTTTATCCACCACTCTTTAAACTTCCATCTAGCAAGAAATTTGAGTTGTATTTTTCAAATTCCACAATATGAGCTACATGATCATGAGAAAGAACCATTGCTCCTCCATCAAACTTTACCACTCAAAACCCAATATTCAGCATCTACAATGTAATACCTTCAATAATATGTGATGTGAAAAATTAACTATTAAAGTAATAAGTAAGAATTGACAACTAGAAAAGAAACAAGAGACCAAGATGAGAGTTTAATTTTAACATGCTAATTCTTAGAGATATTTGAGTCATAAATGTCTCTTTAAAGTGCATCTTTGTTCAAATTTCAATCCTTAAGACTAATGCACATAGTACTTTAGAGTCAATTTGTATTTTTTAGTCATTTTGTGGCTCTTCTTGCCACTCCACTATTAATTGTTGTCCTATCTTGCTAAATGGTAGCTTGGGTTTTGATGGTTGGTCTTTCTATTTGGCTTATTTACCTTGAGTGAAAGTTGTGATGATTCTTGCCATGGTAAGATCAATTGCACTCTTTTTGTTAGCATATTTCCAATATCTCTTCTTTAATTAGTGGGCAAACATTGGCCTTCCAATGGTTTCTAATCCTATTGGGCTTAGTAAAGATTCATGCTCAACATCCTAGAACACTTTGGTCTAGCATAACTTCTTCTTCTTAAAAGTCCATTTTTGCAACCTTGACACACTCTTTTACCTTTTCAATAATCTATAATTGATATTTAGGGTCAAGTTGCTCTTCCACTATTGTAGTCTCAAGCTTATCAATTTTGATTTTGACATACTTACAAAGTTTTGGTAAGGAAAATATCGATGTACTTTCACTTTTCAGATGGTATGATTACTTTATAAGGATGCTTTTCTCAATTGACAATTGCATATAGATATATATGCCACACTCTTAGCATGCACTACCTCTCTATTTGTGATAGTTTGATGTCAACTCTAGGTTCTATGGGTCCTTAATTAAGATGAGAAAGTAGTGCTAGTGGGACCCCTCATTGCGAGAAATTCATCTATTCTTAGATATTGATGATTGGCATAAGGGTCGAAATATGCTAACCTCTTACTTACTTCATAGATGGCTACATCATGGCTATGTTTTTTGCAAGGGTCACATACACTATTCCTAGGCTGTAAATGTTGTAACATTAATTATGGCTTTTTTCTTATGATAGATATGCTTGATTATTTCCCCTTTGCTTTGTTACTCTAGAGATTGATTAGGCTTGATATTTAGGCTTTTCTATTTCTTCTCTATTTAAGGAAATCTTCCACTTGAATATATTTTTCAAACACTTTGTAAAAGTTGGACTAATTTGAGCTTGAATTGTTTGCTATAGATGTTTGTTTTTTCTCACGTTTGATCCCATTGATAAAGATTGTATCCATAACCTCTTGTGTGGATCACTCTACTTGATATCCTTTTATAAAGAGCTTGGACACTAGTCACATACCTAATATAGATTGGTTGTCTTTGTACCATATGTTCTTGGGTATAACTATTGGGTTATTGAGAAAGCCAACTATAAAGAACCATTTGACCATATGTTCTTGAGAGAAGAATAGGTAGTATTCTTTGCAGCATCAAGTCTTGTGAACCAAGTTCATCTTTTTCCTCCACAATATCACATGAAAACTTGTGTCTCTCTCTCACTATCATAAGGTTGTTAGCCTCACCCACATGCTTGAACTATTCCATGAAGTTATATGTACCATCTCCCAATAAATACTTTTCTAGTTCCTTGGAAAATAGACAGAGACTTTGATTGCTCTTTGTCACCTACCCATGAGAGTGAGTAAATAAAAAATAGTTCATTGGATAACATTTCTTATAAAAAAATTTGTTGAACTAAGTTTTGTGTGAGTTATAATATCTTCTAGTGTCCTTCCCTCAATTATTATTTTGGATGACTCTATATGCTCTTTGAGCTCATTCTAAATATTATATCTTCTTTGATCATCATGTTAAGATCTTCTTTCAATAGTTTCTCTATAACATCAAACAACAAAGGGATGGGAGTGTGTTAAGGAAACAAGACCTTGACAAAGATACCTTTAAGGCTCATATATTTGGGTAATAGAAATTATTTTCTCTTTTTGGTCATGAGCAATTTTCCTCTTATCCCTTAATGGCTTGATAGGCCTTTCTATTTTGGTTGCAAGGTCAAGTGTCTTTAGTTTCTACTTTCGATTTCTTACAACTTGGTATTAGGTCAAGTGTCTTTAGTTTCTACTTTTGATTTGTTACAACTGGGTATCTTCTCTCTTAGGTTAAGGTATTAGATATAGACTTGGATTCTTGTCCTTTTAAGGCCTAAGTACTTCTCTAGTCGTCCATTCTGGTGGTTCTCTTTAAGGCACAAGTCTTCATTGTGTAAGAGGTACAAGTCCTATGATATATCTAGCTTGACTAGGTTTGCTTGGTTTGTTTTCTTACTCACTAAATCACCTTCACATGGATACATAGTATGGACTTGGGATATTCCATGGTAAGATTGATTACTTGAGGTAACTTTGCAATGTCTAGATGGTCTCTTTGGGCTCAAAAGTGGTTTTGGACTAGAATTTGACTAGATGGGGTCTTTTGGGTTGCTAGCCAATAACTATAAATGATCTACTTTGCTCAAAAGGGTATAGTGGATAAGATGGTGGCCTTCAAGATATTTAAGGTGATAATACCTTGAGGACACTTTGTTCAATGGTTGGAGGATCTCTTGAAGTAACTATTGTATGCAAAATCTCATTGTGAAGTGCTTACTCCCTTCTTCTAAATTTCTAGGCAAGACAATGGGTGCTCAAGTTAAACTCAAGTGAGTATGATGATCTAGAATATGTAGACTTACAATGTTCTTCACACCTTATAAAATAAAAGATGAAGCTTTGTTTGCAACTTTGAGGTATTGAGGTGGTGTTAAAATCTTTCATAGGTCCAAAAGAATCTTCTAGAAGTTATATTTTCTTTTTATAGTAGCTTTCCCTTCAATAAGTCTACTTGTCCTAGAATGTGGACTTGAGGTATTACAAAAACCATTACTAGATAAGAGATCAAGATTTAGATGGAACTTGAGGTCTTGCGATAGTCCTACACTCCTTACATTTGTCTAGCAGCCTCTTGCAAGGGTTTTTTTCCAATCTTAAGTGTTTGGTTGCCTTTCTTTGAGTCTAAGACTTGATGGAGAGTAGGATTAAGGCATTGAAAAGCTAGACTTGAGGAAGAGAAGATAAAGGATTCAAACCTTACATTGAGGTATTCCTATTAGTGGCCTTCTCTATTACCACTAAATCTTTTGCTAAGAAAGGTGTAAATACTTGGGCCACTCAAGGTATACAATATATAGGTGGTATATAAGCTCATGCTTGAGCCATTTTGAAGAAGTTCAATTGGCTTAAGTAATAGAGATATCTAGGTTCTACAATTTATTATGAGTAGTGGAGTGGAGCTACTAGAGTAGAGGTATTATATTAAAGGTATTGAACTATAGGTTGCTTGTATACTCACACTTGAGGCATTTGAACAAGGTCAATTAGCTCAAGTACTATGAGGCATGAGGTATTCAAGCTCTATAAGTTATAGTTGAGGTACCATTGTGGAGGTAGTGTAGGTCTTAGAATGCAAAAGGAGAGCTATGGGATATCAATGGAAATATCTTGAGGGAACTTGAAATATTATGGAAGCCAATTTGGAGGACAAGTGCGAGAAGCATGTAGTGACATTTTTTGGCTCTAAAATTAGTGTCTATAGTATGCGTAAGTTGTGAGATCATGAAAACCTTTGCCAAGAGAGGGGTATAACCAAAGCAAATCATCCCTCAAGATCTCAAGATATTATTACCTTGGGGCCAAGTTTTGGAAGTTGGAAAGCCTTTTTGACAATGGTGCTGCAAGCAAACAATGATCCTAAACACTATGGTGGGTACTGACATAGTGGATCTGACTCTTAGCCAATAGATGCTTCCAATTCCACAAAATTTTATCCAAATATAAAACGCAACCATTGGGCTTGCAATATCCTAAGTCGATTAAATCTTGAGACCATCAAAGGTACTCTGTATGGATCAAACTACCATGGTATATAGGTAAGGTTTGGTGAGTTTATTACACCCAACATTGAGATTTGTATTTTATTTCTTGCATTTTTTGGATTGAGTAGAGAGACCATGGGAGAATGTTCAAGCTTGAACCACGAGCTAGATACGTGAGAGTAGCTTGAGTTTAGAGAGTAGAGAGTTTTAAAGAACAAGCTTCCATCAAATAACACCTTTCTCTAAGAGCCCAACAGGTTGTCAGGTCCTTATGCTTGGACAAGATGGTCTAGGATGTGCAATGCCAAGTTGTACAATAGAGGTTTCCCAAAGAGGGATGAGCATAAAAAAGAGGATTCTTGTATCATAAAAAAAATATTAAAAAATAGTGTATTAAGCTTTTGATCAATCAATTTGAGGATCCAAATGATACAAAAGACAAGCAATAACCAACAATGCCCTTGAAAATAATGTCTATGGGTGGATGGAGTAGACGTAGTTCAACTAAGAGGAGCTCCAATGGCCTCATGATCCAAGTTGATACTCTTCCCCTCTCCCTCCCTCCATCTTGTTAGTAAGAGGAACTCCAATGGTCCCATGATCCAAGTGATGCTCTCTTTATATTCTTTAAGTTGCCTCTTCCATCATATCTCCCTCTATACATCCACTCCATGAATGCCTTGTTGAGAAGAAAGGAAAGAAGAAGAAGAAGATAAGAAAGAAAGGAGATTCGAGAGAGCAAGCCTTTATGAGAAGATGAAAGCAAGATAATGGAGAAGAAAGACTTCTCTTAAGGTCCCTTGTACACTTTCTCACTCTCTCGTGGTCTCAATCTTTGGTTATAGTGAAAGCAAGAAGAAAAGGAGAAGGGAACAAGAGCTCTCAAGTTTTCACACAAAAGAGTGAGATCTCTATTTAATTTATACATAATATATACGATCTTGTTTTAGGTGGGCCCCCCAAATTAGACTAGGTCTCTAAGGCTTTCTTGCATTATTTTTCAATATATGAATGGGATTTTCTATTTATTCTATGGGATATTTTAATGCACATAGGCTCATTGGACATATTATTCTTATTTTAAACTCCACAATTTTCATAAGAGTGAGCTTGGTGCCCATATTTCAAAGACAATTCTATGTGTACTGTGGGTCTTTTTCACACTAGCTCTCAAGTGCTATGGACCAATCTTGCTACTATTAATAACTTAATAAATATACAATCTAAAGAGAAGACACACATTTAAATATCTTTAGAAATAATATATTGTCTTCTTGGCACTCATGTTGGTCTCTTCTTGTTATTTCTAGCTACCAATTGTCACTTTATTATTTTTTAACACTTTTAGAAATTACTATTTATGGTTGAAGATTATGCTTTTAGTAACTATTGGGGCTTTTTAAAGTTTCCTCACACTTTTGAACTTCAAAAACTATTATCATTACTATCATTTGCAATTTTTATTTGGTAGTCTTTAAAATCAATTAACTAGATTGCATTTTATGCTATTCAAAAAGTATTTTTAAATGTGAATAATGATTAAGTTGTACATTAACTACTAAAATTCAATCATGATATTTGATTACACACCATTGTTTTAAGAAACAATAAAATAGTCCTTACAATTTGATCGAAAACCAATGTTTATATGTTGAAGAAATCTTGCATTGTTACGAGCTTTGCAATCACTTGTATTCGAGCACTTAGCTAGAACTAGCATGAAGCTTGCAAGGCTCATTGAAAGTGAAAATTTCAAAATGGGTTTTTAATCATCTTTGGCTATTATGTTAAAGGTTATCTACCACTTTGGAGTAATAGTTAAATGATTAAGTTAGTTAAGATAGTTAAATTATTTAAAATAGTCAAATAATTAAATAAGTATATAATTATATAAATAAATTAAAATAGTAAAAGTACTATATAAATTAGTATATTAAATAAAATGTAAAAATTAGTATATAAATTAACATTAAAATATGAATTAATTTAAGATTTTTAGATCAAAACTAAGATATAAATTAAATATGTTTGAATAAACTTGCACTTTAATCATTCTATTCTGTCAGAGAAATTTTGACACGAGTACTTGTAATAGTTAAGAGTTTATTTTATTGTGTTAGAGACTTTTTCACACTCCAAGATAAACTCATATAAAATTTATAGTTCTTGATTATTATATTGTGTTGGAGAGTATCTCACATTTTTAAATAAGAGACAATAGAGAGAGAAAAGAGAGGGTACCTAGAGTAGAGAGTGGGGAGAGAAAGTAGAGGAGGGAGAGTAGAGAGAGAGAGAGAGAGAGAGAGAGAGAGAGAGAGAGAGAGAGAGAGAGAGAGAGAGAGAGAGAGAGAGAGAGAGAGAGAGAGAGAGAGAGAGAGAGAGAGAGAGAGAGAGAGAGAGAGAGAGCAAGGAGAGGGAGTATAGAGAGTAGAGGGAGTAGAAGGTATACGTGGACTTTAGTGTCTGTTAATAGAGAGCAGACATGGTTTTAAGCATCTTTTTAAATAGTTTTGTAAATTGTTTCTTACATGTGACTACAACTACACCTACAACACTTGTATTTATTGTTTGATGATGTTTAACTGGTTCGATTAATGGTTGATTCACATGTTTGTAAGCACACTATTGACAATTGTGTAAACTTTTTTAGAGTGCCTAAGGTCTACTAATGTCTACACGAACTATCATGGTTTGGTGAAGGCCCAATATCAATAGCTAGTCTAGAGGGATTTGTCAGTATCACATGTCTATCCATGCTAACATTTGGTATTGATAGTTCTAGTCTAGAGCATTTGCTCGGTATCAAATGTCTATCTAGGCTAACACTCGATACCAATAGTTCTAGTCTAGAGCAGTCCACTCCTATATGGAGTGATTTTTGACTTGGTACAATGTAAGTTTTTCCCCACAACTAGTTTTGTATCCAATTGAGTACATGATATGATTATAGGCCAATGGCCACTATATTTACCTTGTTTCAAATAAAATGATTCTTTTAAAATGACTACTTTTCCTTATTTTTGTGTATGTGATCTAAAGTTGTGTAATGGACCTATGCTAAAGGATTAATGAAAGAAGCTAATCTTGAATATATGAACTAAATGTGCTACAACTCTGATTGGAAAACTAAAGATGTTTTGGGTGTATGTGTGTAGGAAGTAGGAGGACAACTTCCCCGACAGGAGTTGTCCGATAGCTGGGTGGACTCAATTAGTCAAGTGGCTTCTCAATGATTAGGGTTTAGAGCTAAATAATGACTTCCTAGGATCCATGTCTTAGAACCAAACATAGCACTATTTTAGGGAGTCGATGTGATATTATGCATTATGCGCACATAGATCAATCTTCTTAACTTGATGCTAGAATGATGTTACCGATTGTAGTTGAGTCATTAGGAACCTCAAGTTGATCCCCATGGGTCGAGGTGGATGTTCCACTATGAAGTAGACCCAGAAGCAAGATAATTGTCTAAGCCCATGTATTACATGGATCTAGGTGTGTTGATGCTTCGGACAAGTGACTCGTGACTACCTAACATTATTCATTGGGTTTCTTGGGTGGGTATGTGTCATTTTATCTTTTGAAGGGCCATAATATTGGCTTTATCATCTTGAACAAGTAACATTTGACCCTCATTCTCCTTTAAGAATATCCATGTCACGTTCCAACATTTAATTTTGATGTAGCTCATTCTACAAGGAGAAGATTAATCATCATTGAATGTGCCATCCAACATGACATAAATGTTGGTAAACCTTTACGATTTTCTTGCCAACTTCTTTAGTGAAACTTTACTACTGGTCAATTCCCCTTTTTCCTCAATAGAACGATGTTTAAAGAACACCATAGAAGGTTGATGTCCATTGGTAAAACATGATCTACAAAAGAGCTAAATTAGAAGTAAAATCACATAATCTTCCAAGCCTAGTCAAACAAATTATATGACCTCTCCCAAGTAAGCTCTAGTTTGAAACAAATAAAGTATGTGACAAATGAGTGGCATAAACAAGACTACTCATCCTAATGTGCATTAATCAAATGCAAGCACTAATGTTTGTTAAACTCAAGATTTTGGAATATCTAAACAAGAACTAATGTTCTAGCCCTAAACATGAACAATATACACAATGTCCAAAATTTTGATCGAGCTAAAATGATCTAACTATACTAGTCAATCAACAAAATACACCATTTCTCAAAAGTCCAATGTCCCAAAGTATATCCTGTGCATGATCTATGCACTTGAGAAACCAATGACAACAAATGAAACATACTAAATAAACAAGAGGCACACTTTTTTGTCAATAAGAGTTATCAACTAGTTCATCTATAGCATCACAAAATACAATAACAACGATTTCATAGCATATGGAGTTTGTAAAAGGACATGTTTAGGTTGTTAAGTTAAAAGAGGTTTTTCTTGGCAAAGGTTTCATCCATTTTAATACTAACAAGATTTACAACTTTGAATGTATGTATTTGACAATCTATTACTAAGTTATTTGGTTTCATGGTTCAATAACAACCTTATGACATGTTGAGATTCTTAACCTTTTCTTTCTTTGAATTTTCTAAAATTCGTCAATGGCATGGTGTAAAAGGGAAGTCCCTTTTTAGGTCCATAATCTTTCCTAGCTTCATGTAGATCGATTCTTTGATTATGAGTATTAGAGTACCAATTAACACATACTCTTAGGCTTCTCAAATGACAGTCACTCAATTATTTCATCAAGTTTGAGAGCTTTTCTAATATTCCCTTTGAAACTCGATTGTGATTGTTTAAGTGGACCCAACATTGTTACTTTCTTTTGACATCTCACAAGTGGCAAACCTCTCATATGCTAGTATTTCTTCTTGTAACATTCAAGCGGTGATAAGATTTGCCTACCTTTGATACTCACTAGGACCAATCATATTGTGATTCCTAGTTGCAAGTACAATAAGTAGCTTGTAACATCCTTGTTGAGATAAGTTTTTGTCTCTCTTTGTTATGTCAATAATACTTTCTTAATGAATTGTGTTCCTTTGTTTATACATCCATTTCTTTCATGTGTATGACAGGCATGTTGTGGGTTTGTTTAATATTCATATTAATTCACAATTTCTATGTTTATTTACCCACTAAGGTTCAAGGCACTCATGGAAAAATGAAAACTTTTTCATAGTTTCACAATTCATATAAGCATAATTTAAAATGGTAGTCTCACTAGGATATTATAATAACGTACCGTGCCTTCTCACAAAAAGTCAAAGATAGAGTATCATAACTTGCATTCTTTTCATAACATGATCGAATTAGAAAACTATAGTTTGAATCTAATCTTTTTCCAAAGTAAGTTAGCATCATTACCTTATGTTCTCAAATAATCTTCCATAGTGTAGTCTATCTAAGACAATGCTAGCCTTTGTTAAGGTAAATCTTGGCAAAATTGACTTTTTTTGAATTCAAGAATTTTTAAAGTCACATTACATTCTAAACTTCATTATGGAGATAGAATGTATACTTTATTGCACAAAATATTGTTTTGAGGCTCTTAAAAGAACAATTTGGTTTTGGTTATCCTTTATATACTCGGCTTGACACAAAACTCCAAACTATTGTCTCAAGGAAAAACTCCAACTAGTGCATCTTGCATGATTGTTGGGGAAATATATTCAAAGTATAACATCAATTTAAGAAGAAAACTTCACAAACATGTGCTTCTTTGAATTGATTTCTAAATTTTCCATACCAAGGCTAAATAATGATAAGTGTGGAAATAAAGGCTTTTAAAACATTAAAGGTGTTCATAATATTACAAATACATTAGCCAAATTATTTGTGATTTGTTGATATGGATGCATGCTCTTTGAAAATGTTCCCCACATGGGGGGTCATTAATGATTGAAAACCACAAGGAAGTTGGATCAAAAGACTAATCCTACAACTGATGAGTACAACAAATTACTATCTTGAGAAACTATGAACTTTTTGCGGTACCTTAACTCTAGCATCTCTTTAAGTGCCCAAAGAAATGTTGTAAATTCTTCAAGCGTATCAAACTAGTGTCAACTTTTGTATAGGAGAAATCAAGTGCTAGTCTCATGGCTTATAGAAAATTATGTGAGGAAACACAATGTTACTAGAAAAATTGTAGTGTCTCTTTTTGTAAGAATCCAAAGCTACTAGAAGAGAGATGTACAATAATACCTACTTATTTGTTTAATAATAATAATTGGCTCTATTGCTGCATATTTAGAAGGCCATTGATCACATGGATGTTGGTGCAATAACGGGCTAACTTTTCAAAGCTTTGCATGCAAGCATGAAAGAATGTGCTAAGGTGTGAGACTTTGGATGAGAACAAAGAAGAAATGTTAGATTTAGTTTTTCAAGCAAGGAAGCATGTGAACATATATTGGTCGATTTTGGAAGGGGGATGAATAGCATTTTCTGTGTGGTATGTAAAAATTTTAAGGTTAAGGCTTTTGTAAATAAGTGAAATGTTAAAATCATCCTCTAGGATAGTTGTATAATAGCGATCCATAATTTTCTATGTTAAAGAATTCCAAGAGGTTTCACTTTCCTAAAGTAATGATATGCTCTACCTTCAACATATTTTCTTCCCTATGCAAAACTATGAAAAACCTAATTTTGTGATATAACTACCCTTAATTATGCTAAAGGAGACAACCTTCAATAGTCTCATGGGCACCTCTCTACAAGTAGCATTGTCCAAACCTAAACGTGCATGGATTTAACACATCATGTGGTCTCCAAGTTGACCTCATAGCAAAATGTCAAGGCTTCATACCTAAGGATTGAATATGAAGGTCCCTAACCTTCTAAAGTCATCCTAAGAATAGCCATCTAGCACCTCTTCTAAAAAGACCACTTGGTAGCCCCTAAAGAATGATAGCATCCAACACCAAAATTGGTTGAAAGAGTGTGAAATGAGAGGAATAAATGCACTAACCCCTCTTTCATAGCATAATCACACATTGTTAACCTAAAACAATGCTAGCTCGGATTTTGTCTTACCCATAACCAGTGATGTGCAATTAACCTAAACCTAAATAATAACTTAGAAATCCACTTAATGACTAAATGGATCCACTTATCCATAGGATATGTTCATTGGGACCTCACCAAGAGACTTACTTGCTTACAACCCTAAGCTTCTTCACTTAAGCTGATGAAGCAACAATGTGCTTCACCTTTTTTACCACTTGGCTTTTGGCCCTAGATGCCAAGTAGCTTATCTCAATATCTCTAGATGTATTGTTGAACCTTGGGGCTAGTTCAATTGATAATGGTATACTATTGGTTGTGTAAATCCAAATACCATAAAATGATGAATCCAATCGTTTTTTAGCATGCTAACAATAAGAAAGAATCAATAATATATCTACACTACAAAAATTATTTGACTTATTGGCTTGATGTACAAAGGTCAATTACAACTTTGTTGTTGATTCTCATGGTAGAGTTGTTTGTGGCCTCAATAGCTTGAACAATACCTCTATTACACACGTGTCCTTTAATTTCTTCTATTAGTCAAGGAAGGAGTGAGTGTGTGTGTGTGTGTGTGTGTGTGTGTGTGTGTGTGTGTGTGTGTGTGTGTGTGTGTGTGTGTGTGTGTGTGTGTGTGTGTGTGTGTGTGTGTGTGTGTGTGTGTGTGTGTGTGTGTGTGTGTGTGTGTGTGTGTGTGTGTGTGTGTGTGTGTGTGTGTGTGTGTGTGTGTGTGTGTGTGTGTGTGTGTGTGTGTGTGTGTGTGTGTGTGTGTGTGTGTGTGTGTGTGTGTGTGTGTGTGTGTGTGTGTGTGTGTGTGTGTGTGTGTGTGTGTGTGTGTGTGTGTGTGTGTGTGTGTGTGTGTGTGTGTGTGTGTGTGTGTGTGTGTGTGTGTGTGTGTGTGTGTGTGTGTGTGTGTGTGTGTGTGTGTGTGTGTGTGTGTGTGTGTGTGTGTGTGTGTGTGTGTGTGTGTGTGTGTGTGTGTGTGTGTGTGTGTGTGTGTGTGTGTGTGTGTGTGTGTGTGTGTGTGTGTGTGTGTGTGTGTGTGTGTGTGTGTGTGTGTGTGTGTGTTGCTTTGCAATGCTATGACCTTGGTTGGATTGTGATGGATGGAAATAAGAGATATTCAAAGTTTGAATTTATATAGGTAATGTTACTCTCCCTCTCTTTCTCTCTACCCACTTCTCTCTCACTTGTTGTCAATTCCTCCCATCTAGTTCCCTCTCCATCAATATCCCTCTCCCTCCCTATCTCAACCCAACATAAATCTCTTATATGTGTAGCATGACTATTTTTCACTAATCCTCTCATCTCTATTTCTTTGTCTAATCCTTGACTTTGTCTATTTTATATATATATATATATATATGCATGCCCTCTTTTTCTTGTTGGAAAAGGGGGAAAAAGGAAGTAAGTAGGCCATCAATTTGTTAAGAACAAAAGAAAAAAGACTCATTACCAATGTTTTAATTGTTTAACTAAAGGGAGACCTCATACAAAATGTTATTGCCTGATTAGCAAGGGTGAACCACTACAAGTTTAATTTTGTACTAAAGAGGTATTTATTTGGATCCATGATGGTAGTCATTGTTTAGTCCAAAGCAAGATTACACATATGAATATAAAAATATGTAGAAAATATAGTTGATTATACTTTAGGAGATCAAAACATGACATATAAGACATTGACACATCAATAAATGAGTCATATATGTATCATATCAAACTAAATATCACTTTTACTTTAAGTAGATTTTGATCATGGTGGTTATTTATATAGCATCTCTACTTGATGAGTTTAAACTTCAAATTAGACATGCTTAGGGTGGTTACAAAATTAGCATCTCTACTTAACAGGTGCAAATTTTACCCTACCACGAATATAGTAAAGTAAACAACGCAAATTAGATAAGCAAAATAAGAAAGGTAGTCACATGAAATGTGATCCAAAATTAAAGAACGTCAAAGATCTTCAATACAATGCAACTAATTTAAAGTTGGAGTGGGTTATATGTGGGCTAAGTACAATGGAGGTACTTCTCACATCAAGGAGCACATTTGGAATATATCAAGAAATCTAACATCCTTCACCCAATAAAAAGCGTAGTATTTTGGAAGTTTTGGAGCAAGTTCACAATATAAAGTTGCACCAAACAAAAGATCCCCCATTGAGGAGGTGTAGGGAACATTAGCTTAAGCATGTATTACTGAGGATAAGCTTCAAAGTATCCAAGATTCACAAACTCATTCAATGGATGATGCAAGTCATGTAGGAGCGATACTATAATATATGTGGGGTATACCAACACAATCTCTGGCAAAAATACATGTGAAAATGTTTTAAAATGTCAAGCTCTACTATTGAGATGTGCATCAACATAATAATCGATATAGGTGTTGGCAAAAGCATGGAGTAGGTGTCACGATAAGCATCAAAATATACCAATGATTATAGAACCACATGCACTGACAAATGTGATAAATCATATTGATGCCTATATTTAAAATTGTAGAGAATTTTATTAAAGCAAAGATGTGGTCCCTTACAAGGCCAGATCCCTACCATTATCCATGTTTGCTATTTTGTCAATGATGGACTACCTATTTGCCATATATATATATATATATATATATATATAGTACAAAATAATTAGCAATAAAATTTGAAAGTAATTCAGTAAAACTTGTATTAGTTCAGTATAGTAACATACTACATATTGCTTTTGTGCATGTACATATGATACAAATGCTCAATGTTCCATGCACCTTTTCCCATGTGGAGCTTGCTCTATAGGAAGGGCCGAATGTCATGAGGCATAAGGATCCCCTCACGAAGATGTACCAGTTTGAAAGTAGTTCAGTAAAATTAGAATTAGTTCAATACATTAACATGGTATATATTGCTACTACACATGTGCATATGGTACAATTTCTCAATGTTCCATGCATCTTCTCTGATGAAAAGCTCACTTTGTAGGAAGGGGATGAGGATCCCCTCATGAAGTTGTAATGTGGTGCATGGCATGAGAGGAAGCCCCTTCAAGTTGGGACTTCTATGAATAGATGCTTGTATGAATTGACTTACAATATATATTACAAACTGGCACAAATGAGGATTGTACCAAATGACAATATACTATATCACACGGGCCTCCATTTGCATATGTCACCACCTAATATACATGCATATACATAAGTGTATGTGTGTATATATATCTCAAGGGGTGCACCTATAAAAAATTATCCATATAACATGCATTCAAAGGGTATTAAGAAATACCCTTTCTTTACATGTTATAAGGCCATAAAATGACCCCTTTTGTAAATATAATCCTATTAATTTTACTAAATAGAATACCCTTTCTTTTGAACTCACATGGTATCTTACATGTTCTATAAGGTATAGCCCCCGGGATATATGTGTGTCTAAGAGAGAGAGAGAGAGAGAGAGAGAGAGAGAGAGAGAGAGAGAGAGAGTGTGTGTGTGTGTGTGTGTGTGTATGAGAGAGAGAGAGAGAGAGAGAGAGTGTGTGTGTGTGTGTGTGTGTATGAGAGAGAGAGAGAGAGAGAGAGTGTGTGTGTGTGTGTTAATACTCACAAAACCTAGAAAGGAAGTACCTTAAAATGACTACATTGTATCATCATCCTAGAAGTAAAAAACATATAAGCATAAACCGAGAAAGAATTAGAAATGAAAGGTAGAGCACTTACATCTCGATCTTGATTTCTTGGTGAAAATGAGTAGATCAGGGTAACTTTCTAGGCGTCTTTAACTTATTGCAATACTCATCGATCAAGTTTTTCAAATGATGTCAATATATTGTCCATGTGAACATCGATAAAAATACGAAGAAGCATATTGATGCCAATTCCAATTATTATACTGAGTTGTAGATTGACGACTCACTTTCTTTCAAAATCACAATAGGATATGCCTCATATCTTGTAGTGTAGTTCATTGCATATGGTATTCCATTCAATTTGATTCAAAATCTATGTTCCAAGATGCTTTGATATTCACTTCAAAAGTTGAATTTGGCTTGCCAAATTCCAATAAAAAGCATACAAAGCGCTTGGAGAGAAGAAAAATGGATCTCAAGGTGCATCTAAGATATTAGGCCTTTGAATATGTCAATTCATATAGCTACACAATACTTTGGATGGATGGAAAAATAACTAGTGCAAACAATCTATTAATGTGGTAACCATATATCCAAGGGAAATTGTGCTCCTAGAAGCAAGGAATAACTATTCAATCCATTCTTCTCCTCTTTGGCTTTGAGAAATTATTTGACAATGGCCCTTGCCCCATCCGTCTTTACTGTGTGACTTATTCTAGTTGGGCCTTCACATTGTTAAGATCATTGTGTAGGACATCATGTTACTCCTAGGTCATGGCAAAGAGGATGGAGCAAACTATTGACTCTATTCTCTCTTCTTTTATAGAAGCTCAAACATTAGCTCTACTAAGCCTAATTAACATTGAAAGACTTGTTTTCTAATCCTCCTTTAACTGCATCTAATCTTGCATGTACATCTATTGGGCAAGGTATATGGGAACTCGCTTATCATTTAGCATTATTATCTCAAGACACATAAAGCATTGAAGGGGAACCTTCAAAAACCCATTTGCTAGTAGTTGAGAAACTTTAGTGGGGCCATGTGCTTACAAGTGCCTCTCTTATGGAAGTATCTCATGGACACACATCTTTGTGCAGATATCTCACACCTCCTTTGGGAGGATGAGAGGAGGCACAGTGGCCAATTGTAAGTCATCATGACCCTTGATCATATCAATGGTTTTGATACTACCAAGCTTGATGAATGACTCTTCTATAATCCTACTACACTCAAGAGCATCATAGTCTCCTAACTTCCATCATACAAACATAAGTATTACAACAAATAAAGTGATAGTAAGTCCATCTTAAAATGAAGCATAATAAATGGGCAAGCAATCATATGATTATTCAAACTTGTTCAGTATGCAATTACTCAAACTCGTATTAACGTATTACTAATGCATATCATAATTACACATCAATTTTTCACAATCTTACACTTTTGTAAACATTTTCATTGAACTTATAAAATAAAATATTGTGTTTGGAAGTTCTACTTACCAACAAACATCTTACTTGATATTTTGTTAAAATAGAACAATATATTTCTTGTGTATAGATCATTATGATTCAACTTCTTTGAGTGTAAGAAGATCATGGTGTTGATGAAGCTATAGATCAAGTGGAATATATTTTCTTAGACTTCTCCAAACCACTTGTCATCTTTGGTAAGGGCTACGCCTTTGGCACTTGTCCTGAGATGTATCCAACCTAAAATCATAAGAAGGGTAGTTTGGCAACCATCTAGGGATGTGATACTAGCCATCACCATGCATGCGTCTCATGAGTGTCTAAACTTAGGCGATTAGGTGTTCCGTAGGTCTACCTCACAACTGAAACATTCGGCCTCATCCCATAAGGATCTCACAAGGATTTACTTGCAAGTTCTCAATGAACCATCTATGGTTTCTAGCGACATTCTACTATCGAGCTAAGATGGTCACTATTGCATAAGCTATCACAAAGGCTCAATGCAAACAAGCATTGCACTTGGTTCAATGAGAGTGAGAAATGAGGGATAGTTGAGCATTAACACCTATGCTTATGAGGCATAGTCTCACACTATCCCCTTAAAATGGTGCTAAACTGGTTCTAGGACTCAACCCTAGGATGGTCATGATTTATGACCCTTTACTAATTTTTGGGAGAAGCCACTTGGCTAAGCAAGTCCACCCATCCATAGGATGGTTTCATTGGGAAGACCATCCATGTGCTTCCTAATTTTTAGGCATGGTCTATTTAGTTATCTCTAGCAGCATCCTAGCATTGAGCTAAAGTTGTCACTATGGTGGGAGCCATTAAAGACTCAAGGCAAGCAAGCACCACAGTTAGTTGAATTAGAGTGAGAAATGAGGGGGAGCTGAGCATCAACTCCTCTACCCATAAGGCATAATCTCCCACCATCCCCTAAAATAATACTAAACTAGTTTTAGGACTTGACTCTAAAATGGTCACGATTTACGACCCTTTCCTAATTTTTAGAGAAGCCACATGATTAAATGCGTCCACCTAGCCATAGGACAGTTTTGTTGAGAAGACTATCCACTTGCTTCCCAATGTTTAGATGTGATGTATTTTGACTGTCTAAGCAAACATGCTACTCACGCTGTGAAACACATAAAGATAGCTTGCTTAATTAATCTTTACAAAGGGTTCATTATCACATTCTTAAATAGGAACACAAAAAAGTTCATTTAAAAAACATGATATTTATATTATTATCAAATTACAATAATTTTGAAGAGCAAAATCCAACCCAAATTTGAGTTGCCACCTTGTCCTTTTTATCCCAAGCCTTCCAATAGTAAAACATGTTGGGCTCATAAAAGTTTCCTTCCCTATCAAAGGACTGTTTACAAGATTATAACCTTTGGCCAGAGCCCAAATCGTTCTTGCCCATGATAAGGGAGAGCATTTCTATGTAAACAATCATATGTACCTAAGTGGTGATCGACCGCCTTAGGTAATTTATTATAACACTAGGTGAAGAGTTTTTGGGCATGGCCCTAGAGATGGCACAACCCCTCAATCATGTTTGGTGGTGATTGAAGACATAGATGTTATTAGAATCATTTTATAGATTTTTTTTCAATTAAAATCAATGAATAAAATACTCCTCTTTAGACATAGTCTAAGATCACTTTTCTGATGAAATTTCAATCACTTATATTTAAATAATAATCAACTCACGACTTGAGTTTAGTCTATATATATGTGAATGCACATATTTAAATACTAGGGTATTTTAAATAATTTTTTATTTACTTAGAAAATAATAAAAATAAAACCAAATGATTTATTTATTGTAATCAACTAAAGTCCATAATAAATGAAGTACTTTTTTAAATAATTTTGATGTTTAAAGCACAAAAACACTAATATTACTTTTTTTTTCACAACATATCAATTAAAAAGTCTTTCCAAGAGACTATTAACTCAATAATAAATTTTCTTGATTTTTTTAAAAAAATTATAGACTTAAAATCTAAATGTACTCTATTTTTTGTAATTTATTTGCTACTTTAACTAATATATTTAAAATCCTAAGGTTTAATTTTTAATTTAATTTTCTTATGATTAAAAAAAGTTTAAATTAAAATTAAACCTTAGGATTTTAAATAAAATTTTAAATACTAATTAATTATAAAGTTATGCTAATTAGTATTTAATTTTTAATATTTGCTACTTGTCTATTTTTAAATTTTAAATACTAATTAATTATAAAGTTATGCTAATTATGTAAGCTAAATTTCATATTTTAAATCCAAATTATTTTTTGATCATTTTTAACATATTTTACTGCTAATGATTTAGTAATTTAGTGATTTTATGTTAATTGAAAATGAACAAAGAGAATATAAGTGTAATTGTAATTTACAAGAATTCTCATCTTAGTTTTTGAATAATACAATCTATTTAAGAATTTTTGAGAAAAAAACTTACATCAAATCTATGACCATATTTTTAACATTAGGAGTGGAAAAGGATCTCACAATGTCAATGCACTTACATGGGGCCATGGTAGTTGAGAAAGGAAGCTAGAATGATGATGCTCGTTGGAAGTGTGATGACATTGAAGAACGACTACTACCTCCTTGTTGCCTAATTTCACTCACTTCACTATTTTTGTCTCTTTTACTTTTACACACACACACACACACTCTCTCTCTCTCTCTCTCTCTCTCTCTCTCTCTCTCTCTCTCTCTCTCTCAAGATGGGGTTTTTTTTTAATTATTTATTTTATACGAACTAGAGGTTTGTTTTCATTCTCCTCTCCCCCTAGATTTAGGGGAGGGGGTGTTGCTTTCCATTTAGTTGGAAAGGGGACATATGATACGATCCCCCTTAAACCTTACCTTTAAGCCTTGACAAATGCTCTTTTATTTTTAGTATTTCTTCTTTCTTTTTCATGTGTGTGTGCATGCGAGTGCACACACACACACACACACACACACACACACACACACACACACACACACACACACACACATGCACACACACATTCCTTTTCTTTAAAAAAATAAATAAGAGATCAATATAAAAGGAAAAAATTTTTGAATTTTAAAAATTAATTAAATACTTTTGTAAAACCATATTGAAATTTGGGATAATTAAGGGAGTTTTTTTACATTAAAAAATTTGCAAAAATTCTCATTAAAAGTTGGTTTATTAATAAGAAATTAAAATAAGGCTAAAATTTTAATAATGATTTAATCATAATTTCAACAAATTAATGGTAATCCTTGATAGATCAAGTAAATAATAATATATTAAAATAATTTTAAAAATTACTAATAAATTAAAAAATTCAATAAAATATTTAAACTTTTAAATAAGTAGAATAATTTGAGAAAAATAATAATAAATTGAGAAAATATTGAAATATTTTATAAACTCATAATAAAATTAAGATAAGTTAAAATAAATACAAATAAAGTTATGATAATTAATAATGACTCAATGTAATTTGGAAATTTTAAATTAACTTAAAGTAAACCATTACAAAAAATTAAGTTAAATAAATTAGTTTGAGATTATATAAGGGTGTATACACATATATAAAAGCAAAAAATTGAAGTGGTTCAGATACGAGGAGACAAATATAAGGGTAGTCTCATGTAATTGTTGGAAAAATTTAGGTATGTTGCAAGTCCAAACACCTTAGTCTTGTCCAAATCACTTGGCTACATGTTGGGCTATGCATGCAATAAGTAGGACATTGGATGGACTCTTCTTATTTTCAAGAGTATCAACCATATTGGCTAGCCACCTCTCACCTAGTCACATCGTGGTTCTCTCAAACCAATCATGCATCCACTCTTCCAACCTTGAAAGCAATGAATGCAAGACCAAGATTGAGATATAGTGAACTTATCAACACTTAAAGGCTTGGTATTAGCTTCATGATCCATGCAATGCTCTAAGAGTTGTATCTCCATATTCTTGCAATCATCTTTTGCATGCCCATGATGTAGAGAGGAGATGATAGAGAAGAAAAAAGAGAAAACTTCACATACGAGTCCCTCACTCTTTCTCAACGTGATCCTCACACACTCCCTTAACTCCACTTCTCATCACAAAGGGGATGGAGAAAGAGAAACAAGAATGGAACATAGCTTCACCTCTCTAGGTCCTCCCCTCACATGCACTCTCACTCTCCCCCTCTCTTTCACTCTCAAGTAAGCAAGAAAAATGGATAAGAAGAAGTATAAACACTCAAGTTTTCACAACATCAATAGATTGTTGTGTTATTTTTCATCATTTTATATAAAAACTTAGGGTTTCTACCCTTTTTGGGCATCTTGCCCACCTTATGGGCTCATAATTAGTCTTTCTACATTGGATGCTTCTTCTAAAGTTTACTCAACTAGTCTATGGTGAAAATTGGAATAGAGCACCTCATTGGAGCCCTCATATCCTTTGCAAATTTACGAGTATATGGAAAATAATACAATTTCCATGGGAGTGAGGTCAACTCTCACAATTAATACAATGATGTCACAAAGTTATAAATGCCTCAAGATAATCTAATGAAGCCTAAAAATCAATATGCCCTGAAATAACTTTTGGCACTTTGCACTTGTGCTTATTTCAACTTCCTTTGACTTTGCTTTCCACTTTTTCCCCATTTACACTAGAAAGTCATTGGGAGCCCACTTTGAATTAGGTGACATCATGTACTAGCTAAGGCAACCAACATTGAAAATATGAGTTGTACTGTGCCCAAGTGAAAAGCCCTCAACCGCATGATTTAGTAGTCTATCAAGAGATTTTCCTAAGTGAGCTACCCAATACTCCTTAGAATAACATGAAGTTTGTCACCTGGATTCTCTTGAGTTCAATTTGCAATAGAGAGTTCTGATCATAACCCATAAGGATTGACTTGAATCTAGGTTTCTAGAGTAGATTAAGGTCACCTATAAGGTTCCAATCATAATCCATAAGGATCCACTTGAATTTGCATTTCTAGAGTAGACTAAGGCCACCTATTGGTTCATCTAGCATCAATTTTTTGAGCAACCACTTTTCGCTAGATCACTTGAACCAAAGATGATTCGTATCGCACTTAGTTCAAAGAGAATGAGAAACAAAGGGGAGTGCAGCACCACAACGATCCTTTTGTCCATAGGATAGCCTCATTTTGGTCCCCTAAGACAAACAAGTTAGGATTCTACTTACTTGCCTAATTGCTCAATGAGCAATTTGTTCAACAAATGTAAATTTGGAGAAAAACTCTTAGCTAATCGAGACCACCTTACCTAACCAAACTCATCTGGGATCTTGCCCTCCCACTCCTCTCAATGGCATGTTTAAGTTATCTAATTATCTACCATACCTATGTTTCAACATATAAAAGTCACTTCCTTAATTAACCCTTAGGTCACTAGGTTCCTTCACATAATTTATTATCATAGACACAAATGCAATTTCAAATATTCTTTTGAAAACATTTGCAAAACAAGAATATTTGTCTGCACCTTCTCTAAGGCACAATGCCAACTTGACATTCTATTCCTTAATTTGAGACTCATGTCCAAATCTCATGGCACGCAATCCACCCATTTTCCCTTTTCTAGCATCAAGGCCTTCCACTGTCTATCTTAGGCTCATACGAGTTAGGCCAATCCTTGATATACAATGGATTTTTAGCTAGAGCCCCCTTGATATCCTTGTTATATCCTAGCCTAATTCCTCCCTATGGAGAGATCTCTCAAATTTGGGGCCATCACTAGCCTCTAGTGTGGTCAAACTAGCCCTTTAGTGAAGGGTCCTACCACTAACCTTGGAGAAGCTAGGAAGACTATCTCTTTCTCAAAAAAATAATCCTTACCTTCAAAGACTAATTCAACAAAGCAATGTCCTTTGGATACTGGTGCACAGATCGGATGCTGTACGCTCACGTAGTGAATGCCGGAAAGTCCCCAAGAACAATAGAACTCTACTTTTGACCTCAATTGCTATTAGCTCAATGTGGAGCTAACAAAGTGGGGAAAGCATTTAAGTCTCTAGCGTGCATCCATTGTGCTTCTTCTACAGGATGGTTCTTAAATTTAACTAAATATCTAGAATATCTTTGGCCAGTTCTAGTGGTTAGAAAGTCAGTGTCTATGATAGCTTCAGGTTTAAGTATTTCAGTCTCTTCCTCTAACAGAGGTGGATTTTCATAAACAAGGTGTACATGTAGTTGGCCTCTAAATGGTCTTAATAAACTAATGTGAAATGTATTGTGAATTTTTCAATGAGGTGGTAATTCTAACTTGAATGCATTGTCATTAATTTTATGAATGATCCTAAATGGTCCATAGAATCTAGGGGCTAATTTCACAACTGGGTGTCTATCTACACTTTGTAATCTACGTTTTTCTATTCTCAACCAAACATAGTCATCGACTTTGAAAGTCATTGCTTGTCTTTTCTTATTGGCTTGTTTGGTATATGATTGCTGGGCTTTGGCAATCATGTCTTTAACCTCATCAAAAATAGTGTTATGCATACTAGCAATATCATCAGCACTCTGAATTCTATTTGACAAAGATGCAATAGGTGTAGACAATCTATAACCATAAATCACTTAAAACGGTGCTTTCTTTGTAGATGTGTATGGTGTATTGTTATATGCAAACTGTAATAAATGCAAATGTGTGTCCCATGTCTGAGGTTTAGAAATAGTATAAGCACGTAAAAGATCTAGAATAGTGCTATTAGTAGCTTCTGTTTGTCCATTAGTTTCAGGATGAAATGTAGATGAGAAATTAATTTTTGTGCCTAGGTTAGCAAATAGAGCAATCCAAAAGTTGTTACAAAATCTAGAATCACGATCTGAAAGAATAACTTTTGGTAATCCATGGTTAGTGAAAACAGTTTTCAAAAACAATTGTGCTGCCTGTGATGCTATTAAAGTTTTCTTACATGGAATGAAATATGCTTGTTTACTAAACCTATCTACTACTGTCCAAATCATATCATGGTTAGATTTAGTATTAGGTAAACTAGTAATAAAATCCATAGAAATTTGTTCCCATGGTCTAGATGGAATAGACAAATGCATAAGTAATCCATACTGTTTACCATGATGTCTCTTAACTCTTTGACAAATCAAACATTCAGAAACAAAGTTAGATACATCAGTGTCCATATGCGGCCAATAAAAATCTTCAGTTAATGTACGCAAAGTAGATATGATACCTCTATGACCTTGATATGGAGGACAATGAATCTCATTCAAAACAAAAGATCTGAATGGAACTGTAACACACAATCTCTTTTCATAAAACATAAATCCATCATTATATGACAGTGAATCAATAGGAATCAAGTTATTTTGAACTAATTTATTCCAATCAGCATGAAAAGTAATATCCTGATGATAAGTATCTTTCATAGCAATCAAAGAATCAAAAGATATAACAGAAATATTATGAATGGTAGGGCAAGTCTTCTACTTAATGCATCAGCCACTACATTTTCTTTACCAGGTTGATATTGAATGATAGGATGAAAACTCTGGATAAAGGATGCCCATTTGATATGTCGGCCAGATATTTGGGGTTGGCTAAGTAAATGTCTAATACTTTGCTGATCGGTCTTAATCATAAATTCTGAACCCATTAAGTAGTGTTTTCATTGTCTTAATGCTTGTACAATAGCTAATAATTCTTTGTCATATGTGGAATATTTCAGTTCAGAGGGTTTCAGCTTACAACTAGAATAGGCTATAGGATGATTGTCTTGCATAAGTACGGCTCCTATTCCTGATCCACTAGCATCGGTCACTACTAAAAAGAATGGTCTATTAAAATCAGGCAACTGTAGGACAGGGGCATGGGTTAATGCACGTTTTAATAAATCAAAGGATTTCTATTGATTATCGGACCAATGATAGACAATACCTTTCTTTAGAAGTTTAGTCAGTGGTAAAGCAAGTAATGAAAAATTACGCACAAACTTCCTATAGAAACTAGCAAGACCAAGGAAAGATAGTAACTCATGCACATTTTAGGTACAGGCCAATTCAATATTGCATCTATTTTCTTAGGGTCAACTTTAATTCCATCACATGATACAATATGACCTAAATACTCAATTTCTGTTTTAAATAATTCACTCTTTTCTAGATTTGCATACAGTTGATTATCTTTTAATAACTGGAAAACCAATGACAAATGCTCATAATGTTCCTTCTCATTTTGACTAAACACCAAAATATCATCAAAGAAGACAATAACACAATACTGATATTTCAAAAATATACGGTTCATCATTCTACTAAATGTAGCAGGTGCATTAGTCAATCCAAATGGCATCACTAAAAATTCATAATGACCAAACTGTGTCCTAAATGCAGTCTTGAATATGTCAGACTTATCTAGTCTCACCTGATGATAACCAGACTTAAGGTCTATTTTACTAAATATAGTAGATCCTTGCAGTTTATCCATAAGGTCATTGACTCTAGGAATTGGATACCTATTCTTTACAATGATCTTATTTAAAGCTCGATAGTCAATGCACATACGATAGGTATTATTCTTTTTCTTAACTAACAGAACATGTGCACCGAATGGAGAACTACTAGGTCTAATCAATCCTGTATTTAGTAATTCCTCAACTTGACTCTGAATTTCTTTTTGCTCTATCTGGTTATGCCTATATGGTGCTTTACAAGGTGGTTGTGTACCAGGAATCAAATCTATTTTATGGTCTTCCGGACGTGAAGGAGGTAAACCAGGTGGCAGATCTTCGGCAAAACAGTCTTTAAAATGTGCAAGAAATTCTTTATGCCTAGGGTGCATATGATTTTCTTTCACTTGCAGTTCATTCACCCAAATGAGATAAGATTTACTACTTTTGCGTAATGCACATTTAGCTTGAGTATGTGAAAGCAGTGGAAAAGCATTAGATGCATGCATACCATACAATGTAAGATGTTTTCCTTGAAATTGAATATTAATTGAATGCTTGGAATAATCTATATCTGGATTATGCTGATGACGCCAAGGCATACCTAAAATAATGTCACTCGACTGTAATGGAACAACTAGAAAATTTCTTCTTTCAATGTATTGACCAATTTGAATTTCTAAGTCATGCACTTCCTGTGTACCATTATACCTAGTGCCTAAAAATGCTGCTTTGATGTGATAATGCGTAGGTACAGTCTGTAACTTCAATTCTTTTACTAGCTTTGCTGAAATAAAATCATGAGTACTACCGTCATCATGCAAAATAATCTTTTCCTTTCCATGCACTAAACATTTCATAGTCAATAAAGAATGTGGAGTTGGCATACCTGGTAAAGTATCCGAAGGAGTAGTAGTGTTGTCCTCATCTTCTGTGGCATATCTTCATGTTCGTCATCTTCCATTGCTCCAAGGTAGTTAATATGGGCAGGTGGCTTCTTCGAATGGCAATTTGCTGCTAGATGTCCAAGCTGGTGGCATGTATAGCATATTATAGGTTTGGCTTTGGTTACATTGTTTGCAATGGCAGGAAGTCTAGGGACATTAGGATTTGGCTGTGGAATAGGCTTGGGATTTTGATTGACATTAGATGGTAAAGCAAGTGGTTTTGCCCAATTTTTACGGAAAGATGATGAAGTGAAACGACCTTGATTAAATCTTCTAAAGTTTGAGTTGAATTGTTTAGATCCATAGTTACCATTGGCTTGGAATTGCTGTGGACGTCTGTCTCTACCTCGCAGCTTGTCTTCAGTGTCGTGAGCTAGTGAAATTGTGTCTTCAAGAGTAGCAGGCTTGAACATATTAACTTTAGCGTAGTAATGCCCAAGGAGTCCAGACATATACTTGCGCTTGTGTGTCATTTCAGGTACGTCTTCAAGCATGCGTAACTGGAGTAATGCATTCCAAAAACGCTATGTGTACTGAGGAATAGGCTCACGATCCCGTTGCTGAAGAAGGTCCCATTGCTTTATAGCTTTCTCATGAAATTGTGGAGGAAGGAAATTCTGCATAAACTTCTTCTTGAAATTCTCCCAGGTAGCGGGACAATCTATGCTCTTGTGTACCACAGTCCACCAAAGAGATGCTCTATCCACTAAATGATTAGTGACACACTTGATTTTATCTTTTTCTGCATAGGTTTCCTCATGAAAGTAGTCATCAAATTGACTAATGAATGCAAGAACAGTTTTTCCCTCTCGAGTGCCATTGAAAGTACGGAATTTGAAATTTCTTTTACTTATCTTTGATTCCTTGCGGATGGTTTGAGCTTTGAGGGTTGTGTTGATGGTACGTCAGATAAGATCTTCAGATTGAGGTTCCTCTTTGTCGGTAGATGATCTTTGTAAATTTGCCAATTGAACTTGCAATGCTTGCTTAGCCCGTCGTTCTTCATCCAATTGCATCATAATTAAGTCCAGCTTTTGCTCCATCGTAGGTTCAGGTAGGTCTCCTTCAGCCATTAAATCATCCATATGTGATTCCGTCATCTTGGAAAACTCAAAAGACCTCTCACTCTCAAAATCAAGTTAGCGGAATGAGCGTTGCTCAAGTTCGGGAATACAAGGCTGATGTATTTTTGGGTGTGGCTTTCACAATCTTCAAAAAATCTGCATTTTATCCTTCTTCGTATGCTGAAAATACTTCAGCATAGAGTACCTTCCAATGAACAACTTTGTAGTTCGGAGTTTCTGCGCAGGAACAATCCTTCTATGAGTTTTGAACAGAAGTCAGTTTTGACTCCAGTTAACTTGTTTGACTTGCAGAGTACTAGACTAATGTGACTTGCAGAGTTTGTAGACTTGCAGAACTTGCTTGCTTTATGGAACTTGCAGAACTTGACTTGAAAGAACTTTGCAGACTTGCAAGATTGAGAAGCTTAAGTGACTTGTTGCTTAAGTGATTAAGCTTGGTAGTGTGGCAGCAAGTCGTCGATTTGAAGGAGGGGGGGGCGTTTTTGAAAGGCGGCGCAAAATTCGGAGGTCTTCTGATACCACGCGATTATGTTTGAAGCTTTAAGCTTCTTAAAGCTTAAGTTAAGCTTATTAAGCTTGTAAAGCTTGATTAGCTTTTAAACTTTTGGGATTAAGAGAGAGCTTATCTCTGTTCTTGACGACTTGATGTAGGAAAGATGGAAGTGGTCCTCCGCCTTTGCAGATCGGTCCTTCGCAGTCTGATCCACTGGTGCGCATATCGGATGCTGTATGCTCGCGTAGTGAATGCCGGAAGGTCCCCAAGAACAATAGAACTCTACTTTTTGCACAAATTACAAGGTAAAAAGCATGAATGACATGAACAAGAGACCAATTGGGTGCAATCTCCCTCCATGCCTTGTGTGAGCGCTCCACAAAGCATGTATTTTATGTATTAATCATCTTCAAGCTCAAATAATAGCCCAAATTACAAAATAGCTAGCTTTTAGCTTTTGAGTTTGCTTTAACACAAAATAGGAATAAAGCTAATGGACGGTGCCCAAAGAGTCTGGCATGCCCAATACAATGTCCAAGTAGAAATAACATAATCGTGCGCCCATGCGCATACAAAATAATAATAAATATCCAACGCCTCAATAAATAGGCATGGTGCCTATCAAAATATAAATGATAAATCGAATACTCGCTATCCTCCAATGCTTTCCTCCGCACTGCTGCTATCTCTACACATCAACTGAAGCATTCACAATCGTTAGTAAAATAATACAATTAAACCGACAAAAGTGAATACCTAGCAGTCTTCAGCTAAATAAATCAACTGGTTAGAAATCAATCCTAACCTTAATTTATTACGAGTGCGCACTCTAAACTCATAAACGTTTATTAATTTAATATGCATTTTGCGGAATCACCCACTATGGAATCACCCATGTACACACTAAATTAATGAAACGCCCGAAAAGGATAGGCATCCCCATCAACTTCTCGCACAAAGAATCCACTTTGCGTATGAGCCCCGGTCATCAAAGTTTACGGAATCCACTGTAAAACCTCACGGAATCCACTGTGGCACGGAATCCACCGTGAAATATGCCTCCTGGCATCAGATACTTCACAAAAGAAGATGCAATGCACAACATCACAAGGATTTTCCCTAAATGTTTCAACATTTTATCATGCACAATCCATGTATAACTCCCTTCATTCTAACCCCATGAATAAATTTAATGAGTGAACATTTCTTCATGCAATAATCATAAGAAATTTAATACCATCGAGACTCAAACTAAACATAAGAATCATTCCCATGGAAGACAACTCACTTCCTTCCCCTCTCCTAGGATTAAGACCATGAACAATTTTCTTCCTTTTTTTTTGTTCAACCATGTTTAGGATTGCTATGAACAAGAATAGGAGCGCAATGATACCTAGGGGTCCTTTGCGAATCATGGGTCGGGTATTGCTTTGTTTGATGGACTAGCTAGGTTCGAAGCATCATCATGCTATCTCTAAGCTTTCCACCTCTATAGTGCTTCTGCAAGACTCCAAAGCTTATTTGGGAGATCTTCTCTCTTCTTGCTTTCTCTCTATCTCTTTCTCTACTTCTCTTTCTCTCTATCTCTTTCTTCCTATCTTTGTATATCTCTCTCCCTCTCCCTCTCCCTCTCTCTCTCTCTCTCTCTCTCTCTCTCTCTCTCTCTCTCTCTCTCTCTCTCTCTCTCTCTCTCTCTCTCTCTCTCTCTCTCTCTCTCTCTCTCTCTCTCTCTCTCTCTCTCTCTCTCCATAAGTATCCCAACCAATAATCATCCCCAAAATCCTTGCACATTAAGGCTTTTTATAGCCTTTATAGGGTGGTCTCCACCTCTCCTTCATCCTTATATCAATCAGGCTACAACATACGATTGCATGACAAGGGGGCGAGGGGAAGGGATCGATTTGAATTGCCAAAGGGAGAATGATGGGATGGAGATGGCTAGTTGCATGGTCATGTCTAGTCATGGAGGTGGCATGACAAGGGAAAAGATGATAGTAGGATGGCAGTGATTGGTAAGCCTTCTTTATTTCCTTTTGAATTCTTAAAATAACTAAGTCGTATAGTATTTGTTAACCCTAGCTTTTAAGCCCCCTTCACGCATGGGGAGTGGGTCAAGATATTACATCCTTTGCTTCTTGGAGGAATCAAGATGTCCTCATCTCAAGATAAATCTAGGTGTTATTATTTTGTATAATAAGTTATATTGTAGGATCTACAATTTAGGACCCATCATGTAGTGCTACTTCGATGATGTACGAGTACTCAAAATCCAAGATAACTTTATGAAATCAAGGATATATTTATTGCAACATATTATGACTCGATTATTATTACAATAGTAGGGTATCTTTATAAGTATGGGGCTTATTATGTTTCATAAAAATCTTTCTAGGACTTCTAATTATCTTCAAAGATTTGAGTGGGGTTTTAGATCTGCATCACTATCTCATTCTTGAGGGAAGCCAAATGTTAAACTTGCAGAGCTTCTTTTTTTATGATTCTTCCTTTTCTTGATCCAACTTAGGGCAACTGGCTTGGATATGTCCTAGCTCATTGCAAAGAAAGCATCGATGATTGGGGCATCTCTTTTAGATGTGCCTTATCTCATTGCACTCATGACACTTCTTTCCTTGGTCCTTTGAGTCATCATAGTCTTCTTTTGTGTTTATTAGAAAGTAGTTACCTTTAAAAAATTAATCTCCCTTAGGCCTAATCAAATCTTTGGCTCGTATGAGAGCATCTTGCAAGTTAGTTGGCGGTCTTAGAGACTCTAGACATGTGTCCAATGGTTGATTCAATCCATGGTGAAAATTGAGCACTTGTTGGATAATATCCATAGGTGGTGTATATTTTTGAAGTGTCATGAACTGAGAATAATGGGCTTCTAAACTATTCCTAGTAAACTGATGCAACAAAAAGAACTCATTCATCTTGCTGGTATGATAGGAAGCTAATCAGTATCTCTATCTTATAGCCTTCTCGATATCTTTCCAACTTACAAGGGTTTCCATGGAAACGTTGGATTCGGCACCATTGCTTCCATCATAAGCATGCCTCACCTATCAACTTTAGCTTGGCAATCATAGCCTTGTTAGCTATACTTATTTCTATTATATCAAAATAATCTTCAAGGTTTCAATCCAAACTTTAGCATCGATCTCAACAGTGGTTCATTTTTGTGTGAACTCAAGTGGCTTGATTTGTTTCAAGAAATTTTTTTTCTCGTGAAGCTTAGCATCCATACTTATTTCAGAAGGTTCCTAGCAATCGAGATCATATCATTGAGGTAGTTGCTTTAGGATAGTTGCAACTCTTTTGCTCTTGAATTTACAAGTCAAAAGGTTAAGGTAGTACACACATAACTTATTAATAACTTATTTGTTTTAATCTAATACCACATGTAAGATCCCCGACTAGGAAACCCTTAGCAGTACGATTTAGTATTCCATCAAGTGATTTTGTTAAGTAATATCACTCGATACTCCTTAGAATAACACGAGATTTGTCATCTAGGTTCTCTCGAGTCCACATCACAATAGAAGGTTCTAGCCATAACTCATAAGGATCAACCTAAATCCAGGTCTCTAGAGTACACTAACGTCATCTATCAATTCATCTAGCAGTGGTTTTTCAAGCATATGCTTTTTGCTAGATTACGTTCCCATGTCACACTTGGTTCAAAGAGAATGAAAAACAAAGGGGACTATAGCATATCAACCCTTCTGTTCATAGAACATAGTCTCATTTCAGTCACCTAAAATCACACAAGTCAGGGTTCTATTTGCTTACCTAGTTGGTCAATGAGCGATTTGTTAGACTAACGTGACTTTGGAAAAAAGCTATTGGTTAACCAAGAAAACTCTACCTTAGGATGGACAAGTTGGGAATCTTATGCTCCTACTTTCCTTGATGGTATGTTTTAGTTATGTGGTGGCCCCCCAAGTGAGATTTCTCCACCTAAGAGGGTTTTGCAAAATTCATTCCCTATTGCTCACACAAAGTAAAACCCTAGTTGTGGGTTGTCTGGCAGCCATAGCCAGAAAGCTTCAAACTTTCTCCTTTCGACATTAATCACCCTATTTGACATTGATAGTGATTCTAATCATTGATTCAAGTCATGTGGAGTCTCTTCCAGATCTTGAAGCTCCATCTCAAGTTCAAAGACGCTTGGTGAATATCATTAAGCTCGTGAGAAAGCCGACTTGTAGACATATACTATGAGATGAGTGCTTGTAAGCACTAATGTTACATCCCACAGTCATGTTCATGTTTCTAATCAACATGTGGAAGATGTTTTACCCTGGATCTCAGCCTTGAGGAGATTAGTCTCTATCTATCTTAAGCATATTCATTAAGTGCCTAATTGTCATTGTAAGGCTATGTGTAGGTTATAAATATATAGACCATCATCCTCATCCCTCATATCATCTTGTAACACATCACCATTGAGCCTCCTACGTATTAATCAACTTTTTTGCTTCCGCACTTACATGCCATTGGTGTAAAGGACTAGATGTTGCCATTGCCTAGAGCAATTAGTAAGACCATCCTATCATGACCATGGCTTATGCCGATGTTAGACCTCAAATCCATAAGTTTGATGGAAAAGACTTTCATCCCCATGGCAGGTACTAGTAAAGCATAAAATGATGGAAACGGGGCTATTGGCCCTTCATCATTGATCCATCAAACCCACTTGATGTAGAAGATGACAAAATATCCCGAGCCATAATCATGCTTCATCTAGATGAATCCCTAATCCATCACATTGACCAACTGTCCACTGCCAAGGAGAAATGGGATGAGCTTGAAAATCTTTATAATGCTATAGAAAATAATTCTAAATTTTTCCTTAAGATCGAATTTTTTAGTTTGGATTATAAGCAAGGACAAGACCTAGGTAAGTTCATTTCTCACATGAAAGGGCTCATGGCACATCTATCCTCAAATCAAGCTCCAATTCATGATGAAGATGCCATTGCAATTCTCTTAAAAGCTATAAAGAATGTATTCTCAAACCTTGTAACTACTCTTACAAACATCCCAAATCCAACCTCGGAAAGCACCATCCAATCTTGTTTAGATGAGGAGAAAAGAAATCTGAAACAAGGCAGTACTGGTCAAGGATCTACTTCAATGGCCCGTGGGCAACTCTTGGTTCATACTATCTCCACTAAAAGCTCCTTTTGCAATAAGAAGGGAGATCTTGTCAGTAAACTATTGAAAAAAATATCATGACAAAATGAAGTGCAACAAATGTAAGAACACATGGCATATTACCAGTAAATGTCCTACCACCCTTGAAGTTACAAAAGACCTAGAGGCCAACTTTGCCTCCAAAACATTTGATGATCAACTTTTCTAAAACTATAACATCCTCTACTTATAAGCACTCTTGTAGCCTAATTTATAAAGGCATTCCTTTTTTTTTTTTGGGGGGGGGGGGGGGGGCATTAGCATGTTTTGTAGTCCAATGCCGCTCCGCCATTGAGGGGAGTGTTGAGAGATGGGCATGTGAACCCTATGTATGCAAGGGTGGATAAGGGTAGCTGGGTGTGAATGAACTAGAGGGTAGGGGAAAACACTAACCCTAGCCATCCAAAGGCTATTTAAATAGCCTAAGGTCACTTTCAAGATAGAGGAGAGTGTACCAGTTGTACTTGTGAACAACTCATTAAGCAAGATCTTCTTCTTGTACTTGAGCTCTCTCTCTCCCTCTTGTGCACACTCTCTTCCTCTCACTTTGATATTTCAACATGGTATTAGAGCCATCTTTGATCCAACAAGCTTCCTTCAACTCCATTTTCCACTAGGTGCACATGGGCATGTCATTTTCTCACTATATCTCTTTACCTCCATAGCTAGCTCCCATACCCACCTATGTTCGAGGACTTGGGGTGAACAAAAGAGGGCATATTTTACCTTGCTTTCTTCTGGAGAGTTGCTCTCCTGCTCATGATGCTTCAGCATGCCACAACAAACCTCAACATTGGACAGATCAGAGGATGCCATTGCTGGAATTCTTGAATATGGTGCAAATTTTGCATCGACGACCAGTTTAGCTTGATGGCACAACCTGCTGGGGCATAATCATCCAAGCCACCATAGGTCTTTGTTAGCCCCCTAAGTGGGCGTTCTCCACCTAAGAGGGTTTGGCAAAATTCCTTTCTTCTTGCTCACACAGAGCAAAACCCTAGCTGTGGGTTGTATGGCAGCCATAGCCAGAAAGCTTTAAACTTTCTCCTTTCGACATTAACCACCCTATTTGACACTGATAGTGATTCTAATCATTGATTCAAGTCATGTGGAGTCTCTTCCAGATCTCAAAGCTCCATCTCAGGTTCAAAGATGCTTGGTGAACATCATTAAGCTCGTGAGAAAACCCATTTGTAGACATATACTATGAGATGAGTGCTTGTAAGTACTAATATTACATCTCACAGTCATGTTCATGCTTCTAATCAACATGTGGAAGATGTTTTACCCTAGATCTCAACCTTGAGGAGATTAGTATCTATCTATCTTAAGCATATTCATTAAGTGCCTAACTGTCATTGTAAGGCTATGTGTAGGTTATAAATACATAGACCATCGTCCTCGTCCCTCATATCACATTGTAACACATCACCATTGAGCTTGCTACGTATTAATCATCTTTTCTGCTTCATTTTTATTTTTTGTGCCATCATCTATATTTTGTTAGTTTGATGCACCTAAATAAATCTAATATGGTGTCTTTGTTAGCTACTCTTGAGGCACCTTGTAAATTGCATTTGTAAGGGCTTCATACTGGGCAAATATAGCACACTTCCTTTCTGAAAGATGGTTTAGTGTGAGAGCTATTCAAATTCAAAATGTAGCTTGCACATAGTAATGTTTGTGATCCAATACAAATACCATAGCGATTACTTATGACCTTTACTGATGATTACTCCAACTTATGCAGGGTATATCCTTTGAAAGCTAAGTTTTAAGTGTTTTCATGCTTCAAATAATAATTTGTATGTACAACTAAAAATTATTCATAATCTAAAATGGACACTCTTTGTTTTGATTGAGGGGAAGGTATATGTCTAGAGAGTTTAATGCTTTTTTTTTGCTAAATGTGAGATAAAACATCAATGTATAGTAAGTATGCACCACAAAAAAAGGTATATTGAGAGAGAACAAATCACTCATATGGAGATGGCATGACGTATGATCAAAATTCAAGCTTTGCTATATATTTTTTGGCTTGAGATTTTGTGCACAATATATGTACTAAATAGTGGTCCCATAAAACCATTATAGTATATCACTACATATGAGACTTAGCATGGAAAACAACCATAAGTTATTTATTTGCATGTTTTTGTTTCTTGGATTATACATTAGTAGCATTGCAACAATACAAAAAATCAAATAAGACTATAAAATGTATCTTTGTTGGTTGCAATATTGAAAGCAAAGGTTAAGGTTATTGCCATCCACAAACTAAACATATTTTAGTTAGTTGTAATATGTCTTCATGGAAGATGTTGGCCTTTACATTCATATACCAAGGAGACAAATATATGCTCATAGTATATATTTTAGTGGTGGGAAGTAAGACATTGCACTAAATGAGACAAGTTTTCATCCTTTATAATAAGTGTTTCCATAAATCCAAAAATCGGTCTATTTTAGACGTGAATGATGCACTTGTTGATGAGAGAATAGAGATTGAGTAGTCTAGGATCATGCCAAAATGGTTGGTGCAAACATCACACGACACTAGATTGGATGCACCTTTGTCTAGTCATACTCATTTTGGCTCTTATAGTGCCTCTTTATGCATTAGATTATTATACATTTGTTATTTCTAATATGTCATGAGGCATGTTTAATTTGAAGAGGCCAAAAATTCAAAAAATTGGATTGTGCAATTTGAATATGATACTATTGCCAAAAGTGGCACTTGGATCTTGTGTGGCTTGCCTCCCAAAACTAAGTCAATTTACAAATTAATCACACTATAAGACTAGGCTTGTGGCGAATGATTATGCTTAGCATAAGGGTATTGACTTTGATGAGACATTTTCTCCCACTTTTCGCATGAAAAATTTCGTAGCATTTATACGCTAGTAGGTCATAATGGTTGGAATGTACATTAATTAGACATTAAAGCCATAACTTCGAGTGGTAATTTTCATGAGGACGTATATAGATTTTATTTGTCAAATACACATGAAAAACCAAGATGGTGATTTTCACGAGGAATTCTATGGATTTTATTTATCAAATACTCAAGAGAAACCAATACAAAACTTGGTTTTTATTTGAATGGTGATTTTCATGAGGAAGTATATGGATTTTATTTGTCAAATACATGTGAGAAACCAAGTTTTAGCACAAAATAGTATATAAACTTTTTAGAACTAAAGATTTTCAATAAAGTTGGGAATCAAATTGAGGGATCGCCCAATTGGTTCTATTAGACATGAAATGAGTCTCACTTTTACCACTAAACCATACATGAGACAATCATGCAAAAATGGTTTTTGTCCAATAATATTGATTCTTGGTAAAAATTGATTCATTGTGTGTATGGAGGAAGCACCAAACCCACCCCCCAAATTAATGGATATTCTTTAGATTCCACAAATTGCCAACGAGGTATCCATCCCTATTATTGAATTGATATTCAATTTTCAACCTCGTGATTTTGTTCAAAAGGGGTAGGAAAACCAAGTGCATGGCTTGAAAAAGGAATTATATAGCTTGAAACAAGCACCTCAAGCTTGGTATGAGAATATACATGCATACTTCATTGCATATGGTTTTTCAAAATAGTTCAATTGAGAGCATCTTATATGTTAGACATAAGGGTGATGTGCCTCTAATCATTGTAGCTTATGCCGGTGATATGCTATTTACTAGTCCTAATGAGGTATACATTGGTGATTTTAATGCTAAGTTGAATAAGATTAAAGAGCAAAGCACATCCTCTCAAAAGAGAAACATGCCATCTTTAAATTTGCAGCCTCAATAGAATTGACATGGTTATTTAATTATGTCTCCCATCCATTCAAGCTTCATTCCATATCTAAGGTTGTTTCTTTCTCTCCAACAACTCTCTCACACATGTAAGCATGAAATTGTGCTATTATTTGGTGATGTGCAAGAGGCAAAGCATGTGTAAAAGGAGGCCCCAATGACATTGCTTGATTATCTCTTTGTAAATCTAATATTTCTCATCATCATCACTCTTTGCTTTTTGCTAATACATGCATGTTTTTTGCAATGAGAAAACTGCTTATATTAGGTTTACAAAGAGATGATCATGCTATTGCTTGATCATCTCTTTGTAAATCTAATATTTCTCATCATCATCATCACTCTTTGATTTTTGCTAATACATGCATGTTTTTTGCAATGAGCAAGTTACTTATATGAACCTTGGAAATAGCATGGCCTATTAGAGCCAAAGGACCTACAAGGAGCTTCTTCATAGTGCTAACCTTGCATATGATGACAATAAGGAGCTTCTACTAAGTGCTAATGTTGGATGTGATAATAATTAAGAGCATGTCCATGCCTAAAAGTACAAAGATTTCTTCTTTCATCTCCACGGATTGCATGAGCCTAATGTCTATGAGAGAGAAACATGCTAGCTTTAAGTTTACAACTTCAGTAGAATTGCATGGCTATTTAATGATGTCTCCCATCCATTCAAGCTTCATTCCATATCTAGCTTGTTTTTTCTCTTCAACAAATGTAATATTTCTCATCATCATCACTTTTTGCTTTTGCTAATTATACATGCATGTCTTTTGTGATGAGTAAACTACTTATGTGAACCCTAGGAATACCATGGCCTATCATAGCTGAATGACCTACATGGCGCTTCTTTGCATTGCTAACCTTGGATATGATGATAATTAGGAGCCTCTTTGCAATGCTAACCTTGGATGTGATGATAATTAAGAGCATAGCAATGCCAAAAAGCACAAAGATATGTTCCTTCATCTCCATAGATTTCATGAGTCCAATTTCCATGAAGAGCCTCTTTATGAGGTTTTATTTGGCTAGCATGGATGTGATGATCCAATGTGATCTCATTGAAAATAAATATTTATCATTTTTAAATAATTTTTTTAACATTCCATGTTGAACCTTTTTCATCATCATCACACTTGCATGCATATCATGGAAATATTTTCATATTTTATTAGTGATATATATGAACACACTTAGGACCATTGGAGCACTTTTCTCCCTCATTAAGAGGTTTTTCTCCCTCGATCTTCTATATATGCCTATTCAACTTTACGATATACTTAGTCTTGTAAATATTCTCTATTGATGATTCTAAATATGCTTTTAGTTGTGCTCTCTCAAGATTCTTCTTCTCCAAGCTATATACTTGTATTCCTACAATTCTAAATCTAAGAATTGGTGTTAGAATGGGCTTCAACTTCTTGGGTAGAGTTGTCAAAACCCTCTGCTTGATTTTCTCAGATTGAGACAAGATTTAACAAGAATTTAAGAGTCTAAAAATATTATATGCCATCTCTTAAGGGCTTGACATCATCAAATTTTTTATTTGGATTCGTTTCTACCTCTATTTGCACTACTACTAGTATTACGTATGCTAGTTTATCCTTTTGTGAAATTTCTTTGATAGCAATCAATTCTATAGGTAAGAGCCCTTGTAGTCTCCTTTATAATATGCTATATATTGTAGGTTAGTCTTATATATTTTTTCCCTATACTAGCAACTTTCACATCAAGTACAATCAATGGTCATGATTAGCAACAATGATTTATTCCATATGTTTGTATTGAGGCATTGTGTGTTGGTTATAAAGGGGCTTTGAAACATTGTGCATAGAATCGAAAGACATCCTAGTGGTGTTACAAAAGTTACAAATGCAGTAAAAACAATACAAATAGGTACTATTGAGGATATTGCAGATTCTTATTATGCTCTAAATCACCACCAACACCTATTCTTGAGTAGATTTGTTGGGATGGTAGAGATGCAAAGGCTCATACTTTGATTGAATTGTTTGTTAAGTGTACGATGATCTCACATATATGTTCATGTATAATAGCTAAGGATGCTTGCGATATACTTGCACAAGAGAGAAATGAGACACATGTTTCTTACCTACAGAAGTAATTAGAGAGTGAACACATGGACGAAGGTAACTCATTGGATAGTTTTTAACAAAGATAAAAGAAATTAAAGAGTAATTGTTTGGGTTTGCCAAACTGTTACTTGTCAAGACTATTCTCAATGGTGTTCATGATTATTATTAGAATTTTTCATCTACTCTTTGTTTGATGATGAAAGTAATACAAATACTTTGTAATTTGATTATTTGGTTTCTATTTTGCTACAAGGAGAAAAATGTCAACAAAATAGGTGCATTATGCATGTTGCAAATCAAACATTCGTGGCTAGTCAAAAAAGTAAAGAAAAAACTTCATTGTCTGTTAGTAAGCAAAAATCTACAAATGATGTTCATACAAAGAAGATTGATAAGATAAGAAGAAAAATGAGAACAAAATCTTTTGAAGGTATTGTTGTGATGCAAAAGGTAATGTAATTAAGGATTGGCTTAAACTATCTATAAAAGAGGCTAAGGGCAAGTATGGCCATTGCATATGCCTCTCCGTCTAAGTCAGAAACTGTAAATGTTGTGTAGGATACAGAGTGGGCATTTAGTGTACAAATAATTTTTGGCCCTTCCTTACATGATTCTTCTATGTTTGTTGTGGTTGGCCCTTCTTTACATGATTCTTTTATGCATGTTGTGAATTCAAATGTATGGTACTTCAATAGTGGTGTCATGAAGCATATTGCTTCTCTATGTAGTCTATTCACTTCTTTTGAGCCTGCCCTTAAGGCTAGTGTTATGATATCAAGCATATTATTTCTCTATGCAATCTATTCACTTCTCTTGAGCTTGCCTCTAAACGCAATATTGTGACATGTGCTAATAACTCCTCTTATCTTGTTAAAGGAGTTGAAAAAGTTGTACTTACTATTGTGAATGATAATCTATCACACTTACAGATTCTTTGTATATACCAAAGATCAAGAAGAATTTGCTATCAATTTCTACACTTGCCAAAATTGGCTTGATTATAAAGTTTGTTGATGACAGATGCAAAGTTCATGATCTCTCTTGTGGTAATACAATTAGCATATCTAATTCACTATGTTGTGGGCTATATGAGCTCAATGACTATGGAATATGTATGGAAGACATAGCATGTGTAGTTTTAAATTCACATGCAATTTTAGACCCAAAACTTTAGCATGCATATTTTGGTCATTTGAATTTTGGTAGTTTATTGCACCTATAGAAATCTCATATGGTATCTTCATTGTCTACTTTTGAAACACGTAGAAAACATATTTTTAAAGGTTGAGTATTGGGTAAAATGTAGTGTGCTTCATCTATATATATATATAGAGAGAGAGAGAGAGAGAGAGAGAGGTAGGTAGGTTTCAACGTTGTAAGAATAATCTGAACATGCCTTATAGCACTTTCCCATGGTCCCTTTTTAAAACGTGTGCAAAGCAAGGATAGCTAGTTTTGTGTATTTCATAACATTCATGAAAAAATTTCTACTCATTATGCAAAAGTTACGAAACATTTCCTATTCATTCTAACAATTAACAACCTATAGTGTTGTTTGACTACATGGAAAAATGAAGGGAATATGTGGCACGCTATTTGGAAAAGGGGCCCTGGGAAGCCTTCCTTAAAGGCACCATCCCACAATCCAAGTATGGAGGAACCATTCAAACATGTGTGTGTGGACTTTCGCTTGTAATCCCAACGACGATGGATGATTATCGCAACATGCAAGTGAAGGCGGTTTTCGGGCCCATTGTCGTGATTGATGACATAGTTAAAGTCAATGCCCTTAGGACGGACACACGATGACTATGTGTACTGCGTGGACTCAAATTGACTCCCATTACCTACGCGTGTCCGGGGGGCTAACTATTCTACCCCCGTAAAAAGGGTCATGGCCCAGGGGGGGTTGTGTGGATTATAATTCACACACACACACAGCGCCAGAGAGAGGGAGAGAGACAGACGGCGCGGCACGCGTGCAAAATCTAGAAGATGGCGAAATGTCGAAAGGCCCCCCCCCCCCCCCCCCCAATCAACGCAAAATGCGTGTATGCCCCCACACCCCACCCAACAAACAAACAAAGACACAACACAGATAGATAGATACACATCATTATTACCTACAACCCATAGAGAGACACATTCTCCCTCTTGTGACACAGACTCCAGAGTCAGTCAGCATGCCTGTCTGCCTGTGTCCATGCGCTCCACACACACACACTCTCTCTCTCTCTCTCGCGCGCGCAGAGTGTCGCATGCGCTATGGGCAGCGTGATGATGCATTGCGCGCATGCCTCATCAGTCAGAGTACTGTTTGTATATAGCCTTTCAAGGTTCTACCCGTCCATCTCTATGCATGTAGTAATATGTACATGCACGATGCCACACCGTACGTTCCTCTTAATGAGACATGCATCGCGCATGCCTTTGAACGCATCATGCATCCGAAACTCCCGAGTCCGACCTTGGCTCATCGAAAGATTTAGATAAAGTGAGGAGGTAAATATCGATAAAGTGAGCGGTGTCACAACAATATCGATTTGTTAGAATGATACCGTATGTGCTTCGACAATGGGACAAATAACATGGCGAACCCCGTCAATTGAAAATTAGTTCTAGTTTTATTGAGTCGAGAGTTGATTTAGTTGAGTTTAAGATCACTCCTGAGCTATAAACGTTTCTTAAAAAGTGAAATTGATCTCAATTGACGATCCATTCCTAGAGAGAAAAACTAGCCCCTTTTGGAAGTAGAGAGAGAAAAGTAGCCCTTGCTTTTGAGAATTCTTCTAGGAATCAAAAGGGCAATGCTCTTCTCTTGCACACGACAATGCACACTTGTTACCCCCATCCAAAAGCATGCTAAAGTAATTGAGGAGAACTAGTAATCAAACCACAATAATCTCAAACAAGAAGTAGTTTGTCGTAATTATAACTTATAGGTATTAAGTTTGGAGTATAATAGAAGTAACTCTTTAGTTTTGGTTTAAATTAAAGAATCTCAATAATAGTTAGTTTTACTCAAAGGCTAACTAGTGGTGCTTTGGTAGGTCTAAAAATGCATGTAACCCATACGATGCACACTATGAAAATTAGATGCCAAAAAAATGAAGCTCAAAAGTATACAAAATAAGACCATATTAGTGGAGCAAAATTATGCTTATATTTCACATCTTTGTATTTTGGTGCTAGCTACATGTTAAGCATTTTTAATCATTTAGTATGCCTTTTTAAAATGGCTTTGATTGTATAAATATCCCCTCTTAAGTATCCAAATTCAAAGATGTGAGTCCCCCTTTACCTTCTCCACCACGGTTGTTTTGATAGGTAAAAACAACGAAAAATCTACTATTTTCATGTATGAGGAAAAGTGTCTTTTGTTGTTTCAAGGCTACATCATGTTGCCCCAAGGTATCATATTGGAGCATGGCAACTTTAAAGCTCACAAAACAAAATTATTCTTGTTTGTGCTATAATCTATAAATATTGATAAACAGAGATCAGTCTCTAGTGTAAGTCCAACACTTATGCTCGTGTGATTGTATTTGAATTGAGGAGCATCACATCAGTTGACATTGCATTCGCTAGAACTTATATCATTCTTGGATTAGAGAACTTTTGGGCCAGACTTTGTATCGCTACAACATGAGCCAACATAAAATTGGTTTGGATCCATAAGGCTAGGATTGCTTGCATTCATGAGAAAAGATGTACATGTTATCATTGGCCTCCATGATTGGATGGAAACTACATAGAAACCCTCTAAAAACCATTTTCACCTGTTTGGAGGACTAACGTTGGGTCCCTAGTCTACCACCCTAAATGATTTGCATGAAAGTGGTAGATCTAAAATGCTCTTGAGTTTAAGTAGATGATATTATAAAAAAGACTACAATAATCTAGTCTAAGCAACCAAGTAGCTCCTCCCTAAACATTGTTGTATTCATTAAAGTAATCTAGCACCTTGTGGCCAAATGTTGATCTATTCTCATATATCTAAGCAATACGAAATTATTAACCATGGGACAATACAATTGAGGACTTGTGATGATGCCAATCACAACCTTTCACAAAATCTCACTTTTTCCTACTCATGCCCACACCATTGGCATTTTCCAATATCAAGTTGTCATGCAACCATTCCCTAGCAACATGCAAGCAGGATAATACAATCCCAAGGTAGTTGTCAAATAACATGATTACTTGCACACCATAGTCTTCATTCTTCTAAGATCCCCTCTCTTTCTTTATCAAAATCCTCCCACTACTTATGTATCTCTTCCCCATTCAAGAGACAAAAAGATATGATCTTATTACTTATCATAGCTGATATTTGATATTACAAACCTTTGCCTTGAGATGCCTTACAAAAATCAGTTTTTCAGTATTCACACTCCATAATAAAGGCATATTGATATCTACATGACCAAGCCACTTATTGATAAACCCACAAGACTCTTGCACAAATCATCCCTCTGTCGTGCAACCTTTGGGGTGAGCTCTTTGTTGAACAAAAGATCTAAACGTTTTCCTATATCAGCCCAAGCAAAACTTCCACCTTGTGTGCACAATGCTCGTAAAAATCAACCAAATGGTTAATGAGCTATGTTTGCATATTGAAGATGCTAATAGGGAAATCATCTTCTATTATGTATGAATGCTTAATAGCAATCTCGAAACAACAATTGAGATCGATTTAGATTAAATTCGTATCACTATTTGTGCCAACATGCATACACATTTCTTCACACCATTTGACAAAGACTTACAATTAGTAATTGCTATATCAATGACAGTTTATAATATTTATGCCAATCATATGACTTCAATCCAATCCATTCCTGGGAGATTCAAATGCTTCCTTTAAGCAATGCTTCTCCATATTGAATAGCACCAATAGAGCTCATGAAAGAAGTCTATTTTATTTTTTATAAATTTGATGGAGCTCATGGATGGAATCCATTCTGATCTACCTAATAAGAGCCTAATAATTATGCATCATTATTATCTCTTGCAAGGTGCAATACACTTTTCTTGTCAAACATGCCAATTAGGTGATCCCAAAATACATCGCCAAGTTTCTTCAAAATATGTGTGGATCTAAATACATTGGATAAGAAAATCATCCCAATAAGTCTATATCTGAAATATGAAAAAAGATTATCAACACAAGGCATTGGCATAATTGCAATGGAAAATGACTTTTTTTTCAGTATTGATATTTGTTACACAAACAACGATACTTATATCGATCCTTATAGCAATGTTAATAGCGACATTTTACTATGAAACATCAAAATAGTCCATGGCATTTTTGCCACAGACTATTCAAAGCTTGAGAGAGAGAGAGAGAGCTTCAAAGATAGAAAGAGCACATAGGAGAAGGAGATTGTGTGAGTGAGAGTGAGAGAAAGAGAGGAAGAGAGTGAAAGAGAGGGAGAGAAGGAGACCACAAAGGAGAAGAATAAGGAGCAGAAGAGAGTGAGAGAAAGAGAGTGAAAGAGAGGGAGAGAAAGAGAGGAAGAGAGTGAGAGAAAGAGGAAGAGCTTCAAGGGAGCATCCTTGCATCATCAGCCTCAAGGTCTCTTTAAGGCTCGAGTAAGTTACTCATGAATATATGTGTGCATCATGTGGGTTCAAAAAAATGTATTTTTAAAACACCATTTTTATAAAAAATTTACATACAAAAGGGTATAATACAAAGGGGTTCTTTATAGATTGAATAGAAAAGGGTTATATTTTATTCAAGAAAATTTCATAGATAAGGATATTTATAAATAAGCCTTGGAACGCACGTGATGTAGAGGATATACATTTAGTAACTTCCCCGAGCCTCAAGATAAGCCCTTTTCTCCTTGACTTTCTCTCTTTTCTTTGTACATTGTGCTTATAAGAGACAATGAGAGAGGGAGAGAAGGAGAATGCAAAAGAGAAGAATAAGGAGCTCGAGGAGATCACAAAGGAGAAGAAGGTTGCCGGTGCAAAGGAGAGCTTCAAGAGAACACCCATGTATCTTTGAGCCTTGAGATAAGCCCTTTCCTTCTTTCCTTCTTGTCTTTTCTTTGTACATTATGCTTATAGAAGAGAGAGAGAGAGAGAGAGAGAGAGAGAGAGAGAGAGAGAGAGAGAGAGAGAGAGAGAGAGAGAGAGAGAGAGAGAGAGAGAGAGAGAATGAGAAAGTTAATAATTTTGAAAAATAGAAAGAGAGAGGGAAGAGAAGGAAAGGGAGAGGGGGAGGGGAGAGAAAGAGAGATGGAGAAAGAGATAGAGAAGAATATGAAAATCATGGGGAAAGAGGGAGAGGGAAAGGGAAAGAGAGGGAAAGGGAGGGAGGGAGGGAGGGAGGGAGGGAGGGAGAGGGAGGGAGAGAATATATATATATAGAGAGAGAGAGAGAGATCAAGGGGAAAAGAGAGAGAAAGAAAGAGAGAGATATAGAAATTATAGGAAAAGAGGGAGAGATGGAGTGGAGAGGGAGATCAATGGAGAGAGAGAGAGAGAGAGAGAGAATTAAACATTTTAGAAAATAGAGAGAGGGAAAGGGAAAGGATAGAGGAGAGAAGGGGAGATGGAGAGGAAAGAGAAAGAGGGAGGGAGGGAAAGTGGAAAAGGAGGGGAGAGACAAAGGGATAGGGAGTCATGGAGAGAGAGATATGAAGATAAATATGAAGAGAAAGAGAGAAAAATAAGGAGAGAGAGAGAGAGAGAGAGAGAGTTTTGATTGAATTAAAGTTGTTATTTGCTTCAAAAGATATTTAAACATATATTTACAATATAGGAGACAAAATATTTAAATATTTATTTTTAACATAGAAAATGAAGAGAGAGAGAGAGAGAGAGAGAGAGAGAGTAAAGGAGAGAAATGATGGATACTATGGATACCCGAAGACGTCTTCTCCTCATCACACTAGGTTTGGTTCTTGGGGATGTTGCAAAGATACAGATGCTACAACCCCATGATGATGGATTTGGCACTCCTCATCCTCATCGAGATTCTCAAATGGGTGACTCTAGTGGTTGGTGTGGAGAGACAAATGTAATGCCCTCCTCGCATTGATCAATTGGATCTCCATCATCCGTATTGGTTACACCTATAAGCACTACTACTCCTATGACACATGGATTTGCATAATCATATGTTGTATGCCCCCAATCCTATAAGTACACCTAATGTATAGGGATCTCCTAGTTATGTTTGACAGTGAGCTCCTGGGTGAGGGAGGATACATATTAGACCTGCCCCACTAGGCTACCAATACTTGGTAGAGATGTCCAACGCTGGTGCTATGTATATGAATGATGAGGGGAATAGACTCATAGCACGCATACGTGAATTCTATTAGTAGGTCTTTTGACACAATGTATTGGATAGATGGAAGCATGTGCCAAAGAGTAGCAAAGACTATGTAATAACATCCTTGCATGAGGAGTTATTGGTATCTTTTGCAATGGCTAATCATTTCTCTACAAGGTGGATGATTGAATAGATGCATGTTTACATGTGCCACAAAGTGATAAGATGCATTGAAGGCAATAAAGAATGACATAGGAAAGCTCGTATGGCTTGACCAAAAGGTTTAAAGGAAGATCAAAGAGAAGGCCACTTCCTCTCCACAATAATGGTAACATTAGTGGGAGGTGGTGAGGGCATGACTAGATATGGGAGTTGTGCTTCACCATGAGAGTGGTGGACCAGAGGACCTACCTATAGAATTTTGTAATTTCTCTATTTGTTAGGATGGATTTCTTATTCTCTGTATTCCTCATAGTACTAGCTTATCTCTAATAATACTAACTTACTTATTTACTACAACACTCTATCTCACAAATCACAATCCTATTGACCTTGAAACAAGTTATATAAAAAGACATGGTCTAATTGTACTTATCAACAAGCTCTGTGCATATGGTGGTCTTGTATGTCATGTCTTTTCTGATAGTGTAGCAAATTTTTAGTTCTTATAATGCATTGTTTAATTTGGATTCATATTTGTTTATGTTGCAAAGCCCTTTCAATGATCCATTGCATCAAGATGAGCTTTCGAATGGTGAGCAGCTATAAGCATTTCGATACTTGGGACATCCTTCTCTTTTTTTGCCTTATGCTTGGCAATTATACACAACTTACTTTTAAACACACTTTTTACCTTCATTGTATGCAACTCACATTGAGTGATATTTATAAGCACTTTTGCCCATTGTTATTCTTCCCTATGGCTTACTACAACTCTATGTTTGCTACATTATCATTATACTTTTATGGACATTCAATCAAAGATTATGTCTATTTGGTAATGTATTTCAATCTATTGAATCATGATGTAGAAACCCCAGGAAGCCACCTATAAGAAATAATCTATATAACGTGCGTTCAAAGGATATTTAAAAATACCCTTTCTTTACATGCTATAAGGCCTTAAAATTAACCCTTTTACTTTACTAAACTTACGGATTTTTTTCAAATTGTAATTTAAAAAATCCTTTTGTAAATATAATCCTGTAAGTTTTACTAAGTGCAATACCCTTTCTTTTGAACTCACGTGGTATCTTACATGTTCTATAAGGTGGACTCCCCAGGGTAGAAACTTTTAAATTTAATGGTCTGATTGATTTTCAATGCAATGTGGCAAAATATTACTCTCAACCCATGTCACTAGACGGGTGGCAAGGATGCTTGTAGGTAGCCGTGCAACCCTTTTTTTTGCATGCAACCATCGCTATTGTGTTGCAAATTTTACTATAACTATCGATATTTCCATCACTATATAGAGATGCTAATAGTGATAATTTTATGGCAATGATAATATTAACAATTTTAGTGACAATAGGGGGTTTTATGTATAGACTAAAAACATATCTATAAATGTTGGTATAGGCCTAATATGTTCTAGTGTATTGCCTATGGGAGACTTGCATCCATTTTAGCTCCATGCATCTAGCTAATCATATAGTGTCATGCAAATGAGACTCGGTCGTCCCACACCATGCCTATGATGAGGATGACTTTAGGGGAGAATTCGATGATGTCAATCATGTACCATTTTCTTCAAGTGTGGTCTATAACATGCTTGCACTTATGGGCCACATATAGGGCATGCATTATAACCATTAACCTACAATGATGCACATTTGGCAAAGCTTGGATAATCATGCATAATCACATCCATATACATCGTAAAGTAAAATCCATTTTCCTTCTTGAATGTGATATATTTATGGAATCTATACCCTTCCATAGCATTTCAACATCTTCAAATTAGTAGCTTGATCAGTGGTTCCTAGTACTCATTCATGTCCATAACCTTGTGCTTGCTTAGAACTAATAGAGAAAGGATCAAATGACCCTTCTTCTCAATGGATCACCAAGGCTAGACATAACATAATAGACCATGTTTGAGCATGTCATAGGTTGGATGCCAAAAGGGTTCACACCATCTATCGCAAGTCCAAACGGTAGATTTCTACGATTTGCTACAAAGTGTAGGCATTTGAACTTGCCTTAACACTTGGCTAAAATTTAATAACATTCTATCATTCCATCTATTGATCTTGCATTTGTGTGCCACGATGTGAGGCTAGTAATGGAGTTACACATGATACATGCCACTATCTAGGGATGATGGGAATACTAGAAGGGATGAACTGTATACCAATGTAATCCTGATAAAAATATGTGTGAAAATATCTTAAAATGTCAAGCCCCACTATCGAAATGTGCATTGGTAAAATCTTTTGTATTGGTTCATCAATATAAATGCCAAAAGTATTGTTGGAATAATTATCAAAATAGTTGTTACTAAATAGTGACCTGTATATCAATGCATATTCTGATGTGTGTAGGAAACAATACCAATGCCTATACTAATGTAGAAGAAAAAAGATAGCAAGGGCTTGTTGCCTATGTTTGCTATCCTGTCAAACATGGACTATATGTTTGCTTGTTAAAGATCGTAAAACCTAACAAATGTACTTTATCCACTTAAAAAGGCAAAATATGCAAACATAACGGTTATACAACCAATACAAGTTCAAGTCCTATCATTCAAGTTCTTTGACTCTAGAAAGTAGATAAAACACATTAAAATTACACATCTATTAACTTATTATTAATGTTGGATGCACCTTACAAGCATATGTGAGGCTCACCCTCCTAGAAATGAATGCCATGGAGTAGGATCCCCTCACAAAGACATACATGTAGTATGTGGAGTGAGAGGAGTCCCCTCCAAATTGAACATTTCTCCATCTATCCTTGTAAAAATCAACTAACAAGACCTCCATTAAGGAGGAATACCCGATTGACGATATATGCTAATAGCTAGGCCTATATTTGTAAATAGAAAACATTAATAAACACACATGAAACTTGTTTTAAAATAATTACTAGAAAATTTTAGAATAAGTGTATGCCAAGTGTAGGCTAATTGGGTACGCTAGGCATAGGCTAAGCATATACTATGCAAAGGATATGCTAGGTGTAGGCTAAACATACGTTATGCCATGTGTAATCATACACTATGCTAATGGTATGCTAAGCATGGGCTAAGTATACGCTAGACATAGGCTAGGTGTATGCTATGTTAAGGGTATGCTACATTCTAAGTACACTACGTTGGAGGCATAGGCCATGCATATGCTATGTTAAGGCTACACTAAGCATAGGCTAAATATACACTATACTAAGACTAATTAGGCATAGGCTAAGCATATGCTAAGTGTAGGTGGGCTAAGGTGTCTATTATACTAAAGGTACACTAGGTATATGTTGAGTAGGGGTGTTCATTCTCAAACTCGCTCCAAAAGAGAATGCAATCTTTTGGACATGCAACATGAATGCATTACTTGCCAACTTGACACAAAAGAGCACTTTCTTTGCCTTTGCACAAGATTTTAGCTTGTAATTGTCCTTTTGCAATTGAAACAGACTCATTACAATGTTGTCATTGCATCCAAATGTTGTTTTCATTTATTAAACTCAGAAGTGTTCTAAGCTTCAAACTGTGACATCCAAATGTACAAAGGCTCTTTCAAAACATGTCAAATATTATCGCACCTTTCTCTAACCACTATTGATTTCTCCCTCTCGCAAGGTGTGCATGTATTGATCATGCATAAGTTTTTTGACCAATGCATCTACCATCTCATCCATAGCCTCTTCAAAAAGTGATACATTTCCCATGTGTTCATGACTAAGTTCGACATCTTTATATACATGCATTTGATCATTGACCACATTTGCTACATTTGAATGAGCTCTATCTTTACAAGTGTCCTTTGACATGGTGCACACTCTTATTTTTTGCATACTTATGTGTGGCATGATATCCACACCCCCATCATATTGGCAATCCCTATATTCTATGACCGTCCAAGAGGTAGGTTGTAGACTTGGCTTACATATGAAAAATTTGTATGCATGGCCTACAGGTATGCAAGTCTAATGTCAAACTATAGGGCATGCCACCACATCGACTCCACAGAGTTCATATGCATGGTTGCATTCCTATAAACCATGGGATGATGTGTAAAAGTTATAGCTCATTCAAAAAAACTTGCAAGTATCTTGGGTAAAGTATGCAATCTGCGCACATGACTTACTGACAAAGAGCTAGAGACAACTCAAACCTATGAAGCTACCTTAAATGGTGGATAATTTATGTTGTCCCTACTCTAGAAATAAACCATGTAGAGAGAAGCTTGAAATCCACATAAAGCTTCATAAAGGCAATTCACATGCCTCAAGGTAGATCTACATCCCTTGAGGATGTGATGCCAAACATCATTAACTGTGTTGGGCTCGGAACCTATGGAATCCATTAAGAGGAGTCCTAATAATTTGTTAACAAACATATAGAGTATTTGAAACTAGAGGAGTAAAAAGTAAGTCTATCTATTTTGATACAATGTGCATATGCTAGGAAGATTTTCTTGAGATTCTCACTTGTACTAGGATTGAATTGAGTTGGGGAGCATCATTGAAGCCAATTAGTCAAAGTCTTGAGGACTCAAATATTGTTAATGTAATATTTCCACGCGATAAAAGTTAGTTGGTTAGTTCGAAAGTTAGTTAGTCAACTAATAAGTTAGTAAGATTACTAACTAAAGACTAACTAAGGTAAAAACTAACTAACATTAATAACTAAAAATTTCTATTTAATTAAAAATATTTTATTTAAAAAATTGAGAGTCATAAATGTGATATTTTCCTTGGATTAACAAGGACCGTAGCCACCCTTCACGGAAGTTACAACGCGAACGAGACTTATGAGCCATATTAACCACTAGTATTAATGTGTATAGTTTGGATGGTCCAAAAATATTAGATTTTGGGCAAAACTAGCATATTCTAGATATTTTAGATATTATCCTAAAAAGATAGAACTATATATCATTTAAAAAAAGACAAGTGATGTTTTAGTTAGTTTTGGAGATTTTATAAAAAGAAAAAAAAAAGAAAAGTGATTGGCGAAATCGCGCACACCGCGATCGCACTCTACAAGCAGTAGATAGCACTTCGAACAGAGAAAAGGAGTGAATTGAGAACCAAGTGTCTCAAGTGTCTTGGGGTTTTACCCCCCTTTTGGAGCCAATAGAACCATCAGATTTAGGAGTTAAGCATCAGATCACTGAGTTTTCCAAGAGTCCCTCCACCAAGAACTCTTGTTCTCAGCCTTATCCCCTCCTCTCTAATTCATTATAAATATGAGGCATGGGGAGGCACAAGAGAGCATAAGGAGACCCCGAGAGGATGCAAGAGAGAGGTAGAGAGAAAACATACCCCTCCAAGAGATTGTGAGAGAGAGCTTGAGAGAGAGAGAGAGAGAGAGAGAGAAGAGTTACCTCGAGAGGCTGCACGATTCTCTCTATCTCGATCCTCATCTTAACCATCTTCTCTTATGCTCTCCCATCTCGAATCTATTCCGCCTTCTTAATCTCTTGAGTCTACTTACGGACGGTTGTCTCTAAGTGAAGAATGTTGCATGCAGATGGCAATCATACAACCATCAATGAAGCTTCAGGTGAAGGTATCAATGTCAATCCAACTGCGGTTCCGATTGTAAGTAATGTATTTCTAGATTGATAGATGATTGCTTTGATTCTCGCATGAGATACGTTAGGCTATGTACTTTGTGATGCTAGAATAGATCATTAAAAAGGATAAATCGCATCTCAAATATTCAAAGATTAGGTTTGTGAAGTGCTGCAAATGGCAATCCTACAACCAGCAATGAAGCTTTAGGCGAAGGTATCACTGTCAATCCAACTGTGATTCCCATCATAAGTAATGTATTTCTAGATTGATAGATTCTTGCTTTGATTCTCGCATGAGATACGTTAGGCTCTGTACTTTGTGGTGTTAGAATAGATCATTGAAAATGATAAATCGCATCTCAAATATTCAAAGATTAAGTTTGTGAAGTGCTTGGATCAAGGGGAAGTTAAATTACACCTAGTTGCTATGTGATGAATCCATGCATAGCATAAGCAGCATATGGGACTCTATAGAATTGAGCATCGATGAGTCTTTGATTAATCTTTACCTAGGACAATGTTGTTTAAGGTTCCCAAATGCACATAGACGGTACATACATGGGAGAGATTGTGTGAACTTTACATCAATGACATACGACTCCTTGCCTTAGGAGAAAGGAAGATAAAGCCAAGATAAAATGTTGCATAGTAGGGAAAGACTAAAAGATAAATGTCACTTAGAGAAGAGGCATAAATGCTCTTGCTAGATTGATTAATTTGCATTGGAATGATAGGACTTACGTTGTGTATAGTATTTGAACCTTTAGCATATGCCTTAGCCGAAAGTAGGGAATGTTAAGTAAATTTTACTCTTTGGACCCAAGGGGGAGAGGTAAAATGCAATGGAATTATTATCGCATCTATTCTTGTATTGTTTGGGAAAAATACAATTAGCTTTGTTGGTTGATTGAATAACACCCTACATGTTTTTCTTTCAATCAATTGATTGTTGCATTGTGATTTGGATAAATATTCCAAGGCTTGTGTTGATGGCAAATGCATGGCGAGGGTCTGTAATGACAAGTTGCCATGGAAATAAAGGGATGTTTTCCTAGAAGATGATATTAGGGCTGATTGCCTTGATTATGCTTGTTTCTTAATTGATTAATTATGGAAGGATATTGGCATGAGTGGATCATCTCCAAGATCGCACCACAGATTACCCCAAGAGGGCACTACTTGATTCACAGGCCGAAGGTCGAGTGGTGAAAAGGCCAGCCACAGAAAGTGTGTCTCACTCCTAGGTCACTTGGGGTCAGTGGAGCTTTGGACACCCCTTACCAAGTCTGGAACGGAGCTGTAGACTGCCGTGAACCCAACATCTAGGGCGTTGGAAGATCCTATTCTAGATAAAGAATGGAAATTATGGTGCCATGTGATTTGGGACCGGGTACTTCTGTTGGACAGAAGAGATACATAATTCTCCTGTATAGGTAGGAGACAAAGATTAACTTGAAGATATGTTAATAAACTTGTTTGACAAAAGGACTGCTTGTTTTGTTTTCGTGTCTGTACTGTAGATTATGCGAACGAACCATGTGCCCTAAAAGGCTTAATTAATGAAGTTAATTCTAAAAGTCACACATAAATGTGGACCTAATTAGAAAACTAAAGCTATCAAGGGAAGCGGGTGGACGGAATCACCGATGGGTCCATCCTATGATAGGGTGGTTCCACAAAACTGGGAGGCTTCTCATAAGGATTTATCGCCGTTCGACTTTAGGTATTGATAAGTCAGAACCAGATTCATGTTGTTTTAGGGGACTGGAATGAGACTATGCCCTACGGGCAGAGAGGTTGAGCGGCGCATCCCTCTCGTTTCCCATTCTCTTTGAACCAAGTGTAGTATGGATCTGCTTCGGATTGGGCATCTTTGCATAAAGTAGGATGTCCAAAACCCGACGCTAGAATGCTGTTAGGAGACATTGGCCCTAGGAACCCAGATTTCAAGTCGATCCTAGTGGATTTGACCGTGAATGTTCGTTGTGAGGCGGACTCGAGAAACCCTAGGCAACAAACCCCGAAACATTCCCTGGGAATGCCAGGTGGCGACGCTTAGATTTGTTTCTCGATGGACCGCTAAAACATGCTTGGACAGCTGATAGGCGAGCACGTTACAATTAATAGCTTTCCTTACAAATGGCATATTAACAATGGATACCATGAAGCATATAAGAATGCCACTTAAAAGGAACTATTTGTATTGATGAAATTTTAGCTTATTCAGAGTACATCAAGAATTCTAGCATTCGGCTACTTATCATTAGAAATTTGTCCATTTGTTTTGATGAACCATTAGTACTATGAGAATAAGAAAAATTGCTAAAAATCTTAGCAATGGATGCATGCTACACCTTTCACAAAGGCAATATCATGGCTAGCCAACATGTAAAGAAGAGGATTGAGAGATGAGAGAAGAGAGTGCAATGAGTTTGCTCCTTTATAAGCTTCTGACGGGAACAATATGTTCCACAAGGTCCATCCATAGTATGTTGATGAAATATTGATCAAATAGCTAAACACATGAAAACACCTCTTCCAAATGATTGTGCTTGTTTATGTGTGGACGTGTTACAATTGATCGTGTGTTGTTGTTGTTTATTTCACTTGAAATAAAGGCCCATCAACTTTTCTAATGATATGGAGAAACTCCCAATAAGAACAATTGATGGGGATGGAATAGAATGAAGTTTAAATATCTATGTTGAAGATTCTCTTCCATTACAAATGAATCTTCAAGATATTACAAGCTCATTAGTTCATGTGGGGTGCATAACCTTTTGGATTTCCTCCTTACAAGTGAGAAGTTGACTTTCACTCCTTTTCCATGTAGATCTTCTTGTGAGGTGCTCCCAAAATAGTCACTTCCCCTCTTGTGAGACTTGCTCTAAATATATAAATGTTGTGATTGTAGAAGTACAAGGGAATACCATCCAAGAGATAAGGAAATAATTGTTTTTCATTTTTCTCTTAACAAATAGATTTGGACACATCTTTTCACTAAATTTCTAGATGTTGCCTTTCTATTTTCTCTCACATGCTTAAGACTACTTTATATATCAATAAAAGCTTAGATTTTTTGTTGAGGCTCCAAGTGTTTTGCTGAGACAAAGATGACTTCAACATGTTGATATTTTTCAAGTTTCGAACTTGTTAGTGGATCTTTAGCCACAATGGATACCTTATAGAATGTAACAAAGAATATTACGATGACTTGTGGGGAACTCATGGCATGGCAAATGTTCTTTTCAGCTTTTTTATTGAGCATATTAAACTTTTTTAAACTTAAAAAATGAAATTGTCTAAAGAATAGCACATTCCACTAAGACCTTGGTGGTTGATTGTCATCACTATACACTAGTGTGACCCTTGCCTTGCTTGCTCAATCATAGAAATTGAGCATAATAGTAGTAGCATTACCCTTGAACATATGTTCGTAGCTACTAGACAACATAAGAATGCATAACTTCTTTTAGAGGCTTTAATAAGGGAATGCGCTAGGGATATAGTTCAAAGAGGGATGGAATATTAGGAAAGGTTAAAATCTAGATCGAAAGCATAAAAGACAATAAAAAAATATTGGATCCATGGGGACACACGTGTTTTTTTCATGACACGTCCTAATCAAACCATTCTGGTGAGGATGTATACTGTCAAGTCAAACAGGAGTAGTTAGCTCTTTGGGTGTGAGTATGTGTTGTCATACGCTACCAACACTCTACATGACTTGCGTCCTCTGACCTCATGCTCTTGCACTATCCAGGACTGGAAGGAACTTACATCGCTGACCTCATGCTCGGCGGGGACGGGGGCGGGGGCGGGGCCTTCTTGCTCCACTTGAGCGGCCGGCCAACCTGACCCGCTTTTTTTGTGAGTATCTTTTTCACTTTTGCTTTTCTGCTTGCCAGCGACAACGATTTTTCTTCCCCGCTCCTCGCCCTCGCCCTCGCCCGCAGATGGCTAGGTAGGCCTAGGTCACTAATGCTATTACATCCATCGACCCCACTCCATTCATATTCATATTATATTAACTTGGGTTACCTCATAAGTCACCCCGCTCGATGGAAATAAGCACCCCTCCCCTCACGCTCGTATAGCCTCGACAGTAGTGATTACAACTCCATCGATGATCTCTCCTTTCTTTTCGATTCTCTCTCCGCCTCTGGAGTCTGGACTCTGCCCCCCCCCCCCCCGCCCCACTACTCTCTCTCTCTCTCTCTCTCTCTCTCTCTCCCCGCATGCGCGTGTTCTCTCGTGCGGCTTTCCTTTTCTTCTCTCGAGTCTCGACCCGGCCCATCGAGACCTCTGAAATTCAACAATAAAACTGGTATGCGGAGCTGGACACCTCAACCGAGGAGAAAAGACGAGACACAGAGAGAGACAGAGAGAGAGCCATCAGCCATGGACTTATGAGAGCCAGCTCCCCATTCGATACAGTTTCTGTCTCTCGGCAGGCAAGCGCCAGCTTATAGGCTAGACGTCGATGTTACTGAGATAGCGTATTTATTCGCGGGGGACAAAGAGGAGAGGAGCGAGGGATCAACAGAGACCCAGATAGAGATAGAGAGACTAGAGAGAGTGAGAGTGACTCAACGTCTTATCGTGGGCTAGTAAAAAACAAGTGCGCTTATATTAAGGCCTTGTAATTCCATCGTTTGATGCGCACAACGCCAGAGAGATCGATTCCCTTCCCACAAGGCTTTCAGATCATTGAGGCCCTTAGACGAAGAAGAAAGTAGGTAGTGGTAGCAAGCGTGAGAGACAGAGAGAGCGCGCGCGCGCGGAAGTTAGAGAGTCTAGAGAGACAGAGAGAAAGGAGGCGTGCGTATGCTTATTCTCCTCTCCGACTCATCTCATTCAGCAGTCAGCAGGTGCAGCAGAAAGGCAGAAACAGTACTACTTCTCTGTCTGAAGACTCTGAACATGCTCTCTCATTTCACACACACACACACTCTCTCTCTCTCTCTCCCCTCTCTCACACACGAGTGACTGATCTCTCCGTCATCGTTGGGTCCGTGTTTTTGGGATCAACTGGCCCGATTTTACTAGTGAGAATATTTTTCTATTCATCTCTCTCTCTCTCCCTCTCTCTCTCGTGAAGCTGTATCTGTAAGTAGTGGTACTAGAGTGGTTGATCCTGGGCATAATATCCAGCCCCCCCTTGCTTGCATGCAGGCATCCTTTTCGCCTTGCCCCCCCTCTCTCTCTCTCTCTGGTCGTCGTCGTTGTAGCCGTTTTTCCCCGCAAATCTTTCCCTTTGACTCTTTGAACTACCACCCTCTTCCGCCACCCAGAAAAAAAAGATTCATTTCCTTCTAATACTATCTATCCATTAGTATTCCTCTCCCTCTTTCTCTCTAGTCAAGATTTGATAGCTGTGCAGCTTCGTAGCTGTTTCTGCTCTTGTTGCAGAAGCTAGTCTCTCCGATCTGAGAAAGTTAATTGTTTAAGCATTAAAACAGAGGCAATATTAAAAGCCGCTCATGCCCCCCGTCATTATGGGAGCTCACAAGCTGGAGGCAGAGCAGGCTATGGTAGGCAACTACACAGAGATGGAGCTGGATAGGCAAGAGCAGGATGGGCTCGTTGATACCTCCTTCAAGACACAACTCAAGGCATTCCTGTGGGATGGAGGCTCAGTCTATGATGCCTGGTTCAGCTGTGCATCCAATCAGGTATTTGGACGCCCAAATCAGGGCTAATGTGTTATACAGCAGACCATGCGTGCGTGCATGCGTGCCACGCACGCCCGTGTGTCTGGTGTGCGTGTGTTCGACAAAAGAACAAAATAATGTGTGTACCGGGTGAACATGTAAGCTTATCCATGTAAGCAACCATGCAACTGTACGAATATGCCTTCGTTAGTCTCCTCTTGCATTAATGCTCCTACTCTTACTAGATTGAGTGTATATGTCATGATATTTGTGTGGTGAGTTAGATCTCCTCCATCTAAGCAATAATGATGCTTCATCCTAGCCGTGCTTAGCTTCACAGTTCGATAAATCTTTATAGCCGTTCCATGGATCTCAGTGCTCATTCCAAAATATGCCGTCAATGCACTGTAGTATGCTTTTATCGTTTTGTGACTTGTCCATCATATCTTCTCTCACTTAGTCCAGAATCACAAGAGTCAGGAAACAATTATTGAATTATTACACGAAAAGCTTTAAACCACTGTAAGGTTCTCAAGTAGAATGCTGATATACTTCGATGTTTTGCCATGCAGGTTGCACAAGTTCTCTTAACACTTCCCTACTCCTTCTCGCAACTGGGTTTCGTGTCAGGCATTCTCTTTCAAATGTTCTATGGATTGCTTGGGAGCTGGACAGCATATTTGATCAGCTGCCTTTATGTAGAGTACAGATCTCGCAAGGAAAAAGAGAACGTAAACTTTAAAAATCATGTTATCCAGGTAACCAAATGAATGACACCTACATGAATTTAGCAGAACAAAGTACTCTCCCGTGCTTACACTCTGTATGTGGTGAATAGTATACCATCCTCTGTAATATTCTTTGGGTCAGTGCTCAACATATAATGAATGGTCTATACTTAATAATGGCAGTGGTTTGAGGTGCTGGATGGACTTTTGGGGCCATACTGGAAGGCTATTGGACTTGCCTTCAATTGCACATTTCTACTCTTTGGATCAGTTATCCAACTTATTGGATGTGGAAGGTAAAGTCTGTACCTTATACATATATTTCTTTCTATGTATGCTTTAGGGAAGGCAATCACATCAGCCGAACTGTTTTCTCATGCTGTCACAACTATATTACGGACTCGGTGTTCTATTATATCTTAATGTTCTGGACCCTAGCCTGGAACCCGTGAATATCATACAGGCAACTTTATTTGTAAAACAACTTCAGTATGAAATTATTTGCGTGCTTGGTAAACGTGCTGCTGGGAAGGAGGATTTTTATTTAAGTCAACCACGAGAATGAAATTAGAATTTATCTTCCCCTCTCTGCACAACCTTTCAAAATGTCATGATTTACTCAAAGCAGCTTACAGGTAGCTCTGATCTTCTTCATGCTTACCTTTGAAGCTGGCTAGGCATCTTGAATCCTCATGCTTACTTTTGAAGAAGATAAAGGTTTAGTGTTTCTTGGAAAACAGCCACTTTGCATTTCGACCGATCGATACGTAGAATAGGAAATCTCACAAACAATCGACCGTCCACTTTCATCAAAACCAGTGTTCACAAAAAACATTTTCGGCAACGGATACAAGAACGTTTAACCCGAAGTTTTAAAGGGATTTTGGAATCAAAGTTCACGTATTTTGCCATTTTTATAATTACTAAAATTCCTGTAAAGCTCAAGCCGTAGGACCTTCCTCTTCCTCTTGAAATGATTTTGAAGGCTCTTGAAAATTTTTTGCAATTCATTTTTCATGAGGTCTCGTTTCTCCGCGAGTAGTGATCAAAATATAACGCTACAATTCTACATCCAAAACCTTTAGCTTTTGGGCAATTCCGTAGACTTTATTTATATTGCTTCCCAATTCGTGCTTGCTTTAATCTCATTTGAGTTTGCTAACTTTGATCTTTCCCTCTCAGCTATGATCTGGCACAGCTTTGCAGTATAATGATATTGCTCACATGAACTATTTGCTTTTTTGGTTTTCTGTGGGGTGATTCACCGTGATTGTCCAAACTCAGCAATATCTATTACATCAACGATCACCTGGATAAACGCACCTGGACGTACATATTCGGAGCCTGCTGCGCTTTGACTGTATTTATCCCAACCTTCCACAACTATCGCATCTGGTCTTTTCTGGGCCTGGCTATGACAACCTACACTGCATGGTATTTGACGATAGCTGCCCTTGTGCATGGACAGGTATGCCATATTGTGGTAGTTTACGATCGATACATATTAGTGCATATTAGTGACATTTTTAGTCCGCGTACAACATTATAGTATTGATAACTGGATTCCTTGAGCAATGCATTGAAGAGACGTCAGGGAGCTAAGTAGCAGACATGGTCTAACTCGATCAATGTCTGTCAACAGGTACCAAATGTACAGCATTCAGCTCCCAATAAAATGGTGCTCTACTTTACTGGGGCCACAAATATCCTCTACACCTTCGGAGGACATGCAGTGACAGTGTATGATTTGCTTTTAATTTCCATTGCCTGAATTGAAATTGCAACACTGAATTGAATAACGCCTTTGTATTAAAGCCCTCGGTGATCCATACACGAAGATATGAATCAGTTGACCCTATATGTATATATATTTTGTGTCCATGTCTTTAGCTGATGTGTTGTGCTCTAATCGCCTATCTGCAACTCAGAATATGGCCGTTGTAGAGAGATCTTGCTTGCATCCATGTGGTGTTAGCGAATGGCAAAATTCGTGATGATCTAACTGGTTGCTTGTGATGTTGCAGAGAAATCATGCATGCCATGTGGAAGCCTCGAAAGTTTAAATGGGTCTATCTGGTAGCCACACTGTATGTGTTCACATTGACTTTGCCTTCTGCCACCTGTGTGTACTGGGCTTTTGGGGACCTGCTGCTGGATCATTCCAATGCTTTTGCTTTGCTGCCCAGAACTGGTTTCCGCGACTTTGCCGTGGTTCTGATGTTGATTCATCAAGTAAGCTGGCTAACTCACAAGCTCTGCAAGCTGGGAATATATATTAGACCTAACACAGGCCAAAATTTATTCATCATAAAGCTTTCACAGGAAGTCTTAGATGAATTTTCACTATAATTCCCACCTTGTGAATTATGACAGCATCATGAGCCTCTGCGAGGGAGGAACTACATACCTAGTTAGGTGTGATTGGGGGTAGGGGGCTACCAGCCTATGTGGTTCCTCCCTCGCAGAGGCTCATGATGTTGAACATTATAGGAAAATGCAAGGGAAAGAGCCCCTTTCCTCACATGAATTGTTACTGATATTAAGAGCTATAATCTTTGCAGTTAGCTTAGAGTTGTTGACTGTGCTGCTGTTCATTATGACACTAATTTGCTTGTGTATGTCATGATGCTGCGTGTAGTTCATAACGTTTGGATTTGCTTGCACCCCTCTATATTTTGTGTGGGAGAAAGTCACTGGTTTTCATACATCCCGGAGCATATTTGTCCGGGCCTTGGTGCGGATACCGGTCGTTCTACCCATATGGTTCTTGGCAATCATCTTTCCTTTCTTTGGGCCCATCAACTCTGCAGTTGGTGCCCTGCTGGTTACCTTCACTGTCTATATCATACCAGCTGCAGCACACATGGCTACTTACCGCACGACCTTTGCCCGTGAGGTAATTGGTTCCTCATGCATGTCTCACCCATATTATTATTAGTATGCTACCTCATATAGCTCTTTGTTGGCTCTTGCGTAAAGTAAATTGCTTTAAAGTCTGTCCATGAATTGAATTTGTATTATGCTCGGGCATGCACTTCATTTATTTCAGTTTTATGTAATGTGCATACACTTTCAGAATGGATGGTAGTTGCACTGTATATTGACATGTCTAAGGTGGCATTTCATTCCTCTTTATTATATGCAGAATGCTGTAGAGAAGCCTCCTCCCTTGATCAGGAGCTGGGTAGCTATATATCTCCTCAACATGTTTGTGGTAGGATGGACTCTGGTCGTCGGATTCGGGTTCGGCGGTTGGGCCAGCATAACAAACTTTGTCCACCAGATTGACTCCTTTGGACTGTTTGCCAAGTGCTATCAGTGCCCACCAGCGAAGGCAGCTACGAATGTGACAGCCCCTCCACACAAACCTAAATCACCCTGAATACTACGTTACCAAACTGTAGGCTTCCCTAACAAACCATTAATTCCGGAAGATCACGTAACGTAAGTTTGCTATAATTAAGCACTGGTCAGGATTAACGTCGTGCCTCTGGTGGGGTGCTCTTCACCATACCATCGAAGAAGGCAAATATTCACACAAATGTTTTCCCCTGGCGTTACAAGTAGGCGGCCATCCTTTCAATACATCACTGCCAAAGCGAAGTTATTAACCACAGTGCGTGCTGCTACACATGCTTCCTCCTTATCACAATTTCAAGGCCCCTCTTATATAATCCCAATTACAGGGAGCAGGAGTACTCATTTTGTTGTCCAAACTTAGTGCTATTGTACACTACGCGTCTTTGTTCGCAACAAAGCCCCTTCTCCAGAAACGACCACAAAGGAGTCAAGTCATTGCAATACGAAAATCCCTCGTTCAGAAAAACAAATTGTTATTCGGAAATTCATGGGATTTATACGATAGTGGGCTGCAAATGCCACAGCCGATCTTAAATACGAGTTCTTAAGGAATGTTAGCTGTGAGGGTGGTGCACAATATTATAATAATAATTCGGATTCAAATATTGTGTTCTACAATGCAATAAATATGTATTAATTTAAAAAGTTTAAGTAAAAGATTATAGCATCTAATGATGCGGTTGTCTCACACCATAGTGCTTAATTTCTTAGCAAAAAGTGTATACATCCTGTTTTTAGACTTGGTATACTTAAGAATAGCTACACAACCATTAGCTGAGAACATACAATCAGTAAGCATCTTCCAATGAACTCTACCAAACACTAAGTCATTCCTTCTCAACCCTAAAATTTTTCCTCTCCGTCTTTGGTACCAATCCCAAAGCCTTCTCCACCAAGGCTGGGTCTAACCGGACGTGTACCTGCTTTGCATTTTCTCCTCTGCCCACTGTTACAATACCACATTCTTGATCTAGGTTGTATGTTCTAAGGAACTCCACGCACTTCAGGTGGTCCGGCTCCTATGAGAACTTTTCGAGATACTTCGTGAGGTTGCATTATTCAACCACCCTCCTGTCTGCTTCCTCCATGGCCACCACGACTTCTATGTTGTGGATGGTTCGGAAATTGAGCTAGCTAAAGGTGCGGTTCTCTAGATGGATGCGGTATTGCTCCCTTTCCTCGTCTGTGAATGGGAGTCGATGGGCGCGATCTTGCTGCGACATTTTACGCTCCTGCCATAAATCATAACTTTCATTATTACTTTTCACCTATCAATTCGTTGATTCTTGGAAAAGAAAAACTCTATGCTTTTTGAATGAATTCATTAGGAAGCCATGTAGATTTTCCTTTTTAAACTTGGACTTTTTGCCCTTTACTTCAAAGTTTTCCTGCCCATTTTCCTACCCCGTCCGTTTTTTCATACTACATGTTTATGCTTTTTGCTAATTTTACTTTGATTTATCCCCTTTGATTCATTTCTCATCTGATTCATTCCACCTTACCCCCTCCCCTTCCATCTTGAAAAGAATCCTTCCTAGGATTGAGGGTCAAAAGGTTAAGGGCTTTCGGCATGTTGGGATGGGAGTTACTTGTGAAGGAGCCAAGTATAGAAATTTCGATTGTATTTCAGTTGAGCTGTGTGGTCCAAATCAAAGGGTCGAATTCTTATGTGTGTGATGTATGTGAGAACATCTGTGAGGAAGTTACCAAAGGCGACCCGACTCTCAATGTGGAGTTCTTCCTCTGTTAAGAGGCACTCAAGGTAGGGAGACCCCTTGATGTGCTCGTCCATGGGTCGGCCTTGAAGAGTGGTTAACACTCTACGAGGTGGGCGCGACATAAGTGGGATCATACTCGGCTGTGTTGATGGTGCGGCGCTACTCAGCGTTGGTCATTATGCGACATCCTTCAACTTCCCATTGCAACCTAAGAGCGTATCACTACCTCAAGAAAGGTAATCCAGTATCAGCGAGGTGTGATAACTGTGCGATTTCTTGGTCAGTGATAGCAGAAGTGGTTCGTGGATCGTATGACGTGATGAGGTGCTGTTTGATGGCTTGCTCCTTGGAGATCTCGCTGTGAATCAACTCAGCAGCGGAGCGAGAAGCTTTTGCAAATGCAAACTCAAAGGTCTCCCAAGAGCAAGGCATATTGCGCACTTCTGTTGCAAAGGGTTCTTCCAATAGACCTAAGTCCAAGCACTCATAGCTGAGGGCTAGCGACACGAAGGTGCATTGAGTCATTTAATGCATTCCACCACGTCATCCCTGGTGTCCTCCGCAAGGTTAGTGGCTAGCGCTAGAAAGCATTTTCGTTCATAGGAGGGCGTAAGGTCGACGGGTGGCCGAGGTTTGCTAGAACTAGAGGCCTTGACAATACATAGTTGCGGTTGGGAGTTTCCTTGAGCTTGCAGTTGGGCTATTTGGAATATGGGTGGATTAGGGTCAGCTACAATAGATGGACTGTTGCAATCAGCTTTGCGTTGGGGAGTCAGATTGACTTGGTCGGATGATGCCTCCTGTGACGGTGGCTGTTGCTTGGGCTGATAGGTTTGTGCGACTCTCTTGGGCCAAAGCGTAGATGAGTCGGATGGTTGGGGCTCTGGAGAGCACTATGGCTTATGGTTTTGAGGTGTTGTGGGACGTGGGCTGATCAAGCTTGAGGGTAGCGTATGAATAGTGCCTTTGGCCATGGGGACCTTTTGGGATCCCCGGTGTCCTCCGCAAGGTCAGTGGCTAGCGCTAGAAAGGATTTTCGTTCATAGGAGGGCGTAAGGCCGATGGGTGGCCGAGGTTTGCTAGAACTAGAGGCCTTGACAATACATAGTTGCAGTTGGGAGTTTCCTTGAGCCTGCAGTTAGGCTGTTCGGAATATGGGTGGATTAGGGTCAGCCACAATAGATGGAGTGCTGCAGCCAGCTTTGCGTTGGGGAGTCAGATTGACTTGGTCGGATGACGCCTCCTGTGACGGTGTGGCTGTTGCTTGGGCCGATAGGTTTGTGCGACTCTCTTGGGCCGAAGCGTAGATGAGTCGGATGGTTGGGGCTCTGGAGAGCACTGTGGCTTATGGTTTTGAGGTGTTGTGGGACGTGGGCTGATCAAGCTTGAGGATGGCATATGAATAGTGCCTTTGGCCATAGGGACCTTAGGGATCCACAGCCAGGTATTTCCCTCGTAATAGCCTTGCGCATGCAAGAGGGCTTTAGGGACCCATCTTTGCTTGATCACGCGACGCTTCCTGTGATTGCGTCTTGGTTTCCTAGGTTTAGAGTTCTGGGTCTTATGAGGATAAGAGCGTCGACTCCTAGGCGATTGTTGCGGCTATTTAGGTACCCACTGGAAGCGAGGCTGTTGGGCCTTAGCTTTGGCTGCTGCGGGTTGCGGTTTATGGAAGTTGGGGAGTGGTGGCCTCGCACTACCCCCCTCCTTAGTCTTGTTGTCAGATGCTTCTATCGGTGGCTTTTCGGATGGTGATGGTGTCGCGCAGCCCTTGCTGAAAGCTGTGACAATGCGCACGTTGCCTATTGCTAGGTGGATGCGCTGTGACTCATAATCAACATTGCAGTGAGTCTGCTTTTTGAAGGTTTGCCCCAGCAGTGACTCCGTGCTTGCGTAAGTAGCACTTGGCAATACGTAAAAAAGCATTGGAACAGTCTCAGACTCGATAGAAACGACGACTCTGCACTTGCCGAGAAGTGCGTATGAGTGGGCCCCATATGGGTTTAATTTGGCGGTTGTGGGTTGAAGTAGTGGTTTTCCAAGTTGGAACCAATGACTGTGGGTTAAGACGTTGAAGTCAGCTCCCTCGTCGATCAAGGCGTTGAAAGCGCATGTTTGCTTGGCAGTGACCGTGATACGGAGGTAAGCGGATTCTACGGCTTCTTCCTCCCCTTCGTTGATTTCAGTGATCATAGCTACTCGTACTTTGACCGGCGGTTCTGACAATGGTGGCTCATGCAAAGGATGCGTGGGAGGGTAGTACTTCTTAACACGACTGCCCCCATTGAAGAAGCCAATTCCCTCACCGTCTAGTGTCTCAAGCTCGACATTGCCGGTTCGACTGATTGCACAAACCTTGAAGGGTCCGAGACCTCTGAATTTCATTTTTTGCCTATGCCCCTTGATCAAGTAAAGGGGCACTAAGTCACCCTGTTCGAACTCGCGCTGCTTGACATGCTTATCGAACCAGCATTTACATCGGGCCTTCTCACAGATAAGCGCGTGGGTGGCTAGGAGACGAGTCTCTAACAGGCGTTCAAGCTCGACCAGGCATTGCATCCATGCCTCCTTTCCTTCCCATCGTTCTTGAAGTGCTATTCTCATGCTAGGAATGAAGAATTCTAATGGTAGAATTGCCTCAGTTCCATAGGTCAGCCTAAAGGGGGTTTGGCCGACAGTCATTTTATAAGCTGTGCGGTAGGCCCACAAGGCTGCCATCAGCTTGTTTTCCCAATCGCTGCGTGAGACTCAGACTACTTTAGTCACGACATTGATAATAATCTTATTAGTTGATTCTGCCTGGCCATTCACCTGAGGGTAGTATGGTGAGGATTTGTGATGGATAATGAGAAAGGTGGACAGGAGATGTGCTATCACTTCGCTGATGAAGTGCGTGCCTTGGTCACTAACCAATTGAACGATGGGGCAGCCGAAGCGCGAGATCACTTGCTCCAATAAGAACTTGGCAGTCGTCCTCGCGTCGTTTTTTCGTGTGGCTTTTGCCTTTGCCCATTTTGTGAGGTAATCCGTGGCCACAATGATATACTTGGCTTGTGAGTACTGCGCCGCAAGACTGATGGGCCCTATGAAGTCGATTCTCCATTTTTCAAAGGGTTGGCAAGCAATAATTGGGATCAACTCCATTTGATCTTTACGAATCGAGACTTTTGTCTGTTGGCACTCGTCACAATGCTTGACGAATCGCTTGGTATCATGAAAAAGTGCGGGCCACCATAGTTGAGACTGTAGCACCTTTCGTGATGTCGTGTCTCCACTAAAGTGTCCTCCCGTAATGCTGTGCGCCTCTGAGAGCACATCGCGCATCTCATGCTCACACATGCATCTACGCAGCAATGCGTCTTGCCCCAGCCTATAGAGTTGTCCTACAATCAACTGGTAGGGCTGGATTTTCAGGATCAAGTGCCTAAGTCGGGATTTTTCTATTGGTCGCTCAAGTAGTCCGTGCTCGAGTACTTGGACTATGTCGTCTGCCCAATATGGCATTAGATTAGCCTTAAATAAGTCTCTCTCGCTGGACAGGTGGAATAGGTGGGCGTCGGGTAATTCGTCAACAATGCCTCGTCCAATGGGTTCTCCTGTGGGGATGCGTGACATGTGATCAGCCATGTAATGTTGTTTTCTCTTTTGTACTACCACGGAGAAGTCGAACTCTAGAAGCAGGAGGAGCCATCGAGCTATGCACCTTGTAGCACAAGGTTTGTTTATTAAATAGAGCAGGGCTTGATGATCCACAAAAAAGATGAAGGGTGTGGCCAACAGATAATGCCGGAATTTCTTCATAGCGAACACCATGGCTAATCCCTCTCTTTCTATTGTCGAGTAGTTCATCTCCATCTCAGTGAGTTGTCTGCTAGCAAAGCTCACTGGATAATCTAAGTTGTGCTCACCAGGTTGGCACAACACTGCCCCCATGGCAAACTTAGAAGCATCGATGTGCACGTAGAAGGTAATGGTCCAATCTGGGGCTCGTAGGATTGGTGCTGTTGTTAGGGCCTTTTTTAATTCTTCGTACGCTCGTTGGCATGCCTCGATCCACTCAAAGACAATCAGCAGCTTGTACAATGGTCTAGCAATCAGCGCATAGTTCAGTACAAACCGCCGATAGTATCCTGTATGGCCTAAGAAGCATTGAACTCCCTTGTAATTAATTGGGGGTGGAAGGTCAACAATAACCCTGACCTTCAAGAAATCAGTGGCAATGCTGTTCTTCGACACCACGTGTCCTAAGATGCATCTGTGCTTTACCCAAAACTGGCACTTCAAGGGGTTCAAGGAGAGACAATATAAGCGACACCATTCAAAGACTGCGCGGAGTTTGTCTAAGTGTTTGATCAGGTCGAATGGACACACAGGTCGTCGACAAAGACCTCTAACTCCTTGCAAAGCATGTCCTTAAAGATGGTACACATGAGACGTTGGAAAGTGACAGGGGCGTTGGTCAACCCAAAGGGCATGACTATGTATGCAAAGGCGTCCCACTCGGTGGCAAAGGCAGTCTTGTGCCTGTCCGTAGGATGCACTTGCACCTGGTTGTACCCTGAGAAGCCATCCAGAAAACTGTAGGCTTCCTTGCCTACCACCCTCTCGAGCATGTGCTCGGTGTACGGCAATGGATAGTTGTCTCTCTTCGTAGCAGCGTTCACCTTCTTGTAATTAACGCACACTCGGATTTTTCCGTTCTTCATCACAATGACTATGGGTGATACCCAGTCTGTGTACTCAATTTCGTAAATGAATCCAGCTCTCATCAGCTTGTCAATTTCCTCTTTGACAGCATGAGCGTGTTTCGGATTCATAGGGTACGGTTGCTGCTTGACCGGCGTTGCATCCGACGTCATGGGTATGTTGTGAGTCATAACACTCGGATCTACCCCCTGTAGCTCCTCTAAGGACTAGGCAAACATGTCTATATACTCTCGCAAGAGAGTGACAAGACTTGTTTCTTCTTCACCAGTCAAGTCGTCGGCAATGAACACTGGTCGGGGTGTTTCCCCTTCCTGGGCTAAGTCTACCTCCTTGACTTTGGCTGGTCCCTCAATTGGTTCACTCGTTTGCCCTTGACGTTTGGCACCTAACAGAACTACTACCCTATCCCCTTTTTTGAATTTCGTGAAGCATTTAGGGAGGTCCTGCGGCTTCTATTGTTCTTCTGTTTGTGTATCCCTGGGTTGCTTTTCCTTTTCCTGCCTTATCCGTCTGCAGCTTAGGTGGACGGGTAGATCCCCCTTGGTGCGTCTGGTCGTGGGCGGCCTAGGGATCTCTAGATCACTATCCGAACTAACTTTCGATTCAGAGTCAAACCCTCCATCTTCGCTGGAAGAGGTGGTCTCCCCTAGTGGCCGTAGTTCAGATGGCGGTTCGGTCCTAAGTATTGTCGTCGTTCCTGGCTGGGCCAGGCCTACTTGCTCAAGGTCTATGGCTCCTACGCGTTCCAACCAAGAGCAATCGCATTCCATGCACATGATTCCTCACTCTACTCTAAGGGTCTACCTTTTCTGCGGCTTGGCGTCTGCTCGTATCTGCTCAATCTCTCATCCTTCAGTGTCGCATTCTATGGTATCTACTTCACCCTCGCTCTCATCACTGAAGGATTGGCAGTCTTCGTATTCGTCGCTAGAATCTTTGTCATCCGACTACTCGTCGTCTCCTAGGGTTTGGTATGCCTTGTGTTGTTGATCAGGAACTATGGCCCAGTTATACATGAGGTTTAAATCATGCACCCTGGTCCATTGCCACTTGGATTCCTCTAAGAGATCCTGGAGTGGTTTGAGATTTGCAGCTGGATTGCCAGCTAACTTGTCTGTTAGGCATTCTAGTATCCCATGGAGTTCCCTTTTGTTGGATGGTACTTGGAAGATGACAGGCTTAGGCTTTCCACGGAGGCTTCCTACCATCATGCAGACTGGTATATAGAGTACTTCGTTAGGCTTGCTGATCGTTTTGATGGCTTGCTCATACGCCTCATGATCTGAGAATGGCAGGTCGATTGTAGCCAGAACATGCATCCAATCCCGCTCATCCTCTAGGCATGGGATATACTTGGTCAAGGGCCCATAAGACTTCTTGACCTGAGTGTTACCCTTGAGCATAGTAGAGATGGCGTCTAGGTCAATTGGTGAAGTCTTCCATGTGTCCATCTCTATCCTTACGGCTTCCGTTCTATTGCCAAGGAAGATCAAGCCGTTACCCCAATCTTCGATGACTTTAACGTTGCGCATCTAGGGTCGACCTAATAGGATATCGTAGTCCACTCCCTTCATGACTATAAAGTCAATAGAGAACTGGACACCTACGATCTTCACTGGCCAATTCTTCAGTACCCCGAATGGCTTCACTCTCATACCGTTTGCTAACGTTACATTAAACCTAGCAGTTTCAATAGGCGGGTTTCCCCAAGTCTGGAGCACTGCGTGGCTAAGCACACTAACCCCAGCTCCCGTGTCTATAATTCCCTTTCTTGTTGTGTCACCTAGGGCTAGGACCGGTAAGACTGCGTGCATCTCAGAGCCTTCCCAAAAGGCATTGACGTGCAAGGATTTAGGCACAGAGTGCAGCGTCAAACTTGGTAATTGCATTTCTGCATCATGGTCTTGAGGGTCTGCCGTGACCTGCTCTTGTGATTCTTCAACCCATTGCTTAAGATCTTGCCATAGGGTAGGATGTTACTTAAGCAGATCTCCCAGGCTAAGTATTACAGGGGTGGTCACTAGCGTGGTCAGGAGGTCGTTGGATACTCGTCCTTCCCCTAACCTAGATTGTCTGGGCCAATGGCTGCGGCTGATCTGCGGCTCTGTCGCATCAAGGCTTTGTCTTAGCGGCACTGCTTGTGGCATGGTTGCTTTTACCAACTTAGGTTGAGGTGGTAATATTGGCGTGCTTATGCTGGAGAGGTCATCGATCTTGTCCTCTACGATGGGCTCAGCGTCTTTGAGATGCTCTTGAGCCTCCTTCACCCATTTCTTCACCTTTTCTATGGCCTCTAACTATCGCTTCAGATGCGGGTATTCCCATACCTTAGCGCTTCCCTTTTCGGCCATCTTAGGGGTTAAAGTCTCTACCTCTGTGTCTGAAATCTTCTTTCCAGCAGGCAGACTCGTAGCACTCTCGGTCTTTAGTGCAACCTTAGCTTCCGATCTCTTCTTTTTCCGCCTGCGGCTTTTCTTCCCTATAGAGGTTGCGTCAAGATTGCTAGGTCATGTAGAGAGATACCGGCTGCTTCGTTTGGGCTCGGGTCATGACCCGCAATGGAATAGGTGTGGCCTCCCCATCGGGGTTTTCGACACCAAATAGCCCCAATGGGACAGATGGTAAGTTGGCTGAGCTAGAGGATGGATTTCGCTTTGGGCAATCTATGAAAAGATGGGTGATTCCGCACTCTGCGCACCTTTGGTCAGCCTTGTCTCTGTTTTGCTGCTCTCTTTCAGGACAGCATGATGAGACATGACCGGGGTGACCACAAGTCCAACAAGTGATTGGATCCTGCGGCTGCCCTCCTAGGCCTCTACCTCATCCTCATTCTAATGCCATCACCGGCACGGGTCGATAATCCATGAGGACCGCATTTCCCTCATCGTCGTGCGAGATGTAAGGGTATATGTAGGTCTCTTCATCATTCGGCTCCTCCATGTAGTGTACTGGAGCGTCACTCGGTGGGTGGGTCACGTAAGGACCAGGCGGTCTAGGATTGCCTGTAGGATTTATATCCATTCTAGGGACAGCTGGTTTCATATCGTTAGGCGTGGGAAGAGCCAATGGGGCTCCCCTTCCGAAGAATGGCTGCGGCATGTTTGCTAGGTAAGGCTGGCCGTAGTGTACTGGAGCATCACTCGGTGGGTGGGTCACGTAAGGACCAGGCGGTCTAGGATTGCCTGTAGGATTTATATCCATTCTAGGGACAGCTGGTTTCATATCGTTAGGCGTGGGAAGAGCCAATGGGGCTCCCCTTCCGAAGAATGGCTGTGGCATGTTTGCTAGGTAAGGCTGGCCGTAGGGTTGCGAGTACGGAAGTCTTCTTGGTAATCTACAATGCGCGACATCATGGCCGAACCTACCGCAGTTAACACAAGGTCTTGACCTAGGGTCTTGACACTCGGCCGGTAAGTGGTTTCCATCACAGTACATGCATTGGACGTGCGGGCGTGTTGGTCGTCTCAACATGTCTTGTAACTTGGCTAATTCCATTTTAACCTCAGCCAAGCCTTGGTCTGTCTTGGTGGCCTTTCCCTTATCTTGGGATGATGGGATTGACCGCTCACTAGAGGCTGACGTTCTCTCTTAGCTTCGCGAGTTGGTCTCCTCTAGATTTGAGCTCCTGGAGCTCCGCTCTTTCAGCTGATCATCGACTCTGATGGCTTCCTCAAACACTCTAGCTACCGTGTCCCGCTGCAAGCTTGAATTGCCTGCCAAAGCCTTATATAACTCCTCGTCTCGAATTCCGCTGATGAATACAATCAAAACTGCTCTTTCAGTCGGTCGCTCGCCCAGAGGGATTCTCTTATAGAGACTCCTCACATGGGTCACGTAGTCGCGGATGTCCTCCTCTTTCTGCTTGATGTTCATCAAGCATACTAGCAGGTTATCGAAGTATCTGGGCTCGGCGAACCTCTTGACGAAGAGATCCTTGAGGTTATTGAAGTTGGCTCGCTCTGCAGCATCTAGGCTCGTATACCACGTCCTACCCTTGTCGCTTAGGCAAAGCCCGAATGCTTGTGAGCGTTGAGTTTGGTCGTTGAGGCCATTGGCTTCACAGACTTGCTCAAACTACTCAATAAAGCTGTATGGGTCGTCATGAGGTTGGTACTTATCGAGTTGCTTGGCAACAATCGGTATTTTGGCCTAGCTTTTTGAGCCTTGGTTTGCCCCTAATCCTGCGAGCAGGGATGTCGCTAGTGCGGTGGCACTCTGCTCTACTGCTATATTATCGAGCAGCCGCTTCATGAGAAGCTCGCTCAACGTCAAGTCTCCCTCTAGTGCTCTCTCATGGTCCGTTTGGTTTTGGCCAGCCAAGTTCAACACTCGCTGCATCTCATGCAGCTCTATGCTTTACCTTTGGCTCCTAGCGTACTGTTGATCCCTATTGTACTCGGCTATGCCCTGCAATGCTTTGCGGGCTAGCCTTCTCTCCTCTTCTAGATCTGCAATGATTGCATCTGCTGTCCTGCCGCAGTGCTCGTACCGGGCGTACGCGTCTTAACTGCTCACCAGCTGGATAGCATCTGGGAATACATTCAAATCGAGCTCCTTATTAGGCCGATGGTCTGAGCTCTCTTCTATCACGGTCGAGTTCTTGCGCTCCACTACGCTGTCGATCAGGTTGAATAGACTTGACAGATCCTCATCTTTGGCGCTCCTTGCTTGGTCCTACTCTGCGCTTCAATAGTTTGTCTATGTCTTGGGTTCTCTCCTATTGGTGGGTTCCTTGAGTGGTTTATCTGAGTGAGTTCTTTGGTTATTGAATACAAACCTCAATTTATGGTCACTCGGTGAGTGTGTTAGTTCTTGTGCACTTGTGCCCAATCAGGCTTTCAGCTTTCTTACGTATACTTCAAGTGCAAAAATTCAATGTGAGTGCAGCAAGCAATTCCTCAGCGTCTTACACACTCTCGCTTGTTTAGGGCCTGATAGGCTTGTAGATCCATTTTCTGGCAGTTTTGTCAGGGTTTAGGGTTCCCTCGTATGTCGCCTTGTTCAATTTCAGGTAGTCAGGTTTTACGGCTCAGCAGCTCACGTCTAAGTCCTTGGGTCTCGCAACTGTCCACTTCTAGCTGCTAAGCGGCTACGCACTACAATTTCTCTCATTACGTGTGCCAGAATCAAGTTCTAAGCGCTCGAAGGGTTTCGAAAGTTTGTACTGTTGCGTATTTGCCGGGTCAGGTCAAATTTTTAAAAAATTTCACAAAAAGTTGCACTCGGACCCACTGGTCCGAATTGCAGGGTCCGAATAGGTCACTCGGACGGGCTGAGGGCCGAATTTCCGAGTTTGACCCCGACGGTTTTGATTCGGACGGGCCGAATGACGAACTCGAATAAGGTGATTCGGACGGGCCGAACGGCACTTGGGCCGAGGGCCGAATTTGAGACTCGGACGGGTCACTCAGACGGGCCGAATGGCGAATGTGCCACGTGGCAAAACTGGGACTCGGCCCAGGACAGGCCACTCGGATGGACCGAATGCGGCGCGCGTGACCCGTGCAAACACGATTTCGATCGATTCACCAAATGTAGGCCAGCGCCATGGTCATGCACTTCCAGATCCTATCTAGGGAAGTAGAGGGAGAGATTCGTATACCTAAACGAGCTAGTAAGTGCATCGATTATGCGATCGAATCGATACGGGCTGGAGCTCTCTATCTCTCTCTCTCTCTCTCTCTCACTGAAATGGCACAAATGAGCTCTCCCTTGGCCTCCTGGCTCTTATATGCCTTCCCAAATGTGGCTTTGATGCCCCCAATCACTCACTTGCCGATCTTAGGCATCGCTAGCGAGCATTTTACCCATTTTGCACGATTTTTGCCCTGTTTTGAAACAGTAAACCCTACCCTTTTCCGATTCGATTTTCTAACTCTAACCTACGCTAAATGCAACAAAAATCGAAGGCAAAAAATTGAAATAGATTATCCATGCTTTCCAATCATCAAACAACTGAAATATCCCAAAATACTTACTTGTTTTGAAGATCAAAAACACCCAAACTTCCTACCTATCTTAAGCTCTGTTTCAGGGATGAATCCCCTACTTCGATGCTCGATATGAGGCGCGCAAGTGCTCAAGCTTGAATCTGTTGGTCCTGGCAAACGGAACCAACATGTGGGAGCTTTCGCTCAACCACTAAGGCCCACGACCGCTTATTGTTTCAAGCGTTCCAAGCGAGCTCTAATGGTTATCTCTCACCTAGCCGACGCGCCGTCGATCCTACGAGTATAGTAAGCTTACCTTGATGCTTGATCGAGCATCCTCCTCTCTCTTGCACTCCGGTAGCTCCACGATTCCTGATGCTAGCTCAAGCATCCTCAAGCCTCCTCCATCTCCAAGCTCCATCCTCCATAGCCACGCGCGCAAGAGAAGAGAAGAGAAGAGAAGAGAAGAAGAGAAGAGGAGATGGTGAAGAGCTTCACCCTCTTGATCCCTCACTCCCACACACACTCACTCCCTCACACTCTCACACTCACTCTCTCAAGAGCACACACAAGCAAGGAGGAGAGAAGAAGAGAGGAAGAAGAAGACTCCTTTTTGCAACACACTAAAAGAATGAGCTTCTCATTCACTTTTCACTTTATATACAAAACCCTAAATCCCTTTTTAGGCGGTCATCCCCTTTTTCCCTTTTTTACATGGCCGGCCGTAGCCTAGGCCCTTTTTTCCATTTCCCACAACTCTAATTTCATCATATTCCCAACTAATGCATACAATTTGCACAGGAGCGAGCCTGGCGCTCTTTTACAAGGATTCAGGAGCACTTCCATATTTAATGTGCGCCTTTTACTCTTTTGTTGCCTCGGGGCGACACTGAGACTTTCTGAGGTCGTGCCCGAACATTTAAATTTTTCAGGGTCTGGTTACTGGTTAAGGTGCCTTTTTCTGCTTTTATCCTGCACCTTTTTTGCTATTTCCTTTTTTCCATTTTCCGCTCCTCTGTGCTGCGGGAAACACGGTAACAAGCTTGATCTTGCCGCCATGGACTACAGAAGCCAGATAATTGGCCTTATGAGGTCCATCTGCTTGCACGTATCCATGACTCGTAGTCATAGCTATCTTTTCTGCGTCAGACTCTTTGGCAACATCCAGTCAAAGCACAGACAGATTTGCAATGCAGTGCCACTTCCCTTGGCGAGAGCTCTGGACAAGCCCCTCAACATGAACCTTCTATGTGATACTTGTTGTGAGCACGTCATTGCAAGTTGTTGACTGAGAATCTGAGCTTCCTTTTCAGCAACAGTAGGCGGCAGTGATAGATATCTTCTTTATTCCCTTTTCAGCAACAGTAGGCGGCAGCGATAGATCTCTTCTTCATTTTCTTCCTTTGCCACATATCAAATATCTAATGTGGATCACGATTCACCAGGCTCTGAAGGTTCCTCGAGAGTGTGGTGTGCCACAACTGGCTCTAAGATAAAGTAGTTGACTGTGATCAAAAACTTGTTTGCAAGAGAAGCCATCTTATTCTTTCTCTTCTCTGGCTTTCTTTTAAAGTACCAAAACCTTATGCTGAAGCAATTGAATAGAGGCCCATTATAATGTTTGCAGATCAGCCTCAGTGATGGCATTGAGGGATATAGGAGATGATAAGGAAGGAGATTGAGAAAGGACACACATTAGCTAACTAACTCAGCCATGGCTCTGATACCATGTTGAGAAACATGGACCTAGAGCTAGATAGCTATGGTGGACGCAAGTCAAACACACAATACATTATCAGAATGAGGGATTGTAACTCGAGTGAATTAGGTTTCAAGATAGATTAGCTTGGACTCATAAAGACAGTCTTAAGTGACGCAACTGATAATACCATTACATTGAAATGAGTGTCAAGTACATGCCTCTATAGCTTTTTGGATTGGGCAAGCCTCTTTGGGCACACATTCAGCCTCTATGGGCATACATCATTTGCTATTCTCAACATTATGAAGATGGATAAACTTTTCAATAAATCACTACGAGGATATAGGGGAATAGTGATGGGCAGTTCCAACGCATATTAGCAGCGTCGCTATTAGTGTCGCAAGTAGCAACAATACTCAGATAAAAAAAACGGGCCGAAACCTGAGCACGGCATTTTGCCGCAAAGAGTGAAAGAGAGAGCGAAAGAGATAGTATGTTTGGGAGGGAGAGGAAGAGAAAGAGAGAAAGAGAGAGAAGGAGAGCTTCTCACCATCGCCGCCGCTGTTTGCGAAGAAGAGGAGGAAGTGCACGAAGGGCGAACAGGAGTGGTCCTCGCAAAGAGGAGATGAAGAATCCATCCTTGGGCCTTTGTAGTGAGTGCATTGCTCCCTCTTGGTTTGTTCTCATTCTTTCTCCTTTTCTTTTGTTTGTTTTTGTTGAGAATGAGGTGCATAGATGGAGAAAGAGAGGAAATGAGAGAGGGATAAGAAGAAAGAAAAAGTTAGAAATAATGAGAGAGAGAGAGGGAATAAACATGAAACATAATAAAGAAAAAGAGAAATAGAGAGAGAGGGAGGGAGAGAGAAGAATGAATGAGAAAACACGAAGGGGTAGAGAAAAACAAAGAGAGGGTTTTTTCTTGTTCTTTAATTTCTTCTTTTTTTTTAAAACAATGATGTGCATTGAGAGAGAAAGAGAGAAAATGAGATAAGAAATGAGAGAGGGCAAAGAATGTAGTGCATTGAGGGAGAACAATAGGAAACGAGATAGGGATAAGAAGAAAGGAAAAGGGGGAGAGAGAGAGAGAATAAACATGAAAGATAACAAAGAAATGGGGAAAGAGAAAGAGAGGGAGGGAGAGAGAGAGAAGAATGAGTGAGAAAACATAAGGGGGTGGAGAGAAACAAAGAGAGAGGCAACAAAGAAAGAGAGAGAGAGAGAGAAAGATAGGAAATAAGAGAGGGAGAAGAAGAAAGGAAGAGGAAGAGAGAAATGGCTGTCACGTCTGTTGTACTCTCATGTTCTGAAACTATTGAGCAATATATGAAAGGTGAGATGGTGGCTGTAGTAGTAGTAGTAGTAGTAGTAGTAGTAGTAGTAGTAGTAGTAGTAGTAGTAGTAGTAGTAGAGAGAGAGAGAGAGAAAGAGAGAGAGAGAGAGAGAGAGAGAGAGAGGGATTTTGTTAAAGGTCCACCTTGGGTGTGTTTGAGGCTTCAGGAAGGCATGGAAGGCTTGTGTCTCCAAGCCCGGTAAAGTGAAAGAAAGATTATACTTGGAGGTGAATGAATGGTTTTCTTGACATGCTTTGCGCTACCTCCTCCTACGCTTTGCATATCGAGTCACACACAAAGGAAAAAAGGTGGCGAGGTTCAGTGCAATACCACAGGATGGGGAACACTCTGACGTAGGGTAGCTAGTCCCTCGCCCCCATGCATAGCATATTAGACTTTACATACTATAGGCCCAATGATGGAAATCCATAGCTCACATCCGATTTAGAAATTGACAAAGGGAATGGTGCATTAGTTGATGGTGCATTAGTGTGTCCAAACCCATTTAGCATATGTACAAGAAGAAAGGCCAAAGAGCCGTATTGTGTAGTGCGCCACACAGAATGAGGTGCCTGTAAGAGGATGGAGAGAAACAAAGAGAGGGGCAAAAAAGAAAGAGAGAGAGACAAATAAAGATAGAAAACAAGAGAGGGGAAAGAATAAATGAAGAGGAAGAGAGAACGAGAAAGAGAAAATAAACATGAAAGACAAAGGGGAGAGAACATAAAACGAAGAGCATAAAGAAAGGTGCAAAGAAAGGGGGAGAAAACCAAGACTTTAGTTTACGTTAATTTTGTTGAGTTACAAGAGAAGAAATCCATTCTCAAACAATTTAAGAAAGAAAAAGAGAATGAGAACAAAAGCAAATTGTTTGTCGTAACGTAGACCAAATGGAAAACAATGAAGGTGTTAGAAAGCAGAGTTGCAGCATTGGAATGTGTGCACAAGAGCGAGAAAGAGGCTCAAAGTACAAGAACAAATTCTTGTTTAATAAGTTGCTCAAGGTACAACTTGGGTACACTCTATCTCACACTTGATAGTGACCCATAGGCTATTAATATAGCCTCTGCCAAGCTAGGGTTAGGGTTTTCCCTGTCCCTAGGGCTATTCACACCCATCTGCCCTCATACTCCCTTGCTTATAGTGGATTCCTATGCCTATCTTCTAACACCTCCCCTCAATGCCAAGGTGGCATTGGATTACAAGGCATGTAAGATATCTCCCCCTTCCTCGGGATGCCTTTATAAATCAGGTTTACAATAGTGTTTTAGGTAGATGATTTAAAGAGTCAAAACAGTCGATCTTCAGATGGATTGAAGGCATAGTTGGCCACCAATTCTTTGGGTACATCAGGAGTATCGGGGCATTTACTAGTGATATGCCCTATCTTCTTGCATTTGTTACATTTCATTTTCTTGGGATACTTCTTTCAACAATTGTTTACAAGATGTCATTTTTTCTTACAAAAAGAACATCTAGTGAGAGTTGTATGTACTAATACTTGATCACGGGAAGTTGAAGATGCCTAACCGTTGCTGCTTTCTTTGTGGTTTCTCTTTTCTTCATCCAAACAGGATTGAATGGTACTTGCCAATGTAGGATCTAGAATGTTCGTGAGAGTGGTTACAAGAGTAGAAAACACCTGTTTTACAGCTTTTTCAATAACATCTTCTTCATGTATTGGAGCTTGTACAGAGGCAAGCTATGCCATAAGTCCCTTCATGTGAGAGATGAATTTTTCCAAATCTTCTCCTGATCTATATTCCAAGCTAAAGAATTCAATTTTAAGGAAGATTTTAGTATTTTTACTAGTGGCTCCATAGAGCTTTTCAAGCTCATCCCATTTTTCTTTAGCAATGTTTAGTTGATCAACATGATGAATCAGGGACTCATCTAAGTGTAACATTATGATTGCTTGGGCATGTTGGTCATCCTCTATATCAACCAGATTTACAGAGTTTACAACTCTAGTGCCTTGAATGAGAGGCCAATATCCTCTCTCCATCATTTTGTACTTTATAAGTACCTGCCATGGGTGGAAATCTTTGCCATCAAACTTTCAAATTTGAGGACAGACATCAACATATGTTGTGGCCATTGGGAAGGTCTTACTCCTTGTTAGGACAAAGGCAGTGTCTAGTCCTTTACAAATTTTCCACTGAATGAGGAAGCAAATCAAACAATTGAAATCAAAGTTGCAATGAAGAGAAAGGCTGAAAATCATATAGATGTAATATTTCAAGGTATGACTGTGGTGATCCTTTCTTATGTGCAATCTTCTTTCGAGGTTTAATAGTCTTTTTAGGTTTTAATGAAGTAAACCTAGACTGGACTTCAGGCTCCTCCTTGTGGTATGGCTTAGTGGATGAAGCTTGTGTTGGACAAGTTTGGTCTATGATCTCAATGCTTGTTGCTGATGATTCCGAGGAGAGTACAATGACACTCATCCTTTTGATTTCATTGACCAGTGTACTTGAAACAAAGTCACTTAAGATATGCAATACACTTCTAGTGTACGATGGTCTATGTGTTTATAATTGTACACATAACCTTACAACAATATAAGAAGAGGAAGTTGACGAAATAACACTCACTAGGTTTAGTAAATACCCAGCAAGAAAATGATTAGATGATTAATGATTAGTGTTTAGAAACACTAATGTCAAGCTTAGTGAAATGCTTGAATGAAAGCAGGTTGGAAGTCGGATTCCCAATGCACTTAGTGATGTCCATTGAGCATGTCCAAGAGCTTTTAGATTTCAAATAAGCTTCAGAGAAGATGCTTTAGTTATTAGAATCACTGTTTAATAAAGTTCAGAGTGAAAAAGGTGAAAAATGCCAAGCTTAGAGCTTACTGGCTATGGATACCATAGGATACATAGTTAGGGTTTGTCAGAGATCTCTCTTTGTAGAGCAAATTTCCAGGAACCCTTGTAGATGAGGATAGCCCACTAGGGGGGCTATCAAAGCCCCAAGGTGGTTGCTAGGATCACATCGCCTCCTGCGTGCACAGTAGTACAAATTCCGTGTTGACAGAAAACTGTGCCTATTCTGGAAAATATGCAATGTCACACTCAGTCATGGACAATGTTGGGGGCAAACTTGACAAGGATTTGTGCCTTGATGTGGGGAAGAGATCTCCAAAAGAAAGCAGGAGCTGATATGGCCTCCTTTGTCCTCTCCAAGTCCTCCATCAGAGGTGGGTCTGGTTTGGCTATGGAGGCAAGAGGTAAAAGATGAAGATGATGGATAATCATGTGCACTTAGTGAGGCTGAGGGTATAGGAAGCTGAGGGGATCATAGGAGGCTCTGATACCATGTTAGAAAGCAGATTTACAGCATGAAATGTGTGCATAAGAGGGAGAAAGAGGCTCAAAGTACAAGAACAAATTCTTGTTTAATAAGTTTCTCAAGGTACAACTGGGTAAATTCTATCTCACACTTGATAGTGACCCATAGGTTGTTTATATAGCCTCTGCCAAGGGTTAGGGTTTCCCCTGCCCCTAGGGCTATTCACACCCATCTACCCTCATACTCCCTTGCTTATAGTGGGTTCATATGCTTATCTTCTAACAGAAGGTCGTGATATTTAAGATCGTGAGGCATATCTTAATCACCTATCACGTGTCCTTGCTCTTAATGCAACCTGGCAATTAGACGAAAACATCGATTGTCTGTAGAACACATATGACGCTTCGGTGAGTTTCAATCAGAGATCATTGATCAGGTGATCTCAGACTTTGAGCAAACTGTAAGAAAAGTGTATATCAATCATGCATTGTATTCGCAAACTAATTGAATATCATATACAAAAACATTGGATGTGGTTGTAAAATTTATTACATGGAGGTGACGTCTCATCCCAAGGAGGAGTGCACTTATTGTGGCCAGTTAGAATAGTTTGTGGGCATCCAATGGATGGAGTGCCTAAGCTAATCCACCACTTGGAAGGCACTACCCAGTCTATAGCATCAATACCAAAGGAGATATGTAGCCTTTCAGACTTTCCTACAATCTTGGAGCTTAGGATGGATGCAATGATCGATCCATTGATGCCCATGGATGTCAAGACATCTAACTTGCTTAGAGAGGAAGCATCCATACAATTATATGATGGGTGCCAAGTATCTTGCTTGAAGATGTTGCTTGCACTCTTAAGTTTGCAAGCAAAATACGGGTGGAGCGATACGAGTGTGACTGAGTTGTTCAGGTACCTTCTATGTACGCTTCGTTGATTTCTTTTCGGTACCATTATAAGAAAATTTTGTGCTTTTCAAGATGATTTATGATTTATTTTCATTGCTAGAGTATTATATATTACCACTTGTAAATACCATGCCTGAGTCTCGCGATGATGCGCAACATGTTTTATAAAAGCTTGGCATGGACTACAACAACATCCATGTATGTGTCAACAATTGCGTGCTGTTTCCAGGAGAATACGAGACTATGGAGACATGTCCAAAGTGTGGTGCTCACAGTATTGACAAGACTTACAAGCAAGCCATCCCTCAAAAATTTCTTAAGTACTTTTCACTTATCCCCCATATACATCACATGTTTCATATGTCAGACATGGCAAGCTTGACAATGTGGCATGCACAGAATAGATCCACAGATGGAGTCCAACGAATATCAGTGAATTTACGCGTATGGAGCCACATTGACTCTACCTTTTCAAGATTTTCACAAGAGCCAAGGAATCTTTGGCTCGGTCTTGCTTGGGATGGTGTGAACCCATTCGGTCTGTACTCAACTTCTTACAGTATGTGGCCTGTAGTCCTTGTTAACTACAACATCCCACCATGGCTTTCTATGAAGAAAGGACACCTGATCCTTAGCTTCTCGTTTTTTGTCGCTACAAAGTCAAAAATATGGATGTCTATCTCCGTCCATTAGTCAATGAGCTTAAGATTTTGTGGGAGGAGGGGATCGTCATGGAAGATATGAGCAAGCACGATGATCGACGATCCACCAATATACGAGCCATTATCATGTAGACCATGCATGATTTTCCAGGATTCGAGGAGTGCAAAGGTAAGTAGGCTTTTGTTCTTGTTGGTAATACTAGGTTATCATGCATGTCCATTGTGTGGGCCACAATTAGACTCCCGAAGGTCACGAACCATGAAGAAGATGGTATATCAAGCACACGTTGATTTCTTCCTGAAGGGTCATGAACTGAGGGGAGGTTTTCTTGGACGATCTCCAGCACAAATGAATGCCCAAAGCTAGTATAAGCTGAAAATTGTCCATACGGAGTTGCATCCGAACGGAATGCGATGGTTCTCAATTGTGTACGAGTTGTCGTATTGGACCCACTTACAAATCAACCCACCTTAGTTAGTTGAGTTTGGTTTTGAGACCCATATTTAGGGTTGTTCTATTTCTTTGTACTTGAGTTCTTTTGGCTTACACAACAAATAAGAGTAAAACTGTTTTCAGCCTCCACCCTTGTGTGTCTTCCCCCATTGTGCAAGCAAGAAAGCTTCAAGCGAGACTCCTTCCTTCTCTCCCACAATCTTAACATGGTATCAGAGCCTTGTTCGTGGTAAGGAGCTCAAGAAAGCAAGCCAAGCTCGCGGTGTTCTGGTAAGAGGAGCAGTGTTGCTTTCATTTTCTGTTTTGGGAGCAGATCTCTGCAGGTAGCACAGCCGAAAAGTGCAGGAGTGCATTGTCTCAGGTTGAGACGCCCTTCACGATGAAGCAAGAGGGCAGTATATGCTGCGGGAACGAGCTTTAGCTCTCGGTGACCCTGTTTTTTTTATCTGAGGCCATTTCGGGGCCTGTTTTGGAGGCGGAAGTTTTCTGCACGCACTCAGAAAAAGGCTTAGTTTTATGGTGTTCAGCCACTGTTCTACAGGTCGGTGAAAAGTTACTGTAGAAATTGCATCGTATGCTTGTGCGCAGAGACATTGGGAGTTTCAGAATCATCCCTGTTGCCTGTTGATGCAAAATCGTCACTAGAAAGTGACTGTGTGGTCAAATACCACTTTCGCCAGTTTTGCAGATTTTCCCGTGTGAGGGTGAAGCTGTGGTTTTTGCAGTGACAGAATTTTTTCCAGTCTTCTGTAATGGCATCTGATTCTCTTTCACAGATTGTCACTGAAAAGCTTGACAAGAACAACTTCCAAGCATGGAAGTTTAGAATGACAAATTTCCTTATGGGAAAAGGATATTGGGAATTTGTTGCAGGAAATGAAGAAGAACCAGTTCTTCCTGATGTTCCCAATCAACAGCAAATGCAGGCATTCAAAACATGGCATGAGAGAGCCAGAAAAGTTATGTATTGGCTGTCTATCAGTATTTCAGACTCTATGATTGTGCATATTCAGGATGCAAGTACGCCAAAGGAGGCATGGGATACTTTGTCAAAAATGTATAGCACAAATACGCAAGCCAGGAAAATGCAGCTCAAGCAAGAGTTGCATAATGTGCAAAGAGAAAGTATGAGCATCAACGACTACCACATGAAGGTGAAGAAGATTGCAGATGCACTTGCTTCCATTGGGTCGCCAGTGGAAGATGATGATTTAGTTTCCGTGACCTTGAATGGTCTAGGAAAGGATTATGCACAGTTTCGAACATCCATTTCCGTCCGTGAAAGATTTCCTGATTTTGAGGAGCTGATTGCTCTTCTAATTTCTGAGGAGCAAAGAAATGGTGGTGCATCTTCTTCAGGAGGAACTTCAAAAGAAGCTGTCTTCTACTCAAATGCTGGAAGAGGTAGAGGCAGAGGTAGAGGAGGCCGATTTGGAGGCCGTGGCAGAAATCAGAATATGCAGCAAACTCAAGAAAACCAATCCTATGGAGGAGGACGTGGTAACTCTAGAGGCAGGGGGAGCCAACGAGGTCGTGGTGGATGGCAAAGAGGCCAAAATGCAAACAGTAATGTTGAATGCTACTAATGTGGTAAAATGGGTCATATGGCTAAAGACTGCTATAAAAAGCAGAATGACATCATGAATGGAAAACTGCAACAAGGAAATTATGCATCTTCTAGTAGACAGGGTGATGACAGAAATGAGCACTTGTTTATGGTGCAGCACATGAACAATTCTGTGACAAGTGCAGAAGAAAGCAATGATGTATGGTATGTTGACTCAGGTGCATCAAACCACATGACAGGTCATGCAGAATGGATGGAGGATGCAAGGAAAATGGAAAAACCAGGATTTGTGGAGACTGGTGATGATACTGCACATCCTATTGTGCAGATTGGAAAAATTCCCTTGTCTATGTAGGATGGGAAAAAGAAATACCTGTCCGATGTATTTCATGTCCCGAATATCACCAAGAATCTGGTTTCTGTTGGTCAAATGGTTGAACAGGGCTTGCAGGTCAGATTTAATCCTCATGGATGCTTTGTTGAGGATATGAAAAATAAAGGTCGCTTGATAGCAAAAGGAAAGAAGAAGGGCAAAATGTTTACATTGGATGCGGACATGTCTGAATTGAGTGCAGCAATGTTTGCACATGGGACCGGTGTAGTTGCAGATATTGATATCTGGCATAAACGCATTGGTCATGTTAATGTACAGCGACTTAAATCAATGCAGGCCCAAAATATTGTTGCAGGTTTGCCAAAATTCAAGGTTGCAGAAATGCATAAGGTATGTGAAGCCTGTCAATTTGGAAAACAGGCAAGGAAACCATTTCCTAGACATGTTCAAGAGAGTAAGAAGCCATTGGAATTAATCCACTCTGATGTGTGGACAACTAAAGCTGCATCTCTTGGAGGCTGTCATTATTTTGTCAGTTTTATTGATGACTATAGCAGAAAAGTTTGGGTGTATTTTATGAAAAAGAAAAGTGAAGTTTTTGGGCATTTCAAAACTCTTAAAGCGATGGTTGAAAAAAAAACAGGCCTGCAGATAAAATGCCTAAGGTCAGATGGAGGGGGAGAGTACCTCTCAAATGAGTTTGCAAAGTTCTTGCAGGAGCATGGCATAAAGCAGCAATATTCATGCAGTTATACCCCACAACAAAATGGAATTGCAGAAAGGAAAAACATGCATATTGGAGAGGTATCTCGTGCCATGCTCAATGAAAAAGACTTGCCAGATTTTTATTGGGCTGAAGCAGTTGCTACAGCAGTCTACATAATGAACAGGACTCCCACTGCAGCAATACATGGAATGACTCTAGAGGAGAGGTATACTGGTAGGAAACCAGATATTTCTCATTTGAAAATTTTTGGTTGCATTGTCTATGTACATGTGCCAGATGAGTTGAGATCCAAGTTGGATCCAAAAGCTGAGAAGTGCATCTTTATTGGTTACTCTCTGCAGCAAAAAGGGTATAGATGCTATAACCCTTCTACTCTAAGTTTACAGTGAGCAGAGATGTTGTTTTTGATAAGATGAGTAGCTGGTATAAACCAGTAAATGTGATTGATGATGTAGATGCACAAAATGGTAATGCTGCACAGAATTTACAGCAGCAGTCACAAAATATTAGTGGACCTGGAGCGTCCTCTAGCAGTGGTTCACATTCTTCGCCGTGGACAGGCAGATTGAGATCAGGAGAATCTTCTCAAAGCAATGCAGATAGTGGTATGCAGGTATCACGAAAAGGAAAAGAGAAGGTTGATCAGCCCATGTTTGATGTGAATGCAGGTCACTCTTATGTGGATGGTGAATCCAGTGGCTCAGAACAGAGCATTGATGATGAGTTGGGCATTCCTTCTATTGTTACACCTGGAGTAAGGAAGACCAGGGATGTTTTGAGAGCACCTGGGAGTGAACCTACTTTGCGCAGGTCTACGAGAGCTAGGTATCCTGTGGATAGGTTGAAATATGATGGATTTACAGCCATTCACTATGCATATATGGTCAAAGTGATACAGGAACCAGAACCCACATCTTTTGAGCAAGCCATGGGAAAAGAAAAATGGGAGAAAGCCATGGATGAAGAAATGGATGCCTTGGAAGCTAATGCTACATGGGAATTGGTACCTTTGCCTAAAGGTAAAAATGCAATTGGCTGTAAGTGGGTTTATAAGGTGAAGCACAATGCAGATGGTTCTATGAACAGATACAAGGCAAGATTAGTAGTCAAGGGGTATGCACAAACATATGGCATTGACTATGAAGAAACATTCAGTCCGGTTGCAAGGATGGCAACCGTAAGAGCAGTCATTGCTATGGCTGCATCAAAGGAATGGTCTTTACATCAGATGGATGTAAAGAATGCCTTCTTGCATGGTGACTTGCAAGAAGAGGTCTATATGGAGCAGCCACCAGGTTATGTGCATGATGTTCATCCTGAGTTTGTTTGCAGGTTGAAGAAAGCCTTGTATGGCTTGAAGCAAGCACCTAGAGCATGGTCTGACAAGATAGGACAGTATCTTGTCACTATTGGCTTTCAGATTTCCAAGGCAGATTTCTCACTTTATGTGAGGAAAACAGAGAAAGGTATTATGCTACTTGTCATTTATGTTGATGATTTGATTATGACAGGTGACAGTGATGAAGATATCCTTCATGTGAAAATGCTATTGAAGCAGAAGTTTGAGATGAAGGATTTGGGAGAGCTGCGTTATTTCTTGGGCATTGAGGTGATTAGATCACCAAGTGGGATACAGCTCTTGCAGAGGCAGTATGGATTGGACATGCTGTCCAAATATGGGATGACAGGCTGTAAGCCTATTTCAGTTCCTTTGGAGCAGAATGTGAAGCTGAGCACAGATGCAGGTGAGCTTCTAGAAGACCTTACTATGTACAGACGCATAGTAGGAAGTTTGATTTATATGACTATTACCAGGCCAGATTTGAGCTATGCTGTTGGATTGGTAAGTCAGTTTATGCAGGCTCCAAGGAAACAACATTTGGATGCGGCTAGATGCATACTCAGGTATGTGAAGTCCACATTGCAGTATGGACTATTTTATGAGACTGGGGTTCAGATACAGTTGCATGGATACACTGATGCTGATTGGGCTGGTAGTATTTCTGATAGACGATCTACCAGTGGATATGTGTTCTCTTTTGGGAGTGCTGCAGTCACTTGGAGCAGCAAGAAACAGCCTACAGTTGCCTTGTCAAGCACAGAGGCTAAGTACAGGGGTGCAGCAATGGCTGCATGTGAGGTAGCTTGGTTGCATAAGCTACTTTATGATATGCATCAGTCTACAGATGAGCCAGTTGTCATTTATTGTGACAACATGAGCAGTATACACTTGGCAAATAACCCAGTCTATCATGCTAGAACAAAGCACATTGAGGTGCATTATCACTATGTGCGAGAGAGGGTTTTACTAGGTCTTATTGATCTAGTTTATGTCAGCACAGAGGATCAGGTAGCTGATATATTCACGAAGGCATTGGGCGCAGAGAAGCTGCGCAAGTTCATAGACCTGCTTGGTGTGCAGGAATTGGGATTGAGCTCGAGGGGGAGTGTTGAGATATCGAGCTCCACTCGTGATATGCCAGGGTGACCGTTGTGCATTTATGTCACCGACGTGTTAGTTGCAGATGCGGTTGGTACACCGCCCATGAATAATAGCTACATGATAGCTATCCTTATCTACTCTAGTTCGTGGCTCAGTTAGTATGCCACCTTAGTTAGTTGAGTTTGGTTTTGAGACCCATATCTAGGGTTGTTCTATTTCTTTGTACTTGAGTTCTTTTGGCTTACACAACAAATAAGAGTAAAACTGTTTTCAGCCTCCACCCTTGTGTGTCTTCCCCCATTGTGCAAGCAAGAAAGCTTCAAGCGAGACTCCTTCCTTCTCTCCCACAATCTTGACATACAGTACAAAATAGTGCGACGTGGTCGCGCGGATGATATTTTTGCGTAGAGCGTATCGACAAAATACACTTCACAACGGATTATGGTATCATAGCAAAGTTCGAGAAATAGATCCGACGGCGAGCCACAGATCCAAACACCATTATAGATGAGATGGAGTATTTTGAGAACTTACAAAGTATTATCACGGTGGATTACTATAGCTTCTCCATGATCCTATTCGATGTGCAATGGTTCAAAGTGGTATTGGAAGGAGTCGAGGCAACTGTTTGACGAGGTCCATCTGGATTTCTTGAAATAGATTTCAAAAAAATATTGACGGACTTGCGCGACACGTTTATATTGCCGACCCATTACGAACATGTGCATGAACTCATATTTTTTAAAATTTTATTACGATATGGTATGTCATAAATATTAAATATTTCTTGTATGTGATTTTGAACATGTAATTTTCTATCCAAACCCCTGACAACCTCAATGGTGGTATGCTATACCTTCAACTCCCCGAAGTGCGAGAGTATATGATGAAAGCAATGTTTCCAGTATAGATGAGGATAGTATGCAGATAGAGGGGTCGATATTGCAAGGGGTGGAGGTTACCCAAAGCTTGGAGCATGTAGAGAATGCAGAATCGAGTAACAATTATGGAAAGACAGGAGACCAAGAATCCTTTGACAACGAGGTTGACTCATCCTTTTGTGGTGACCTTTCTATCGACCTTTCAATGTATGCGGAGTTGTGTCAGAAGATTGACATGGGACCATAGGCTACGTCATACTTGGAGCATCCACCTACTCAATTCGTTGATGAATCGCTTATAAGGTACTCTAGAATATACATTTTAAGTAAGATCATTTTTTAAAGAGTTATATTACCATGCTTTGCTTGAATCTTTATATTGATTATGCTAACATTAATTTTTGTCTGTGCAAGTGACCTTTGTGGATATTTGGACAACACGATGAGTTGAGGGATAAGCGACAAGGAGCTACAAGAGATCTTCATGCATATGTCTCCATATCAAATGGCTCGATTCAGACATATGGTGGACCAGGAGCTCTCTTAGACACCATCAAGTCGTTCCATTAGATCTCCTTCGGCATGCTTTGATGCTTCGATTTCCAGTAGATGAGGTCGACGCTCCAGACTGATAGAGGGAGTGGTTCTAGGGATGCTACCGAGACGTGGATGCAACGAGCTTGCGGTCAGCTCGAGATACAAGTGCTACTCCTCGCTTTTGTGTAGATTTGAGAGAGGGTGGCTCATGTGGTTGTTGTGGAGGTACTAATGCAGTGTCTCTGTCTCGTCATTCTACTGGAGTTGCATTACCTGTGGGGACGTCTACTCTAGTCACTCCATAGCTTTTGCTCAGACATCTGTAGGTAGCACCCCTAGGTGCTACCCCTATAGGTGCTACTCCAATAGATACTAGCCCCGTGGGTACACCAGATGTACAGGGGTCTCCTGCATATGCCCAGGAGCACGGTCATAGGTGGGAGAGGACACATCTTAGACATACCCCAAAGGGGTATGGATACCTTGTAGATAATAGAATAGGAGCCGCTATCATGAATGATTAGGGGAGAAGGGTGATGGCTCATATGAGAGAGTTGTGCCAACAAGTTTTTTGGCATAATATCTTAGATAATTGGAAAAACATACTAGAGGGGAGCAAGAACTACATAGTAGCATTCTTGCATGAGGAGTTTCCGATACCCACCGCAACAGATAGATTTTCCACTGGCTGGATGATGGAGTGCATGCATGGGTACATGTCACACAGAGGATCGAACGCACACAAAGGCACTTAAGAGTGGGGCCTCAAAGCCCGAGTGGCTAGACCCAGATGACTAGCATCGACTCAGGAAGGAGGCTACAGATTCTCCATGATGTTGGAGACAATAGCGCGAGGCAGTGAGGGCACAACTGGAGGCATGAGTAGTCCATCATCTTGGGAGTGGCGGCCACAAGACTTATTTGGAGGACTTTGTAAGCTTTTCTTTTATTCTTCTCACTTATTTTTTGCAATATCGCTTGTATTAACAATCATGTTTCTAACTATTGTATTTTGTTTTCTTTGCAGCACTTCATTATAAACCACGATCCCACCTTCCTAGAGACACGGTCTCACTGCATTGATCGATAGATTGTATGCATGTGGTGGCCTAGTATGTCACTCATCTTTCTTATCCGTAGTTACTAATTATAAGTAAAATGCATTATTGTATGGTGGACTAATGTATAGTCGTTTCTTTTTTTGCAAAGTCCGTTCGATGCTCCTTTGCAATGAGATGAGCTTTTGAATGGCGAGGATCTATAGCTCACACTTGGATCCATGGAGCGCACATCCTTTTCTTTTTTGGTCCTGTGATTTATGTAGGCATTTTCTATGCACTATGTTATTATCATCCTTTGTATCTTGCCATGATTCCATGAGTGCTTTCATTAAGCAATCTTGTATTTATTTTATGTATCAGTCTTGTGGATGCAAGTATACTTTGCCTTCATTTTGACAACCATTGTACACTTTACTGTAACCCTTTTGTATGACCCAAATGCAGCACATAGCTGCCCTGCCACAAAAAAATATATATCTGTAACTCTTGCTACTAGCATCACAAATTTACCTGCATGCATTACTATTATCGTCGCAATTTGCGTCGCAAAACGTCGCTATTTGTGTCGCATAATGATGCAAATAGTGACGCTGATAGCGATGGTTCTATGGCGTCGCTAATACCGACGTGTTTAGTGACGATGAGGGCAATTTCTTTTGTGAACATTTTCGTTGCTTTGAACGTCAATATGAGGCATGTATCTTGTAGTGAATGGAATGTGGTAATTGTTTGAGTCTTATGTAGGAGGTTAAGATGGCCATTATCCTCGAGATGCATGCATAAATCGAACAATCATATTTATCGAATTCCCATGAAATGCAATGAGTAGAATCATGACACATGTCCTCTATTCATATGATTTACTGAATAATATTGCAACACATGTCCTTTCTCAAGACCATGTAGCCATTTGAATATGGCAATTATGTGAATGTGCCATTGAAGGATCAATATGTGACATATGTCCTTTCCTAGCCCAAGGGTATGAAATCCTCATCAATCAATCTCATGCCATTTTTCCCTTTTGCAACCTTATTGCCAACAAAACTTGCACTATTGTTATTCAATTCGATCATTTCACCCTGCAAAACCCATTTCAATTAGGTCACCCTTAGATATTCTCCTCTTCACACCAGACGAAACAACACAATATAAGGTAGCTAACATCTAGGACCCTGCCAAACTATGTTGTTTTGCCACCATAAGGAGCTTGTGCCATTCGATCGCTTCGAGTTTGGGAGTCGGGGTAGCATACAGCGAAACAACGTGACATTGGGCCTCCCCAAGGACAAGGATCCCGCCAAATCGCATTTTTTCACCACCATAAGGATCTCACAATGTTCTATTTCTTCGAGTTTGAGAGTCATATGGTAGATTGTGGAGTAATGCAATATAACCACTGCAAGGACAAGGACACCACCAAATTGTGTTCTGTCACCACCAATAAGAGCTCGTTATGTTAAGCCAAATAGACCTAGTCTCGTCATGATCCTCCCATGTTCCTTGGCTCTATCACTTTCACTGATCTTATTGCTCTCATGGCCAAAACAAAGCAGACAACAAGGAAGGTGTATATAAACAAGCCTAAGGTTGAGGGTGAAGGATCTCCAACCATTTTAGTTTAAGAGGCAGAGGCTAAGGCTTTTGAGGCTTCTAGTGATTCTTCTTTTGATGTTGTTTCCAAAAGTGATTTTCCAAAGCAAGTCTCCAAGGAGACATCCTCAAATTATGTGTTTAGCATACATAGTTGCAAACCTTTTGGATAAGTTGCATGTTTCTCCTAAGAAGATTCTGAAAGATTCCCTACAAATTTCCACTAAAGTGGCTAAATTTTAAAAATTCATCAAATCTAACATGTCTATTTTCAAAAAACACAACTCAAATTTAGGCTATTGTATAATTTAATGTGTTTTTGGAGAATGTATCTTGAAATTTATATTGATTTCTAATAATTTACATTTCCAAAGAGTGTACTTACACAATGCTAAAATAACCCCTCTTAGAAATATGTCGATCTATGAACTTTATCTAAACAAATGAGGATCAATTTTAGTGCAAATGATGTAATTGTTAAACATTTCTTCACACAAAGTATCCTTTAGATAGACCTCTTTGATAAGCATGATATTCTTATACAAAAAAACCCATTTTCTTTTAGTAAAACCTATTTCATGATAAAAAATTTGAACACCTTGTTTGGCCTTTCCCCTCAAAAAATTGGATATTTGGCTACTATAACATGTTTCATGAACATTAACAAAGTAAAAATGACTAAGTTCCACTCATTTAGATAATGCTCTTCGCATAGTGCAATTGTTAGGTATGCTTAGAGTATTGTATGTGTAAGTTGCACACTTTTATCTCTCACATACGTACACAAAAATGTTGATGCAAAGTCTTCCTACATTATGGATTTAGCTTTAATGATTTCATCTTGAACCAAATACACTTTGTTCAATATACCTCGGATCATTACTAAAATATCATTTCTTAAAGTTCCACAATAAGGGTACCATTGGTATATAACTTTGTCATTTTTGTAGGGCAACTTAATGCATTGCATCAAGTTAACATGAAATTTGAACCTTCTTTGGGGCAACTTGATGCAATGCATCAAGTCCATGTGGAAATTTATTATTTTAATATGGGGAAAACTTAACATATTGCATCAAGTTTGTTTAAAAGCATACCATTTTTTGAGAGCAACATGATGTATTATACTTAACTTAATAAAGTGCATCTCTAGCTTCATTCCATCATTGAGAAAATTTGAGTGACCCAAAAGGTGCAACTCTACTCTATAGCCATGAAAAGGAAATGGTACCAAGATTTGGATTTATTTATTTTTTGCTTATGATTTAGAAATCGCTATGTATTCTCTTCACACATGATTTTTAAACCGTCCCTAAAATTTCATTTTAAAGTTTAGTTTTTGAATTTCAAAACTTATAGAAATTGGATGCGCACTAAAAAAAATGCTTCTTACCTTGTGACGATATACATTACTAGTAAAGAATTGAAGCATTTCTTTGGGTGCGCCGAAAAGTCAAAATTAAAATAATTGTAAGTTTTTATCCCATTTTTTTAAATACTTATCTCTAAACCATGCCTTTTTGAAAAATTATACAAAAAACATCTAAGTTTTAAGAGAGTCTTCCAAAATATTGCAAATGTTTCTCCTAAGATGCAATATTACCCAAAAGGCTTGCAACTATGTTAGTAAGAAATACAATTTCAACCAAGCAAATTTTGTTTCCTCTAAGGAAGGCACTACTATGGAGGCTAAAACTCTTGCTCAGGCACCTGATGTCTCTCATCGTCCTCTTGAGGCAACATATGTTTCCCCATTTGAGACACCTATTAAGGCTGCTAATGTGTCTCCTAAAGAGGTTGCTACGAAAGTTTGTACAACTTCTCAAGCACTTGATGTAAGAGTTGAGTCTTTAAGACCATAATCCCCTAAGGAGCCTGTTGCTACAACTGCATCTTCCCAAGAGCCAAAACTTGAAGGTGTTATTTTTGTTATAGCTGCACACTTCTGAAGAGAAAGAGAAAGTCCAGATGGCACTACATGCAAATGTGCTTTAGAGAAATCCAGAATTCGTAGGAAGCAAGAAATCATGTGATTCCAAAGGTGCCATTCGTAACAATTGTTGTCCAAAATGTCTACAAGTGTCTATCCTTTCAAGAAGTGGAAATTATCAACCAAAGATATAGATCTGGCAACATTTTGAAGCCCTTTCCAATTACACATGCCAAAGTCTTTGAAATCCTTAATGTTTTCCTAAAATTGTATGGGAAGAAGGAATAGAAATATGCCGAGGTTGAGGATTTCGCTTATTTGTATAGTACAAGAACTGCAACTAAGTAGAAAAGTCTCTTTCAAGGACATTTAAATGTGCCACTTGAAAAATAAGAATAGTTTTATTAGGATACAATATAAATAAACCTGATCCAATCAATTATGATAGGATGGGTAAGGTCTATGGGTAGATGGTTGTTAATGTATCTTCCCTTGCTAATACGGAGGACTATGTCAATATTTCTCTAGAGAATAAGTGCATGTTAGAAAAGAGGAATGCCTAGCTATTAAATTCAGTTGTGTACTATTCCTTAAGGTTAGCTTACCTTTTTATCTTATTCTCAAAGGTTTCTCAATTTTCAAAAGTTGTATTGCCATGTATTCATCTATGCCTTTTTGCAGGGCATATGTTTATATTCTCTCAATCCTCAAATATCAAAATGTATATTTGTTGTTGATTCACTACTCTCAATTGACCTCTTTTCAAGGAAGGGCTCTAAAATTCAAGAATTTTTAAAATTGTATGATAGTGTGACAAACTATCATATTTTCTTCCCATACGTTGAGAGAAAACTAGAATCTCAAAGCCCAATACAATTCTTGGTTTTGTACTTTTTGATGATATATGGAGTTTGGTCTTTCTATGCAAGGGGCATTGGAGTTTGATTTACATTGATATTGCAAGAGAAGTAATTCTAATGAATTCCCTTTTCGGGATACACGGCCAAGCCAAAATATAAAGTGTGCCCCTTTTTGTCCTAATCCCACTTATTGTTGCAAATATTCTTCTCTATTACATGAGCTTATTAATTATCATTTTTTCTTGCAATACTAGTAGACTTATCACAAGCTTTTCTTGAGAAGAATTATGAAGACATTGTTGATCCAAAGAAGCCATTCAAGCTTGTGATGCAAGAGGTTTTGCATCGTACTAGTTGTAGGTGGAGAGTTGTTATAAATGCTTGCACAATTACAAATGCTTGCACAATTATAGATGCAAATTTGTTAAATCAAAATGTGAATGTAAAGCCTCCCAGTCCTTTCCTATTCACTTTTTCCACAATGCTTTAGCTATGTAAGCAATTTTTTAATGGCTCTCTCTAGTGCAGAGAATATCCTAAAGCATACATATGGTGGATAAGGGAGAGGTGCATAGAGTTGATATTGGACAGGGCAATCACCCATCCCCTCAAAAGCAAGGGCAAGAAGACCAAGAGTTCTTCCAAACAAGAACCAAGACTTCGACCAAGAAAAAGCACAACCAAATCAAAAGAGAAAGGAATGCCCAAGCTCTCTCCTTTGAAGTTCAAGCCATCCCCTATCAAGCCCAATGAGAAAAGAATGCCCTTGAAGGTCCAATTTTTTGAGACACCAAGTAAAGAATCTAGTGTAAAGAAACTTGTCTTTGAGGAAATTGTGGAAGAGCAAAAGAAAGATGAGGATTGAGATTATTTATACTTCACTTTCGTTTACACTCTTCTTATTGATAGTACATGAGTTCATGGAATGAGAAGGGCACCTTGAAGGATGCATGGAAAAGAATTGAAAAAAAAAAGCTTTGAGAACACTACTATGTAAGAAATAAATGCAAAGAGAAGGATAAAGGAAAAAGCAACTCAAAGAAATTGTAAAAAGGAGAATTGAGAGAACTTATTGAATGCGGTATCAAAAAGAAGAAAGAAAGAAAACATATAGTCAAATCTCATGATTTTCAAGACATCAAGCATTAATTCCTAGTCCCTATCTTTACTATATCTTTTGAAAACTTTTCTCATGGAATAGGACATTGAGACTACCAAAACATATCAAACTCACGAGATTTTGACTTTAAAAATGAGAAATCTACTAAATGAGCCTTTCTATTATCTCTAAAATAAAGGAGACAAGAGTAATGGATTCTTATGCACGTGGTAATCTCTATTTGGCTCTTTCCTTAATAGAGGGATTAACAAAGAGACCTTTTTTAAAGTGTTTTTCACCCTAACATTGGGGGAGTTTTGAAGTCTCAAAAATGCCTTCTAGGATGTAGAGAGTGTGCGCTCTAAACCAATAGGAGAAAAGCCTCCATGACATAAGTTCTATTTTGAAACAAAAACTATTTTATAAAAAGATATAGATACAATATTACTACAAATTTTTATTATGAATATTTATTTTTATCATATCGTAATTATGATTATGACATCCTTTACATTAATGATATAGGCATAGTCTTAGCCACTTTACATTAATTATATATCTAGAATTGTATGATAATGATAATTGAATCTAAATTTTATTTACCAAAAATATTAGTATTCATCTTTTTTCCCTCCCTTGTTTTGTTCTTCTCATCTCTTTCCTTCCTTGGTGGTAGCTTGTTTCTCTCTCCCCCTCTCTTTGCAGTGGATCCAAAAATTCAACCTTCAACAAGTCGCCCAAGCTCTGAAATTATGTCCGTATTTGTATTTAATTTATTCCAAACAAATGAAATATAAGTTCCTACCATTACTAGTAGCAAAGGTAGCTAGATTACCATAAAATAAGCAAAGATAGATGGATTCCTACCATTACTAGGAAAGGTAGCTGGATTACCATATGCAACAAGTAAAATGTAGGAAAAGAGAGAGATGATGTGAGAGCTCTTTTATCTCTGCTTGGAAGGGTAGAATTAAACATTTCAGATCTAGAGCAAACGAGAATGGCATAAAAGAGGTTTTAGTACAACATGTATTTATGTATAGAGAGTTACATTTGAAACTTGGAGCTTCAAATCTTCCATTACATAGACCAAATTGTAAGTATTTCATTCTCCATGCTTTTCTTTTATTAAAATTTGGATTAGCTTTTATTATGATACTTTTTATGTCTATCCTTCTAATCTTGAGAGATGGCAATCAATTGAGTCTATTATTGATGTTATTGATGTTATACATAGTTTAATTGGAGAAAAATATATACAAAGGTAGGAGAAAAACATAGCTTGTAAAGATGGAATTTTTTTAACGACCATTCTTATATTATCTCTATATAGCATGGCAAATGGAGAGTAATCCCTTCTTTGCTTAATTTTACAAGCCTTGAGTGATCTTTGCCAAGTTCAACTACTAGTGAGAGCTACAAATGTAATATGTTTTCTAAGATAAATAGTGTGTTAAAATCCAATATCTAAATTAGGCTAAGTAAAATTACTTTGGTTATGCTTATAAATGTATTTATTGATTTCTTTCCAATACTAAGATAAGAATAACAAAGGCCATGCTATCAAGTAAGAAACTAGTATATGATTATGTCTTACAATCTGTCAATGAGGGTCAAAATATCAAGATAGAATGCAATATCATTTGTAAGATAGAGCAAGACTCTATTGCTTGCAAATACATGCTTACTACTCAAAATTTCATCCTTACTTTTTATTATAGTAGATGGCATTATGTTGGTGGTAGTCTAGTTGCTTTAGATCAAAATCTTGAGAATTTTATCGAAGATTTTATAGTGATCTTCGTGTTTGGCTCAATGAGGACATTATTATGGTATTAAAGGTTAGATTATCATGTACACTATATCAAGTGAGAATGTATTTAAAAAATAAAGATATCAAATTGCCATGCTCATTCATATTCCAACTTAACAACAAACGAGTAATTTTGTGGATCAAGTCATATATAGTATATATATATTTTATTCCACTCCTTGAATGTCAACATCTATGCTAATTATTTTACAAATATTAAAGAAAAAGATAAAAATATATAATGGAAGGATATTAAAGAAAATATATATTTACTTTCAATATAAATACAAGTTTAGATATTGCAATAAATTTGTATTTGCTTTTTTCATGATTTATGTATATGAGGTCTTACAAGACAATATACAAAAGCTTTTTATTAAAAAATGTTATTTTTAAGAGTTCTCTTGTCTTTCTTTGATGCTTTGGTTACCTTAGGTGTTGAAAGCATCTCTTCTTCCTTCTATACTTCCACACTCTCTATACCCTCATCGTCTCCTTGTTCTTCTTGTATACAATTGACAATTATGTACTTGAAAAGCTTTGCTCATACTATCGAACATCCTTTTTGTCAAGAAGAGGATAGGAGAGAGAGAAGAAGAGGAGAGAGAAAGTGCAAAAGAGAGAGAAATACTACAGGAAGAGAGAGAAAGAGAGTGACGAGGAGAGAGAAAGACTAGAAAAGGAGATAGAAAGACAAGAAGAGAGAGGAAGAAGCCATGAAAGCTTGGAGAGAGAGCTGAAGATGAAAGGAGACTCGTATTATTATTTGATGGTCAAAAATCCAATCCCTTACACCTTTTATACCGGCTAGTGTAGCTTGTATTTTATCCTCATTATTTTATTTCCCCTCTCTTACATTCTATCCATACTCAAAGGTTTTTTCCCTCAAAAACAAGTTGGGCACTTATTACAAAAAGACAGGGTACTACTCTGTTGCATACATTACAAGGGATATCTGATGGAATGACGGGTAATTGTTGATGTATATGTTATCTAAAGATACATTTTAGCATTGATTCTCAGTCATACATCATTGTAAGTACATCAGTGGTACATCAATATGCCATATACATTAGTGGCATAATCCCAAGTACATCAATATGTCATAGACATCAATGGCATCATCATGACATGCCAATTCTCATTGTCCCCAATATATCTCTGCACCTGCAAACAAGTTCAGGCTATGGATCACCGGGAGGTGGGCAAAGTTCCCCCAAGGCCAGGTTGTGCACCCCTTCAGTGTCTTTAATGGCAAGGGGGGTCACCCCTCTTTTGTCTTGCCACCTCGCCTGGCATCAGGCTTTTCCTCACTTGGAACATACATGCCAGATTTTTATTAATTAAACACCCAACATGAGATGCATTCGAAAGTAGGAATTGAACCTTTCCATGAAATGCATGGAATGGAAATTTGGGGTCAAGGGTAGGGCTTACCAAGCAGTGACTCACTGCTATCTCACCTCATTTACAATGGATTTCAAAGATTAGTTTATGCTCAAACAATCATCACAAGTCAAGAGATTAGGGTGAGGCAATCATTAAATAGTAGTGAAATTTTTCAGCATAGAATGGACCATTTTCAATGCAAGAAAGCCTAAGAGAGGACTGAGATTAAATTGGCAGAATGTAAGCATTGAAACCTTCAATAAAATGCATGATTGACTACTTGAATCTCTCCCAACAATAGGCATTTTTTTGGCTCAGCAATAGAATGGAAATAAAAGAGAGTTCAAGAGTCAAATACCTCTTTGATTAGTGAAGAAGGGCTGAGAAGAAATTCAGGGTTCTTGGTCTATGGCTATGGATGCCCCAAATGTCAACCCTCCATTCTAGCTTCCATCTTCAAATACAAGCATCTGCGATGATGTGGATGAATCAGCTGAAGAAACTGAAAATCTGGCCTCAAAGGATGATGATGAGCCACCCCCACCGATTCATAGACACCCAAGGAAGTTTAGAGGGCCTGAGGCGGCAATAGGAGTCACTTCTAGCTAACAGCACCTTTACCACCACATAATGCAATCTCATCAATTAGACATATCGGAAAGACTGTAAGGACACTGAAGCCACCAAGTACCACCAAGTACCAAATTCCAAGCTATTAAGGTAGCAAAGGTTCCTGAATTGAAAATATCAGATTAGGAGGCTGAAGTAGCTGAGGCACTTTTTGTTCTTGCAAGAAGTGTGCCTCCAACTATGGGTGTTTCAGAGTCTACATTTGAGTTGATCCACGAAACTGCAGGAAGAATAGGACTAGATCCACATGATTTTTTTGAACTTGATCCAGCCAAATGCAATGCTCTTAAAAGCTCACTGTGGGAAATGGACACACTTCGCCACCATTATTGTCCACCGGTATCTAGATTTGTGTTGTCGCTGGAGGCAGATTTGACGGTGAGAGCAAAAATGATAGAACTTGCAATCAAGGATTTCAGCTCAGGATCGTATGCCAGTATCTTTGCTGAAGAGGTTGGCAGGAGAATGAAGCAAGTACCACTGGCATTTTACAAATCCATACCTACTACACTTTTCCCAAGCGTCTCAAAAACGGAAGCACAAGAATTGATGGATTTTCCAAGTTGGACCTTCAGATGGGAAGAAAATGTTTCAAACACAAAACAAAATAGCGTTGGAGATTTGCTGCATGAACGGGGGGCTCTACTAAACCAGATTTAGTAGAGATTGAGACTTACAAGGGCCATAAGAAAGAGCAAACTATACATCCCCAGAAGAAAAAGAAGATCTGTTAAGTACTGTTTAGGGCTGTCACACATTTACAATCTGAAAACATATGCATAGGAGGTCAGACCAGAGTCTTCTATAAAAGAAGTTGCCGACCTTGCTGTGAATTGTACTGCATAGAACTCAACCTTGCTTCTTGACTTGCAAAAAGGGAATTGTTGAGTATAAATGATATCCTTGAAGTACTGAGATATGTTATACAACCAGTTTCAAGGAAACAAGAAGAGGGAAAGTCACTTCGAGGACGAAGAAGAGGAAGATGATAGCAACTCTACAGCAACAGAGTTCTTTTGGAGGAAATGAATCAACGGCACACTCTCAACTCCTGGTTCGCATAATTGTGATGGTTCCATTGCCTTCTATGTGAATCTTGGTGAGGGCAACCACAAACTTTCCTGAAAATGGAGATGAGGAAGTATACATTCAAGCCTTAAATTGCATGTATTAATGCCCAATCGCCTTCTTCCTGGAGACGAATAATCTCTACGCTCGATTTAATCATCTTCCATATGCCTTGACATCCTAAACCGGCTACATCTTAGCTGTTTTGGCACAAAATTTTTGCTTTGGTGCATTTCTCCAGAGTTGCTAAGAAAATGCATACACAAGAGCTCTCTATCGCTTCAAAACAGCTTCTTGCTTGCTAGCCTTGGCTTGCAATTCCTGAACAGTAGTAATGTTGCTGGCCCAACCTTCTGCTAGTTTCTTTCTCTACTGCCTTGTTGTTTGTATATGCTTTTGCACCAATTGGCCTAGCTTTGAGCAGCGAACATGGCGGCCATGAACATGAGCATGTACTCTTACCAAAGCTTGCATGCACTGTAAACTTGTAGCAGCCTGCTTCCTCACCAGTCTGCCTCAAGCAAAGGCTTGTAGTCTAATTAGGGCTCTTACAGCTCTAAATGCACGATGAGCCAGATAAGCACAAAAGGCAACTTGAATCTTTGATGCTACCCATTCCTCTCACTTGGATAACTCCACATCACTTAGGGCTTTCTGAAGCTTAATCTGTACACCATGTTTGCTACCAGCTCTCCCGTGAGCGTTCCCATCAGGAATAGCTTCTGCACTAAATGGCCTCCATGGAAGCTTGAGAGGAGCTTGAAAAGGAAGAGAGAGAGAGACTCTCCCTGAAAAGCAACAGTAACTATACCCTGTTCTACTCATGTTACCACTGTTTTTTTAGAAATTTACCTTCAAATTTGGCCCAAAATGGGCCATGAGCTACCAAATCCCGTCTTCCAACCTCTAAACTTGGTCCAAGGACTCCATTAATGATCCTGACTGCTAGCCCCCTGGTCCTTGACCTCTGGGTCCTTCAATACTTCTCTATTTTAGTGCATGTCCGTGTGTACCTGAAGCTTCTTGGATTTTAAATTGAAAAGGATGGTAATTGAGCATGTAAGGTAACTAAAATGGATCAGAACTAGAGCTTTGATACCACTTGTCAAGAAGAGGATATGAGAGTGAGAAGAAGAGAAGAGAGAGAGCGCAGAAGAGAGAGAAAGACTGCATGAAGAGAGAGAAAGAGAGTGATGAGGAGAGAGAAATACAGGAAGAGAGAGAAAGAAGCCATGAAAGCTTGGAGAGAGAGGTGAAGATGAAAGGAGACTTGTATTATTATCTGATGGTCAAAAATCCAGTCCCTTACACCTTTTATACCGGCTAGTGTAGCCAGTATTTTATCCTCATTATTTTATTTCCCCTCTCTTACACTTTTTAGGAGTTCTTTTACCTTTCTTTGATGCTTTGGTTACCTTATGTATTGAGGGCATCTCTCCTTCCTTCTCTACTTCCACACTCTATGCCCTCCTACTCTATGCCCTGCTTGTCTCCTTGTTCTTCTTGTATGCAATTGACAATTATGTACTTGAAAAGCTTTGCTCATAATACAAGCATGCTCTTCTTGAAAAATTGTCACATATTTGAAAGAAAAGAGTGTTAGTTCAGTGTTATTTTGCAATGGACTATGTTTTGAATGAAACATTATCTTAAAATGAAACATCCTTATAAGTTTGTCATCATTAAGATAAATAAACTTGACCGATCTTCTAGCATTTATAATTACTTCTCCAATGAATAATTATCATCTTAATGAGGGCTCCACAATCAACAACACAAAGCAAAATTATGGGACTTATTCATGGTAGTTTATGGAATAGATTATCTTGATATATTTTGACCAAAAATTTACCACAACTTGTCTATACTCCATTGTGCAAGTAGATTAAAAGTTATATCAACTCTTTTTTGTAGCACTTCAATCAACCTTATGATATCTCTATATCAAAAAATAATAAAATTTAGAGTACTTATAACAAATAAAAGTTCAAATGATCAAGAGCCTTGGATTATTCAATTTACATCTTAGCATTTTTAAAGATTCTTTTCAAAGAATTGATTTAAAAACATTGCTCATCAATGCAATCTCTGACAATCAAGCTCTAATGAGATCTAGAAGCAATCATAAGCAAATACTGTAGTATAATAAACTCTTTTGAAATTTAAAAAAATACCAACCACTTGCTTCTCGTGATATGAGTCAAAATAAGCCCTAAACTATCAAAATCAATTTGATTAAGCTAATGGTCAAATATGTTTGCTTTGAGCTTACTTAGCCTCATGTAATTGGAGATTGAAGGATTAAGCATCTTAAACTTTTGATGTATATTGAAAGAGAATTCATGCATCATACACCTAGTAAAAGCTGTAAGATAAGGAGTATATAGAAAAAAATTATTGCTAAAAAATATCATTTTTAAAAATAAATAAATTTGGATATGTTATAGCTCAATCCAGCAAGAAGAAAAAAGTCATATATTTATCTTCTTTTATCCTTGAAGATCTGAACACATTTTAAGTCCAAAGCAACAACATCATTTATCTTGCCTATGTCACCAGGTAAGAAGAAATACACCTTGAAACCTATTGGATTAACCCCCTCAAGCATGTCAGGGAGCACATCCTCTAGTGCTTCTAGTTGCTCTACTTATTTTTTTTCTACTTTCTTTCTCTTGTGCTCTCTCCATTTCTCTGTGTGTTCCTTTGTAGCATTTTCTTCCTTCTCATGCAATCTTGTGTCTCTCTCATGTGTGATATCCTCCACTTTAGAACCTATATATTTCTTTTGCTTGCTATATGGTGGCATATTTAGAATATTGTATGTTCTCATCTATAAGACAGACTAGCTCTAGAACCTTGGAGAATCTATATCTCAACCTTCTTAAGATCATCATATCCTTATCCATAAGTATCAACTTATGTGCATGGGCAACTACTAGAAAAACTCAATCAAAAAGTCCTCTTTATCCTCCCGAATGCAGTTGAGGGTACTCTTCATCCACCTAAAACTATTAAGATTATACTTATCACATATCTCCCTAACTAGCCTTTGGAATGGTAGCTTTGGAACTGCATTATTAAGAGCCTTCACTGCCTTTCTAATCTCTCTCAGACATCTCACAACCTATGAAAATATTCTCTTATGTTTTGTTGGTGGCTTGGATGGCTTGGAAAACTAATGAATCTTCTGAGCAATAATTCTAGGATCAACCTTATACTTCCTTGCATTGGCTTTAAACTCACCAACTGGAAAAAAAAGTCCTGGCAATATAGTCAATAATCCATTGTATCCACATTAATGTATGAAATGCGAAAACGATGCCATGCAACAAATAAACATCTACCAAAATTACATTTCACATGACATTAATCCAAGTTTTGATACAAAAACATATGAAATGTAAAAAATTGGTAGGTCAAGAAAAAGCAAGACATATCTTTCGTGTTTCACATGACATTCCCATAGAGTTTCTCTAGAAACGGATAAAATGCAAGACTAAGCTTGCACAACAAACTGTAATCAATAAAATTTGTGTTTCATATGGCAATGGTATAGACATCCTCTATTAACATTTGAAATATGATGGGTTGGACAAGAAATGAGACATGAACACTAAAATATCATTTTATATGGTAGGTTTACTTCAAGTACCAAGAAAATTAGGTTTTTTGGCCCATACCTTGGCCTTAAAGAATGGAGACTTGCTCTTATTAGGTTTGAAATGAGCTGTGAAAGGGGTAAAATGAGCTTTTACTCAAAAGCTTGGTTGAAATGTTGGAGTTTATCTCAGCTCAAGAAAAATAATATTGAAACGATTAATTATAGTGGTATTTAATTATACATGGTCTCATTAAATATTTTTTAAAGATCCCAAAAATAGCCTCACGTGTGAAAATTTACCTTTTAAAAGACAAAAAAGTAAGAGCTCTCTTTTTGAGTTTAAAAAAACATTCTTGACATGTGCTCCAAGAAAAATGGCTCTATTATTAAATTCTTTTTTAAAATTTCTTTTAAGAGTAAGACATAAACTTTCCATTTTCAAACACAACCTTCTCATATCTCCATCAAAGTTAAGCAAAGTCCTCTTCTTGTACTCCAAAGTTAAGCAAAGTCTTCTTTTAAGAGTAGGACATAAGCTTTCCATTTTCAAACACAATCTTCTCATATCTCCATCGAAGTCAAGCAAAGTCCTCATGTACTCCATCAAAGTTAAGTAAAGTCCTCATATGCTCCAATGCAACAAAAAGCACAACATCCATCACCTAGTATTCCACTTTATCAACAAATTAAACCCTATAAGTGATCATTTCAATTGAATTCTAACTCACTGTCTTGTAAAACATAATTTTCTCATTTGTGACTTGTGCTTGCTTGAGTTGTTTCATGTTTCATAAGAATTCTGGCTTAATGGTTTTTTTAAATACTATCATAAGAAACATGAGTTCCCTTCTATGCTTTTCTTCTACATGTCCTCTATTCCATGGTTCATATGATAGAGGTTATAATGTGCATCTCACAATGTATTTGTTAAATTTCTTTCTCATTTGAGTTTCTTGTTTGCAGTTGTTAGTTTTTGCAAGGTTAGAATATCAAAAAGAAAGTTTTCCCTTGAGGGAATGGAGCAAGAAGAATTGGAGAATGCATGTGATGCTATATAGACTCTTTGATTTTCTTTAGAGAAAGGAAACTCATCTAAGTTTATGTATATCAAGGATATGCTAAATGTTCGTTTTAATTTGCAAGAGCTATTGGAAGATCTTGAAGAGAAACTTGAGGTGTATAGGGAATACTATGCTAGACATGCAAAGAGTCTTGCAATTGATAATTATGTTCATTTTAATTATGAGATCCAAGAAACCAATACTCCCAAGACAACTTTGGTTTTACCAAATTTTATCTTATTGATGAGGAATTTAGAAAGTGTGAAACGATTTGCCCTTTTCATAGGATCAATAATAGTATCTTTTGATCCAAAAATGCATGGGATGTCTTGTGTATCTCCAATATATGGAATATTTTTCTTTAAAGAAAGTGCAAGATAAGAAGGGAGAAGATGCTACATGCATAGATTAAGAGATTCAAAAAAAGGTAGAGATGTCTCAAGAGGATATTGAGAACCAACTGGTACAAAGTTTTAATCATGTTATATTTAAGAGTGAGAACATCACAAAGATCCAAGAAAAGAAGATAGAATTGTGTTGGGGGTTAAAGGCCATCTATTCCTAGCTACCTATATTCATTGTATATAGATCCATACATCTATATACTGTATGTGGTGGGCACCCATCACTATCCTTTTATTCTTTGAGTGAAAAATAGAAAAAGGAAGGCACATCACATAATGTGGCTATTGGAGTTATTTCCCACACATTGGCCTCTCTTCTTCTTGTTTGAACCTCCATAGCTCTTGCATTCTTCTTGCTTATGCTTGTGCTTCCACCTTTCACTCACCTTTTAACTAGTATCAGAGCAAGCATTTGAGGAGCTTCTTCATCTTTTGCTTCAATCCAGATTCAAAGCTTCAGCTCAAGGTTTCATTATAGACATTTCTTCTTCTTCCCCAAGTATGCATTTATCATTCTCTTCTCTCGGCTTGTTCCAACTTTCTCCCCCTTATCAAGGAGCTTTTCCAAGACCCCCCAAGCATCTTCAAGTGAGCTTTGATCCCAACAATCACAAGCAATGGGAAATAACAAGTAGCATGATTTGTGTCTATTGTTTTGCCATGTTTCTCTGATCTACAACACCTCTCTTGTAGCTCTTAGAGCTCTTGACCATTGAGAAAACACTTGGCAACTTCCCCATCATCATTGTCTTCCACTTGGTGGTCATTTAGAGTGTTGGTATCTTAGTTATTGGTTGCAATACACAATAGTCCTACTGTACACAAATCTAGGACATCCATTCCTTCACTATTTGAGCTTCATTGACGCTCGTATGCTCATGTATTGATTTTGAATCATTTTTTATGCATTGTGGTGATATTTGGATGTTTTGACCTTGCATTAGCTTAGTTTTGACAGGGTGTTTACGACTATAATAGTGTGGATAGCAAGACTTTTTACTGAGAAGGTTTATGTCTCTTGTGCCCACTAGTCTTTTGGGTATACTACATGCCTATGGTGATATCTAGCATACTTTGGCACTTGGATTTGAGCTACATTTGAGGTACTTGGTATTTGGTCAGCTACTTTGAGCTTCTATGCTTACTCACTTATGGGCATTAAAGCTCCATTTGACACTTATACTCCCAAATCTATTTGTTCTATGCTTGGGCTTCTCAAATGCTTTTATGTATATGACTTGATCTTTGCTCATTCACTTTGTATTTCGGATTCACTTCCAATGGGAAACACTTCTACTTACTTGGCAGAGCTTAGTTCTTTGAGACAATGTGACTCTCTTGATGTATGTTTGTGCTCTCATGTATAGCACTTTATGTTATTACTTCCACTTGTCAAGCTAATTTGATTTTGTATGTTTTGGACATCGACACTTATTCCTGCTAGAAGTTTTTCAAATATGTATACATGCATATTGGTTATGTACTTAGCATCATTGCTCTTTACTCGCTCAATTGTGCATTTGGCGGATCTCTACAATTGCTCTTGAGGTCTTCTACACGCAAGATTTATATGGTTATGGGATGCATTGTCTATTGGCACTTTGAGTTCATAACAACCTTTGGTATTAGTGATCTATGACTATTCACTGCTAGTTGCATTCCATATATCTATGTTGTAATCAGATATCCTTGGTAGTTGGGAGCTTGCTTTCTTGGCTATTTTTCTACAATTGGATTCGCATAAACTATTGCATTTATCTCAACATTAGTGTAATTTTTGTTTTATGCATTCTTTTGGAGAGTAGACACTTTGTATTGGTATTCTATTGATTATAGTTTGTGGATAGCTATACCCCCCTTCATTCCCACCCTTTTGGATTGGTTTTGGGGCTATTTTGTTGTATTTACAATAACCCATACTCTTTCATTTACAGTCATTATGCTAGGTTCTCCTGAATTAGTTGATAGTGATATTTTCAACATTGAAAAGTTTAATGGCAATAACTCCCAATATGGAAAGATGCAAATATGGCAAGTCTTGGTGCAAAAGAGACAAGTTAATCCATTGAAGTTAGAGGTCATAAATCTCAAGCTTTATGATGTGGAGTATTGGGAAGAACTTGATGAGCTATGCAAGTCCACTATCATTCAATCATTATCAAAGTAAATGTATGTCAATGTCATTGATATTGAGGATAGTGCTTACGCATTATGAAAAAAGATTTGTGATCTTTATACTAAGAAAAGTCATGCATCTCAATTGTATTGGTTGAAGAAGCTTGTGGATCCTTGCATGAAGGACATGCCTATATCTACTCATTTGAATGAGTTCCACTCCATCTTCAACCAACTTATTTCGCAAGACATCAAGTTTGAGGATAATATCAAATCTTTATCCTTGCTTGTCACACTGACCGAGTCGTCATGGATACTTTTTGTATTGCTATGAGTACTCATCCCCTTGAGGGTGGTCTTAAATACAGTGATGTAAAGAGTGCTCTATTGACAAAATAAGTAAATAGGAAGAATGTTGATACAACCTGCACTTCTCATGCACTGACAGTTAGAGGTAGAAATGGTAGAAATGGCAATAACAACCATAGTAGAGACTCACATCCCAACAAGGGCAAGTCTTAGTCTCATGGAAAATCTCATAGTGAGTCCTACAGATGTAAGTCCTCTTTGACATATCATTATTGTGTGCAACATAGTCATATTAGGTTGTAATGCCATAAAATGCATACTTATTAGGCACAATAAGAAAGGCAAGGGAAAAGTATATGAAAATGTAAAGTCCACTTCTATGCGAAGACTGAGAAGATAAATACATTGGATTATAGTTTTGATTATTATATTCTTGTAGCCTCATCTCTTACTACTTAGTTGACCAATGCAATGTCTGCTTACTCTCAATGTTAGCTTCTTAACTTGGGGCTTGTTTTGAGGTCTTTTGACCATGTATTGGATATGACCAATCTTATGCATATATCTATATGGCATCATCACCTTTGACACATGTCTTTGACAAGAATGAAAGCCTTGACCTATTTGCAATATCTCCCATCCTTTGATTATTCTTGTTTCAACTCATGTGATCATTGTCTTTATGGCTAGTAGACTCATAATTAGCATAAGAAGTATGGTTTTACATGTGTGTGTGTGTGTGTGTGTGTGTGTGTGTGTGTGTGTGTGTGTGTGTGTGTGTGTGTGTGTGTGTGTGTGTGTGTGTGCGCGCGCGCGCATGCATGCATGCGCGTGTGTGCGCGCGCGCGCGCGTGCGCATGCATGCATGCGCGTGTGTGTGTGCACGCACGCGCATGCGTGCGTGCGTGCGTGCGTGCGTGTGTGTGCGTGTGTGTGTGTGTGTGTGTGTGTCTGCCTTTAACTCTTATGCATTCAGGTGTTTGTGGCCCCATGCCTTGTCGCTCTTTGGAAGGTGTGAAGTATTTTATTATGTTCATAGATTATTTTTGGCATAATATTTGGGCCTATCCCATTGAGCAAAAATAAGATATTTTTCCTACGTTTTAATGCTTTCTTACTATGGTTGAAAACCAATTTGGGTATAGGTTGAAATGCCTACGATTTGATAATGGGGGTAATTATTATCTCTAAGGCTTTTGAGCAGCTATGTAATGAGATGTCTATTAAGTGATAGTTGATGATTCCATACACATCCCAAACTAGAATGGTGGTGTAGAGTGCATGAACATGACTATTCTAGAAGGAGTCCATAGAATGCTTACTCACGCATGCTTAGTGTACTAATTTTGGGCTGAGGCAATTACTACTAATGTGCATATCATTAATAGATCCCCATACACTACTCTTGGTGGTAGAGCTATAGAGGAGGTATGGTCTAGGAAACCTCCTTCATATGCACACTTGCAAGTCTTTGAATGTGAGACTTTTTGCCATATTCCCAAAAAAAAGTGCAATAAGTTAGATCTAAAGTCTCTCAAATACTTTTTTTTTAAATATGGAGATGTAGGTGAGATGGGCTATCGTCTCAAGAATTTGAAGCTCGAAAGTGTAACATCCCCCCCCCCCCCCCCCAGGCCTCCCCCATGAGAACCCCCCCCCCCCCCCCTTAGAGAAGTTTTTTCTTTTTTTTTTTAAATTTCCTCCCTCTCTCTCCCCCTGCCATCTGCATGGAGGGGAGAGAGAGAGAGAGGGTGTGTAATGGGGGAAAGGGGCCATGTAGCCCCAGGTGGGTGGTGGCAAACAGCCGACCCCTCCCCCCCCCCCTCCCGATTAACTGTCAGAGCGCCCCCCCCCCTAGCTCTGCGTCATCCTCCTCCCTCACACAGTAGCAGTGACCCTGGGCTCCGAGGGTAGCAGTACCCTCCTTTGCCCCCCCCCCCCCCCCCCCCCCGCAAACGATGCCTGGACATGAGGAAGAAGGAGAAGCCGAAGGGAAAGGAGAAGAGAAGAGAGAGAGAAGAAGAGGAAGAGAAGAGGGAGAGAAGGAGGGAGAGAAGAGGAAGAGGAGAGGAAGAGAAGAGAGGGAAGGAGAGGAAGAGGAGAGAGAGAGAAGAAGAAGAAAACAAGAAGAAGAAGGAGAAGAGGAGGGAGAGGAAGAAGGAGAGAAGAGAGAAGAGAGAGGAGAGAAGAAGAAAGAGAAGGAGAAGAAGGAGGAGGAGAAGGAGAAGGAGAAGAGGAGGGAGAGGAAGAAGAAGAGAAGAGAGAGAAGAGAAGAAGAAAGAGAAAGAGAAGGAGAAGAAGAAGAAGAAGAAGGAGAAGAAGAGGGAGAGAGAGAAGGAGAGAAGAGGAGAGAGAGAAGAAGAGAAGAAAAGAAGAAGGAGAGAAGAGGGAGAAAAGTGGGAGAAGAGAGAAGGAGAAGAAGGAGAAGGGGAAGAGGGAAGAGGGAAGAGGGAAGAGAAAGAGTAGTGGAAGAGAAGGAGAGAAGAGAAAGAAGGAAGAGAGAGAAGAGGAGGAAGAGAGAGAGAGAAGAGGAGGAGAGAGAGAGAAGGAGAAGAAGAAGAAGAAGAAGAAGGAGAAGAGGAGGGAGAGAGAGAAGAAGAGAAGAAAAGAAGGAGGGTAGAAGAAGAAGAGAGAGAGAAAGAAAGAAGGAGAGGAGAAAAAGAAGAAGAAGAGAGAGAAAGAGAGTAACTGCCACAAGTCACCCAACGAACCCCATCCAACGATCTTTCCCAACCAAACATATCTACCCGAAACCCATCAAACTGCCCAATCTCCACGAGGCGAATGGCTCCCAAGAAGAAAGTCGCGGGAAGCGTAGGCGTCCAAGCCACCTGTAATGCTGGAGGGACGAGCGGAACGACCAACACAGCACATGCGAATCAAGCCCAGGTTTATACACATGAAATGATAGGTTTTTTACAATATTTCACATAAAATAATCGGCTTCCACTCAATCTAGTACATGAGCAGTTATCTAGGATTCGGAGAGAGAAAAGAAGAGGAAGAGAAGACGGAGAGAAGAAGAGAAGGAGAGAGAGAAGAGGAAGAGGAGAGGAAGAGAAGAGAGGGAAGGAGAGAGAGAGAGGAGAGAGAGAGAGAAGAAGAAGACAAGAAGACGAAGAAGAAGAAGAGGAGGGAGAGGAAGGAGAGAAGAGAGAAGAGAGAGGAGAGAGGAGAGAAGAAGAAAGAGAATGAGAAGAAGAAGAAGAAGAAGAAGGAGAAGAGGAGGGAGAGGAAGAAGAAGAAGAAGAAGAAGAAGAAGAAGAAGAAGAAGAAGGAGAAGAAGAGGGAGAGAGAGAAGAAGAGAAGAAAAGAAGAAGAAGGGAAGAAGGAGAGAAGAGGGAGAGAAGTGGGAGAAGAGAGAAGGAGAAGAAGAAGAAGGAGAAGAGGGAAGAGAGAGAGTAGTGGAAGAGAAGGAGAGAAGAGAAAGAAGGAAGAGAGAGAAGAGGAGGAAGAGAGAGAGAGAAGAGAAGGAGGGAAAGAGAAGGAGAAGAAGAAGAAGAAGAAGAAGAAGGAGAAGAAGAGGGAGAGAGAGAAGGAGAGAAGAGGGAGAGAGAGAAGAAGAGAAGAGGGAGAGAGAGAAGAAGAGAAGAAAAGGAGGGTAGAAGAAGAAGAGAGAGAGAAAGAAAGAAGGAGAGGAGAAAAAGAAGAAGAAGAGAGAGAAAGAGAGTAATCGCCGCAAGTCACCCAACGAACCCCATCCAGCGGTCTTTCCCAACCAAACATATCTACCCGAAACCCATCAAGGACCGGACTACCCAATCTCCGCAAGGCGAACGGCTCCCAAGAAGAAAGTCGCGGGAAGCGTAGGCGTCCAAACCACCGGTAATGCTGGAGAGACGAGCGGAACGACCAACACAACACACACAAATCAAGCCCAGGTTTACACACTATATGAAATGATAGGTTTTTTACCATATTTCACATAAAATAATAGGCTTTCACCCAATTTAGTACATGAGCAATTATCTAGGATTCATGATTCGCACCCGTGATTACAATAAACACATGAAATGATAGCTCCCATTCATAGCATGCAAATGCACAAATGCATAGAAATTTAGGCTTTCATGTACTTAAGCCACACAAATATGTGCATATTAAGATTAAAAAAGTCATCGACTAAATGTGAAGGGAGTTAAGGATCATAGATTGTGTTAGTTTATTAAATGACCCTTGTACACGTAAGATGAGTTTGATGGCAAAATTCTGCATAGCATCGCACTAAGAGAGGATGGAAAGAATGTATGACAAGTCTTGCAATATATTTAATGTGTCTTAAAGGTTACCAAGTATATTAAAAGACGTGTAAGGAATCGAGGATTCACAACTTGGAACCCTAGGATAAAACCCAAGGGGAAAAGAGATTCAAAAGAAGTTGAGTGATTAAACACACGTGCTTATGAGTTGTTTTTAATGATCTTGTCTTAGAATATCCTCCTAGTTTAAGCTAGGAATGTTGATCAAGGCTTATGCTTGGTTATTTTGGAAGGGATGTTTCTAAGTGAATTGGTTGGTTGCCTTGGTAAGAGGAGATCCTATTAAGGACAAGTGGTTTATAAGCAAAGTGATTGCTTGATGTAGAAAATGATATTTTCTTGATTGGAAATAAAAGGGATGTTTTCCCTAGAAATTGTTACTATGCTGGTTGCTTCAGCTGTGGTTGATTTCCTAAAGGAATAATTAAGGAAGGATGGCGCTAGCTACCCCCCGTGAACCACCAAGCCCTAGCCAAGGGGGTTGCGATTCCGCGCCGGGAATGTGGACCGAACCCGTCGCAAGAGGTCTCTCCGTGGAAATTACTTGGTGTAGGAGGATGCTTGGGTGCTAGTGGGGGCTCTGGCCATAAATCCCAATGCCTCCGGGCCCTACACAAGTGTTCTACGTGACTCGAGATGGGATCTCGAGGCCTTGATACTAGTTACAAGGTGGAATCTTGGAATGATAAACCTTCGAGTTTTATTTCCGGAAGACGGAAGGATTTTTCTGCGGAGGTAGAAATGAACACTTAATTCTCCTGTATGGGCAAGAGACAAACATTAATCTTAAGATAAGTTAAGGAAGTGTTTGATCTTGTTTTATCTTGTCTTCGTGTCAGTGTCCTAAATTACGTAAAGGAACCTGTGACTAATGGGTTAATTGAGGAAGCTGCTTTTATGTGTCAAACATAATGTGGTAGGTAATTAGATAACTAAAACAACCCCCGAGGGAAGTGTGGTGGATGTGACCAATGGGTCTATCCTACAGAAGGGTAGTCTCAGTTAGCCGAGAGCTTTCCTCAAAAGGAAATGTTAACAAGGAATGTTAGGGAAGGTCGAACGATGACCTTAGACAATGTTGGTTAGAACCTTGATTCATACCGTTTTAGGGGACCGGAATGGGACTATGCCCTACGGGTAGAGAGGTCAAGCGATGCATCCCTCCTGTTTCCCATTCTCTTTGAACCAAGTATGGTATGAGCCACTTTGGTCCAATTGTATCTACGCAAAGTGGAGTGGCTATCGACCGACGCTAGAAGGCTGTTAGAAAGACTTGACTACTAGGAACCCGGACTTCAGGTCGATCCTAGTGGGAACGGTCGGATAAGTTCCCTTGCGAGGTAGACTCGAGAGACCCTAATTGGCAAACCCCGTGTCATTCCTTGGGAGTGCCGGGCGGCATCTTCTAGATTGATCTCTCAATGGGCTGCTAAGACGTGTCCCGCAATTTGAGGGGCACGCACGTTACAGAAAGATTATTTATAGCCATGATATTATCTTTCATGAGGATAATTTGAGGGGCGCGCACGTTACAGAAAGATTATTCATAGCCATGATATTATCTTTCATGAGGATAAGTTGCATATGAGACTAGAATGATTGATTGAGATACGCTAGGTGATCTTTTAGAAGGAGCCTCTTGTCACAATACAACCAGCCCTAGTGAGATAACCTATTGTAGTTGATGATGTAATGGCCCAAGATCTGCATGTTGTATATGATCATGATGTTAGACAAAGAGGATACATTGTACAAGTCCCAAAGCTAGTTTTAAGGTGCTTTTCTAGAGCTTCACATCCTCTTGCTCATTATGAGCCCTCTATGGATTATGTCACACAGTGACATACACTACTGAGACACTTACCTATGAGAGGAGGCTATGTACAAAGGTGATTCTCATTCTTGGGGGAGGGCTATGTAACTAAGTTGGATTCGCTACAAAAGAACCATACATGGGACTTAGTTTCCTTGCCTAATGGGAAATATACATTGCCATGCAAGTGGGTGTACAAGTTGAAGAGTACTCCTAGTCACTGTAAGCCAACATATAATGCTAGATTGATTGCAAAGGATTGTAAGTAAGAGCATGGTGTTGACTTCAATGAAGTCTTTTGTAGATAACTACCTTACATTTAGTATTGGTATTGGTTTCTTAGTTAGATATGGGGCTTTATCAACTAGATATCAAGACAACTTTTTTACATGGGGACTTGCATGATGAGATTTATATACGATAACCTAAGGGCTTTACAAAGAAAGGTAGGGAACACCTAGTGTATAAATTGAAGAGTTTCTATGGACTTAAGTAGACACCGAGGAAGTGGTACCATAAGTTTGATGTTTTCATGAATTCACAGGGACATTCCTGTGCAACAATGAGATGGATTAGTGTTTATACACAAAGAATGCATGTGATGATAGCCTTACTATTTTGGTGCTTTATGTTGACTATATGATGATAACTGAGAGTATGCATGCTGAGTTGGATGCTTTAAAGACTTAGCTCAAGAAGAGCTTTGAGACGAAGGACATTGGACAGGCATCACATATACTTGGTATGGCATTATGCACAATCGATCTAAGGGACTTCTTCACTTCTCCCAAAAGGAGTATATACATCCAGTACTTGAGAGATTCCATATATAGGATAGTAAGCATATTGGTTGTCCTTTATCTTCTCATATGAATGTTAGTTAGGCCAATTGTCCATAGTCAAATGATGAGAGGACCGAGATGGCCAATGTTTTATATGCATCTATGATGGGCAATTTGATGTATTCTATGATAGCCACTCATCCTAACATAGCATTTACATTGGGAGTTGCGACATGTTATATGGCTATATTTGGTAGGCAGCAACATTGGAATGTTGTGAAGGATATCATGAGATACCTAAAAGGCATAATAGATATGTGATTTTGCTATGGTAGCCAGGATATAGGAGTCATGTGTTACACAAACTCAAATTATGCAATACATGTAGACTTTAGAAGTCCACCTCTAGGTATGTCTTTACCTAAGCTGGACGTACTATCTCTTGGATGTTCATGGTGTAAAAATGGATGGCCTTATGTACCAGTAAGATGGAGTATATTTCAATCACCACTGAGGCTTGCAACCAAGGAGGCCCTATGCTTATGTTGTAGATCTTGGTATGACTATGACTCCTATACTACTTTTGGAATTGATGAGATAGACATTCAATTGGCCTGTAATCCCTGATCTTTCATGCGAAAACAAAGAACATTGAGGTGCACTACTATTACTTCATCAGGAAGGTGATAGAGGACAAGTCCATTGAGCTTGTTAAGATCCCTACAAATACGAATCTTATAGACCTACTCATTAAAAGTCTCCCAATGGAATGATACATCTTCCTTAGGAGGTTGATGGGTGTCAGATGAGATGACATCTTTCCTCATCCTATTGCACACTATGTACATGTTGTACTTTTCTCTTTTTCCTTTTACTCCTCATATATTGAGGCACATTCACCTTTAAGTGGAGGTTTGTTGGGGGTTGAAGGCTGCCTATATCTAGTCACCTATATTTATTGCATACACTCACACACATATACACTACATGTGGCAAGCAGCCATTTTATTTTTTATTCTTTTAGTGACAAATAGAATAAGGAAAGACAAGTCACACATTATGACTATTCGAGTTCCTACACACTAATCTCTCTTTTTATTGCTTGAATCTCCGTAGCTCTTGTAGTCTTCTTATTTCTACTTGTGCTTCCATCTCCCACTCACCTTTTGAATTGAGTACAAAGATTGAAGAAGGCCCTCTTGATTGTATTCCTACATTTCTTACCTACCTTATCAACCAAAAAAGATATGTATTTCTCAATGATATTCAATGCTTTTTTATCTTAGAGAGGATTACTACTTAACTATCCTAGTAGTATGGGGCCAAATCAACGAGGATTTCATAAGTTATGAGCCATAGCCACTAGAAACTCCAAATATTAAGGGGGATAATTTCCAAGATAGCTCCATAGCCTTGCATTCATGTATTGATCAGAATTCTAGAGTATGAAAAGAAGGGGCTACCCATAAAATAAAAGTTCTTAAAGGTCTAGAAAAGACTTAGCTTCAAGGCCATGGGAAATGAAGAAACATTGAAGCCTCCATCAGAGGAGAAGCCAAAGAACTCAATAAATCTTTATGACAAGAGCCTTCTTGAAGATGATGAAAACCCAAAGGTATGAAAGATATTTCCAAAATTTTCATATCCTTAATGCTAGAGTTTTGTTATGCTTAATGGATAAGTGACTTGAATACTTTTATCTATTGACAAAGAAAACTTTTTTGATTCTTATGTAGATTGAAATTGAAAACCTTGATAACTTTCTTAGAAGAGCCAAGGGCTCTAGGACACTAAAGCTTGGGAAAAATCAAGGCCTTGGCAGCTATATTAGAAGCTTGAATATTTAAACTATTGCAAATTATCATATTAGATCAGCTATTTCCAAAGCCATTGGATCTAAAGTTTTCAATAGATGAGTGAAGAAGATCATTTTAGTGGAGAATGAAAAAGCCATAAGGGGTTTGGCTACATGCCTAGTTAGGGTGGGTCTAGAGTCAAATATTTAGAGTTCTTGGCTCCTATTTACTCTCCCATGTAGGAGATGCAAAAGATTTGAAGTTTCTCCCATGCTACAAGAAGCAAGACTTTTTGAAATACTAAGGCCTTATCGAGTAGAATGAAACCAAAGGTTCCTCTGCAGTAGCAGAATTAGACTCAAAAATTTTAAAGGGTTAAGGGTTCAAGAAACCCATCTTTTGTCTTCTTTTTGTTTAGTTTGTAACCATTTTAGACATCTTTGCTTTGCACAAGAGTTTAGATATCCCTCTTTTCTTTTTTGGGTACCCATTTGTATGGTTTTTGCCAAAGATGATGTATTACATGATGTGGTTTTATTTTTAAGCTAAAATTTATGCCGAATTTGTTTGTAAAACCATTGAAATATCTCTAATAAACTATTTTCTTTGACTCTTCCTCTTCTATATCTTATGTGTCTGAAGTATTTTATTATTGCCTAATAATGTGCTTTTTCTATGCCTTGAATTGACCAAATAGATAGGCTTCCATATTGTTTGATAAAATATGGAGGATGGTTCATAAAATATGTTGTACAATTAAAAATTAAAGATAGTTAGTTAAAAATCTTATATGAATTAGATAATGAATAAACATAGCAATGCTAACTTCTTACCATATAGTGAGTGAAGTATTGATTACCCCAAACTTATGTCATTACCTTTTTAAAAAGGTTCAATTGCTCTTTGAAATCTTTGAAATCGTTATCTTTGTAAAAGAGCTAATTACTTAGACTCAAATAAATATATATAAAATAAACAAGAAATATGAACACAAAGCAACCATAGTTGTAATCTCTAATTTCATGGAAGCTAAAAATGTAATAAGTAGCAAGGCACATATCCCTTGTAATGGTAGTTCAAGATACATACCCCTTATAATGGTGGGAGATCCAAGAGAAGAAATCCTCAACAAGATGATTTGATTAGTGAAAAAAAAGATAATGGCCTTGTAACTCCCACAACTTTATATACTTACCCTCTCTAGCACTAAGTCCTATGCTTTTTTACAAGCCTACGATGCAATGAAATTTATTTTACAAGGGATTTACAAAGGGATTGTGAGAAGCTAGATCCATGAAAGTAAAGAAATCCATAAGCCAAAGAAGATCCCAAATGAAACATGATACCGAAGAAAGTGAAATAAGGACAACTGTTAAAATTGTCCAAACATGGTAACTAGTAGGAGAATTGGCATAACTTGGTTTATACATATCAAAATGTATCAAATAGCATATCATTAGAAAGTAGATATTGAATATAAGCTTCTCTATCCATAAAAGTCCCATTTTGACCAAGTTAGGCCAGTCAATTTCACTATAGAAATTTAATACAGCAAGCTGTCTTGTTTAGAGATACACTTTTCTTCATGCAAAAGCCATGGAAAAGAGTCAAGATAAGATGATGGCCAAGTATACTCTTCAAGAGGAAAATCCCACCATTGAATAAGATATTCCAATAATTCTTGGTTCCTTAAAACTTTCTCCCTCTTACCAATGACTTTTCAAACTCATAAATTATAAGTCCCCATCTTCATCCATTAGAGACAACTCTTCCAAAACTGTAATGGTTGGACCTCATATATTTCTTTAATTGAGAAACATAGGAAACATCATGAATGTGTATAGAAGAAGGGAATTCAAGCTTTTAAGCAAGCTCTCCCACTCACTTGAGGATTTGATAATCATAAAACTGATGACCAAACTTATCCAATCCCCCTAATCAAATTCCCCCTAATCAAATTCCAATGGCATTCATTTCTCATGAGCATACGTCTTCATGACATTTTGAGCTTTGTGAATCTCTTGCTTGCATTAACTCATCAAAGCTTCCATCTTCTCAAGTTTGTTGGCCTTAGCTTACATGTCAACATCATCATGAAAAAGAGTGGAAGAATTTTGTGCTTTATACCCATAAAGCTCTTCGAAGGATGACATGCCAATACTCATATGATGAGTGTTGTTGTAACAAAATTTAGCCAACTGCAACCATTGGCCCCAAGACGTTTGAGTATCTTGGCAAAAATGATGAAGGTAAGGTCACAACCATTTATCAATGTGCTTTATTTGGCCATCCATTTAGTGCTAATAGGTCATACTAGGAGTCAACTTAGTGTCCATATAAGAAAATAGACTCCTCCAAAACTTGCCCATAAATTTAGTATCATGGTCAAATACGCATCAAATACCATCTTTAGTGGCATTTCATGAAGCTTGAACACACTCTCCATAAAATGATCAACCACTTATTTGACAATAAATTGGACTTTAGTAGGGATGAAATGGGAAAATTTTGTCAATCGATCAACAACACATAAATACTATTCCAAGCATACTTCATTGTTGGCAATCCCATGATGAAATCCATGCTAATATCACTCCATTTTCCTTGATGAATAGATAATGACTGAAGTAATCCTCCAGCTAGAAGTGTGGAATCTTTATTTTGTTGACACATTTGACATTGCTTCACATAATCCTTAACATCCCAATAAATAACCTTCCAATAAAAACTAATAGGATAGTGTCAAATGTCTTAAATAGCCCATGGTGACGTGCCAAATGTAAAGAATGTATTTTTTACAAAATACAATGCTTGAAAGATGTTTGAGGCATCAAATAAACCCGAACTTCATACCACAATTGTCAATCGGGCCATGAAAATTTTGGATACTCTTCACCTCATCTTGCTGAAATCCCTTCATCATAGTGGTTGCATTTTCATCAGGCAAGTATTCTTCTTGTATATCATGAATCTATACTTTGTACAAAGTAGAAATGGAAAAAAGTGAACATGCCCCTATTCTTAACAAAGCATCAGCCACAACTTTATCTTTACCCGCCATCATGTAGGAGATATCAAAGTCATAACTTTGAAGTGTAAACAACCATCATCTTTGTTAAGGGGATAAAGTGGGCTAAGATAGAAAATATTTTAGCACTCTATGATCGCTCTTCACCTTAAAATGGTTGCCATAGATATAGTGATGCCATTTTTTGATTGCATGTAGAATCGCTAACTTTTTTACTCTCATTAAACATGGAGTTGGCATTCCTTTTCATCCAATTTTGTACTCTCAAAATAAATTACTTTATGATATTGATATAGAATAGTCCAAATACCTCTTCCATTGGTATTTGCACATATAGTGAATTCTTTAGAGAAAATTGGACACACCATAATGGTTCTAAAACTAATATAGACTTTAGCTCATTAAAGCTCCTATCTGCTATGGGATCCCAAAAGAAATATTTTTTCTTCAGTCGATCAATTAATGGAGCTATAATGTGAGCATAATTCTTAATGAACCACTAATAGAAAGAAGATAATCTAAGGAAACCTCTCAAATGTGTACAAGTCATAGGAGTAGGCCAATTTTTGACATATTGCACCTTCTTTGGGCCCATTCCAATCCCACTCTTACTAACAATGTGTCCTAAATATTCCATCTCATCTTGCATAAAAGAACACTTGTAATTTTTTTTAGTAAAGAGTTTATGATTCATCAATGTGTCAAACACCTCCTTGACATACTATAAATGCTATTTCCTAGATTTTTTATATATGAGGATATCATAAAAAAAGACAAGAACTGTCTTGAATAAGAATGGCTATAAAATCTTATTCGTGAGAGCCTAAAAAGCGGCTAGAGCATTAGATAGAACAAAAGGCATCACAAGAAACTGATACAATCTCCTCTCACATCTGAATGTGGTCTTATACTCATCCTTCTCTTTCATGAAAATCTAATGGTATCCTAAACATAGATCGATCTTTGTAAAGACCTTGGCATCTTTGAGTTCATCTAGAGGATTGTCAATGCAAGGAATAGGATACATGTTTTTAATAGTAGACTTATTCTACTTTTTATAATCGATACACATGCAAAGTCTCCCATCTTTTTCCTTCACTGAAAGTACGAGAGAGGCAAAAGGTGATTGACTAGGCTATATCGCAACTCTTTAACTTTTCTTTCCACCTCTTCACACTCAAGCTTTGACAATTTGTAAGGAGCTTTATTTATAGGCTTAGTAGTAAAAACCAACTCAATTGGATGATTAACCTCTCTCTTGGTGGTTTAAATGAAGATGGGGATTGAAATATGTCTTTGTATTCTTCTAACAACTTACTCAATGCCGAATTCTTCTTTTGAGTATGTGTATGCTAAACTTCATTATCTTGAGAAAGAAGAATAGCGAATACACAAGACTTAGCATTTATTTCTCTCTTTAATTTCTTCACGAAAATGGGCTTCATATGCTTGTGATCCACTCCATGCAAGGTAATTAGTTGTACATTCCAAGAAATTTTCAAGTGCATGGCATTCAAATCCATGGTAAATCTTCCCATTATTTTTAGTCAATCACATCCAAGTACTATGTTAATGGGTTCCATTTCCAAGGCTACCAAATCAACTTTTACAATGCATGATGGTGAAATCTCAAAAGGATTGCATGGACACACTTCATGGCCGACTTTAAAAGCCCCATTAGCAATTTGTCTGCTCAATGGTGCTTCCATATCCTTAGGTAGTAGATTCATCCCTTCCAATTATTTAGTATTTACAAAACTATGTGTGTTGCACATATCCACAAGAATATAGGCAGCCTTTCCATTAATAAGCCCTTTGAGCCAAAGAGTATTTTCAACTCCAATACTCGTCCATGAATCATAAGATATAGAACAAATCATGGAAGGGCCACCCAAATCAAAAGGAAACCCATCCATCAAATCATAGAATCCTTCATTTCTAGCCTCTTCATCTTCATGTTGCTCTTCCACTATAGGTAAAGCTAAAACTTGAAAGAGTTCACTCTCATTCGCTTCCTCATCTAGTCCTTCTTCTATTATCATGCTGATTTTTACTCCCTTCTCCTTCGATTTGTCACTACGCACATGCTTTTCTTGAGAATTATTTGTTGTAGGTTTGCCTTCATAATTTCCTTAAATTTTGTGCCATAAATTATAGGAAAAGTTGAATCCTTGTTGTAAGAAATTTTGAACCTACCCTCTTGTCTAAATGTCTCCCTTTGTTGGGCTGATTTGCTATCCCAACATAAAAGACTAATTTGTACTTGAATTTCCCACAGTTTTGGGCTGAAACGATGACATGTCTCTAAGATACTTTTGGGTATACTATTTAGTGAGCTGAATTACTTCACGAATATTCTTAGGCTACATTGCACCCACCGCCAACGAGAGATGTAAACCAAGTCCAAAGGTGTATTTATTCAACTTGGCTATATTCGTAATAAATTCAATATACATGGATAAATTTAAGAACATATTGGAGTAACCCCTCTCAGATATTGCTATTTGCTTCAAGTCATACCATTTTCTTTGCAACTTTTCCTTCTCCATTGGAGAGACAAATACATCAAACATAACTTGCTTGAATTCATCCCATGTACTAAACTCTTCCCCAATCTTTTGCATGTACCTTCACCAATTGTGGACTGGAAAATAAATTTTGGCTTCGTCGCTTCTAGGGTAAAGAGTAAGTACATTTCAAGCTTGTTGATCTATTCTTCCCACTTAGACTGTCTCCCTTGAAGTTGGTAATGTTTATCTTCTCCTTATACTCACGGTCATTGTATGTGGACTTGGGCTATCCAAAGGATTGTTGTCTCCAAGTGTCTTTATTTCATGATTGTTGCCTTTGATAGGGCTATCCATGTTGATTGCTACCAAAACCCTAGTGAAATGATTGACCATTTTCGTAATTAAAGGGTTCTTCAAATTAATATACTGCTCTCTTGGAGGTTGATCTTGGATAGATATTCTTGCACCCTCTTTTCTATCTCTTCATCATCTATGCATGCATCCTCTTCATGCCTATTGTCATTCTTTGATTGAATTGAGATCTTGATTTATTCTTGGACTAATATCTATTAAGCATATATGTATCTTTGATTTTAGAAGGTTTCCTTTATCAAAGATTGTAAGATTAGGAAGTGGAGTAAAATATGGGTCTTTAGGGGGCGAAGCACTACCAACTATAGGTTGTGCTTGCATTTTGCTTCCCAAATTCTTAATAATAGTAATCAACTCATAAATTTTACTATCCATTGACTTGTTAAGCATGTATATACCTTGAAGAATCCCCTCATTTATGATGCTTAAATCCTTAGACAATCATTGGTACCCCTTAGAATGTTAAGATACATGAAAATCTACATTTCAAGATGACTCTATTGAGCATTGATAGCACCAATGGCTTCATCATCTTCTTGGTGTTGATTTAACCCAAGGTTGGATCTATTAGGCTCAGATTGATAAGTCCTGACATCTTCATTAATAGTTTCTAAGATTTGATATTTTCTTTTGTTCTTGGCCATCTTGAATGCAAATCTATCTACAACAACCAGTAATGACAAAAATGGTGAAAACTCTTGATTTTCGTGTCCAAATAAGGGGACTTTTATCTTGAAACCCTTATTGATCTTAAAATTAATTGTCAACAATCTATCTAGGATAATTCAGACACAAGTATATGCCTTATTTGCACTTGTAAGTACTCCTACAAGTGGTCATAACTGTACTAAAATCTTAATAATCCTGAAGCACACTTGTAGGGTACATGTAAGACCTATTATATCACTCCAAGCATGGAAAAGTATCTAGTAATACCTGTGAAAACCTAAACTCTTGTCTAAAAATCATTGTTGTCATTGTTTGGCTAAGAACCACCTGTCAAGGGCAAATATGGTGCGCAGATCGGATGTTGTATGCTCGCGTAGTGAATGTCGGAAGGTCCCCAAGAACAAAAGAACTCTACTTTTTGCACAAAAATCAAGGTAAAAAGTGTGCACGACATGAACAAGAGACCAATTGGGTGCAATCTCCCCCCATGCCTTGTGTGAGTGCTCCACAAAGCATGTATTTTATGTATTAATCATCTTCAAGCTCAAATAATAGCCCAAATTACAAAATAGCACGCTTTTGGCTTTTGAGTTTGCTTTAGCACAAAATAGAAATAAAGCTAATGGGCGGGCGCCCAAAGAGTCAGGCGTTCCCAATACAATGTCCAAATACAAATATCATAATCGTACGCCCATGCGCATACAAAATAATAAACAAATATCCAACGCCTCAATAAATAGGCGCGACAAAATATAAGCACCATGCCTAAGGTATGCGCCCATCAAAATATAAGTGATAACTCGAATACAGGCTATCCTCCAATGCTTTCCTCCGCCACTGCTGCTATCTCTACACATCAACTGAAGCATTCACAATCGTTAGCAAAATAATACAATTAAACCGACAAAAGTGAATACCTAGCAGTCTTCAGCTACATAAATAAATCAACTGGTTAGAAATCAATCCTAACCTTAATTTATCACGAGTGCGCACTCTAAACTCATAAACGTTTATTAACTTAATATGTATTTTGCAGAATCACCTGCTATGGAATCACCCATGTACACACTAAATTAATGAAACGCCCGAAAAGGATAGGCATCCCCATCAACTTCTCGCACAAAGAGTCCACTTTGTGTATGAGCCCCGGTCAACAAAGTTTACAGAATCCACCGTAAAACCTCACGGAATCCACCGTGGCACGAAATCCACCGTGAAATATGCCTCCTGGCATCATACCCCCGAGGTGGGATAGCAATTGTCCTCAATTGCTATTAGCTCAATGTGGAGCTAACAGAGTGGGGAAAGCATTTAAGTCTCTAGCATGCATCCATTGGGCTTCCTCTACAGGATGGTTTTAAAACTTGACTAAATATCTAGAATATCTACATCCAGTTCTAGCGGTCATAAAGTCAGTATCTAGAATAGCTTCACGTTCAAGTATTTTGGTCTCTTCATCTAACAAAGGTGGGTTTTCGTAAACAGGGTGTACAGGTAATTGGCCTCTAAAGGGTCGTAATAAACTAATGTGAAATATGTTGTGAATTTTTCAGTGAGGTGGTAATTCTAACTTGAATGCATTGTCATTGATTTTGTGAATGATCTTAAATGGTCCATAGAATCTAGGTGCTAATTTCACAACTTGGTGTTTATCTACACTTTGTAATCTACGTTTTTCTATTCTCAACCAAACATAGTCATCAATTTTGAAATTCATGGCCTGTCTTTTCTTATTGGCTTGTTTGGTATATGATTGCTGGGCTTTGGCAATCATGTCTTTAACCTCATCAAAAATAGTAGCGTGCATAGTAGCAATATCATCAGCACTCTGAATTCTATTTGATAAAGATGCAACATGTGTAGACAATCTATAACCATAAATCACTTCAAACGGTGCTTTCTTTGTAGATGTATGTGGTGTATTGAATATGAAAACTGTAGTAAATGCAAATGTATGACCCATGTATGTGGTTTAGAAATAGTGTAAGCACGTAAAAGATCTAAAATAGTACTGTTAGTGGCTTCTGTTTGTCCATTAGTTTCAGGATGAAATGCAGATGAGAAATCAATCTTTGTTCCTAGGTTAGCAAACAAAGTAATCCAAAAGTTGTTACAAAATCTAGAATCACGATCAGAAATAATAACTTTTGGTAATCCATGATTAGTGAAAACAGTTTTCAAAAATAATTGTGCTGCCTGAGATGCTGTTAAAGTTTTCTTACATGGAATGAAATATGCTTGTTTACTAAACCTGTCTACTATAGTCCAAATCATGTCATGGTTAGCTTTAGTATTAGGCAAACCAGTAATAAAATCCATAGAAATCTGTTCCCATGCTCTTGATGGAATAGATAAAGGCATAAGTAATCCATACTGTTTACTATGATGTCTCTTAACTCTTTGACAAATCAAACATTCAAAAACAAAGTTAGATACATTAGTGTCCATATGTGGCCAATAAAAATCTTCAGTCAATGTACGCAAAGTAGATATGATACCTCTATGACCTTGATATGGAGGACAATGAATCTTATTCAAAACAAAAGATCTGAATGGAACTGTAACACATAATCTCTTTTCATAAAACATGAATCCATCATTATAAGACAGTGAATCAATAGGAATCTAGTTATTTCCAACTAATTTATTCCAATCAGCATGAAAAGTAATGTCCTGATGATAAGTATCTTTCATAGGAGTTAGAGAATCAAATGATATAACAGAGATATTATGAATGGTGGGTCTTCTACTTAATGCATCGGCCACTACATTTTCTTTACTTGGTTGATATTGAATAATGGGATGAAAACTCTGAATAAAAGCTGCCCATTTGATATGTCGGTCAGATATTTGAGGTTGACTAAGTAAATGTCTAATACTTTGTTGATCAGTCTTAATTTGTTTTTCACAACATACACTGTTAAAACCATCAGAAGCTGGCATTACTATGATGATGGCACCACCACAATGCTTAGACGTATGCATTTTGACACCTTCAGAACCGAATACCTTCCTCTGTGCAGTGGCATGAAAGCAAAATTCAGAGACGTTGAAAAGGAAGAAGTAGAAGAAATGTTGGCAAGAGAGTCCTCCAAAGACTGAAGCCTTCTGTTAACCCTCTGTGGAGCACTAACAACATAGTGGAGCCAACCCCCTAATGAATGACGCAATAAAGAGGCAAGCATTAGAACGAGTCCAGAGATACGTGAGAAGAGAGAAAGCAAAAATCAAAGCTAAGAACGAGCTCGTAGGAGAAGCCGCCTTTGACGCCCTTGTGGAACTCTTTACAGAAGTCCCAATGGCACATCAAGCCCTTCCTCCTCCTGCTGGAGGTCCACTTCCAAGCCAGATCCGTCCTGGAAATATTGATGATAGGCCAGCGAATGTAGTTCCATTGCCACTTTTTAAGGGAGAGTACAATGAAGACCCCGATCTTCATGTAGCGGAGTTTATGGTAGCATGTGTGGCCAACAATGCCAAAACCCCTAACCTAAGCATTGGTTAGCAATATTCCCCGCCACTTTCAAGGGCGCATCATTTCAGTGGTATGAGAGACAAGTAGTAGGAACTTTTGGCACATGGGACGACCTGAAGTTGGCCTTCCTCACTAAATTCAGACGTGAAGGTTTTGAAGAGTGGATGCGAGAGGAATTTATGAACCTAAGTCAGTCCTCTGGAGAAAGAGTAGAAGCTTATGTCTCACGAATGGAATCCATCCTGAAGAGATGGACTAACCATAATCTAGATGATGGCATTCACAAGGGGGTGTTTCTCAGAGGATTACAACCAGAAGTCCGTAAGTTTGTGGAGCTGCAAAGACCAGCCACACTGCAAGCTACAACAGAAGGTGCAAGATTGTATGATGAAGTAAAAGCTAGATTGGCGATGAATCCAGGAAGAGGAGTCCTACCTCCTCTGATGCCAGGAATGATGTACCCACCAAATGCAGTCCTAGGGATAGTCCCCTACCCCTACCAACAGATGCCCCCAGTATCACAGTACAGTGCACCAAGTCCACAGTGGCCACAATCAATGCCTCAAATGATGGTTCAACCACAACAACAATGGTCCCAACCAATTTCCTCAATGCCAAATCAGCAGCAACAGTGGAACCCTACCAACTGGAGCCAACAACCAACAATTCAAACAGGAGCTCGGAATCAGAATCAGAACAGAGATCCCTCTGCACCAGCCCAACCTGTTTATGCAGTGATTGCAGAGACTCCTCAAAACCCTACTGCCAGTACCTCAGGAGGAGAAAGCTTGAAGGATTATTCATCCAACTGAGCTGCAAATATCAAAAAGGAGTTGATGGATGTGATTACAGAGCAGTTACAGACGCTGAAAGTGAATACCGCCAGCATATCCAATGTGGCAGGAGCAATAAGAGATGTGATGCGGTCAAATACTTGGTGTGGTAAGTGTCATCAAGCAGGCCATTTAGCCACTGAATATACACGAAAACCAACCATCCCTGGAGCTTTCTGTTCCTACTGTTTGCAGAAGAACCATACAGAGGATATTTGCTCTCTGAAGGAGATGCATGATAGGAGAAAGGAAGAGGACGCAAGATTCAACTTGCTGGAATCCAAAATGACAACACATGATATTAGACCCAAGCCTAGAGAGTTTGGTCCTAATTTCGGACCCAGAAGATTTCCATCACAAAGTTACAGAGGAAGACAGTCTGGCGGTGGTCAGAGATCAAAAGTGGAGTGTTACAGATGCGGAGAAAAGTGACACATTTCACCAAATTGTCCAAATCCCAGAAGGTCAATGGATTACAAGCCCTTATGCAATCGATGCAAAGGAGAAGGCCACACTGCAAAAGACTGTCCAAGCCCAGCCCTAGTGAAAAACAGTGCTACTGATAGTCCGGCCAAGGCCCAAGAGCCTACCTCCAATTTAGTGGAATTGGAAGCTACAGCCATCACACGTGCAAAGAAGAAGGAACCACCTATCCAGAAAGAAAATAATCCTCCTGCCAGAACAGTGAAGTTCAATCTTCCACTAGAAGAACAGAACAGAACAAAGCTTGACAGTGCCGTACAGAGCACTACATTGCCACAGAGAGTCACAGAGACAGTTCCAAAGATAGGACCAGAGGTCCAGGAGATAGAAGAGGAGGAAGTGCCACAAGTGGCAGAAGAAGTTCCCATGATGCCCCTGTTGGAATAACAAAGGAAAATGAAAATGGGTGTTGCCCCATTCCCTAACCGATTAGAGAAGCCAATGGATCCTATTAAGGAATACGATCTAGTTAGAGATCTAGATACCTTTAAACCAAACCTCACATTCCGACAATTATTGATATTGTCTCCCAGTTGCTGAAAAAGGTTCAAAAGTATACTGACAAGAAGACGTGGCTTAAGGATTGCTCCCTCAATAGCAACAAATTCCAACAAAGCTCCAGAGCCTGTAAAAGAAGTGGTCGTGGGCTAACGCCTTCCTAGATCCGGGTACCCTAGAGACTGGCGTGTGGATAGAAGGCTGCTTCATTGCAAATGCACTGATTGATAGTGGCTCATCAGTTAACATTATGACGGATGTGACAATAAAGGATCTAGGCCAACAAGGTGTGCAGCCCACCCAATGGCTCATCAGACTGGTGGATCAGAGCAGAATCAAGCCTTTGGGTATTCTCCCATATATGAAGACTACAGTGGCTGGAAAAGATTATTGGCTAACCTATCTGGTGGTGAAGCCAAACTCTTATGGTACATCCTACCCTCTGTTACTGGGTAGACCATGGCTTTTTGAAGCCAGAGCAAGGACGGATTAGTTCAAAGGAACCTTGACCTTGGGTAGAGGACCCAACAAAGTGGTGCTGAAGCTATATGGTTCTCAAAAAGGACATGGATCCACCTCCTTGGAATTATCTTCTGACTCCCCTAATGAGGCTACAGATAGCACATCAGCAGACGAAGATGCTGTCAAACATATCCTTCCCAAGAAAACAGTGGCACATTCCTTAACAGTGGATACTGTAAGCCGACTCCCAAACAATGCAAAGTCCCTGTCAATGGGAGAATACTTCCTGCCTGAACTAGGAACGATTTCCAAAATCACTTCTGACAGTGAGATAGAAGCATGGATGTATTGCTCTCCCTGTTACATGGCCATAGCAAAGCCAGAGACAGAGGCAGAAGATGAAACAGAGAACCCGTTCTTCTCTTACAGAGCTCCTACAGAGACAGAGACAGAGACAGAGACAGAGCCAGAGACAGAGACAGAGACAGTGACAGGAGAGGAAGGAGATGATATTGAAGAAGAAGGTTATAAAAGTGAGCCGGAAGAATCTATCCCACCCGAAGAGGACATATATGAAGAAGAAGTTCCAGAAGCATCGGAAGCAGACGAGCTCATGCTGTGGGACAAAATGGCGATGGTACCATTTGGTCTGGTAAATGGATCTTCTCATATGCAAAATCTTTATAAGAAATGGATTAAGAAGAACAAGATGTCTTTCAGCAGTGGCTCATGCCGTCCTCAACCATCCTTGCCAAAGAAAGATGATGATGATGCACCGTGCCAACAAGTACTAGTCCCACAAACCCAACAGAAATCAGAGGGTCCCTGTTATGTGACGTTCCTAGATGCGTCATCAGAAGATGAGTCTTTAAGCCAAGAGGTACCTAATCGTGAAACCAAACTCGAAACGGCTCTAATCCCATTTCAACATCTCAAGGAGCAACCTAAGTCTCCACCAAAAGAAGGAGTTGGTTCTAGTGGGACATTAGAAGAGGACACCACCCCCTTGAAGGAGTCGAGCTTGTACCGTGAAGTAGCAGGTGAAAGGCAGTTAACCTTTGTGGATGCAGATGGCACTGAACGCCATTTGAAGGTGGGTAGCAGCTTCCCAGAAGAGGAGTTGTCAACTTTGTACAACTTGTTGAAAGAGAATTTAGACGTGTTTGCTTGGTCCTACAAAGACCTAAAGGGAATTGATCCCACAATATGTCAGCATCATATTGACTTGGAGCCTGATGCCAAGCCAGTACGGCAACGACAGAGGAGAATGAACCCGAATTATTCCACATTGGTGAAAGCAGAGCTGTTGAAGCTTCTGGAAGCCGAGTTCATCTATCCAGTGGCAAATAGTGAATGGGTTTCACCCATCGTGGTTGTACCCAAGAAGAATGGCAAGCTTCGTATATGTGTTGACTTCCACAAGTTAAATTCCAAGACGAAGAAGGATCATTTTCCGATCCCTTTCACAGACCAACTGTTGGACATAGTGGCAGGACATGAGCTTTATTCCCTTTTGGATGGATTCAACGGATATAACCAAGTGCAGATAGCAGAAGAAGACCAATCTAAAACAACCTTCACCACAGAATAGGGGACCTACGCTTACCGAGTGATGCCATTTGGGCTCTGCAATGCCCCTGCTACTTTCCAGCGAGTCATGATGGCCACATTCCAAAATCATCTGCATGACTTTATTGAGGTATATTTGGATGACTTCTGTGTCTATAGTTTGATCCGTGAACACTGGGGACACTTGGAACATTGCTTTGACCGATGCCGAGAGTATGGGATTTCCCTCAACCCCGACAAATGCATCTTTGGGGTCCCTGCAAAGATCGAAAAGATTGCAGCTCTGACAGCACCCACCAACCTCAAACAGTTAAGGGGATTCCTAGGCCATGTGGGTTACTACAGAAGGTTCATAGCTCATTTTGCAACAAAGGCAACCTCCTTGCACAAGCTTCTGAGGAAAGATACAGAGTTTATTTGGACAGAAGAATGTGACAAAGCCTTCAACACTCTAAAGCAGTGTCTAATTGAGGCACCCATTCTTCAACCTCCTGATTGGATGAAGGAGTTTCATGTACACACTGATGCATCAGTTGAAGGGCTTAGCACAGTTCTCTACCAAAAGGGCTCCTCGAAGCTGGATCAGCCCATCTACTACGCAAGCCGAAAAGTCACTGATAGGGAACGAAACTATACAGTGACAAAGCTGGAGTGCTTGGTAATGGTGTTTGCCCTAGAAAAGTTCCGCCACTACCTGCTGTCTATCCACTTTAAATTTTATGTGGATCACGAGGCCCTGTCCTTCCTGATGAATAAAACAGATGTGAAAGGACGAATGATGAGATGGCTCCTTCTATTCCAGGAGTTTGACTTTGAGGTAATTACCAAACCTGGTCGTTCCCATGTTCTGGCTGATCATCTATCACGTATCCCACAAACTGCACACGAGGAGCAGGATGATCCAGACCTCCCTGATGCTTCCCTATTCCTGGTAGAAACTGTAACCCCCTGGTATGCACACATCGTTAATCTGGTGGCAACCCAACAGTACCCTCCTGGTATTTCTAGTCGGGAAAGGAAGAAGCTTATGTTAGAATCAGCCCCCTACACCCTGTTAGACGGCGCACTGTACAAGAAAGGCAAAGATGAAGTGCTCAGAAGATGTGTTGCAGGAGATGAGATTGGGATTGTTCTGAAGGCTTACCATGACGAGCCATGTGGAGGCCACTTTGCAAGAGAAGCCACAGCCAGGAAGGCTCTGCTAGCAGGATACTTGTGGCCTACCATTCACAAGGATGCCTATGATTACTATAAAAGATGTGATGCTTGTCAGAGAATGGGAAAACCTACCAAGACAAGTGCCATGCCACTGCAACCTATCCTTCCTTTGAAGCCTTTTGAGAAGTGGGGCATCGACTTCATAGGCCCGATTGATCCTCCCACCAGAAGGAAGCAGAATAGATACATCCTCGTATGTACGGATTATGTCACAAAGTGGTGTGAAGCTAAAGCCCTAAAGCAGGACGATGGTAACAGCGTGGTCCTGTTCATGTATGAGAATATCATCACCCGTTTTGGCAATCCCCTAGAGCTCGTAAGTGACAGAGGCACTCATTTCATTAATAAAGTCATAGAAGAGTTGACAGAGCTGTATAAGATCTGCCATCGCAAGTCCACTCCTTACTACCCCATAGCCAACGGCCAAGTCGAAGTCACGAATCGCATCCTCTGCTCGATTCTGACACGAACAATTGCCGCACATCGTCTGATTGGGATGATCGACTTACAAAGGCCCTCTGGGCGTACAGAACTTCCCATAAAGCAGCAACAGGACAGACACCCTTTTAGCTAGTGTATGGTACAGAAGCTGTTTTTCCTGTTGAACTGGAATTGCCCTCTTTGCGAGTGGCTATCCAAGAGCGTTTGGGAGACGATGATTCACTGCAACGCCGCCTCTTGCACCTAGAATGTTTGGACGAAACTCGCAGGATGGCTCTACAGTGCATGGAAGCCACGCAAGCTCGACGCAAGGCTTACCATGACAGCTTCATCAAGCACAAGGAGTTCAAGGAAGGTGATTTGGTCCTAGCCTATGATTCACGATTTGGCAAGTTTCCTGGCAAGCTTCAACAACGTTGGATGGGCCCATATAAGGTACTTGTCGTCAACCCTAATGGCTCTGTCCAAGTGCAGACCGTTGATGCCTCTGATGATCCCTTTCTGATCAATGGATATCGCCTGAAGAAGTACTTCCCTCCTTGGGGATCTTGACAATCACGGTCACCTGATCCTTTCCCCCGTTGGCGTGGCCCTGTAACTCTTATGATTCTACTTCTGATAGCTGTTCTTCAGCCACTCCTGATGAGGTGGATGCAACCCTCTGTCCCCTCAACCCCATCTTCCAGCCTTGATCTCTTATCCTCTATTTTCCACCAGCGGTAGTGGCGAGGTGGGTTCTGACAAATGGTATTTCCACCATTCCCTTGCTTAATTCGAAAAAAAAACAAAAAGAAAAATATACATATCGGTCATGGGAGAAAAGGACTTAGGTCCCTGTCATACCGACCTATTCTTTGAGAAAAGGTGGAGACACCCTCGGGAATAGGGAAAAAAAAAACGAGAAGGAAAAAAAAAACAAGATAAGAAAAACGAAAAACAAATCTGTTATGGGAGAAAAAGAAGCAATTCCCTATCATAGCAGGCCTCGCTCCAAGAAAAGGTGGTAAACACCCTTGGGCGGGAAGCTGGCTGTGGAAAAGGTAGCAACACCCAGTAGTCCAGAAAGTGGATTCATCAATTGATATCCCCAGGATCCAGTTCCGAAGATGCCTCCCTTGGTACGCTGTGTCCTGGGTCTCTCTGCAGAGCATCTAACTGTCCTCTAGCAGACGCCATGTTCCTATCCAACACAACATTCGATTTGATGGCTACCTCCCTAGGTATGCCTCTTCAATAACTGACGACACGATTTTCATCGACAAACAATCGAGTGACGCGAGCTTTCATCCTAACCAGATGGGGAAGTGAGTATGGCTGCCCTCTGTAACTATCAAACGAGTGTGAGACAGAGAGTGGGGCGAGTGACCAGTCTTTTCCCTTCAAATCAAATGAGAGGTGAGAAGTGTGAATGAAGTGTTGCACGCACGGGATGGGGCTCTCAATGCACAAAGCACGATCTGTTTCTATGCACTGCATCATAAGGCTCCCTGGCCTTTCTTCTCGCACCGTATGCGAGCACAGGACGGGATGCACAGTTGCACCATCAAATGCGCACAAGGCATACAACCTTTGCACAAGTGACTGTGAGGATTACATCAATGGGTTTCAGGAAAGGGCTGCCCTCCTGTATCTATTAGCAGAGCGTGAGACAAAGGGTGGGCTGAGTGTGACTGGAGTTTCTTCAATCAATTACCGAGAGGTGAGATTGAGGGACATTATGACCCTTGGAGTCAGGTATGTTCCCGTTTCCCTATGCACCCATGGGATGGGTCTCTACCGTCATCACAGGACACATATGCCAGACGGGTTGGACGCACTAATGCACCATCAACTGTGCACCCTGGCATACTCCCTCTGCACCATTCCCCTGTCGATTTCTAAACCGGGTACGAGATATGGGTTTCAATCATTATTCCTCGAGTGATATTAGTCATGGGGTGAGTGATAGTTCTTTCATTCCATATGAGTGATTGTGAGTTGAGTGTAACATTCCTCGCCATCGACGAATTTCTTGCGATTCCTTCAACCAGCTACCTCCTTGGGTGCTGCCGCGTGGTCCGTGCCATGAAGGACGTGTGCTTAGAAGATGCCTTGGTACCTCCTGCAGCAGACCACGACAGTGGAAGTGCCATCGACAATCAATCTTGATCCTCAACAATATGGGCCAAGTTTTTCTAACCCTACACCTTCTGTTTCTCCGTGACGTTCATGTTTTAAGTGTGGGGACGTTAGTGGATGGTCTGTTGTGTGGTGCTAGGTCCCTGTTGCTCGGTTAACCCTATCCGTTAAGGTTTTAAGTGTGGGGACGCGTCCCTGCACGTCTACATTGCATACCCCTCTGCATATGCCTCAACCTGCTAATGCCCCTATGCCATGACTTGCTTTTACCCTAATGGGGTCCCTTCCCACCCACTCGTTCATTTTCCACCCACCCTTGGGGCTGTTCCCTTGTAGTTTTCCTTCATTCCCTGATTTTGCGGTCTTGCCATGTGAACGCACCCTACGTTCACCGAAGTCCACATCCAACTTTATAGCCATGTTCCTTCCTTTGAACTGACCAGTTTTCTTTTTTACCCACCCCTGTTTCGGTGCACGGTTTTTGAGTTATTAATTTTTGAAGCATTTTGTGCATATTAGCCGGTTTTCCATGTGAACGCGCTTTGCTTGCTTCGGAACCCCCCCCCCCCCCCACCCACCCCGAGCACCCTACCCAATTCAACCCTTCCCTATCACCCCCCCACCCTTCTCTCTCCCCGACCCTTCCCCCCCAACTACCTCCCTCCCTCTCTCTATCTTCCCTCTCCCTGCGTGCTCTCTCCCCTCCCTCCATCTCCACCTCCATCTCCTTCTTCTTCACCCTCCCCTCTTCCTCCTCTTTCTCCCCTCCTCCTCCGCTACTCCTCTCCTCCCTCCCTCCTCCACGCCTCCTCCCTCTTCTCCTTGCCCGCCATCGTGCCTCCTCCGTGACCTCTCTTGCCTGCCGTGGCCTCCTCCCTGTCGCCACTGCACCTCCTACATGGCCCTGCCCTATGGCCCCGTGCAGCCTCTGGCCGCCACCATCGCGCCGCCCCTCTAGCCCGTCACCCCTCCTGCCTGGCCGCCGTGGAACACTCCCCGCTCGCCCGTCTTTGCCTTCGTGGCCCTGCGCCCCACGATGCCCCGCACCCTCTGCAGTCGTCGACGCCCTGTCCTGCACGCCGCCGTGCAGGTCCTGCCCCGCCCTCGCCTGGCATGCCGCCGTGAAGCCCCACACCGCCGACAGTCGTCCTCCCCGCCGTGACGCCAGCGCTATGCCTCCCGCCACGGTCCCCTACCCCGCCCGTTGGGCCTCCTACCAACGGTGCTCTGTCCTCCACCTGCCCTACACACAATCCCCCACCCCACCTCTCTGTAAGCCCCCCTTCCCCCCCCCCCCCCCCCCCAAAGCCCAAACACACACCAAACCGCCCCTACCCCCCCACACAAGCCCCCCTTCCCCCCCACAGCACACCAAATCCCCATTCACCCCACCTAAGCCCCCCTTTCCGCACCGCACACCAAAACCCACCCACCCCCCATCCAAGCCCCTTTCCCCCCCAAGGCACACCCACACCTACCCACCCCCCTGTAAGCCCCCCATCACGTAGACACCCGCAGGAAACCACCCTCTGTAAGCCCCTGTCCCGCCCGCAGACCTGCAAAAACCCACCATTAGACAACCACCCCTTTCCAAGCCCCTGTTCCCCCCTGCAGACAACCGCAAACACCCGAGACAAATGCAGGCACCTTTTCTCAGCCCCTGACACACGCGAGGGTGTGTACGCACGTGGCTGTTCGTGTGGTTACCCGTGTGCGGGTGCGGGAGTCTGTTAGTGGATGTCCACGCGCGGGGACGCGCGTTAGCTGGTCCGTGAGGTGGTGTGCTGCCGACTGTTCACACGCAGCTGACACGCAGTCTATTCCCGGGTATATTCCCGGATTTTTAATTCCAAAACCCGAAAACCCTCCAAATACATTGAAAAATTACACAAAAATCATTAAAAAACACTTAAAATTCACAAAAAAATACAAAAAAAGCTTAAAAAATTCCCAATATTTCTGCAGTAAATTGCCATATTTTTTTGAATTGAATATTTCAAACAAAAATTTCAGAGACCACTTTAAAATTAAAAATTCTTTTAAAAATACCCAAAAAATGAAAACAATTCATTAAAAATGGTTTTAAAAATCCAATTTAATTGCCAAAAATTTCCTAAAATTTCCATTAACATTTTTACTTATTTTTGGCATATTTTCTAAGCTGTAAAAATACTTCATTAAACACCTAAATTTATTTAAAAAACCTTTTTAATTCAAACCACACACTGAAAAATCTCAAAAAAAATCGAGATACCTTTTTGAATTGAGAAAAGCGCATTCATTGCATTCACATACACCCACTACCAGGTATTTTTTCCTTTTATTTTATTTTTTTTCGCTGCCCCACAATCCACGGTTAATTTTTAAAATGAACCCTAAACACCACCATGGCACGCGCGTTCGCACTAAACACACCATTTTTTTAATAAAAATTAACCCAATGTTCACTTAGCACGTGCTAAGTGCGCTTAAGAAACACTTTCATATTTTTAATTACAATGAACCAACCGTCACAAGAGCATGCGCTGGCAAAAAAGCACTCCACATCACCTTAATTTTTAATAAATGAATTTGCATTTAGAGACCTAGTCTGGGTATCGAAGTCCGGGATTCGGATTAATGCACCGCTTTAACCTAATAATTGGTAATTAAAATTTTAAGAAGGAACCGTCGTTTTCTTGATAAGGTTTATCACTTAATTAAAAATTCACCCATTTCTTAATAATTTATTAAAATGAACCTTTCATTTAAATTAATTCTGCCTCACTGCACTTATTTTCCCTTTTTAATGAATTCGTTTCGTGGGATGGGTACGTGAAGTCTTTGGAGTTGTCTCCATGGCCAAACCTGATTATCAAAGTTGTGGTCATGATATGTGTGGGTTGTTGTTATGTTTTGGTTCAGTTTCTTTGTTACGGTTAAGGGTACGGTGTGTAGTTTTTTTTCTTTATTGCCTGATACGGGGATTGTCTAATACAGAGAGTCCTGTGCAGCCAGTTTCTCTTTTATCCCCTGCAGACTTGGCAGCTCTTCAAAGACAGGCTACTTTATGTCCCTTATTTCAAGCCAAGGTGGAAAGATTGCAATCTCGTATGGATTTGTTATGGTCTTCTTTTGAGCAGTATCAAGAATATGTTCCACCAGATCATTCCTTTTTTGTCCATTATCAACAACAGAAGTTGGCCTTCTATATCAAGCTTTCCACGATGGATTTACCTATTCCAGAGGATGGATGGAGTGGGGCTTGTCATCAGATTTGTTGATAGAGGTCGTAAGGATGGTTTTTGAAGACTCTGTCACTCCAGATACGATGCTTTAGTCCTACATGTATTTGAGGGGTGATTTGCTGATTCCAGATGAGGAAGATTTGGCTTGGTATGTCGGAGATGTGGTGTTGCAAGCTTCTTTGTATGTCCGACATTTGGAGTTGAGGATTGATGAGATGTTCCAGGGATATTTTTCGAAGGTGGCTGAGTGTCCTGAGTTTTCATGGCACCCTATGGTTGATTCTATCATTTTGAATCACCGACAGGTCAAAGCTTCAGCTCATGCCCAAAACACTAACCAACTGAGGGTGGATCTTTTAGCCTATCTTTCCAATCAACCTCCATTTGATACTTCTTTCTTTGAAGCCTATCATCGTAGATCAGCTTTAGGTCCATCCTTACCCTGCTTAACTCCTTATCACCAAATGGCTCATAGGTATGATGCTTATATTTCCCTTTTTCAATCTAACCCGAAAGTCATTTTACCCCTTCTTTTCCAACCTCAAGGATCCCCTCAAATTCCTATTTTTAAGCATTGTTCTTTTATTGAAGATAGAGTTTTTCTACCTCCTGATCCTTGTCCTTCCCCATCTCTTGATATTCTGTCAACTTTTCCTCCTTATCTTTTAACACCTTTCTTAACAGAATCTCCTCAATTTTCAGCCAATCCATCTTTAATTAGTCCCCCTTCCATCTCCTACTACTTGCACTTCGAATCGAGCATCAAAGTAAGGGGTTTCCCCCGAACCGGTGCTTGAAGTAGATAGGTAGGAAGCGAGGGGGTTGAAGATGGTATTCGATCTCCTTGGCAAGTAGGTTTGTTGCTTTCTTGAGATTTATGTTGTGGAATGAAGTAGTGTAGGTATTTACTTTATGAATTGGGTGCATTAGGGTAGGAAAAAACAAATAAAAAGGAAGAAAAACAAGCATCAGGGTTTCTGCTGTCATAACAGGGCATGAGGGTTTGATTCGTTGCTGATTTGCACTTTGGAGTTTATTGGCTATCCCAGGTAAATAGATCTCTTCCCCATCACTCCAGCATCATTCCTATGGAATCTTGTAGCTTACAATAAGCAATACCTTAAGATTTTGGACAAATTTGTGCTCGAAAGTGCGTTCGGGCCGGCAGACTCGAACACCCGACTCAGTGTCCGATTCCCTGAATCGGACCAACCCATCCGACTACTAGAATCGGACCAACCCATCTGACTCGGATGCTCGGACTCGGATGCTCATCCGATCGGACCATCCTGTCCGATCGGACCAGTCCAGAATCAGACCCCCTGTCCGATCCGATTCCCAGAATCGGACCAATCTAAAAATCGAACCGCTTTTTTTATCCGACTCCCAGAATCGAACGTGACCAAAATCAAACCACTTTTTCGATCCGACTCCCAAAATCGAACGTGACCAAAATCGGACCACTGGGCCGATCGGACCAACCCAAAAATTGGACGTCCGATTTTGATAATCGGACTCCTGAAAATCGAACATCTGAGAATCGGACAGAAAACTGTCAAAATCGGACAGGTATCTAGAACACAAATTTTAACACATCTAAACCCCGAGATTGATCCCAAAGGCTACGCAGAGCTAAAGGAACATCACAGATCCATCACTGGGCTAAAATTTGGAGCACGTTGTTCAAAATTTGGCCATAAATGGTCCTCCAAATTGTGCATGGCTTTTACTGTAACGGCCCTGCGGGCCGGGGGGGACTGCCCCCCTGGACCCCTGCAGAGGGGGCTCTGCCCCCTCCGCACCTCCCCCGAGTAGGTTGGAGAGAAAACACGCGCTATGACAGGTCCTCCAAATTGGACCCTAGTGTAGTAATGGCTCTACATGAGCATGGATTCTCACTTGCAATAGAGCAACCAAAAGCCCATACCCGAATAGAGACAAACAGAGACCCTAGAACCTCAATGGGCCAATCTAGCCATCAAGGGCAAAAAGGCCACGCCACGAGAACACAAAGACATTGTGTTCATACCATGTCTAGTCAGAGCGAAATGCAACATCAGCAAGCTGCAAATGCCAAGATGACTAGACCTGACACACTTGACGAGAGATGTACCTTGAGCAACACTACACAGACAACCCAAGACATTGGTGGAGAATCCACATCTGGTCATGCAAGTGGGGACTCAAGGGCATCTGTCAGAAGGCTTAAATTTACAAGCCAAGACCTGGAAGATGAAGACATAGTACCACCTGCTTATCTTAGGGTCAAACTCACCGCGAAAAGAGAGCATACTATTGATGCTCTAATTGATGAAGGAGCAGATTTTAATATCTTGACCTATGAATCATGGACCCTACTAGGCCAACCCGAGCTCACACCGAATGATGCAACTCTTAACTCTTATGGGGAACACCCACAAGCACTTCTAGGGAAGTGCAGAGTCCTTGTAACTATTGAAACAGAAAGCTTGCCACTCCTGTTCTATGTCCCTCCCAATAGTGAGAGTGGTGGAAAGGAAATCCTCCTAGGAAGACCCTTCAAAAAGGCGACCAAGTGTGAGGCCGACTATGTAGCACAGAGGATACACCTAACACTACCGGGTGTGAGGATAGTCACAACCTTTAGCAAGGGTGGCCTCATCAAACCTCGAGGAAAAGGCAAGCAAGGTGCTGACATAATAGTCAAGCCTACGAACGAGAGCAAGGACTTGTTGGAAAAACTGATACAAGCACAGGTCGAACAACAAGAACCAGTGAGTGAGGCCAGACCTAAAAAGAGGTCAAGAGACAATGCCAAAGACGGGCTCTGGACTTACAAATATCGTAGAAGACCCCAAAAGAAGCCCAAACCTTATAGACGCAGGCATCGATGGAAGGCCAATACAACACCGCGATGGATATCCAAGGCGTTGCTTCGGGCTCAAGGGTATTATGCAGGCAATCATTGGATTTGGGTACCCAAACTCCCTGCTAAGCCACCTTTATCCGAAGCCCAAATTATATCCAAAGCAAATAGGCATAGGAGGAAAACTAAACGAAAGGCCAAGTTTCGAACCAAAAATATTGGAGTGATCGAGCCCCTCACTACTGAAACCAAGAAACCAAACATGGCCTATCAAAAAGTAGATCCTCAGCCTAGTGTGCTGGACAAGTGGACATCAGATGTAGCCATTGAGCATGCACAAAAATCATTAGTGCCCAAGGAGCCTTTGATTTCCCAAGGGGAGAGCAAGCATCATAGGCACAACATTGCTCAAGGCAAGGCGGATCGCTCAACAAAGCAAATGGCACAATCGTCTAATAGCCTCGAGCAAATCATTCAGCTAGTGCCAAGTCCACCTAAGAGTCCTAGATCTCCTACATCCTCTTTTTCCAAAAGGACACAAGAAGCACAACAGCGGTTGTCAAGGGAAACGGCTCAATTCCAATCTCTATCTCCATCTGAGTTTCCCAATGTCCAAGAGGTGGGACATGACGCCATCTATAGCTCTCGACCCAAGGATATGCCTGAGCCACTTAATGCGACTAGATCTCGATCTACACAGATGAGTGCTTAAAGGCCAACAAAAGACACAACCAGTTCTGATCGCCCTAGGGACTTGACACCACAATCCACCAAGGGTAGCCAGCCCACTAAACTAGTTGCTACTACTTCCAATCAGGGATCACAGCAGTCACAGCCCTTGGCCATGGCAATGCCCCTTGCGGAACGTATCCTTAGTGGTTTACCTGTGAAGGAGGTGTCGCAACCAACTTCATTGACAACTCTAGCACCTTCAAAGTGCCTAGAGCCGAGGCTGGAGAAGTTATACACAAGGGAATTGGCTGAAGAGCTAGACTCTCCGAAAAGGAAGGCAGTTGTGCTCTCACAACTAGCGAGGCTGTTCTGCAGGCCGCAACTATATCCCGTAAGGATACTCTAGAGAAGGAGAATGCTGAGGCCCAACCAAGCACATCAGCGGCGGTCGACCTAGCCCAGGGTCTTGAGCCATTAGATGCACCTGCGCTGACTAAGAAAAAGAGGAGAAAACAGCGAAAACAACAACTGTTGCAGGTAGTTGTGGACCCCAAGAACATTGGGACGAAGAGTACTGGAGAGCTGATGAATGAAGCATCGAGTCCATCCACCAATGAACCCATAAATGTCTCCCCTAATAGCGGTGAAACCTCAGACACATCCGTGTGCTCTAAAAAATCAAAGCAGCCGTTTCCATCAACAGTTACTTTCAACGCTCAATCCACTGACGATAGAACCCACATCGACCAATCAAGAGTGGATACAACACGGTCACAACAAGGTGACGAACTCACACTAGTCACATCCAAGAAGAACCATAACACAACAACGAAGCCTCTAGAGAAACATGGAAACCCCAAGGGCATGAGCAATCCCAACGTTGAACAATCTTGCTCATCTAGGCCTGAGCCCCCAGCTATGCTAAAGCCTAGGCAAACTCCTAGAACCTTGCATGAGATGGCAACCGAGCAAGCTCTCGCTGAACATAGAAGTGTCGCAGAATGCTTAACTGAGTTGGATGCTAAGCTCAAAGTGTTCGCACGTATTTACATCCTTGCGGACATGGGCGCATTCCCTAAGGAGCAGCTCGAGGAATACTTACCATTCCCTTTATCTTGGGAAGAGCCTAGAGAGCCCTCTACTTGATAAGGTTCTCACTGAGGAGGAGTTACATGTTGCCAGTAGACTCGGACAAGGGTCCATGCTGCTCGATGTGGCAAAATATCTATTGGTGCTGAGTAAGCTACCACGAGTGCTGGATGTATGTGCCACGCTCCAGTACAATCCTGAGTTCTACAATTGGTTCTTATCCTCGTGAAGTGACATTATGTATATAAATAAACACTCATTCTTGTGTCACCTTGTATAAACAATATCAACACACGCAAGTAATGATAGTCAAGTGCAGGGAGAAGAGTTGGGTCTGATAGGCTAAGCTCCTCAAGTCCTCCTCTCATCACACATTTAAAAGCCGTGTGACCATCCCTACCTCCAAGTGAAGGGCATGCAACCCACATTACCGCCATAGGAAGCCTTGATCAACAACACTAATGGTGTAGATAGGGTGCAGTCCCTTTCTATACACCTTCTTCCCTTTTTGGTCTATCCTTCCGAGGATGTGCCCTGTCCCACTCCATGACAACCAGTCCACACAACTTAGCATAAGCCAATATCGGCTAATGGCTGGAGGCAAAACGAACATCATCATGGGGGCCATCCCTCTACGACAAACACTGCATGCCTCACCCCTTCCCTTCTTGTCATATGCCCTTGATAAACCACACTAAAATCCCTTCCATACGAACAGTTGTATCCTATATCAAGATCTAACCCTTGGTTCGCACCTTGCAGGTCCCCCCACGAGGAAAACATGGAGAACCATGGACATCTGGCATGCAAAGACGCTCTTCACAGATGACGAGAGCACGTGGCACGCACCCCTCCACCGAAGCGCTATGTGCCCACCCTCAAGAGGTATGCCAAGAAGCGAGGCCCTAAGCAACACCGTCTCAGACGAAGGCCAAAGAATCCTCAAGCCAAGAAAGTCGAGACTCGAAGAAATGTTCAGCATGTGGCAACGCCAGTGGCACAAACCACCAACATACGCTCGAGCACCAGATGCTCAAGGGCAGAAAAGGCGGCCTGGGATAGGGAAGAATTTAATGAGCTGTTTAAGGACATTTTGGAAATGGTCGCGGCCCGGGACTACACCATTCATGTCCCGGCCGACATGTTCCCTGCCCAGCCTCATGGGAGCCCCGCACTAGCACCGCCTCGGTCGCCTAGCCAACCGGACTCACCCCGCCTCGTACTTATAGACTAAATCCCTATGATGTACAAGTAGCTCGACAAGTCAGCATGCCAGAACATTTTGTTTTTGATGAGTAAAGGGGCAAGATCCCCACTTGTACACATTCCCGTTACCTCTCGTTAATGTATGCGACCTTAACAAGCAATGAAATAGGCATCCCAACAGACATCATAGAATTCTGAAAAATTATGTCTTAACATGATTGCATTTGTTTGATGTACTTAACACAAGCGAGCATATACTCTCACGAAGTGACAAGTGGATGCAGGATAATACAGGTTCTTGTGCGAAAGTATTCGATGCCCGATCACCGCAAGACCATTGACACCACAAAGAGCCGCGACAAAGCCACGCTGCCGAAAGCAAAAATCACCCTTGCCGACCACCCACATCGCATGGACCAACGCACATTCATGGGCCACGCTCTCTTTCTAGGTCAAGCTCTATAGTTGGCTCACGGCAGTCGTTACCTCAATTGTACCAACATCGCGTGTGTCGCAAGGAGGTTTGCAATATCTCAAGTGTATCTCCCCATCTCAACAACTGCTTCTCTAACAACAAGGCTAGGGCACAATCATCACTGTAATATCCATTTCTTGAGCCTTCGAAGCTTGACATTTTTCAACCCACTGAAAGGATGATAGCCTCAACATATTGCAATGGTTGTACTCAGGCAAGTCAAAAAAAAAAAGAGAGAAGAGAAAGAAAGAAAGAAAGCAAGAAAAAAGCACAAGAAAAAGAAACAAAGAAGAAAACAAAAAAAAAGAGAAAAAAAAACAAGGGAGAGGAAAAGAAGAAGAAGAAGAAGAAGAAAAAACAAGGAAAATAAATGAACGAAAAGAAGCACCCACAATCACAGCACAGCACCTAGGGGTCCTCAAATTAGGTATGCCCAGTGACCTTGGTCGACTGGCTCCGTCCCTAGTCCCCTAGCCCTTTAGCATCACCCACAATTGTTCAGGTCACATAAAGGGCAGGACATACCTAGGGAGCTCGTCTCGCCTATGGTTAGACCTGTCACCCTGACCCACTTACACAATTCTCTCTTGCACTTTGCTTAGTACCATTGCAATTAGTGGTGGTAAGCACCGCACGATTGGCCATGAAAAGTACAGCGTCCTCATCAAGCAAGTTCAATAGCTTCCAGCTATACCAAAAGTGCGGTGTCCGTGTATTCAATTATGCTACATCATGCAGTCACAATGCAAAGGATGTCTCATATACCTTCACGTGTATTTATTCTCCACATGGACAACTTTGCTTCATCTACGCATTGTTATGAGAAACTAGCCCGCAGTCTTCTAATTACATAATATCTAAGTATGCACGAGCACTCACATAATATCTGCACACCGAAGTATATACACAGTTTGGGCCCTCAAGTGCAGGACAATACTCCAAGCTTGCTTAAAGTTCGACCTGTCTCCCAAACTAATCAAAATATGTCTTGTGTACGATAAGAAGACTAGCACTACCCCTTAAGGAGAGACCACATGAGAGGTTTTCCAATTGCAGGTATAAGGTGTTGTTCGCTCTTCGTCAACACTCAACTCTGAATTCCTATCCTTATCATCCTGTAAGCCTGCTAAGAATCGTCATGTGCAGAATCCCCAACAAACCAACACTTGTGCTGGCCATCAATGCAATCCCCAACACAGAATAGCCCTACCACCAACTCCAACAACCTTCCACCAGCCACCTTGGCCACCAACAGGCCCCCAGGACCTTCCGCCACACTAACACCAACACTCCTTCACGGAAACCACAGGCGTCCTTGTCACCCACATCTTCGGTGCATGCTACAGCCTGCTACCTACGACGGTGAGTGCCATGGGATTGGCACTCGTCTAGGAGGGGGGTAATGTTAACCCTCAAACGAACGAAGGTGGAAAATCTGGAAAAGCTAAAGCAATAGACAAAGACAAAGGCCAAGGCAAAGAGAAACAGAAGACAAAGACACACAAGGAGAAGAGTCCTAAATGAGGGAGAAAGGCGCACAAGGAAAAGCGCAAGTCAAAACTTTTGTAAAAGAGCGCAAGCGCATCATGGTTTAATTCAAGGAGTGCCGGGCTCTCACCTGTGCAATTTGTAAATGTAGATGGGCAGTGGAAAGGAAGCTAGGAAGATAGAAGAACAATGGGAAAAAGGGCCTAGGCTATGGCCGGCCATATAAAAAAGGGGAAAAGGGGATGACCGCCCAAAAGGGATTTAGGGTTTTGTATATAAAGTTGAAAAGTGAATGAGAAGCTCATTCTTGTGTGTGGCCAAAAGTGGTCCTCCTCTTCTTCTTCTTCTCCTTCTTCTTGCTTGCTTGAGCTTGTACTTGAGAGAGGGAGTGTGAGAGTGTGAGGGAGTGAGTGTGTGAGGGTGAGGGACCGAGGAGGAGAAGCTCTCCATCTTCTCCTCTCTTCTTCTCTTCTCTTCTCTTCTCTTGCTTGAGGATGGAGCTTGCTTGAAGCTTGCACTTGGATCTGGAGCTACCGAAGTGCACGGGATAGGAGGTAACTCGAACGGCATGGAGGTAAGCTCACTACACCCGTAGATATGGATGGCGCGTCGGCTATGTGAGAGGTAGCCATTAGTGCTCGGCTTGGAACGCTTGAAACAATAAGCGGTCCGTGGGTCTTGACGGTTGAGTAAAAACTCCCACAGAATGTCAATGTGAGCATTGATTCCCAGCAACTGGATATATTGTACTTTCATGCCCTTTGTTTGCCTAGCAGATACCTTGTTCTGTTGGAAAGGAAATGCTGCCTTCAGTTTTTTCAAAATCCTCCCAAGACATTTGTAGATGAATCCTTGTCCATGGATCATTTCCGAAATCACCAATCTTTCAAGAGGGATCATCTTCATTGATACCTTTGCCATGTATGGTGGATGATTTTTAATGATAAAATCTCTCTTTTTGGAGGAGTCATTCAGATGGTTGTGTGTAGTGTAGTGTTTGTGTTGTGGGTTAATTTATGTAATAAGATCGTGGTGGTTGCTTATTCGATTTGCTTTCGTGCAAGCTACGTTTTTGGAGAATTGTGGTGATGGTGTTGCTGGTTGGATAGTTGAAGATGCTGATGCAGAAGAAGAAGAAACCTCTTATATCATTTACAAGTTTGTTGTGATTTCCAGTTTGATAAGAAGTGTTAATGTATAAAGGGTTTTCATTTCGTTGTATTTTTATATCAGATACAGGTTATAAGTTGGGGTCATGGTTGGATGGACTGTTTTTGAAGACATATTGAAGATCAAAGTTGAGCTTTTGAATGAACTTGTATTCCATTTTTCCTGGGTCGCGAGGATGCTTCCTTATTAAGTGTGGGGATATATTGAGTGTTGAAATGATCTATTTTTTTGATTGATTTTTGTTGTTTTTGAGAGCTGAATGGTTGATTTTATGATATGATTGATTGGTTTGGAAGTGGTTTGAGAGTGTTTTGGATAGGTTGGAATGGTTTTATTAAGCTCATGATGTTTATTAGTAGATATGTGAAGTTCTGATGGTGTTCTGATATGTTCTGATTGGTCCTGATTGGTTCTGTTTTGTTCTGTTTTCTTTCTGTAAGGAGGGATGGAGTATTGATTGATAGGGTTTGAGATTGTTTGAAAGCTTATTGAATAGTTTTTTATGTTTTGGAATGGTTTTGGTATGAGTTATGTGATTTTGATGCTTTCTATTGACCTTTTGTAACTCTCTAATGAGTTTCTGATGAGCTTCTGATGAGCTTCTGTAGAGCTTCTGTATGCTTCTGTATGTGTTCTGATGGATGAGAGTGTAGCTTGGGAAAGTTTTCTAACCTTGGAAAGAGGTGAATACAAGTGCAAAAGAGCTAAAAGAAGTGAAAGAAGTAGCTGCTGAAGACTCAAGTAAAGACTGAAGTGAAGTGACAATGGTGAGCTATGAAAGGACACTGTAGTGGCTCTGGTGACTCTTCATATCAGACACACCTCTTGGGAGGGATATCCACGACCTAAGAAGGATTATTGTGAGTGATTATGAGAGATTGTAGTGAGAATATGATGTATTATTGATGAAGAGAGAGAGAGAGAGAGTCAGAGATAGCCAATTCTACTAAAACAGAGTGATTGTATATGAGAGATTGAGAGAGAAGACTATGAAGATATTGAAGATGAATACTATGTGATGTATTTCCATTCAAAGATGGTGTATTCCTTTGCTTTCTTTGTTATATTGATGGATTTTGTGAAGATATTGAAGAATATGGTTGATTCTATCAAATCCGTGGGAGATCTACATGATGCTGCATGAAGATTTATTGTGCCTGGTGTTCTTTTCTTCATTGTGATCATATAAAACTTAATAAAAAATCTTGTTGATGTTACAAGATAGATTTTCTTGCAAGAGAATTCCCTTTTTCCTTGGTGTTCCTCTTGGGGCTCCACTTTCCCATTGCTCGCCTCAACTACTTGCCACAACCACTTAGACAAATCAGCTTGGACTCAACTAATTGGCATTTGGCCCACATTGGCCTTAGACCAAGTCCATTTTTCTCAAACCCTTGGGCAAGGTCATAGTACTTTTGGAAGATTGGACACAAACACTTGGCCTCGTCCATTTTTCACCTCAACCACCCTCCTTGGCCTCAAGGTCACCCTACTTACACTCAGGCTCAACGACTTGAAAACCTTAGCCACCACCTTGTCTCGAACTTCACTGCTTGGGGGCTTGGCCCTTAATCATTTGTCTTGTAAGCCTTGATCATGGCCTCAAATATCCACCCATGCAAACACTCATGGACCCAAGGGCCTTGAACTCAATGACTTGGGCTAGAGCTTAAAAGCCTTAGCCAAAAAAACTTGGCACTACACTTAGCCTTAGTCATTTTTTGCCTCAACCACTATTCTTACTCAAACATGACCATCCTTGGCCACCTCATTGGGCACTTGACCCCTTTAGGCCCTCATCTATTGATCATTGTACACCCTATAGCCATAGGCCCCCCTTGATCTTGGCCACATTGGCCTAGACTTTAAGACCCATTGCCTAAGCTTCAAGTGTAAGCCCTAGTGCACACAATCCAACCATGGGTTGGTTATATGCCACTTGAATTTCTTTTGGCAATGCAAACAATCGTAGCATTCTCAACCCTTCCCTTGGGTGTCTAACCACACAAGTGCCTGACCTCATTACATATTTATGGCATAGTACACATCCAAGCTAGAGGCATATAACAATGCCACAAACAAAGGTGTCCTTAACACAACATGCCTTGAGTGAGTTACGTTAAAAGCATGTGATCACAAACTCAAGAGTGAGTGTATCCCACCAAAGAGCCTAAATAGGTCATATTATTGGGCCTCGAGCACTTGGTTATCACAACACATGTGCCCCTATCCCATAACTTCCATTTATGTGTGACACAGAGAGAGGACCCTTTATGCTTGACTCAACCACCCTTAGGAGATTCTAAAAACAGATGCCTTACATTTGTGTGACCACCTTGCCCTCATAGGTCCCCTATGAGTGTCATTTTCAATTGAGTCCATGCTCACCTTAATAACTAAGTTTTGGCCTAGAAAGAGGAAACTCCTAGGTGAAAGAAATATTAGATAAAGCACCTACAACTCAACTAAGAATCCTTGACTTATAGCACTTGTTTTTATATTACTCCAAGATCCTTTACTCTAGTAGAATGATTTCTCAAGTGTGAGGGATCTTGTTGAATTGGAACTTATTCACGATGACGCCTCACCTACCCTTGGTTAGAAATCATTGAGTTATTATCCAAGTGAATACCTAAACTGGTTTTTCCTTCTTTGGATCCATAATCTTTGGTGTAGTTACATTGTCAAGTTTCCAATCACTAAGCAAGCAAAGTGTAGCACATAAAAGTTGCTTTAGACCCATTGAGATAGTCCCTTCAAAACACCTTGAAGGTAGTCTCTTCATGCCTTAACCAATCACCATCAACCAAGTCCATGGGTCCACAGGAATTGAAGCTCAAAAATAGTGAGCTTCTAAAGAGAACCCTTTCATGTATCGTTACTATTAGGTTCCCCTTGGGAAACTAGCAAGGACAACAACTTATGGATCTATGCATTGCCAATATATCTCTTAAAGCACAACCAACTATACTAGTGACAACCTGTGGGGCCCTAGGGTGTCTCTCACATTGCATCAAAAAGATCCATTTTTTCCTCATTGGAAACAACTATGGTAGGATTAGAGAGGCATTGCTTGGTCTTGTGAAACCTTGAATATGGAGAATCTTAGCTTTTGGAAACATTAAAAATCATGACACATTTGTCGGTTTGGGTTTGTGCACATCGAGAAAACCTAACAGGGAATAGTACATTCTTGACCCCACCCAAAAACAGAGAGAGGGCTAGTAGCTTGACTCATATCTTGTGAAGTGAATTCAAGCAGCCAACTAAGACCATATGCATACTTAAACCATTCTATCTAAACATCCTGAGTGGAGGTGGTATCTAGTGGTAACATTCAAACTCTTGGACCTTTTGCAATATAACTAGGTTACCAAGAGTGACTACCTTAGTTGTAGACTTAATCACACCTTAGAAATGACCAACCTTGAGAAGACCGTGAACTTGTCCTAATGAACCTATTAAAACCATTCAAAAGTGGTTGAATCATCAAAAGGAAATTAGATGATTATGAAGTGTATTACACTTATGATGGCTTAATATTTGATTGCATACATCGCATTTGGACTTGAAAGTATAAAACCTACTTGAGCACCATCAATCACCACCAAAATAGTTGCATTACATTGGATCACACTAATTGCAAAAAGACAAAAAACTTGATTTTTCACCATGCGCTTGCCCTCACTTGCATTAATTCCAAGAAGATTAGTTGGTTCTAAAAGGAACACAAAATACATAGATAGATGAATTTGAAAAAGAAACAATTGAACCAAACTAAGAGAATGCCTGAGTGAGCCACAAAACTATGGCTTCTCTACATGGGCCCCCTCAAATCGTTTCCATTTCTATTTCATGCTTTGCTAATGGGAGGTAATGTGGTGGTAGACAATATAAGGGCTAGGTTGAAATGCCTCAAACATATGAGGGCTAGCATCTAATTACAATGAAAGCTCACATCTAGCCCTTTGAATAAAATATAGCATGGAAGGAGCACACTACATTGCAATAAGAAAATCAATAGCCCACTACCACAAACTAGAAAAATGTCATCCATGTGCATTGAATGATTCTCTCACCTCCACCCTAGCATTGCTAGCTCCACATAACCATCTATCATGCCATACTTCCATACTAGATGTGCATGCATATCTCTCTATCCATCCCATAGAAGGATCTACAAAATGACATTGAAATAATTAAATGTGTGCCTCGTTAAGCATCTTGCATGAAGCATTGAGAAACAAAACACGTGGTAGAGGACATAGTCAACAACCATCTATAATTTGATAATGAAGTTGTAGCCACAAGTATACCATAATAAACATGGTCCTCCAAAAGTTTGTCCCATAGTGGATGTGATGAGGATCCATAAATTGCAAAACTAAGTGGAAGATCCAAAAAAGTCATATACATAGCCCAATGTTGGGGGTAAAGGCGCCTATGCCTAGCCACTTTTGTATTAGTTACACTAACCATACATGCACACTTGTACACACAATATGTGGCCGGTGTCCATCGTGATCACTTCATTATTTATTCTTTTAGTGGCATTTGAATAAGGGTATGCTAGTCACACATTGTGACTATTGGAGTTCCCACATCCTATGTCTCTTGCTCTTGCTCTCTCACTCGTTCCACCATAGCTCTTGCTTCTACTTGTGGACTTCCGCTCCAAGCTTACTCCCTTTAACTAATATCAGAGCAAAGATCAAGGAGCTCTTCCCTTTAGGTTTACTTGATTCTAGCTCCACCACCTTCTACCCCCGTCACTTGAGACTTGACCTAGGGCTACATTGGATCCTACTCGGCATTGAGAAGCCATCATTAAGGTTAGTAGTAGCTGTAGGAACAAGCAGTGTGATTTGCACCTAGCTATCGTGCCCTCTCTATTGCTCCATTCCACCTCATTCCCACTTTGTGGCATTGCTTTTGGCACTTGGGGCAACCTCCTCGACACTTCCTGATATTTGACACTTGAGTCTTGGAGCTTCCAATGTCTTTTCTTGTTTTTTATGAACAATAGACCTTTTGTTATAGATCTAAAATAGTGTCTACTCACATGTTATGGCTTTCATATTGCTCTACTAATGCTCATTTGATGTTGGCACATTGGTGGATGATATGGCATTGATGCAAAATACTATTGAACTAATTTGAGCACACATTTAGCTCAGTTTGCTTAGAGATTTCATTACTATAATAATAGGAATGAATGTCATTTATCTGGGAAAAGCATATGCATATTGTCATTTGATGCTCATGGCCCTTGGTATTGATGCATGAATGTTAGCTTTACACTTGTGCCTGATTGATACGCTCTCTTTGATCTTGGAAAATGTGCCCCAAACTCCTCTATATCCAACCCATAAACTTTCATTAAACTCATATGTCACATGTTGTTGAGAAGCCCTATCTCCCAATACACGTACTGGAGCTCCTCTCTTTTTCTTTGCATACTTCCATAAATATTCGTCTTTCAAGTAAAACCCATAAGCTTTTCTTTTAATCCTTTTGAATTCAGCTTCAAACCACTCAGCCTTCTTTGTCATGAGGATGAAATATTGGCCTATTTTTAGCCAATCGCTTCCTCTTCCTAGCTTGGGGAGTTTGCAGCCTGCGTCTTGGGCAATGTCGCTTTGGGCCTTGCCTCGACGCATACCTCTTTAGGGTAGACATGTAGCGTTCTAGTGGAGGAGCTCATGCCGTATGCTCCCTTCTACGGTGGAGAGCTTCTTTGCAGGCTAGCTACATTGTGTGCTCCATGACGACTACTGTGGGGGAACCTACAAAATGTGAACCAAGGGTTAGGCCCTGAGGCAGGATAGAACTATTCACATGGAAGGGATTAAACAGTGGATTATCAAGTGCATATGACGAGGAAAGTTGAGGTGAGGCATGTAGTGTTTATTGTAGAAGGGGGGCCCCCATGATGATGTTCATTCGACCTTGATTGTGGGGCATATTCCAGCCAGTAGTAGATCTTTACTCACACCAAGTTGCATGGATTGGTTGTGATGGAATGGGGCAGGGCTCATCCCCAGAAGGATAGATCGAAAATAGGGGAAAGCCTGTAGGAGGGGGCGGCGCCCCGTGTACGCCCGCAGAGATATTGTTCAGGGCTTCCCATGGCGGCCATGAGGATTGCATGCCCTCCACCTGGAGGTGGGAATGGTGTCACAAATTCTAGATGTGTGGTGAGGGGAGGACCCTAGGAGCTCAGCCTGTCAAACCCAACTTTTCTCCCTACGCTTGACTATCATTGCATGTGTGTGTTGGTATTATCTATACACAGTTACTAAACTCATTGTTTATTTATGTACATATTTATGAACCCGTGTCACTTCGTGAGGATAAAAACCAATTGTAGAACACATGATTGTACTTGAGTGTGGCACACACATCTAGTACTCGTGGTAGCCTACTCAATAACAACAGATATTTTGCAACATCGAGTAGCATGGTACCTTGTCCGAGTCTACTTGCAACACGTATCTCCTCCTCGGTGAGTATTTTATCAACCAGAGAGTTTTTGTGGCTAGTTTCGGCTAAGTCCATACCTCAAATGGCAGTTAGTACTCGAAGGGAAGTCAGAGTCACATAGGTTGGGTCTCTTTGAGACCGCCATTTGGCCAATCACTCCTCTGAGACCATCAGGGCCCCTAGTTCGGCCATTGTAACACGGTTTTCAGACCGATGTTTTTCAAATTGACTTCGACCCTCTGATTGTAGCTTTTGTTGCTCTATCTCTAAGAGATTTGGTTGGCAAAGTGCTTTTTGAATGTCACAGTTAAGTGTAGTTTGTCAGTCTCCTCATCAGAGATGAGTTGCATGCGCTTATGTAGGAGCATGTCATAGTGGTCGTTAAGATATTATTGCTCTTCTCAAGACAGAGGACCTGGCAAGTATTCTTCAAGCTACTCCGTAGGGAATGTGCCCATGTCTACAAGGATGTAGATACGTGTGAATAGCATTCAACTCAGTCAAGCACTATGTGACACTTCTATGTTCTATGAAGGCTTGCTCGGTTGCTATCTCATGCAAGGTTCTAGGAGTTTCTCTAGGCTTTAGCATAGCTGGGGGGGTCGGGCCTAGATGACACTATGTGACACTTCTATGTTCTATGAAGGCTTGCTCGGTTGCTATCTCATGCAAGGTTCTAGGAGTTTCTCTAGGCTTTAGCATAGCTGGGGGGTCGGGCCTAGATGAGCAAGATTGGTTAATGCTAGGATTGCATATGTCCTCGGGGTTTTCATGTTTTCCCTAAGGCTTTGCTGCTATTGTGTCATGATTCTCCTCAGATGTGACTAGTATTGTCTTGTCACCCTGTTGTAACAGTGTTGTATCCACTCTTGATTGGTCAATGCAAGCTTTGTTGTTGGTGGATTGAGTATTGCAAGCAATCGTTAATGGCAATGGTTGCTTTGATTTTTTAGAACACACGGATGTGTCTAACATTTCACCGCTATTAGGAGAGATGGCAATGGATTCATTGGTGGATGGACTCGATGCTTTATTCCTTAGCTCTTCAGCGCTCTTAGTCTCAATCTTCTTGGTGTTTACAGCTAGTAGCAACTACCGTTGTTTTCATTGTTTTCTCCTCTTTTTCTTGGGCAATTGCGATGTATCCCTTAAGGACTCAGGACCCTGAACTAGGTCAGATGTTGATGTGCTTGGTTGGACTTAGCCTTCTCTTCTTCTGGCATGTCCTTATGGGACATAGCCGCGGCCTGTAGAACAGCGTCGTGAGGTTGTGAGGGTACAACTGCCTTTCTTCTTGGAGAGTCTAGCTCTTTGGTCAATTCTCCCTTTTTTGGCTTCTCATCTGATTCCTATGTGGAAACAGTAGCCACTAGTTCAGTGGACCGACTATTGTTGGTGGATTGCAGTGCCAAGTCCTTAGGCAAATCGGAAGTGGTCGCATCTTTTGTTGCTCATTGTGCATTCACTTGTGCAGGCTGAGAGAATTAGTTGAGCTAGTCACAATGGATTGCACATGTATATCCTTAGGCTGAGAACTAAGGGTGGTGTCATGTCCCACCTCTTGGACATTTGAAAGCTTCGATAGAGATAGGGATTGGAATTGAGTAGCCGCATTTGACAATTGCTGTTGTGCTTTTTGTGTCCATTTAGGGAAAGAGGGTGCCAGTCAATATCTCCCTTACCCAACCTGATAGGAGCCCCCCACCGACAACGCCCTCGTTGCCTCACCACCCGAACTCATCCCTCTTCATACAAATAGAATAGCCCTTATATTGTATAAAATGCTTATCAAATGCTACCTGGCCATTACTTTTTGTCTTTAGATGGTTAAAAGGGAGGCAAGTTTCCCAACTCTACAAACCATGCCTTTAGCAAAAGAAAAAGATAATCAAGCACTAGTGATATGTATCTAAGTCAACACCATGGGATTCAAATTAGTGATGTCTCTTTGCATTGCACCTGTTCATTATAGTTGAAGCATATGACTTGTATGTACTCTCACGAATTGTCAAGTGGATACAGGACGACACAGGTCTCTATATGAAAGCATTCAATGTCCAAAATGCCACAAGACCACCAACCCCAAAAAGAGCCATCACAGAAAAAGTAACAAAAATGCCAAGAACAAAGAGCCACGACGAAAGCCTCACTGCCGAAAGTAAAAATCACCCTTGCAGACTGCCATATCGCATGGCCCAAAGCATAGTCATTGGCTACTCTCTCTTTATGGGTCAAACTCTACATTTCGCTCACTGCATTTGTTACCTCAATTGTACCGACATTGCATGTCACAAAGAGGTTTTGCAAAATCTCGAGGGTATCTCCCCATCTTCACAATTTTTTCCCCAGCAATGAGGCTAGTAACACAATCATCATTGTAATATCCATTTTCACAGCCTTTGACTCTCTACATTTCCCAGTCCAAATGAAAGGCCCATGGCCTCAACATATTGCAATGGTTGTATTCCCCAACAAAAAAAAAGGAGAGAGAGAGAGAAGCAAAAGAAGAAAAAAAAAGAAAATGAGAAAACAAAAAGAAAGGACAATAACAAAAAAGAAAGAAAGAAACAACGAAAGAAAAAGGAAGAAGCACCCATAATCACAGCATAACACCTAGGGGTCCTCAAATTGGGTGCATCCATTGACCTTGGTCGGCTGGCTCTGTCCCTAGTCCCCTAGCCCTTTTCACATCCCCCACAATTGTTCAGGGCACATCAAGGGCAGGACATACCTAGGGAGCTTATCGCACCTATGGTTAGACCTGTCACCCTAACCCATTTGCATGCTTCCTTTTTTGCACTCCACTTCACTACCATTGCAATAGATCATGGTAAGCAACGCACAAACGAGCATGGAAAGTACACCATACTCATCAAGAAATACCAGTAGCTACAAGCTACCAAAAGTTAAGGTGTTAATGAGTTCAATCATGCTACATTACGTTGTCACAGCACAAATGATGTCTCATCCAACTTCATGTGTACTTCACTTCTCCTCAACCACATGTTGTTACATGGCACCGGACTAGCAATCTTCTAACTATATAATATCTAAGTATGCACATGCACTCACACAATATTTGCACCACAATCTATACACAGTTTGGGTCCTCAAGTGCAAGACATTACTCTCGGCTTGCCTAGACCTATCTCCCAAACTAATCAAACTCTGTGTTGTGCATGATAAGAAGGCTAGCACTACCCCCAAGGAGAGACCACATATGAGAGGTTTTCAATTGTGCAGGTATTGAAGACTCCAACAAAGTACCTTCAGCTCATCATCAACACTCAACTCTGAATTCTTATCATTCATCCTGCAAGCCTAGCAAATCACCCACCGAATCCCCAGCACATCCACACATGTGCCAACCCATGAATACAACTCCCAACAAAAACCAGCCCTATCAACTACTTCAACAACCGTATCACCAAACCAATGAGGCCAACAAAGTGCCACCAACCACCTTCATCCGCACCACCACTAAAACTCCTCAAGGCCAACCACAATAGTCCCTTCCACCCACATCTGTGGTACATGCCAAAGCCTGCTACCTACAATGCTAAGTGCCATGGGATTGGCACTCGTCTAGGAGGGGGTAATGTTAACCCTCAAACGAACAAGCTCAAAAATTTGGAAAATCTAAAGCGGAGGACAAGGCCAAGGCAAAAGTGAAACGGAAGACAAAGGCATGCCAAGAAAAATATGGAAACACAAGAAGTGCAGAAAAGTCCTAAATCAAGGAGAAAGGCGCACAAGAAAAAGCACGAGTCAACACTTTTGTAAAAGAGTGCAAGGCGCATCATGATTTATTTTAAGAGCACCGGCCTCTCACCCGTACAATTTGTAAAGGTAGATGGGCAATAGGAAGGAAGCTAGGAAGATAGGAGGGCAATGGGAAAAAGGGCCTAGGCCATGGCCGGCCATGTAAAAAAGGGGATAAGGGGATGACCGCCCAAAAGGGGATTTAGGGTTTTGTATAAAGTTGGAAAGTGGATGAGAAGCTCATTCTTGTGTGTGGCCAAAATTAGCTCTCTTCTTGTTCTTCTTCTTCTTGCTTGCTTGAGCTTGTGCTTGAGAAAGGGAGTGTGAGAGTGTGAGGGTGAGGGACCATGGAGGAGAAACTCTCCATCTTCTCCTCTTCTCTTCTCTTCTCTTCTCTTCTCTTCTCTTCTCTTGCTCGCAGCAATGGAGCTGGGAGCATAGAGCTTGAGGATGGAGCTCAGTTGAAGCTTGCACTTGGATCGTGGACCCACCAGAGTATTTGGGAGAGGAGACAACTCAATGGGCATGGAGGTAAGCACACTATAGATATGGATAGCGCATCGGCTATGTGAGAGGCAACCATTACTACTCGACTTGGAACGCTTGAAGCAATAAGCAGACCGTGGGTCTTGGCAGTTGATCACCTCTACAAGAAGCCAATCCTTGTTGTACAAAACTCCAAGATTCTTTTGCCCAATTTGTAGTGTTTCTATGTACCAAGATTGATCATATGGACCATAAGAGCTTAATATCTTGATCAAAAGTCTTCAATGCTTGCTATAGTAATACTCTCTTGCCAAGATTAGCCTCTATCTTGATGAAGGCCTCAATTCATAAGGGCTTTTGAATGCTATATGATGTCCACTATCATCCATAATAGAAGGAAGCTCCAAGTCTTACTAATATGAACCAATCTCCATGAGGTAAGAGATATTCGACCTTAATCACACTCCTAGGACTATGAAAATGCTAAAATCCCCATCTGAAGATCAAATTCTTGAAGACTAAATCAATATACCATAGTTGCCCTATTATTCCAGCAAGGATAATGATTCTCCTTTGCTCCAAGATGATAATAAGTTTTAATACTTGAGGATAAAGCTTGCCTTGATCCTTAGCAATGCTTAGAAGCTTATTGAGTTGAAGATTGTAGAGAAGAAGATGATTTGTTGCTTACTGTCCTAGCTTATTTCAGCTTGCAACCTCAAGCTTATGACTCAACACAATGAAATAGCCTAAGAATGGCCATGGGAGCATATAATGACCATGAACACCTAATAAAATGGTGGTAGAGCTAAGATCAAAGATCAAAACTAAGTTTAAATGCTATTATCCTGAGCCTTATAGCTTCAAACATGAGATCTATAGTTCGAAGAAAGTGAAGTAGCCTTTATAGATTGATGGAAAGGCTTAAGATGAGCATTACCAAGAAGTAAATGCCATATATAGCTCAAAATCTTGGAGCATATGCAATTGTTTTACTATTGAATCAACATCCTGGATAGTGCAAAATTTGCTGAATTGCTTGCAGCAAACATGGCTTAAAAACTCCCTAACGTGGTGCTTATTAGGACTCCAAATGAAACATAGGATCAAGATCTGATGGCCTCTAAGATAGGAGAAGTGATGGTGAGAAGGTAGGAGTAGAAATCTTCCATGGGAGTTGAAAAAGGCTCATAAAAGAAAGGGAAAACCCAGTTTCTTTGAAAAGTAACTAAATTTTTCGTCTTCTCTCCATGAGCCCTATTTTGTCCAAAAAACACCAAAAGTTGACTCAAGAAGGGTCACAACCTACTACCATTTCTTCAAGATCTCTTCTAGGAAGCTCCAAAATAGTCACGATTTGTTGTAAAAGTCCCTAACTAGTCACAATTTTGAGATTACCAAACCTCTAACCAAGCCTTCAACTCCAGAAACTCATCTTTAATAGCTATGAGACTAGACTTTAACTAGAAAATGACCTTGCAATAGGATCAAAGCCATGCTCCGATACCAATGTAATAAAGATAGTTTCTCTTAACCATGAAATACTCTTGAAATATTACAAAATCTATGATCAGGGTAGCCATAGCTAACTCTTAAATTAATGTATAGAAGAAATACAAGAGGAAAAAAGAAGATGGCAGCAAGATACCCACCTCTTACAATGGTGGATCAAGGTACTTGCCCCATAGCTATGGTGGGAGGTCCAAAAATAGGAGTCCTCAAGAAAATTTTTGATTAATGACAAAAAGATGATGTGCACAATTACATTCTCAACCTTTTATACTCCACCCTAACCCTATGCTAAACCTATGCACTTATTTGCTCTATTATAGAGCCTAAGTCAAATGATAATTTGGATGTTAAAGCAAAAGTTAAGCTAGTGGGTGGACAATGAAGTTTCGTAGCTTCCTTGAAGATTGCCAAAAAGAAACAATTATTTACTTTAGAATATGTGCTTGGTTGAAAGAATCAACTAGCAGGATTAACTATACTTCGAGTTCATACATAGTTAAATCATGAAGTTTAGATTTTTTAGTAGTGAAAATTTGAAGGTTTAGATGAAGCATCAGTTGTCTAGATGTTGCTAAAGCTCAAGGATTATGTTATGAATGTTTAGATGAAGATTTAGATGGTCTCAATTGTCTAAATGTTGTTAAAGTTAAAGGATAATGTGATAGTTGAGATTAGAAAAATTGGTGAGTTGCATACAAAAGTTAAGAAATGTTCAAGAGAGGACATACATGTTTATTATCAGAGTTTGTGCAAAAAGAAGTACTGAAACAAGTTAAATCAAAATGGATATAGAATTGCAAGTTAATCAACTATTGGATAGGTAGAATCAATTAGAAGATCTAAAATTTGACATGCAAATGTGGATTATTTTTTTGAATGTAACTTAAATTGTTTAGACATTGGACTTTAGCTTTGGAGTCCAAGATAGAGTTGGAATATTTCTCTAAGTCATGTTATATTGTACACTAAAACCCAAATTTTGTAGCAAAGGATAGAGTGAGTTTTGTCAATCATGAAGCATATTATATTGGGTTAGGAAGATATAGAGATACAAGGAGTGTTGGTTTCTAATATCGATTTAGAGAATATGTAGCAAGCCTTAGTCTAGATGAGTAACATTGTTTGGAAAGGGATCGGGCCCAAGTTGGGCTTAGTAGTCTCAAGACCTTTTCATTCTTTGTAGGTTACTTTTGTGTGTGAGAGCTTGAAATATAATGTGAAAAATATTAGAAAGTTAGAGGAAAAAGTTGTTGAGCTTAATTAGATCGTTGCTTATGCTCAAAGTTCAATGGTCTTGCCTCAAGCTAAAGAAAATGAGCCTAGAGAAGTTTTGAAGCTATTATGGTTCAAAACTTTGATATACTGAATGTTTTGATGATTTGCAAGAAGTAAGAAGCTAAACTACAAGTTGAAACAAGTCTTGAAGCCTATAGTTGAGGCTTAGGAATCAGCTCAACTTACTTCAAAATAGGGATTAAAGATTTTGAGCAAAGTGATTGATGCTAGTCTTGTTATTGATCCTTAGAATCTGGTCTTTTTTATTAGTAATTTGCTAGTAGGAATATCAGTTCACTACAAGAATTTTATTTTGCAATGTAAGTCATGTAAAATATTACACGGCGCAGCGAACAGAATTTGAGAAAGAGATAGAGAGTACACAACAGATAAGAGGAGAATCAGTAAATTCTTTAACTCCAAACAACTGATACAAAGATGGCTCTGTCCACCCGTGCGCTTCCACTGTGTGAAGCTTAGATGGCGATCTAGACAGAAGATAGGTGAAGAGTTTAAGGCTAGCTGGAACAACAACTCTGACTGGGTGAAAGATGAGTGAGTGATGGCTGCGAAGGGGTTTAGCTTTTATAGCCCGCGAAGGTCGTTAGGTCGGCTTGCTGACCGACCTACCATATGAGCCTCCACTAGTCGGCCAGGGAATATTCCAGGGAATATTCCCTTTACCATCGGGCCGGGGGCGCTGCCCCCGGACCCCACAATAGGGGCCCCTTTTAACTCCCTTACCACGCAACTCAATGCAATGTGCCTCGAGTTGCTACCAGCTTAACCACTCCGTCTAACCCAAAGATTAGACCCACAACAGTCACCTTTTTGCCATCCGGTCACATAGACCTCATCTGATATACAAGTCAGGACTCAACCAATGTCCGGGCTCACATTTGGCTTCTCCTCATAATGGGGGCCTTACAACTTTGAGCACCATGGATCATTGGTAGCACCTAATGAGGGTGGGGCATTGATCATATCTAACAAGTCAAGCATTTACTATTGGAAGATATACTTCATAACACTATTCTAATTAGGGATTGTGAGTCTGAATCAAGATTGGCATCCTCTTCATGGGTTGTGCAAAGTGTTGAGCCCATCATGACCTTAGGCTTATTAACTTTTAGTCATAAGCCTTTTGAGGGATCTAAATAGTCATGGGAATGTCATGTAACTAGTTAATTCACGAGTTGCATTCGATGTTTGGAATCAAATATGTATGGAAATGAGTGCCAAAATGATTGTATTCTACATGTTGTATATGTATTATGAGTAGCATTGTGCTTATCAAAAGGATAATGCAGGATTTCTATTTCTTCATTATGCATGCCATGTTTAGTTTTCAATTTTGAATGTCTGATAATTATGGTGCAATGGTTGATCATTTAGGTTTTGCATTTTGAATGTTATGTCTATTTGTGCAAGGTCATTGGTGACCCTAATGCAATTTCTTTTAATCCCAAGGCCCCTATTCACAAAAGCATAAATATTCCCACTCTCATCGTTTCCATCTAACCTATGTTCACATTACCATAATCTCTATTAGCCTATTCACACACTGTTTTACCCTTCTGTGCTTATGGGATTTCAGACATCTCTTCCTAGAGCATACATCATTGTCTCTCTCTCATACAAAGCCATAAACATACATGCATACATACATATAGAGATAGAGAGACAAAGAGGAGAGAGAGTAAAGCTTGAGATTGGAGAGATGTTAAGAAAAATGAAAAATCTTTTCTTGGGAAAAAATCAGTTTTCTTACTCTCTCTCTCTCTCTCTCTCTCTCTCTCTCTCTCTCTCTCTCTCTCTCTCTCTCTCTCTCTCTCTCTCTCTCTCTCTCTCTCTCTCTCTCTCTCTCTCTCTCTCTCTCTCTCTCTCTCTCTCTCTCTCTCTCTCTCTCTCTCTCTCTCTCTCTCTCTCTCATGGAGACATGGTGGAACAAGAATAAAAAAAATTTGGCATGTCTTATAAGCATGTATTCCTAAAGTAATTCTTTCTTGCAAATCATGCTAGGGCTCTTTGTGTTGTAGATAAGAACAAACTGAAGTATGAAGTCAACTAAGGGCAATAATGGTTTGTGAGAAGTAATATCATGGTAGCTTCACAATTTGTGTATAACAACCTTCTTAATTGGTATTCAACTAAGAACAACAATGCATGGCATAAATTGTGGTATGCCAAAGATAAACTACACATTGAAGTGTAAATCCTGGCTATCATAGAGGTAGGGGCAAAATCTTCAAACATCAAGGGAAATGAAATCGTCATTGAGGATGACAAGTTTGTGTAATGGCCTCTTGAAAAAACAATACATACTTAACCCTTCAATGTTATTAAGTAACTGTACAATCATGACATGTAGACTTAAGAATGTAACAAAATTTATATTTATACATTTGTTATGCATACAAGTTCTAGATTCTATTGGATAAGAGGAATTGCCACAAGGAATCTGATAATATTGACTTGCCCCCATCTAGCTAGAGTACTTAAAAATGCTTGAGATCGATGAGGGGATCCATCAATAATGAGAAGAGGGAGAAGAAGGAAGATGCAAGTACCAATAATGGTAGAGGTTGAGTATATGAATAGTACTTGAAAAGGGGGTTGTGACAATTAGGGAGTACTTAGTGAAAAATCCTTGGGCAAGCTAAGAAGGGTAAGAGAAAACTAGACTTACCTAAGAGAACTGTCAAAGAAGAGACACAATATTCAAATCCTAGTGATGAGGTGATTATTACATTAGGATGACTACAATATGGGCAAGACTAAGGAGGAGAAAGAAAGGTGCAAGGAAACAACTAAGACCAATAGAAGGGATCCAAGAGAATACATTGCAACACATATACAAGTGGCAAGATATTGCTTGTAGTAACATGCAATAAACAAAGATCAACTATAACAATGAGTGCTTCTATGCATTGGTTTTGTATTGGTTTGTTTAATGCATAAATTGTTTCTACGCCCTATGTTTGGTTTTCTTAGATGTCACTTCATGTCTATAGTTCTAAAACATGTTAGGATTTAGAATTGGATTTTGATATGTGATGCTTTATATGTATACCTTAAATTTTTCAATTGCAAGTAAGGATGTCTAAACAATTCTCGCTTGCCTTGTTGTGTCATCTTATAGCCATACCTACCATTAAGTGACCTCAAGGTATAAAGAGCTTCTAGAGGCCTTCTATAGCAACGAATATGTTTGTAAGATGCACATTTTTAGTCTCATTATAGACACTCAAAATGAAGGCCCGAAAATTCAAGAATAATGTAAAGAGTTGTAAGCAAGCATTAGGAGTTCAAGAGCAAGATTCATAGACATGGTGGGTATTCCTATTGAATTAATATTCTACACATGGGAGGAGAATAATTGGCTAATGTGATGGATGTAGTAGATAAGTGCATGCAAGCAAACTTATTGTTCTTTGTATATTATATTAATTAGAGCTAGTTTGTAATAGTAGTCACCTCAACTATAGCCTTTTCCAAACAATCCAAAGCAACAAATGCAAGTTAACTCTCTACTTTTGAAGGTCTTAAGCATGACAAAGAGTGAGATATTGTCAACTATATTTCACGTGATGATACCATCATCTATAAGCAAAACATGCTAAGATGCAAGTTGTGGATATCAATAAATTAAATAAGTACCAAATTATAGGGATTTTTGTGGCCAAAACTTTGCTATCATAAGTTATAACCAAAACATGGTAAGGTGCATGTTTTGGTGGAATAGGAAGAAACCTAACTAGATGTATAGCCTACCATTACAAAAATCTCGTAGAGGAATATTGAGGAGAGAATAAAGGCAGTGAGGACAAAGAATAGCAAAAGTTCAAGGTAGAGGGAGGAGATCCATGCATATGCCACCAACACATTGACAACTATGACCTTGAGCAAGGTTCCACCCTAGCCCCTACTATACTCACTAACTAGAGTAACAACCACAAAAGTGATAGTAGTTCCAATCCCATGAGTAACAATAGTAAAAAAAGCAACAACACCAACCATAGCAAAACAATATTGATAGCACTCCTTTGACTTTGAGCTCCCAACTAAGTTATGCAAGGTCTTTCCTCTCTCCCTCATCTCATACCTTAGTTTTCAAATTGAGAGAAACTTTAAAACTAGATAGATCATCCAGCTCACTGGACATTTTTCAGAAACCACAAGCAATGATGCACCAATGCTCAAGCCAAACTAGCCACCATCTATGGCATTCAACTAGCTTGGTGGCACTGATTGCTCAAGGCAAAAGAGCTAGTGTGGTATTGCCCATTGCTCTCCATCAATGCATAATCGCCTCCACCCTCCCTATCCTAATAGATTCAACCCCTCACTTAACCTTAAGATAGATTGTCACTGTAATTTTCCAAAAATCTATAGCATCTAGGCCACTAGTATTGACACCACTTTGATTTATAACATCATGCCATAGCCACTTATCAATTTGGTCTGCAAGGGAGGGACATATCTAGGGAGCTTCAATTTTGCCTATTGTTCGACATGTATCCTATCCTAGTCCTTCATCCACACCATTACTCAAAATCCTATAGACATCGCCCCCCCTAGGAGAGCACTTATACAATTTTGATGGTAGAGCCCATATACCACCATTGATTAGCTCGTCATCAATCATCTTACCATCATTGGAGTCCCTTCTCTCACCACAAAATGTTAAGGGACTAGCACATTGTTGCAAGGAGGTGATCTAGCCATCTATAGAGAGGGTGGAGAAAATTAAAGGTAAGGGAGAACTTGTTGAATGTAGGAGAGGCATTAAAGAACAAAAGAACATGGATGTGAAAATCAAATATAAGGGATTGATACCATTTAGAAAGGGGGGTGATTCACCTCTTTATGACACATGAATAGGAGAGCAAAGAAGAAAGAAGCAATAAGAAGAAATTGGCACCAAAGGAAAGGAAACATGTGAAATAAAACTACAAGCGACACAAGTTGGAGAAGACACATGAGTTGCCAACCAAGGACATATGAAAAAATATTTTTTGCCAATTTATTTTGACAATACCTAAATAGTTTTGAGACTCTTTTAAGACCCATATCTTGGGGCCACTTTCTTTGTGAAGCTTGAGTGTGGACTCCTTTTTGTGAAAATTATTAAATGCTAAGACCTAAGAAAAGAACTAGGTTGACAAATGCAGCTAAGTAAAGGACTATGAAGTTCCATATGCAAATCTTGCATGTTTGTTATGTAGCAGTTTTATTGATGGTGTTTAGACATGTGATGTTTTTTAAAGTGAAGTACCTTTGTAGATAAGATTTAGTATTGTTTAAATACATGGAGAATCTCAAAAGGAGAATATGTATACTTATATAGTTCAAGTCAATGATCATGAGTTTGAACATTCACTTTTTTTTTGCTATGTTAAATGAGGTTTCATCTCTTCAAAAAATAATATTTTTTACATCTTGTTAGGTGTCTGTATAGGTTGTTGTAACCTATCACGATTGTATTTTTCTTACGGATGGTGGCTTGCTCAAAATTCCTGGCCTTGTGTATGCTATCAACTATTTCTTCTACATTAACCTCGAAGTTATCCTCGAACAATTGGAATGTGTCTAGGTTTTTCTTCATTTTCGTGACGAGATTTCTTAGTGCTATTGGATTCTTTTCTCGATGTTGGTCCTTTGTCCTACATACTCCTTGTTGTTTTTCTTACATCTTGTATTGTAGATAAAGTATTTGTTTTTGCATCTCTGCATTGGCGCTTGTGGACTAGCTCATGGGTTTTGGTTGTTGCAAATAGTGCATGATGATATGGAAGTACTTGAGCTAGTGGCAGGACTTGCAGTGGTTGAGGTTGCAAGTTTGGCATTGGCAAAAGTTCAATTTCTTCTCGGTTTGCTTCTGTCTGCATTTCTGCAAGAAAAGTTGGTATTGTTTATTTTTTAAATGTTTGAGAAGAATTCATGATTGAGAACTTGCGTGTTACGTAGTTTATGTTGCTGAATGGATCAGAGTTGGAATCATATTTCTAGGTGTAGACCTCTTTGCTCAAAAGGTATGTGACCTTCTCGATCGTTATTGCAGGATTGTCACAACCGTGATTGTAGTGGTTCTTTTTCGTGTAATCTTTTAGTATGTCCTTTCCTTCTTTTTTCATGACTTCTACTAGTTGATTGAGCGAGATGTTAAATCCATAGTGTAGCAGCTCAATCAAGTATGTTCCAATGTCGTTTGTTCTTGTGTCCAAAAGCACTTGGGCTATGCTTGTTCATAGTGGATTGTCACTTGAGTCTTCGTACTCAAGTTCAAGTTTGTTGAGTATGCCTTTGAGAAGTCTTACATGATGTTAAGTGCATATGACTTAGCATTGTTGTTTTGAGTAAGAATGAAGGTTGCATAATTTGTAGAAGTTTGTGTACCAACTGCGATCATGTCATCTGACGCAAGACACCATTCATTGTCTAGAATTTGAGTGGATGTGGCCATCAGTTTTTGGAGGTCGTTGTAAGTTGCTAAGCTATTGACATATGTTGATGGCTTTTTCCTAGCGACATCTGCCATTCTCATCTAGTTTGTTGTTACATACTTGTGCTTCCGTGTATTTGCAAGACATTTCTTAATCTGGCACTCAGTATTCGTGTGGTTTTGAATGTATAGATGGAACACTTGCATGCATATCTCAATGTGGTTAGGTGAAATAATGTATTTGCATTTTTATTCATTTTAGGTATCATTTGGATTGTTCGTACCTCATCTGAAGTCATCTTTGCCTTGACGAGTGATATGTAATAAGGTATGCACATTAGTATGTTCATAAATGTATTAATAGGAGAAAAAATTTAGGAAAATACATTAGTATATTAACAAACAACATTTGAAAGGCGGTTTACAAGATTACTTTATTTCTTGCTTTAAGAAGCATATGAGATTGTTGTGTGATGGAATGTGTTGTGTTTAATCTTTGTTTGTTTTTTGTTGAGCTATGTTGTTTCTCTACTTGAGTCTTGGTGTTAGCAAATTTCTTCTTTCAGTTATGTACAAGAGCATTATGTAGACTAGTCCAAGTGCGAAAACGCTTCTTATGTGTATAAGTGTTTTTTGGTTGACTATGGCTCCTTACAATTTGTGGCTGATAATCACATATGCGAGTGTCAAAGAGAATGTGGATTTATGGTACCACTTGCTATTCAATGCCTTGCATTGGTGCTTGCTGCATCATAGGTGAGCTATTGGTTCATTGACTGGATCGTGACTTGGATTCCTGATATCATTTTGTCATTTGATGTGTTGATACAGTTGATCTTACACATCGCACTTGTTGCACCTATGGTGAGGTCAATGTTCTCAATTATCATTGCAGTTGCCCCAACTGCTATCTCCTCTCTCATGGAAGTTGTTGTCATGTAGCCAGGTTTGCAATGTTGGCTCATCATTTGCATTTGTCTAAACTTTGATGATGTGGATCTATTCGGTTGTGTAGTATGTGTGTAGAATCTACTTGTTGTAGTTGCGAACATCTTCCTTATGTGTGTATATGATTATTGTTTTTTGATCAACAAAATCTAGGATGTCCTTCTCATTTGATCATGCATTGATGTAAGCATTCATGTATCTCTTGCTTTGTTAGACAACAATACCTGATCACTTGTAGAAACTATAAGAATGAGGCAAGTTGTTTGCGTGACGAACTGAGGTTTGGAGAGTGTGTTGATTTCCATGTGCTCAATATGATGAAGATGTGATGTGACATTGTTTGCAAAACTTTGTCTGATGGTTGTAGATAGGCGGTAACTATGCAAGATCACCAAATAATATCACAAGCTTCTTGCTGAATGGATTGAGTAGTGAGCCTTCGCAAACACTCGCTAACTGGCGCATTATTATATCGAACATTGTCCTTGTTAACATGGAAATCTCATCGATGATGATTGCGTCAGCTTCTCTTATTGCAATGTAGCATTCGTCCATCTCTTGCAACTGTACCAGATATTGTTTTGCATATATTGGTATCTTGAATTGGTAGTGGACTATGGTGGATAGGCTACATAGTCTAGTTGCAACTGGTCATGTGCTTGCTATCAGCAGTATGCTCTTATTCCTAGCAATGCAGTTGTAACTATAGCAATGTATGAGGAAACTCTTTTCATTGCTTGGTATGCTACTGGACGATGTGTAGCTTGTATGTCGCATCGATGAGGTGGTTGTAGATAGATTGTTGTTATATTGTTAGAGTATTGTCAAGAATTGTTCAGAACTCTTTCGTGAGTTGTAGCATCTTTATCCATATTGATGCAACACTACTTTCACATTTAGAATCTGTTGGAGGTAGTGTGAATGTTGTTGGGTTGTCTTTTATGAAAGGGATCTTTTAAATGATCATGTTCATTAGTTGGTGGATTCGGTTTGAGGCGAACAAGTTTCTTTGCGTGTAGTCCTCTATGATGAACATTTTGAGGTCTTCCTCATTGGACATGAGACCATGGAGTTGGGACTCAATGTAGTACGATTGTGGTGTATTCTTGGTACTTATTAGTTTGCTCTCTGACCTGAAGGTTGTTCATTGTAGTAATGTGTTAAAGAAGAAATCTTCTGTTTGTTGGTGGTCTGGGTGAAAATTAGTGAATCATACTAGTCTCGTATGCTACTTCACGATATTTCCATAAGCATCATGAAGAGTGGGTTCGAGTTCAAATGCAGTCATCATTTGGTGATACTGTAGTTTTTGTGGTAGTGATAGAATGTTACGTGCTCTAAGCTCAATGGTCGGGCACAATAAAGGTCTACATGGTGCATGATGATATTCCCTATCCTTGCTAGCTTATACTATCATACTTGTGTAGGGGAGCTGTCAATATACTTGACAAACTCGCTTCGTGTGACTATCAAGATCTACATGCAATTCAATGCCACTTCGATAGGTGACACTAGCTTGCATAATATTGTGGGCAGAAATCACTTTTTACTTGTTTTAGTCCAAGTCTTGCAGTCCCAGTCTCTTGGCATCTTTTGTCTGGATGTTTAACTTTCCAATCAGCTCTGCCTTCATTGCGTACTTGAGTAGGTAGTAATAGATGAAAGAATTTGTTTCTCATTGAATATTCATGTGTGCTTCCCTAGAGTAGCAATCGACATGATATGGCACAACATTTTGGTGCTCATCTCTAGGATAGTAGTAGATGTATCATTGAGTTTCAGGGTCTATCGTTGGTTCTGAATCGTCACACAATGCATACAAAAAACCATACTTGCATTTATCATGGCTATTACTTTTGCTTATGTAGTAAGCACGATGGCACCAATAAATTTGCTTTGCCATGATGAGAGCTCTCAGTTTTCTTATCAAACTGCATCGATCATCATTGGATGGAATGTATGCACATATCTCATTTGTCGTATTTGCAACATCCACCTCATATAACCATACGATTACATGCGCTTATAAGGAGCCCCTATGTTGGATCTCATACCTAATGACATGGTGCTAGATGCACTCAACGCAAGCAGCTTTGCCAAGAATATACTTGTTGAAGAAAAGGTGGAACCTAGTGTGGAAGAGGATGATGCACTCAACAGGGCAATCTTTCCATAAGAAATCATGATTGAATTCATTTGCAATGCATTCCAACTTGTTTATCTCAGCCCACCTTGTACTAGTGGCCTCGTCTATAGTGAACATAAGGAAGAAATGAGGTATATCCCATATGTCGATCATTGTGATAAGGTCCTTCAAGTTATGCTAGTGCCAAGATGGGGATCCCGGTATTGAAGCAAGAACACTATAACGAAGAATGTGCATGACAACCTCCTCATTGGAACTGTTCTTGTTTGTGCAATTGTAGTTATCAATGTCCCTTTGTAAGCAAGATGTGCTTGTGTTGTTCGTGATCACAAGACAACTTGTTTTAGTTGGTATAGAATCAAGATGTAAGGCTTGTGTAAGGTGTACATAGAGAATAGGGTCGATGCCCACATCTTGATGTATTCACTAAGATAGATGTTGCCATCGTAAGCACCATGGCCAAGTGGAAAAAGCAATGGAAACACTACATCTTTCAAGGTGATATCTAGGCAAAGTGAGCTTCTTGCATGCAAGCCATCTATCCTAAACATTAACATTCTTGCTAGAGACAGTTATTATCCATAATATGATGCTTGCAAACTCGTGTTGATCAATTCTTTGGAATGTTTGTCATCGACTTGGCTCGACTATATTGTTGAGCAAACTGTGACCTCTTTGATTCTGTTGTTTTGCTTGGAGCATTGGGTCAAATGGAGAGCTTTCACGATGGAGCTCTAGATTCCTTTCAATAGATTGCATGCTGAGGATGCAAAGACATGTCCTTGAATGTGGATGTTTTGCTATAACCGTGTAATTTTGGGTCAATGGATTATGTAGCATGTTGAAAGCAAACACATACACAATATCAAATGTAGTCAAGTCAATTCTAGTAGATGGCTATGAAAGTGATCATCATTCCAAGAGACTAGAGAATTATTGAGAATAGATCGATGGTCCAAGGTTTTGTTTGCAATCACTTTTGTCATTTTGGAGACTGAGATGGATGTATCAATGATGCTCAACAATTGAAGCTATAACGACTTTGCATTGAGAATTTGTTTTGTGTAGCCTAATAACAGGGAGATCACATATTTGTTTCTATCTTTGTTCACAAGAAATGGTTGACATCTCGTTATCGTCATGTTGACTCTGTATTGTTGGTATACAAGGATGAGAATAATACTTGACAAAGCCGTTGTTACTTGTATTTCTTCTATAGATGCATCATTCTTTTGCAAGATGACACCATGGTGTTGCATTGTGACTATACCACAGCATGTGCACAGTGTTAGTGTTCCAATGGTGCTTTCACATTTTGTTGCCCAAGATGATTCGAATTTGTCTATGTTGTACCAACTTATAACGAAGGGTTTTAGTGATGTTTTTCTACAAACTATTTTTTCTAGAAGTCCTGAAGGATGCCCTATGACTTTGTTTTTGCATAGCATCCATTGATGCTGATGAGAACAATATATTTTTATCATTCAACACCACTACACTTGTTTATGAAAATAACATGCTATACTTCGTAATTACATATGTTTTTAAAAAATAAAAAGCTAATTTATTTCTTTTACGTGCAAGAATGATGATTTTTAATTGTTTTACTTAATTGTAATTCAAATAAATAAATAAAATCAATAAACATTAACAATACTTCAAAAACTAAATGAAATGAAAAAACATGCTATATAGCATGCCGAAGAGTTGGCATAGGTCTCTTCATATTTAAATAATTATGTGGGAAGGTCCCATTCCCCCGTCCATTCAAAATATGTCGTTTGTTCAAGATGTACGGTTTCATTTTTTCTAGTATATTTGAAAGATCGTTACACTTTCGTTTTTTCCATACATTCAAAAGATTATTTTCTTTTCCTTTCGTTTCACTACTAATTAACTATTAACAGCTACAAATACTATTGATACTACATAAGTTTAAGTAATTAACTAATAATACTACAATTACTAATACTATTAATAAGTCTAACTACTTCTAATGCTAGAACTAATAATTAACTATTAACTACTACAAATACTAATATTTAAGTAACATAAGTCTAACTTGTAATACTATAACTAATATTTAACTATTAACTACTACAAATACTATTGATATTATATAAGTCTAACTATTAACTAATAATAATACAAAAATTACTACTAATACTACTAACAAGTCTAGCAAATATAAGTCTAATCACTAATACTGCAACTAATAATTAACTAACTATTAACTATTACTAATACCACATAAGTCTAACTAAATTAAGTAATAAAACTACTAATAAGTCTAACTAATTAACTAAGGGAGGGCTCTCTCTCTCTCTCTCTCTCTCTCTCTCTCTCTCTCTCTCTCTCTCTCTCTCTCTCTCTCTCTCATCATGTCCTACCTATCGATCTCTTCTTTCTCCCTCAGCCATACCCCTGCCACCATCCACCTCTTCATCTCCACTTCCTCCTACATCTAGCATTCATTTTGCCTTCTCTTGTGACTCTCTCTCTCTCTCTCTCTCTCTCTCTCTCTCTCTCTCTCTCTCTCTCATAGCTAGATCGTGAGCGACATGCAAAAGCAATCGACTCTAGGAAAAGGGTAGAAGAAGAAGAAGCAGCAGCAGCACAAGAAGATTAAGAATACTAATAATATGCAAGAGAATTAACAAACATATTCACGAGTGCACCTTCTATGTCTCGATTGCCGAATCTTTGACTTGTGTCTCTTCCTTCGTCGAGTCTATCTCTCTTAAGCATTCTATTGCTTGGCAACCAAGTTGACCAACAACATGTTCATCATTTGTTGGAGCTGCCGCAAGTGTACATGTTGCACTATGTATGACCTTCCTCTCTCCTCACATAAGAGACAAATTTGGTAATCAAGGAAATTTCCCATACTACTTAACTCTCCTCCCTTTATATAGGTTTAAGGCTTCCCAATGTTCAAACCTTTCCTTTAAGCTTTTTAAGCTTTTGTTTAGAAGCTTCAAAAGCCAAAGGCTTTTTAAATGTAGGTTTTTTTAAAAATGTTTGTTGCAATTTTTCATAAGGGTGAGCAACAACTAACGCAACTATAAACAAAGTTTTTTGAAAAACTTTATTATCTTTAATAATCAACGATAGCTAACCAAGAGGTAGGACTGAGTTGACGTGCCGAGAGAGGGAGGATGACTGAGCTGACGCGACTAGAGGGGACGATTGAACTGACACGATGCGACTAATTGTTAAGCTTTTTAAAGATAATCAAAGGCAACTAACGATGACGCCACACGATTAACAACGGTAGCTGATGGTGATGCCACGTGACTGACTGTAAAAGTAGCTTTAAAAAAAAGTTTTTTTAAGATAATCAACGGTAGACAATGGCAGGTAACAAGAGCAGTGGGAGGGGGAGGATGGTTGCCGCAGAAGTGGGCGGTTCGTTTGCATGCGAGGAGGCTTTTTAAAGATAAAGATAATCGACTGCAAGTAACAGGAGATCAATGGCAGGTGACGGAAGGGGCAGGACGACTGTCGTGGGGGTTATCGCATGTCACGTGTGAGATAATATAAAAAAGATAATTTAAAAATGTTAGACAACAAAAAAGATAATCTAAAAATGCTATATAGTTGCACTTGTAATAAATACTCGCGTATTGGTTGCGAACCTGTTACCACTCCTCCTTCTTTGACAACTCCTCATCTCTCTCAGTGTCTCTACAGTGCCTCTTCCTCATTTTACTAGTGGTTTCTTCCTCTTTCAATGTTGATCTGATAGCGGCTCTTCCTCCACAATGGCTACTTTTCCATTTCTTCGAGTGGCTTGATGACGATGGTTGGAGTGGCCTTCCATCTATCTAGTGGTTCTTCCCCACTTATGGTGGCTCTGCTCATGCTACTACATGGCTCCTTGCTTTCACAATGATTCTTCCCTCTTCTTGATGGCATCTCTTCTTTACTTGAGGGTGGCTCACCCTTCATGCAATCCTCTTGATGGTTGTGTTAGTCCATTGGTGATGTGAAGGTTGTGGTGACGGGTAGTGCAAGTGGGATGGGTGAGGGGAAAAGCTTGAGGTGCATAGAGATGGAGAGAGAGAGATTTGATGCAAACTAAATGGTGATTATAGGTTGCTTTGGTAATCATTGTAAGGAGATTTTCTTCTAGTTATTGGTTGAGATGATTAAGGGCCATGTTGTTGCAGATCAATTGTTACAAGTGCATTCATATTGATAGTGATGACGATGATGGTGGCCCTCATGGCATGCACCAATGTCACAATGAGATGATAAGCGGTGTCTCTTTATAGCACTCATCAACAACAGTGGATCCCTCCTCTTCACACAATGTCAACCATTCCTTTCAAGTGCATGGAGGCGTGCACGATACTCACACTGGCTTTATGATCCCCCTACGGTGCTAATGCATCCGCATGGGGGTGGCATGGTGCTGATGGTGGTACATGATGGCATGCTCTGCAATAAGTTGCCAAAGATAACAACAGAGTTGGAGGCAAGGGAAGCGAAGGTTGACACATGGTAGCTCCAGAGTGGCCACATGACAACAAATTGTAGCTTCTCTAGCACACAGTGCTCATGGTGGCACCCCCAAGTCCTAGTGGACTATGTAGCTTCTACAAATGGCTAGCGTTGAGCCCCTAGCACACATTGGTTGCAAAGCATTAATGATTAATGCAAGAGGTCACGACCTTGGTGGTGGAATTGGGGAGGCAGACCAAGCTCTATTATTATGCCAAATTGTGGTGCTAAAGACAAGAAAGAATGAGACAATCTAAAACAGTATTGTGAAAGCAACGCTTGCTTTTTTAAAAATAATAATAAACTAATCAAAGTGAATGAACAAGAACAAATCATTTTTAAAAAATAATTTATAAATGTTAAACAACAAAAAATATAATTTAAAAACATTATATAGTTGCACGTGTAATTAGGAGTCGTGACAAATACTGAAAGGCCAAAAGACTAATGGAAAGTCTAAAATCCTATCCAAACTCTTGATACCAAATTCATGATGACCAATTAAGGGTTAGATCTTGCGTGTATTAACTCAACTCCCTCCATCCTTGTGTGTGTGTGTGTGTGTGTGTGTGTGTGTGTGTGTGAACCCCTTTTAAGTTTCCAACATAAAGCCACAAAGAGACCAAAATTTTTATCTTGTATGGTAAGTATTTGAAGCTCAAAATAATAAACCAATCAACGTGACATTTCATGCGTAATGACTTCACAATGGAATGGGTGCTTGAAAGATAGATGGAAGGATACAAATATGTTTTGTATTGTGGTTAGCAAATCATTCCAATTAGACTGAGTTGTGCGGATCTAATGCATAGGAATTATTTATGGTTTTACACTTCAAAGCATGGGATTATTGTATTTTTAGATGCTCATTAGTACAAGGACATTGTAACCTACATGTAATTTATTTTTGGATGCAACTATTTTGTAAGGCTTAGAAGGCTTGATTATTATTTTGTAAACCTTAGAATAGGTTTATTAGAATAAAAGGTAAAATTTATTAGAAGCACAAAAAGAAAGGCATTCATACAAAGAAAGCTAAAGCCCAAAAAGGAGATGCTTTTCAATGATTTTAAGCACAAAAGCTTAATAGAAATCCATAAATATATGCATGGAGGAAATGCTCACCTTTGGGGGGTCCACTTGTAGATCACACAAGATACCACACGAGTTCAAAAGAAAGGGTATTATATTTAGTAAAATTTGCATGATTATATTTACAAAAGGGGTTTTAAAATTATATATTTTTAAAAAACTCGTAAGTTTAGTAAAGTAAAATGGGTCATTTTGAGGCCATATAATATGCAAATAAATGGTATTTCTTAATATCCTTTGAACGCATGTTATATAGATGATTTCTTATAGGTGGACTCCTCGGATGCTCACCCATGCATGAGGGGAGATTGTACCCAATCTTGTGTCATGCATGCTTTTCACAATTCTCTTCTCTCTTGAAAATTGTGTTCTATTCAATTTTCTATTAATGTTACTTCTTGTATGATGAAGAATCTCAACATAAATGGCCCTTGCCCACCCCATAAAGACTACCAATGTCATAGAAGACACAACACAATAAGGGGAGATACCTTCTTCTTAATTTGGTGTACTATGTGATGAGTATGAGTTATTATAGTATGTCATGGGTGAAGGTAAGAAAAAAAACTTGACCTTGTAGTAAACCTTTTGTGGCCTATGCCTATATTCTAAAAGTTTATCATTGTGACTCTATTTTTGCTACTAGGATAAAGGGTCAATAGAGTATCATCTATCAATCCCCCATTGTTACATCATCTTTAAAAATAGTTGAATCATATACATCATATGACAATCAAATGAAAATTTTGGGATTTTTGAGATTTTTGTTAAGTGGACCTAGTTATAAATTAAGGGTTCATAGAAGAATAACAACGAGGCACCAATAAAGTGACAATCAAGATCATGTTAGTTTAAAGTTTGTTAAAATATAAAATATAAAATATTTACATGGACTACTTTTTTGACTCGCATTAAGTTTCTATGTAATACATAAGAATTTATCTCACAATTTTTTATGCAGATAGATATTTTATTATGTGTTGGGGGATATAGGGCTAGGGTTTGAGCCCACGTACCCATAGAATTCGCTCCACAGTGAAAGCACTATGCCATGAACCCATTGCCATTTGTATCATCTATACTATATTACAATGGAAGTATTTAGTGAAGCTAATATGATTCCTCATGGCAACTCTACAATATATTACAATGAAAGGATTTACCGAAGCTAATACCGTTCCTACAATAGTGATCCCACACCTCCTCAATTTTCAAAATAAAATATAGATTAAAGAATCAACCTCTTTTCATAGTGTGTCCACGAATCTCTCCCTTTCTCTACATTGTGCATATAGTGCATTAGTCTCACCATACTACATGCGGTGTGCATTAACACACACACACACACACTCTCTCTCTCTCTCTCTCAATTGCCTCGTTAATTTAGGAGCATACATGCATTAATTCATTCTCTCTCGGAGTATCCCTCTAGGCTCTTACTCTCTCTTGCCTTCCATTTTGGTCGAAAGGGTCTAAAGGTCTCTCTCATATTTACACGTTTAGGAGGATGAAGCCCATGTTGGAGAAGGATGAGATAGTGAAGAACGAAATAAGAAGATGCGGTCAATGCACCGTGCCTTGAGAGCAGCCCACGCTGACTCGCTTGCACCACCACCCACCATGGGATGTCGTGAAATAGGCCTCGCAGAATAGGAACCTTGCTTCCTGTGCCACCACACAGTACGCCATCGCCACGCAGCTCAGCACTGTCAGTGGCTCCCTATCTACTGCCGCATTACCCTGCCTCGATATCATCAGCCACAGCCTCTCATAACCCTTTTGATTCACTATTCTGCCCTTGCCACTGCTTCATTCCAATTCGTACGAGTGCTTCCTCTTCAATATCGGCATGGAGTGTGCCCTCCACACATCGATGAACCTCTTGTTCGAGACTCCTACTGTGTCTTGATATTCCACATCCATGTAGCCAGGGTTCTCGTGGCGGTCTCCATTCACATCCATGGAAGGGTTACCATTGTTTACTTGCATATTTGGTAGCGTCACCAACATTGATTAAGGGATTTGTATCCAACGAAGTCGTTTGCACTACATGCTAGTAAGCACCCAACCCCTGTCCTCTCTCGTGCAAAAGATTGTTGCATACAAGATAACTCTTCATAAATGTCATGTTACACGGCAAGTCTTAACCCACAAATCCATCAAACCTTCCTTTCTTTGTAATGCTAGTGAGAGAGCAATTATTTTAGTTCCTACTTGACATTTCACCCAATATATATATATTTTAAAACAATGCTCATGATTTTAGCTCTTCTTAATCTTTCACCTCATGCAAGAAAAAATAAGGGACCGTTGGAGTATCATCTTATGGTTCCCCATTGAGTTACATCATTTTTGAACAATACTCAAACTATACACATCATATGATAGTCAAATAAAAAATTTTGGGGTTTGAAGACTTTTGTCAAGTAGACCTAGTTATAAATTAAGGATCCATAGAAGAATAACAATGAGGTGCCAATAAATGACACCCAAGGCCACACTAGTAAGAAATATCACGGGCTTTTTTCCTGTACAAGCACGGATCCATAGCACTGCGGTTGTAGCCCTGTGACTGCATGAATGCATCAAACTTATAGTACCATTCCCTAGGTGCCTGCTTCAGGCCATATAGACTCTTGTTTAGCTTGCGCACTACGTGTTCCCTGCCAGGGTCGGCAAAGCCCTTAGGCTGCTCCATGTAAATCTCATCATGCACGTCCCCATGTAAAAAAGCCGTCTTGACATCCATCTGGTACAAGTCCAGGTCAAGCTGTGCAACCAAGGCCAAGAATAAGCATAGGGTGGTCATCTTGACCATATGAGAAAAGATTTCATCAAAGTCAATACCATGCTCCTGCTTAAAACCCTTAGCAACTAATCGAGCATTGTATGCCGGCTTGGGATGTCCAGGGGTACTTTTCAGCTTGTACACCCACTTGCATGGCAAAGCATTCTTACCCTAAGGCAAGGAAACCAAATCCCAAGTCTGATTCTTATGCAATGAGTCAAGCTCTGACTACATAGCCCTCTCCCAAGAGTGATAATTACCCCTGTGCATAGTCTCATCATAAGTAAGAGGCCCTCCTACATCTGTAACCAGTACATAATCCATAAAGGGTGCAAAATAGTCAAGAAATCGTCTATCTCTAGTAGAACGCCTCAACCCAAGCTCTGCCACCTGACCGACATCATGTCTAACATCAGCATGTCTAATATCTGGGCCATGAGCATCAAGTGATGCTGCACGCTGTCTAATTGGCCCTGGAGTGGGCTGAACGAGAGTAGGTGGCTCCTCCTGAAAGATAACTCTGCGTACCTCACCCTCAACCACTTTCTCAAGTTATATATGCATTTTTTTCTCATGAAAGATGACATCATGGCTGTGGATCACTTTTCGCGCTTGTGGATCCCATAGATGGTAACCCATCTCTCATGCATCTCCATAGCCAATGAAAATACATTTGACACTTTTAGAATCTAGCTTATTGCGTTTGTCCTTGGGCACATGGCATAATGCCTCACATCCAAAAACATGCAAATAATCATTAGAGGGGAGCTTGCCTGCCGATACCTCCTCTGCAACCTGAAAGTCAATGCCACTGCTAGGCGACCTGTTAAGGAGATGCACTGCAGTAGTAACTGCCTCAGCCCAAAAGTGCTACGGTAAGCCAGCTTGGCTAAGCATGCTATAGACCCTTTTTTGAATGGTCCTATTCATACACTCAGCTATACCATTTTGTGGAGGGGTGTAAGGGGCGATCAACTAATGCTTAAATTAATGCTTAATACCCTGCTCATCACAAAACTGCTCAAAAGCACGTGATACATACTCATCCCCATCATTTGACCTTAGGCATTTTAGACTTTCCCCAAACTGGTTCTCTGCTAATGCAAGCCAACGCTGAAATGGTTCTAAGACATCGGATTTTCTCTTTATGGAATAAGCCCAAATCTTACGTGAGTAATCATCTATGAAAGTAACAAAGTACTTTGCCCCATCGAGTGACTGACAGGGCATGGGTCCACATACATCTGAGTGCACAAGAGCCTTGGCTCACCCATGCGTTTCTTACCAGACTTTTTATGTGTATTTCTAGTTTGCCTGCCATACAAACAATGATCACAAGAATCAAAATGTGAAGAGTCAAAAGGCGGAAGATACTGCAAAGCATGGAGCATTTTTATTCCTTTAAGGGACATATGCCCCAAACGAGCATGTTAGAGGGATACATGGGGGATAGAACCCACTGACAAAACATGATCCAATGTAGCTCCAGATACAAGTAAGGGATAGAGACTGTCAGACTTGGCACCTCTTGTAAGCACAAGCCTGCCACGAGTAATCTTCCATGCAGAGTCTCCAAAAGACACAAAATACCCTACATCATCAAGCTATCCAGCCGACATAAGGTTGCAAGTCAACGTAGATACATGGCGTACATCATGCAAAACCAAAGAACTACTAGAAGAAAATTGCAGCCTAACATCTTCAATTCCCACATTGTCAAGAGGCATGTCATCACCAAGATGCACAGAACCAAAGATGGTATGATAGGTATGAAACCAATCTCTACAGGGTGTCACATGAAATGACGCACCTGAATCCAAAAGCCAGTAGTGTGCATACATAGAATGTATCTCAGAAGCCTGTAAGGCATCACATGAAGAAGCTGCAAGTATGTAATCGTCATCTGAATCAGTGGCCTGTATGACATTAACCTCTTTTATCTTCACATTGGACTTTGCAAGTACGATACTGTACTCAAAAGACTTTTCCTGCACTTTCTCTTTTCCCTTTTCCTTGCGCTTATCATCGCGCATCTTATGGCACTGCGGCCTAATATGTCATGCTTTCCCACAATAATGGCAGGTAAGATCAGACTTCCATCCACGGGACTTACTGCAACCACGTGACTTGGACCTGGACTTCTGAGAGTCCCTGCCCTTATGATACCTGCCATGTCTGCCACCTCTAACGGTCAATGCATGTGAAGAGCAGGAAGCATCATTGTTTCTCCTGTTGATTTCCTCAGTCAATAAAGCACTCTCAACATCTTTGATTTTCAGCCCATCAAGCTTGTTCGTGCACATGGCAGTACGGAAGACATCCCATGATTCAGGCAAGGTGCCAAGTAGAAACAACGGGTGCAAGTTGTCTTTGGACTCAATACCCTGTGACAACAGATTCTTCATGATAGCATGAAATTGACTGAAATGAGATGATAGGGATGTCTCCTCCTTCATGCGAAGGTCCATTAACTACTTCAGCCAATACATCTATGACATAGGACTCTGTTGCGCATAAAGCTCCTGAATCTTCTCCCATAAATCCCATGCACTCTGATTCTCATCTTCAACAACATTATGATGGACCTCTTTTGAGAGTGACAAAATAATGGTAGACTTGCATAGCTCATCAACTTCCATCCAAACAATATCATCCATATCCTCATGTTTAACACCCTTGAAATGCAAGGATTTAATCTACAACTTCTGCACCAAAACCTGCCATATCTGGGACTTCCAATACCTATAGTTGATACCATTCAACTTGACAATGTTAAAGAGAGCTGTGTCTTTCAGACGACCAGCCATACTATCCCAAATCAAAGCAAAAAAGTAAAATTGCAGGTTGTTGTAATTAGCATAAAATGCACTAAAACCACTGCTAAAACTAGTTGAAAGAGTGGATATCACCAAGAGAAGCACCTCTCCACCAAATATGACCAAGATAACATCAAATAGTAAGCATTATCCTCATAGAAGTGCTAGAAACTTGCAGATTTTAGCTTGTTGAAATAGATGATAGCAATATGTAAAATTGTCCCAAAGTGAAGCAATCATTGATACATATGTCATTGCAACTGCCAGGTAGTAAGATACATCCAACAGTGAGTGTCAACGGGCAAGAAGGTACCAAGAATTGTCAAACCAATAACCTATCAAACAAGAGAGATCTCATAGGTTTAGAAGTCATGCATGTAATGGGTCTCAGGGTAAGAGAAGAGACCAAGCACAAGCACAACTGATAGAGCAAGAAGCTCCATGCATAACCATCTAAGATGCATGCAAAACTGACAAACCTGTGATATAGATAGGTGCCCGTCCCAATAGGCGTATCAAATCAGCCCACTACAGACTAACTGTAGACATAAAGCTCTCAAGAGAGCAAATGCATGTAAATATCCCATAAGCTCAAGCTCGTGTAAGTAAGACTTTGTGTACATCCGAATATACCAAGAGGCTCCCACTAGAAGTAAAGTCAAATGCAAATAGAGTAAGCAATACTCTAATAAATCGAGTACATAGCATCAAATATGCCAAATCCCAATAAGGTACATCTAGAGCATAAATCCCAAGCTATCTCAGCCCCATAAAGCATAAGCCTGAAAGCATTCAAATAGCATGTAACTGACAACCAAATAAAATGCCCAGTAGATCCAAAATGCTAAAATACATGTGAAGATGAAGCTCCAAGTGACTGTCAAGCATGGGAAAACCAAGTGGCATCCATATTTGACCAAAGCATAAATGCAAGAAGCCCAAATGTCAAGCAGTGACAATAGGCATAAACCGGTCCAAAGCATGCCAACTGAAGCCAAACACCAGTGAATGACGATTGAGGCGGAGCCTAATCAAGCTCAAAAGCATTCCGAAACCAAAAAGAAGCATTTGACAATCTCCAAATACATTGGTATGATCATTCAAATCTCCGGTAAGCACCTTGAATCCAAGAATCAATGCATACACCAAGGAAATGAGCTTCAACCCACTGTATTACAGCAACATATTTACTGTCAAATGAAGCTCAATCGATGCCCAAATCTGCTCCAAATCAGTCCCAAAGCATAGACATAGCATCCCATAACATCCGAGCATCACTGGGCATCAAACAGGCAATGCCAAGAAGCATCAAACAGTAAATGTCAAGTGCTGCCCTGTTTTGACAGTCCTGGGACTGTGTATATAGCAATGGCTAAAGGTGGAAGCATTCGAATCAATCACCGAGAGCCAAGAACTAATGTCATGGAGTCCAACAATGATCGAGAAGGTTGCCAACAGTGCTTGGAAGCCGGGGAAGAAGCTAGAAATGCTAGGAATAGATCAATCCAGCTCCTTAAAAATGCATCGCATTTTGCGCCAGATGTTCCTGGGGGTTGGGGGGTCTTCAGCAATGCTTTGGAGCACTTGGCAATGTTGAGGGGGCTCCAAAGCAGCCCTGGAAGGTGCCAATGGAAGGCCGGAAGGTGGAGGAGGAGGTGGGAGATCAAAACATACTTGCAAATGAAGGTGCCATGGCTGCCATTGAAGCTTGGGTTGAAGCTCTTCAAATCCGGGCTGAAGAGAATGTTGGGCAAGCTCCAATGCCTTTGCTCTGATACCAGTTGAAAGGGAAGTGGAACCCAGGAGGAAGAAGCTTGGCGCTAAGAGTTATGGCGGATGGAGAGCAAGAGCAAGAGAGAGAGTGAAACTCAAAGTGGGAACTCCAACAATCACAATGTGTGGCCGGGGCTTCCTTTATTCAATATGTCCCTGAAAGAATAAAAAATAAGTGATTGTGATGGGCACCCGCCACCTGCACTGTGCAGTGGCGAGTACTGTCAGTGTAGTAATACATGGGCGGCTAGGCGCAGGCGCCTTTACCCCCAACATCACCAACGTCAATGATCATATGCATGCCACTAGAGTTTGTGGGAAGGTAGTACATAGCCCTTTGGCCTTTTGCATTGACCTCACTTATAGTCCATTATCATAACTTATAATATGTACATGGTCACATTATCCTAACCAATATATGTGTATGCTCATTATTAGACCTTATAATCCCTTCATTTTATGTGCATGGTTTCATAAATATTTATGCATGGTGTTGTATGTGGACGGCTAAGCTTCAAACACCACATTGTGGTGGCTAGGTTGGGTAGGTTGGACTAAGCCACACAAGCTTCTTCCTTATAGGGTAGTTCAAGATGCACACACATATACCCATGAGTGGATTTAGCCACACAAGCTTCTTCCTCATAGGGTGTATACCCATGAGTGGACTTAGCCACACAAGCTTCTTCCTTACCTATAACGAGGGGAGAGAGAAAGGGAGGCCAGGTTGGACTTAGCCACATAATCTTCTTTCTTATTGGATAGTTCAAGATGCACAAATGTATACCCATAAGTGTCTACGTACAACGAAGATACATGTGAGAGAGAGAGAGAGAGAGAGAGAGAGAGAGAGAGAGAGAGAGAGAGAGAGAGAGAGAGAGAGAGAGAGAGAGAGAGAGAGAGAGAGAGAGAGAGAGAGAGCGCTCAATACTTGAAGCATGGGTACCTGACCTTGATTGGAGCATGTTATTTGTTGCACACACATCTATACCCATTTGTGAACCATATGTTTAGCAAGGTACGGTTCAATCTTTGGACCAAACAACATGAATCAGTGGCACATATATCGATACCATGTACTTTCTTAAATTATTGCATCCTTAATTCTAGGGAGGCCACATCTTGTGCAATAGGCATTTGGTTTTGCATTGAGAGGCATTTTTAACTTGCTATGGTTGAGTTTTTATTGGCCATAACTTTGGAATTTTGATATTCTATTGTCATTAGCATATCTCTATGCTTGGTGAATATGCACTCAAAGATTATTTTATTGTTGAATTTTCGCTAAAGATATGGACCTCTCATACAGCCTTGGTGTCTCCTTATATGAATAATTTAGTATTGGTAGTTCTTTATAAGAATTTTGTTGTGTTTGGAGTCTCTCTTTTGCATTGTGACAACATTGGAATGGCCCTAACATTGGGCTAACTCCTTAGTGGAGTCCAAACCCCCCAAAATAGTCTTTTGCATAGGTGCAAATAAGTCTCGCTCAAATGATGCTGCCAAACTGATTGAGATCCCCACTGTATGTTTATATTCGCAACCTCAAAGGAAAGAAGATGCCACCGATGCAATTGCCTAGAAGACATGTACTACAAAATGACTGAATGAGGGGGTACCTTGAGGCCAGTTGACTATATTCCTAAGTTCCAAGGGCAATGTATTCTCAGATCGAACATATTACAAACAACCAGGGGACAATATTGTAAACACTTTAGGATATGTTGTTTAAAATATCAAAAAAACGAGGGAATGAAATGTTTAGGTCATATGAAATCTACACTCAACATCTAAGAATTTCTGTCATACCGTCAAGTGGCTTTAAAAAATACACCATTTCGGAGCATGCCATTGTTGCATGTGAAGTGTGTTAATTGATTTCTTTGCAGCAAAGGGATCTCATTTGCTCATCAAAACGTAAAGTACGTGAAGTGTAACTTTGCAAGCAGTGGCATCAACTGCGTGAAGCGTTATTCGCCACGCCCGCAGTAACTTTAAGTGTCTCAAAGAGATACATCTTTTGTGCGAAACTGTGACAAAAAATTGGGGTGGAGTGCTTCTTGCTTTTGGGGGTGTCACCTTGTTGGCCCTGCTCACTAGTCATGCGTATAGGACTGTAGCATTCCTCATCTGATTGTCGCCTTGTACCCGTCGGTTCTTTACAATGTTTGATTTGCAGATACGCTGCTCTCTCCGGCATGAAACTCAGCTGATTGTTAAGACATGAGAAGTCAGCTTATTATCGTCGTTGTCAGCGGTTGAACGAAGAAACAGGGTTAAGCTAGTGTTGCTGGTCACCGAGTTGCAGAATCTGTCTAGCTGCTATACAACGCCGGGTATGTTGTACCATTTCACATTCGTGTCTGAAATCCAGCATTACTGTCATGCATTTAGATATTTGAATGCCACTGAAGAACAGACTTGCACAGCAAAATGTTGAACTTAGGGTAGCTGAAAGATGCCAAGGCCTTGATGCTTGGAGTGGTCTCTTATGGCACACTCTCATCATAATCACAGGCAAAGTGCTGATAGCTTAATGCTTGAAGTGGCTTTTTGGACAAGATCCATCACACATACTTCTCATCTTCGATGGAATTTCAGAAATCTCAGAGAGAATGCAAATATTAGGGCAAAGAAAAGGGGCAGGATTATAAGCACTCCTGCAATTGTACCTAAGAAGTCCTCATGGAAACCAAAAGTAAAGCTTAAATAATCCTTTAGCTCTTGATATACTGTGTCTCCTTTAGCATTATCCACCTCAATCAGTCCAGATTCAGTTCCGTATTGGGAAGTGATTAGGCCATTTACAGTCCATGCAGTAGGACACAGCCAATAGTACCAAGTCCACCATTGAGGTAAGGCCTGCACAAAGGATCACAGATTTTAGAGGCAGGGAAAATAACTCAAGGTTGGAACTTAAGTGCGTATCAATGGTGAAACTTACTGGTCGAGGCATGAGAAATCCGGAGAATAGATTGAATATTGCATAGAAGGCTGAGGCCACTATCGCTGCCACATGGTGGTTGGGGGAAATGGCTACAGCCATCATCCCGTAGTATGTAAAATATAAGAAGGTGCAGAACATTACAAACAAAAACCACAGAAATTTATACAATGTCCATTCAAATCCCATCATAGTGTAGACAGTTGTGGCATACAGTATTGTCTGTGCTAATACATAGGGACACTCAATGATCACCTGACATTGGAAGAAAATGTGTCAGCCAGCAAGGATTCTCAGAATATGTGAAATGTAGTTGAGATCCATGGAGAACTTGCAATTTTCATGACTTGAAGAGGTTTGCTCACCTGAGCCAAGGCATATGATGTTGTGGAATACATTCCAGCTGCTTTTTCTTTGTAGAAAACAGTGCGCTCAACTGAGATTACCGGCTGCACTGTAGAGCAGTTGTTGATACCTAGAAATAAAGTTGAGCCATACATGGCACCCATAATTGAGAGAAGGTCCCATTGATTCTTTCTGTTTGAACACCCATGACATTCCATAAGTTAGATTACGCTGCATTTTGTGCAAATTATGATGGAAACTCAAATGCAAGTTGCACTGATGGCAGTACTCACATTTTTGTGCCAAGCTGCCAGAAAATGGTACCAACCATGACAGCCAACATTAGTGTAAAAGAGAAACGGACCAAGTTATATTCTGGACTGCGCCAGTAAGTCAGATTCTGCTTCCATAATAGTATCTTAAGCTGCCCCCAAAAAGTTTGGCAATACTGACTGGAAAAGTAGGGATCCTTCGTTCCTGGATCTGGGCTGTTTAATCTCTTGATCATTGCTCTGTTATGCCTGTAAATGAGCACCTTGATTTTGTGGTCCTAACTTTAGTGGATGACATAGAAATGAATGCCATATAGTGTTCTTGGAGGGATCACTTACTGGGCCAGAGAAGATCTTTGATAAAGGACAGCGAAGTCAATACCAAGTCGCCGCTCTGCTGCAACAGAGGTAACCTCGAGCATCCATGTAGCTGGATTAAGCTTTTCTTTCATTTTTGTAATCCCCGGAATAGCCTGTAGATAGTTCAACAAGCCATTATGTGATTCATGAATGAGTCAGCTCCACATGCCACTGTTTGAACACATCATTTTCTTAATTCTGAATTGGTCAGATGCATGGGAACTAAGTGATGCCCATTACTGTCTGTGCATGGGAATTCAGTGATGCCCATTACTCTCTGTGCATGAGTTCTTACTGTGTTTTGTTGTTGTAAAGGTGGGGATGTGCCATTCAAAGATGGAGTGTTTAAGGGGGTTAGTAGAGCCATTTCCATTCTATAGTTGTTTGAACTGCCTTTTTCTTTTAACTGTCCAGCTTGGGTGCTTGTGTCAGAGTGCTGCAATATGGAAGCGGATGCATGGGAGACTGTTCAGAAAATGGAAAGTAGAGACCAGGGAGGAACTCTAATGATAAATGCTGAATAATGAATAATCAGGGCAGAATCTGTAAAAGAGTTTGTGTAGCTGTATCTCTCTCAGAGAACCTCACAGTGACTGGCAAGATCTCTCACTAACAGTCTGAATACTGATGAACCACACAAACAGGCAATAAATGCACGGTGGAATCAGCCAGATCGGACCTTAAAATGGGCCAAGACACTGAAAATAATAAAATAATCTCAGAAATGCTTCATGCTGAAGAATCCACCTTGCTGTACGTGGCTGACTGCTCATATGGATTAAGAGCTGCATCAAAATTTTGCTAACACCAACACTCTGCCAAGAACGAGCTGTTCAAACTAAACTGGTCAATGTGGTGGTCTGTCTGGTCAAATTGCCCACGAACATTGATGCATACAAGAGATGAACCTCTAACACCAGGGTTCTGAGCAAACCCCTTTGGCCACCAATCTAGCCTTTTGCTTGTCCAAGGAACTGTCGCAATGATATTTTGTTTTGAAACCCACTTCACTCCAATGACTTTGTGTTTTGCAGGTCTTGAAACAAACATCTATGTGCCATTTTGCTCAATGGCCTCTGATTCCTACTCCATGGCTCTCTGCCAATGAGCATGCTGCATAGCTTCTCCAATGTGTCTCTCTAAGGGTGTGATGAGCCCATTAGAAAGGAGGCTGAAACTCCTCCCGCTCCACTATATTTGGAACATCCATTGGGTGGGAAGGCGGTAGTGATGGATCATTCTCCACTTGAGCCTCATCCCCTGATGCCTGGTATGTGCTGGCAGTTGTGACCACTGCTTGCCTAGATCTCCAAGAATAGGGTGCTCCCTCCTTTGAAGTTGAAACTCCATGAAGCATACGCTGGTGCTAGTGTAGACGTCTCGAGCCTTTTGATCATACAACTTGTATCCCACTGGCTGGGAGTTGTAGCCCATGGACAAATGCCAAGATGCCTTTGGATCCATCTTCTCTTGCTCCTTTTTCAGGATGTAAACATGTGCATATAGAATTGAGCCACTTGTTGGAGGTAAACTTGCTGCAATTTGTTAGATCTAATGGCCTTTAGCTTGCACCAAGATTGTGTTTCATCAAAGATTAGTTAGTCTAGAAATAGGGTGAATGCCCTTGACTTCAACCGCAAAAAGAAAGCCCATGTCATCTTGCTAAAATGATCAACGATAAACATAAAACACTTGCTCCCTGTTAGGGACTCTTGTGTATAGGCCTACATAAATCCGTGCGTACCAACTCATGGATTTTTGGCTTTCTGCTGGGACGTCTTATTGGGGAATGGAATCTTGCTGCAACTTCCCTTTGATGTAGGATACATAGGGTATTTGGCTTAGTCAGCCATAAGCTAGGTTGTCATGAGCTGCCTTTTGAAGGTACTTGTGGTCGAGGTGATTGAACCGAGCATACCATAATTGGGCGTGCGATTGGGAAGAAAGGAAATAATAGGAGGGAGCTGCTATGTTCTTCAACTTGTAGACACCATGCTCTAGAGTTAGTATCAAACTCAACTAGCACCCCTAGGCCATAGATCTTACTTACTAACAAGAGGTGAAGGCAAAGACCAGGCACGTAGAGTACTTGTGATATGAAAGCACCTCCATGTCCATTTGGAACAATTTGAATCTCTCCAATGCGACGAGCAGGAATTGAAGAACTATTGGTGATGAAGACATTGCCTTGCATCAAATGTAAGTGCTCACTACCTTCCTTCGACAGAATCATGTGATGGGAAGCGCCACTTCCATGATCCATTATTGAGCGAAGGAAACCATCAACATCGCGTCCTTGGAGCGTGATGGCTCCAAGACTTCCAAATGTAGAAACATTGATGACGATGAAGCAATTGCTGCTCTTGACGACTTGGAATTCTTCTTGAATGTCTCTAGTGAGCTAAAATATGTGTTACATGCTGATTAGTCTCTTAAACAACCCCAAAACATGCTTATTTAATGTAAAAATCCTAGAACAAGGAGTGGTTCGAGAGAACTAAAACAGGGAGAGGTTCTAGACTGTTGAGAACCAAAACTTTCTATAAATAGGCATTCTATCCTCCATGCAGCCTTAATCTTGTTTTTGTAGATTGTACACGATAGAGCTTTGCTGTCTACACCCCGTTTGTGGAGGATTCCTCAGCCAGAGCTGCCCATCATCACCCTCCCATTATTAGGCACCTGCTGTCCAGCCATTCCACATAGTTCGTGACTATCTTTAGTCCTCTCTTTACTATTGTCAGCCAAGCGACTGTTGCTGATCACTCCACTGCTGTTGCACAGCCAGCCATGTTAGCAGACTGCTGTGTTTTCAGGCTCCAACTGCCACCCAGCCATCGACTCTCCTCCAGCTATCACCTTCACTCCAGCTGCTGTGTTTACTGATTTTGTCTCCTCTCCAGCTGTTACCATCATCACTACAATTTGCATTGCTGTCTTCTCTCTCTTGACAGCTGTGTTTGCTGCATACTCTCTTCTGCCGGTTTGGCATCATGTTTGACTTTCCCAGATGCATTTACTGGTGTCTAACACCTTTTCCATCGTAGACTCCTTTTTGCTGTAATGGACGCTTAAGTAAGGACAACCCTTGGTTAGTATGCAAGGCTAGTTGAAGTTTCTAGAAGATTCTAGAACATTTTAGAAATATTTGCATCATCACTTATGTCATCACTGATGTCAACATGCTATGTGTTAGAAGCATGTCATGCCACGTGTTGATGTGTATTTGTGCCATGTGGCATCCTCTTGTAATGACATCTGTCCCCCTTAACCTCTCTAGGCTATAGTATAAATAGGGGTCATGGGCTACAAGCCCTTCAGTGTGGCCAACACTAGTTGTGAAGCTCCTGCAAGGTATGTCCTCTTCAAGTTTATGTCTTGTTTTAGTCTTGTCTTGTAATTAAGCCACGCTCTTGTGAGCATTCTCTTGTAATTGAGTTATCTCGCTATCAAGTTCTAGTTCAATTTCTTGTTCAAGTTTGCTCTGGTGAGCATTCTCTTGCAATTAAGTTCTCTTGTAATCGAGTTATCTCGCAATCAAGTTCTAGTTCAATTTCTCTTTCAAGTTCTTCTCTTGTGAGTTGTGAGAGCAATCTCCTCGGTCTCGAAGAGCACTTGTTATGTCCATAATAGTTTGGCAAGACTGTCCTACCACGATTTTGCTGAGTTGTGGAGTCCAATGATGGAAGGTATTGTTGCTTCTTTACAAAGTATCTAGCAACAAATCCAAGAGCTTCAAGAAAGTAATGCAAGGCTACAAGTAAAGCAAACACAAGCTTTGGGCTTAGCTGTGCAAGATCTACAACGATAACTTCAAGAAATTCAAGAGAGAAGCCTATATCAAGCCAGTGGTCCATTAGCTGCTGTTAGCCTTCATGATCGACATAAGGAAGAACCAAAGGTCAGTCTTCCATAGAAATTTGATGGCACAAGGTTAAAATTCAGAGGCTTCCTCCAATGGGTACGATTGTTTATATGTATGCAACTAGATCATTACACATTGGAGAAGTAGACAGAGTAAGAGTAGCTGAAACAAAGATTAGAAATCTATGCCAAGGGTCGAGACCTCCCTCGGTATATGCATTAGAATTTCGGCAACTCACATTGATTTAACATGGTATGAGGATTATTTTGTTAGTTAATTCCTTTGGGGGCTGAAAGATGATGTTAAAGATCGTTTGCTCACCATACCAAAGGTGTATACACTTGGTGAATTTCTCTCTTAAGCAATTGAATGTGACAACCGCCTATTTGAGAAGACAAGAAAGATGTTGAGGAGCCACTTTGAATTCGAACATGATAAAGACTTTTGAAGACCCAACCATCCAAGAAGTCCAAGTATCTAAGGCAGAGCCTATGCAAATTGATATGACACGGTTCAAGCCATTGGCAGCTCAAAAAGAAAATAGGCGGTGCATTAATAGCTAAATATTGACTCAACAAAGGAAGGATGAGAATTCATGTCGCCACTACTCCATCATTTTTGGGAAACATTGATGTCCAGCCTTAGTAGCAACCATGGGTCTCCTTCTATTTGCATATCCAATGTTTAGCTTTATATTACCAATAAAGATTCACCTGGGTGGAAGACAGATAGACAAACAAGCTTTGTTAGACTCTAGAGCCACAACATGCTTCATGGACGAGAAATTTGTAGAGCAACATGGTATATAACTTCTAAGGAAAGCAAAGTTGGTATGTGTAGAAGTAATTGATGGTCAACCTCTTGCTTTGAGAGATGTCAAGTATGAGACTTAACCCATAAAAGTTACCTTAAGGAGTCTTGTATCAGATATAGCCTTCAATATCATCCATTGCCCAAATAGTCCTGCCGTTATTGAGTTGCCTTGGCTAAGATTACATAACCGTGATATTGGAGGTCTAGAAAGGTGAACCAAGGCAAGTGCAAAATAATAAAAGGAAGAAATCTCAACCAATATACATTGGGGCAAAAGTGTTGATGTGTCGAGCAAAAAAACATCCATCCTTTTTGATTTATGCAATTCCAATGGAGAAGCCAAAGGACGAAAGCTTGGACACACTTCCACCTCCATATGCAAAGTTTAAGGACGTGTTTGAAAAGAAGAATGCAGATATGCTATTGAAACACCAATCTTATGATTGTGCAATAAATCTACAAGAAGGAGCCCAACAAAGCCATATCTATATGTTGTTTCAAGATGAGTTAGTAGAGCTCAGGAAATATATTGATGGGAATCTTGCCAAGGGATTTATATGTCATTCAAAATCTCTAGTTGAGGTGCTCCAATTCTCTTTGTCTAGAAAAAAGATGGATCCCTCTGTATGTGTGTAGATTATAGAGGACTAAATAAGATTACTATTAAGAATTACTACCCTCTTTCCTTGATTCAAAAACTCCTTGAACGACTTGGGAAAGCCAAAGTCTTTACCAAGATAGATCTTTGCGGCACTTACAAACTTGCCATGATAAAGGAAGGTGATGAATGAAAGACGGCTTTTTGCACAAGGTATGGGCATTTTGAATATGTTGTCATGCCATTTGACCTCATGAATGCTCTAGTAGTTTTTCAATATATGATGAATGATATCTTTTGAGAATACTTGGGACCGAGGGTATGATTCCATCTTGGTGGTGGTTGATCGATTCACAAAAATGGCACACTTTATCCCAACAACCAAGAGTATCAATGGAGAAGGGACAGCAAGGCTCTTCCTAGAATAGGTATATTGGCATCATAGGCTACCTAATGATATTGTCTGTGATAGCAGATCCCTGTTTATATAGCAGCTCAAGATCCTTCTGGTGTAGATGATAGTATACAGGAGGAGGGAACAATCTTTCTGGTAGTCCTAAGCTGTAGGTGATAGGTTCCATGGCTGTTTGAGCAGGGCAGCAGCAGTTTTTCAGTGTTTCTCATGATGAAACTCTAAAATTTCTCTCTACACAGTGTTCTCTCTCATCCCTAACCATTTCTCAAGTTATCTCAGTATTTTCTAGCAATTTGAGCCATCAAAGGGAGAGATTTCAGTAATCTCTGCTGTAAACCCTAACTCACTGTAGAAATTAGGGTTTTGATAGCCGCCTCTAGATGTTGCTTAGAATTGAGAGTCTAGGACTTGAATTCCAGCAGCTGAAATTGAGGAATTTCAAGGAGATTTAATAGGCCAGCTAGCCAATTTCAGATTTGGGGTTGAATTTGTCTTTCAAAGAGTAGGGACCAGGGTGAAGGCCAATTCCCAAGCAAACCAAGGGGCAAATTGGTTTGGAGGCTTGCTGGCTAGTTCTGATAGTGAGAAGCACTTGGATTAGTGGAGGAGATCAGAGGATCTCATTTGTACTCCTTCCATTGGCAATATAAGATAAAGAAATACTACAAGGGGCGCCAATTTTGGAGCCAACTAAGTGTCCAATGTTTGAGATTAAAGTGGTTAAGTAAGCGTTTTCAGTCTATGTGAATTTTATGCTTGTTGTAGTTAGTACTTAAGTAGGGAATCACCACCCTTTCCAAGAAGGAAGGTTAGTTTCAGATCAAACAAGCTTAAGAGAAATATAAGAGAAATGCAGATAAGCTTTGCATGCAATATTCATGATACAAAATTGGAGATCTAGTTTGGTTCTTCGATGTGATCTATGTTTTTGTCGCTCCTCCCATAAATTGAATTATCAACGACTTGGGTCCTTTAAGATTCTTGGCGAAGTAAATCTAGTCACTTGTCATCTCTAGCTTCCCCAGTCCATGAAAATCCATCTTATATTCCACATTTTAGTCTTGGAGCCATATTATCATATAGCTAGTATCCCTGGAAGAATACCAAAGTCATCGCCTCCAATCATAATTGAAGATCACCAATAATATGAAGTAGATTAAATCCTAGATTCAAGAATTTCAAGAGATAAGTGTATAGTATCTTGTTCATTGGAAGATGTAAGTGAATGAACATGGAAACGGGCTTTACATCTTCAAAGAGCTCTTGTTAAGGTTTGCGAATTTCATCTTTAACATCTAACCAAGTCAAGCCCTATTCAAAAGCATACCATTGTCCCTGATAGAACTTAGTGCTAGAAGGGGGGGGGGGGGGGGATAATGTAACAGACACTCAAGCAAGGACAGACCTTGGTTTGTATGCAAGCTGGTATAACCTTTGGTTCCATGAAGTTTCTAGAAGATTCTAGAACATTTTAGAAGATATCTACATCATCACTTATGTCATCGCTGATGTTAGCTTGCCATGTGTTAGCATGCATATCATGCCATGTGTTAATGTGCATGTCATGCTATGTGGCATCCTCTTGTAATGACTTGTGTCCCCCTTAACCTCCCTAGGCTAGAGTATAAATATGGGTCATTGGCTACAAGCTCTTCAATCTTGCCAACACTAGTTGTGAGGCTTCTGCAAGGTCAGTCCTCTTCTAGTTCTTGTCTTGTTCTGCTCTTGTTGTGTATCGAGTCACGCACATCTGAGCATTCTCTTGTGATCAAGTTATCTCGCAATCAAGTTCTAGTTCAATTTCTCTTTGAAGTTTTTCTCTTGTAAGTTGTGAGAGTAATCTCCTCGCACTTGAAGAGCACTTGCTATGTCCATAAGATCCCCTTCCATCAAGTGCACCTCATTACACTCTATACCACACCAAGGGGTTCTTCACACATAGGCATAGCTTTTAGGACCTCTCATTTCTCTTATGTAGGTGGTGTATATGTGATGGAGGCTTGTCCTTTGATACATACTTTCGGACTATCTCTCCACAGAGACAACATCAAGTACGGAGCATTTGGTACCACAATTCGCCTCTATGGCTTTATCTAGTGGACACTTGCTAATCTAGTTGACATTTGAATAAGGCTTATGTGTCCTAGTGCCGCTACCTCCACTAGAACCTTATGGAAACATTCATGTTCTAGTGCCTTTGTATAAATGGGCACTCATTGGATATCCATCGCCAATTTTTGCCTACCCACCTCTTGCTTCTATTTCTTTACCTTCTCCACCGCCACCACCTTACACGCACTAGGAGGGTACCTATCTTCTTAGACACCTCATGATTCTTCATCCTCATCAATCAAGCATGCATTTAATGATAAGACTCGTTTAATAGATCTAACAATACCACTTTGTCAAATCTGATGAGAGATCTCCTTGACTCACAAAACCTATGGGATATTGTGTAGAGGTTGAAACCCCAACGTGATCTCGTACTTATTCCATACGAGGTGGTCCGCTCATGGAAGGCTAGGAACATCTCCGCTATTGTTGAGTTGATGTAGGGCTTATTGCTAGAGTCTCATTCAGAGCTTCAGCACTTTGACTTAGCGTCTTGAGTGTTGTGAATACTTGACTAACTGCTATGCGGCTCGAGATAGGACGACTCGCATAAATCTAGACAATGAGTTTTAGAACCTCAAAATCACTATTGGGAATGACTTGAAGATCAAGTTGGCAGAGTATTGGTGACTCCTCGTTGAATTCTCCACTACAAGGGCTTCTAATTCTCCCTAATGACCAAGTTATATTGTTTCTAAACAAGTTGCCAAGGAAGTATTTCAACTTTGTGTAGCGAGTGATCTCACAACCCACTATGTGCACATTCTATAAATTTGAGTGTCAACTACTACGTTACGTTCGACTGTTCAATTAGTTTCATGGGGCATCTCCTATAGAGGGGGCTCTTGTTGCTTCTTCCCCAAAGGGGCAATAAGGGAAGAGCAAGGAAACTCAAAATTCCACTCTGACTCAAAATCAATCTAGCGAGACTCAAGGGAACACCCAATCATCTCTCAAATCCGGATGGCAGAATGTATTGAAGAAAAATTGGTATTGTCAACATGATAAAAAAGCTAGCCACTTTCATGATGAATGTTGATCAAAGGCTGGCGGCGCATGGCTAAAACCCAAGTCCCAGACCCTTGCCTCTCAGTCGAGCAACCCCTAGCAGAGAAGGAAGGGTGGTAGCAATCAATCTCAATGGAGAGGTTAGGCTCACACTGCCACCATAGTCAACAATGTTCTCAATGCCAAAGGGCTTGTCTGATTGGTTTGTAGAGGCCTACATTGTCTCTATAAAGACATTTGAGGATGTGGGTCTCATTCACATCTGCGCGTTGCCTTCCAATGAGGTGATTGCAAAGATCCACTCGTCACAGTGAAGTACTTCAGCTACTCCTTGGATTGTGGATAACGGAGCTACTCATCATATGACCCCGCTCTCGAGCATTTTCATCTCCCAAGCCCCTGCAACCAGAATAGTTCGTGTCAAGAACAACTCCTCTAGATTCAGGCTCACGGTCGCATTAGTTTTGCCATTGACCATGCCCTAGATTGTAGTACATTGGATGATGTATACTATGTCCCCTAGCTTGGGTTTGAAAATTTTGAAGGGAGAGATCGGTAGTGGCAGCTAATGGGTCCTTGACATGTCCTTAATTCCCATGTGGCTCCACAATTTGACATCATGATCTCATGGGTCCTTGACACATTGTTAATTGCTCCATGATCTGGCATCATGAGCTTAATTTTTGTACATTAATTAATTGATTAATTGATTAATGAATGAATGAATTATAACGAGAGAGGTAGTAATTTTGACGATACCCTGAAACACATTCTGGAACACTTTCTATATGCACAATTTGCAATGAGGCATAGCCTAGTGGCTTGTACCATGTGACAAAGTTTCTTTTTGAGCCGATAGCCGAGGGCTTCGAGTTCCATTGCTTCTAGGCTTTAGCCATTGCATGAGAGCCTACAAACATCAAGTGTCTCTAGCATTTTCGCTTAGGACATCTCGGATATGACTCTCTTTATGAGCTATTATGTCGACAAATAGTGAAGGGCCTTTCACACTTGAAGGTCTTGAGATATATTTCTAGCATGTCAACTCGGAAAATGACATTGTATCTCATTTCCTCAATAGTCCATACAGAGAGTTGAGTCTCCTTTGAGATTGATTCATGTTGAAAAACGCACTTTATTTCTTTTTGATTGTGGACTGTTTCTCTAGATACATATGGGATTACTTTCTTAAGAATAAGTCAAATGCTTTCACATATTTTTTTTCTTGAGTGTTGTTGGCTCGTAACCAGACTAGATGTCGTGTTGGTTGCATGAGAAGTGATAGTGGTGACGAGTTTACCTCCTACAAGTTCTCCGAGTCTCTATTGGAGAATGGCATCTCCCGCTAGCTCACCTCTACTAACTGTCCCTCATAGAATGGAGTCAGTGTGTGTAGGAATTCGACCATCATGAACATGGCATGCTCTATGTTGATCATAACAAAGCTCCTTGATTGTCTATGGCTTAAGGCTGTTAATATCTCGTTGTTCGTCCTCAACTGATACTTGATTGCGGCTATCCCTCAGTGGACTCTACAAGGCATTATTTGGCGAATGGCCAATAGTTTTCCACTTTAGAGTCTTTGGGTATTGTGCCTACGTGCACACTCTTGATGATCACATAGGAAAGCTCACTTCTCGAGCTGATCTCTTGATCTTTGTAGCAAGAGTCTATGGTTTGGATCCTTGGATGAACAAGGTGATTGTTAGGAGAGATGTAGTTTTTGATGGAAGGGATATTGTGCAGTATTTTGCATTGGATTTTGAGTCGATTCTTCATCCTACACCATCTGATACTACCTATTGAGCTAGGACTTCTTCCGGCTCATGATGCAGTTGGAAATTCTTTCACTCCCAAGCACCCTATGTGAGGTCTGTTACCTTGTTGGTACCAGTAGACCATGCGAGATTCAAGGATCCTTCTATTGGATTTCACTCTAGAGGGCTCCAGAAGACGTGTCTGGCTTGCACCTCAGGCATCATTTGCATTGCTATTAACGATTGATTACATAGCGCATTTTGAGCCGGATAGTTGGCTAGAGGCTCTTCAACATTCCCAATGGCGAGAGACCATTGAAAAGGAGCTCGAGAGTATTGACTGCAATGAGACTTGGACTTTGGTAGATCGTCTGAGTCACAAGAAAGTCATTGGGATGAAGTGGATTTTTCAAACCAAGCTAAAAGTTGATGGAACTTTAAACAAATATAAGGCTCGCCTTGTAGTACAAGGGTTTTAATAGAAGCAAGGCATTGACTATGAAGAGACCTTTGCTCCTCTTTCGCGGTTGACATCATTCCGTTTGTTGGTTGCGCTAGCCGCTCACCACGGTTGGCGGATTTATCAAATGGATATCAAAAGTGCCTTTCTCAATAGTATTTGGAGGAGTTAAAGGAAGTAGCGTGGTCTTGGTTTTAGAGGATGGATGAGTTCTTTTGAATTACGGATACCATTCTATTCCTTATGACTCGAACTTCTATGTACATATCACTTCAGAGGGGGTCAACTACATCTTGCTTTATGTAGATGATTTATTGATTACTGGTTGAGATTCTATTGCCATAGTGGAAATTAAGGCCAAGCTTTATGCTACTTTTAAGATGTCAAGCCTTGGTTTGTTGTTTTATTTCTTGGGGATGTAGGTATTTTGTTTTGAGGGTATTTTTGTATCTCAGCAGAAGTATGCTCTTTAGCTAGTGGAATAGTATTTCACTGATCATACACTACTTGTAGCCACACCACTTGATCCCACTGTCCACTTGTCTAAAGATACCCCAGGACAATCCTTTGATGAGTATACCTATAGATCTATAGTAGGGAAACTTCTTTGGTTGATTTATACTAGGCCTGATTTAGCTTACTTAGTCAGTCTACTCACTGCTCAGTTAGTATTTCACTGCACCTCACATGTTACATTGGATTGCTTGTTTGCATGTTTTGAGATATATTTGGTGTACGTATGCTTATGGCATGGCTTATGGTTCTGGTTTATATTTGCAGGGCTACACTGATTGAGATTGGGTAGGAGACCCCGACACCTAGCATTCCCACGACGGCTACCTTTGTACATTGGCATGGCTCCCATTTCTTGGTCAAGCTGTAAGTAAGAGACAGTGGCGGCTTCCACGGTTGAGGGTGAGTATCGTGTGTTGTTTGATGGTACCATTGAGGTCATCTACTTGAGGAGTCTATTGGTGGCGCTTCATTTCCCTTGTGACTCTCCTACCATTGTGACTGTGACAACCAGAGTGCCATTGCCCATGCGGGCAATCCGATCATCACACCACAAACGTAGCATGTGGGAGTCCACTTCCACTTCACAAAGGGAGCATGTTGAGCTGGGTAGTATACGGCTAGAGTTAGTGCCATCATTTGACAACTATGCAAACATATTGACCAAAGTGGTCGGCCGGTGTTGCAGTACATTCTACCTAGGATCAGCTTGAGTACACTCTCTCCTACTTCAGCTTGACAGGGAGAGGGTGCCACACTTCAGCTTGGATTAGGAAGGTTGCCACTTGGCAAAACTTCCCCATGTAAGTGCAGAGAAGATTGTTGGGGTTTGGAGAGGGCTCATTCTAGCTGTGAGAGAGAGAGAGAGAGAGAGAGAGAGAGCTCGCCATTGCTGTTGTAGCAATTCTTAGGCTAGGGAGAGGGGGTGATTGATCCAGGAGGCCTTCTAGTGGGAGGTGACAGCATGGAAAGGTAGTTGGGCAGCTGGCCACAGCCCAATTTGGGCCTTGAGACTGCAGGCGACAGCAACAAACCTTCTTTGGAGCAGGGCAGCGACAGATCAGATCAGATTTTCACAATGAAACTCTGAAATTTCTCTCTCTTCATCATTCTCTCTTGTTCCTCACACTTTCCTCAACATATCTCAGCCATTGGTAGCATATTCCAGCCAAATTTGATGGACAGTAGAGAGAGGACCTAAGCCAAAGATTGAAGGCTTAGTACAGTGAAATCAGCAGTTGGAAATTTGAAGCAATTGCTAGAGATTTGAGAAGCCAACCCATCCCAATCAGATTTGGGGCTAGATTTGACATGCCAATGTTCAATTGAAGGTCAAGTCTTGGGTGAAATCAAGGAGCAAATAGACAAGAAGCTTGTTGGTCATTTGCGATAGCAAGATGCAATTGATGGAATCTCAATGTATTCCATCTAGATTGCAATACCAGATAAAGAAATGCTGCAAGTGCCATCAATTTTGGGCCAATAGGTTGTCTATTGTCCAAGTTCAAGTGGCAATGTTGCATTTTCAGTTTATGTGAATTTTGTGCTTGCTGTAATTAGTGCTCGATCAGATTTACCACCCTTGTCGAGAAGAAGGCTAGTTTCATGGTTCCATTGCTTGGATACCATCAATTCCCTTGGCGGGCTTGAGGCACCTGATTGGAGGTTAGAAGCTTTGCTCTAGTGGTGAAATTGTATCTAGTTGACCAATTACAGCAAGGATGTCTTCTAGCAGTGATGATGCATCTCAATTTGAAAAGGCACATAATGAAGGGGAAAATGCAATGCCTGATCTTGGAATAGGCTCACATCAGGGATATCAAGAAGAAAATGTGCATGTTGACAAATAAATACTAATGACTAGCAAGGAAGTGAAGAATATGATGACTCCTTTAAAGCTCGATTAAGGACAGCAATAGACATCTTTGCCCATTGGCTAAGGATCCACAGTTTGAGAGTTTCTGAATTCTTCTTAGAAGGACAACAAGGGCAAGAAGAAGATTTCATTCTTGAAGGCTTTTGAGACAACAAGAAGCTTCCATTGAACAACCAACATAATCTAAAGATGCACCAAAGGTTGGTGATGAGCAAAAGCAATTAGTACCAGTGGGGCAAGGACATTTTGGTAGTGCCAATTCAATGGGTTTTGGATAGCTAGGCATGCCTGCAAGTATGGGGCAGCCAGGATACTTTGGTAGTGGTACTATTTTTTCATGCTATGGTGGGCCAAGGATCGCATATAGGTATGTATGGCACAACTCCTTATGGTATGTTGTGCAACAAAGTCCAATGTATCCTAGTATGGCTAGTGGAATGCACAACCCCATGTATGGTAGCATTGGCATGATGCGTGGGCACAAAGTGGTATGTATAGTAATGCATCTATACCCCCCGGTGCTTATGGAGCTCAAGGGATGAGTATTGGTCATGCGAATGCTTCTTATGGTGCTGGTCATGATGTATATGCACCAAATGTACCCTTTTTGCTATAGCTAGTTTATAATAACTTGATTCCCAAAGGGGCAGCAAAGGACTATGAATGAAGGTGGAAAAGGGGTGAAGTTTGAGGCCTTCAGTGGTGCACAAGATAGGCTGAAAGCTTTGACTTTCATTTAGTTGTTTGATGTAGCCTATCGGGGAGGCAACTTCACTGAATCCTCAAAGATTCGAAAGACAATCACTTTCTTGAAGGGAAATGCATTGCAGTGATGGACCACACTTTTAATGCAGGGTAGAGCATTGTCAACATGAAGCAAATGTTTACTTCAAATTGGTTGATAAGTATTTTGGATGTGGATATTATGACAGCTTGGAATAAGCTAGATGCAACTCAATGCAAGAATTTGGAGCAATATAACAAGAAGTTTTGGGAGGCATTGCTGCTTATGACTTCTTGCTATCTAGTTTCCCTTGATGAGCAAGTTGAGAAGTATGTTTGTGGGCTGCGAAAAGGAATCAGGGATTTTTACATTAAATCCATCGTGTCTAGTATGTAATAGCTCATAGAAACAACTAGTACAATTTATGGTTTGTTGTGTGGGAAAGATTTGGGCATCCAAGACATGGATGAAAAGTCGAATAAGAAGTTATCAAAGGTTGAGAAAACGGGCAAATCTGAAAGCTGGGATGAAAAGAAGCAAAAACAGCAAGAAAAGGGTTGGAAAATGGTTGCACAATGTAGGGAATTAAGGGGTTGCAAATAAATGTTTTGTTTGTGAACAGGAGGGTCAAATGGCAAAGGATTGTTTCAATAGGCAGCAAGCTGGAAATTTTGAAAATCGGGGAGATTCCAAGGGAAAGAAGTCCAAAACATATGTTGGTTTGGTGCCTGATGTAGTTAGTGATGATCAGCCCAATGATGATGCTACTGAGCTGTGTAGGGAATGGGAAGAAACTAGAGATCAGCATGCATTGATCTTCTTTGATAATGGGGGATGAGCCAACTTTATCTCCATGGATATGGTAGCCTATCTAGGCATCAGAGAGGATGAGATGGGACCCATGGGAGAAGTTGGTATGGTGTGTAAGGGCCATGTAGAGCTTGTCACAACACTCATTGGGAAGCCTTGCTTACATATATAGGGCTATGTGGACAATGAAGAGTTTTTCATTGCACCACTTAAGGGTTATGATGCATTGCTTCATATGCCTTGTGCCAAGTGTGCATGTAGCTATTGACTTGCGTGCTAAAGTGATTACTATTCAACATAAGGGCAAGGCCCATATCATGGATATAAAATTGAGAGAAGAATCTATCCCTATTATATCGGTTGTTGCTATTTTTAATGTAATGAAAATAATCTTTGAGTGTACTTGGTTTTCACCAAGGATAAGGATAATAATGAAAATGTTAGAAATTTGTCTAAATTGAATTGTTTGGGATGTCTTTGTCAATGATATCTTTCCATCCATCCCATTGTTAAGTGGATCCATTGTGTTGGCCTATACTAATAGCTTAATAAGGAATGTATCCCATAAAGGATTAATAGCTACAAGGTTTGCACTCCAAGACAATGTTGAAGACTGTAATTACAACAATGGTGAAATAAAGACAACAGTATACGCCAATCCAACTGTGGGCAAATAGCCAAGAAAGCAAGTTCCCACTGCCTGGAATGTCCGAGCAGCAACTAGAATACAGAGAATGCAACTATTAGTGACTAAGCACGGACCACCAGTATCAGAGACTATCATGACTCAAAGTGTCAGTAAACCATATATCTCGTAAGCGTATATATAACTGACAGTGTTGATAGAGGTAAGTACCGGTGTCATCAGAATCTGAATAATGAATGCTGGGTTGAGCCACCAAACAGGCTATAAATAGCGCCCAAAAAATAGAAAATCCCAGCACCAGGTTGGCTGCATTTAATGCAGCTACTGCAGGAAATCTAGCCAACTACACAGCAAATCTGGCCGACTGCAGGTGCTGATGTGGCACTGATGTCCGTACTGTCCAGCTGTCTAGGAAATGACTCTCTAACACCCCCCCTCAGATCCTGGACGGATCAAAAGACTGAGGGATCTGGAATGTTGCCGAAGAAGAGCCTAGGGAAGCACCTTTGTAAACAAATCTGCAAGATTTTTTCCGTCTTGCAATACTCCACATCAATGGTCCCATCCAGAAGCTTCTCTCGAGTGAAGTGATACTGGATCTCAATGTGCTTCGTCCGGGCATGGAATACTGGATTCCGGACCAAGGCAATGCAACTCTCATTGTCGCACCGCAGAAGAATAGGACGACTCTGGGGGCAACCAAGCTTCTCCAACAATCTCCGAAGCCACACAACCTCACATGTGGTGGAAGACACAACCTGATACTCTGCCTCAGTAGAAGAAAGGGCTACTGTGGGCTGCTTCTTGCTACTCCAAGAGATAACACTTGTACCCAAGATAAAACAATAGCTTGTAGTAGACCATCGGTGGTTCACATCTCCAGTCCAATCCGAGTCACTCCAACCTGCAAGAACCAGATCTGTAGCATCTGTACCTGCGGGATAAGAAATCCCTAAGTCAGAGGTCCCCCTCAAATACTGACGTATCCACAGGGCAGCCTACCAATGCACCTGTTTGGGTTCTGTCATGAACCCAGCCAAAAGACCCACAGCAAAACAAAGATCAACACGAGTGTTGAGAAGCAAATCAAGGATCCAATCAACTGACGGTAGCGTGAAGCATCCATCACGGGAGAATGTGAGTGTGAAGTGGCCTTTCAATTCGGATCCATAGGAGTAGTAATGGGCTGACAAGTCTCCATCTCAAAAGTCATCAAGAGCTCCTGAGTGTATCTCTGCTGAGAGATGAAAATTTCCCTCTGAGACTGATAAATCTCATGACCCAAGAAGAAATGAAGAAGCCCCAAATCCGTCATCTCGAATGCCTGATGTAAGGTTGTCTTGGTCTCTCGGACCTTCTGTGCATGATCCAGTGTCAAAATCAAATTATCAACACATAACACGAACATCACACGACCAATCTCGGAAGGGTATACATAAAGCTACGGATCGGCCTTGGAGCGCCGATATCCCAACTTCGACTGAAGAAACGAGTCAATCTTCTCGTTTCATTCACACGGAGCTTGCTTGAGACCATACAAGGCCTTCAGCTTGTAAACTTTTCCATCCGAGGATCCAAAGCCAGGAGGCTGCTCAACATAGATCTCCTCTTGCAAGTCACCATTCAGAAAGGCTGACTTCACATCCAATTGATAAACAGGCCATCTCCTATGGCCAACCAATGCAAGAACAACTCGAATAGTTGCCATACGAGCAGTGGGAGCAAAAGTATCATGGAAATCAATGCCTGGGCGCTGAGTAAAACCTTTAGCAACAAGGCGAGCCTTGTGCTTGTCCAAAGAACCATCGCTAAGATACTTGGTCTTGAAGACCAATCACCTTCTCGTGAGAGGGACGAGGCACAAGGGACCAAGTGCCATTCCTCTCAATAGCCTCTAACTCGGCTTTCATGGCCTTCCACCAACGATCAGACTGCAAAGCCTCCTTCACTGAAGTGGGCTCTCGATCCTGCATAACACGGGTCAGTAAACAATAGTTGAAGCAGACAAGCTCCGAAGAATGTGCCTGGTTCCTCAGTGACCTCCGCGGTCCATCCTGTGGTTCCCACTCCTTAGGGACCCCCTTGATCCCTGAATCTCGGAGGGTGTCACGGGCCCAACGAGGAGGAGGACGAACCTCTCCCCGTCGCTCTCCATCTGTTGAAGACTCAAGAACATCCACCGGCAGAAGCTCCTTGGGGTGGTCGGTGGAAGAGAAGACTCTGAATCGAAAGAAGAATCTCCATCAAGAGGCTCTGGCTCCAAAGGAATTGTCTCAGGAGCCCAACTCTTTCCTAGATCTCCAAGGACGGGGTGCTCCTCACCCCCCTCTGTGGCCGAACCGCACATCTCGGCTCGTGTAGATATCCCGCTTAACGGGATCAAACAAACGATAACCTTGGGATTGGGAGCTATAGCCAATAAAAACCTGTCGTCGGGAAGCCGCCTCAAACTTATCACGCTGCGTCTTCGGAATGTGCACATAAGTATCACACCCAAAGATCCTGAAATAAGAGACATCAGGCTTAGTCTCGAAATAAGCCTCAAAAGGTGTCATCCTGTCAACGGCCGAAGTGGGAGATTGATTAAGGATGTGAACTGCGGTAGCCACTGCCTCAGCCCACAGAAACTGAGGTGTCTTGCGGTGCTCCATCATAGTGCGTGCCATCTCGATCACACTTTGGTTCTTCCGCTCCAAAATGCCATTCTCTTTGGGGAGTGTTGGTGTTAGTAAACTCCTGGTGAATGCCCCCTATCTGCACAAAAACGAGCAAACTCATTAGACATAAATTCACATTCCTTGTTTGAACGCAAGGTCTTCAGTTGCCGGCTAGAATGGTTCTCCTCAAAGAGAAGCCAATCCTTGAAATGAGAGAGCCTCCGACTTCAAAGTCAAGAAATAGGCCCAAGTCATCCTGCTATAGTCATCTACGATCAACATGAAGTATAAGCTCCCCTTCAGGGACTTGGTCCTCATCGGGCCACAAAGATTCGTAGATACAAGCCCGCCTAGAAGCTTTGTTGGGAATCGCATCCCGATGCAGTTTTCCACGAATGCAAGACACACGACTGATGGCACACCACTATGTCCGGCAAGCCTCGGACAAATGACCCTCGCGACGCCTTCCGAAGGTACTTGTAGTTTAGGTGGCCCAACCAAGCATGCCATAGCTTGGACTGTGTCTGAGACGTAAGAGGAAGAGAAGTAAGAGCTGAAGAAGACTTCAATTTGTAGACTCCATTCTCCTCATACCCTGCAGAGAGAACCTTCCTCGATCCACGATCAAGGACTCCAACAGTATCATTGTCAAACTTCACCAAGAGGCCAAGAGCACAAATCTTATAAACCGAAAGTAAATGATACCCCAATCCTGGCATATGTAACACCTAGAGGTGTGGGTACCACCACGTCCATTTGCAATAAGCTACATCTCACCCCGTGCAGCAATAGACACAGAAGAGTTGTCTCCAATGAGAATCTGCCCACGCGAAGGTCGCAAATGGGCAACATCAACAAACGAAGGAGTCATGTGCTGTGAGACACCACTGTCCACAATCCACTCTCGAGCGTGCGGAGCTGTCATCGCAGCATCAGAAGTTGTCGGTGTTGAGTCCAATGACTGCTAAGTGTAGAAAAGCAGCTGACGAGGGTGTAGCCACCGCTCCAGAGTCCTTCGTGTTCTTCATCTTGGTATCCTTCTTGTCTTTGTCGGGGCAATCCTTCTTCCAGTGACCGGTCTTACCACAAATACGGCAAGTTGATTCCTTCTCCTTGTCCTTCTTGGATTTGTTGTCCTCCTTTTGGTCCTTTCCCTTCTTCCGAGAGGCTTGACCAACCAATGCCTCTGATTTGGAAGCATTCTATCCTTTCAATTGTTTCTCTTGGTTCAAGACCATAGGAACCAACTCTTTCCACCAAAGAGTCGACTCCTGCCTTGAAGCAATAAGAGCGGAATAAAAAGTACCGAATCGTGGCGGCAATTGGGATAGTAAAGTGATATCCATGTCTTCGGAGGAAATAGGCTTCCCCACATTTTGAACCTGCATCTAAAGGTGCCGAAGCTTATTGATGTGTTCCCGAAGCGAAGAAGACTTATTCACGGACAAAGTCCACATCTGCACCTTCAAAGAAACCCTCTTCATCAGGGTCATCCGGTTGTTCATCTGATCGAGCTCCAGCCATATCTCACGAGCCACCGTCAAGTGCTGGATGTGAGCTATCAGAGTTGTGGTGCAAGACAGAAATAGAAAAGATCGAATCCTGGCATTCAGTTTGTCCCAATGAGATTGGGCCTTGGTCAAATCCGCACGAGCATTGGAAGAGAGTTTGGACTCATCCCTCACCGAGGGCCTGTTAATCTCCTCCATCACCAGTTTTGCCAAATCATAAGACTCTAAAATGGCCAACATCATCACCCGCCAGATGCGACAATTGTCACCATCAAGCTTTTGATCTATTGGAAGAGCCGGTAGGACAGGCACCTTCCTATCCATGATTGCATGGAACTCCAAATCAGTCTCTGAAGACATGTTAACCTGTAATACTTGCACAAACGCAAAAGCAAACCCCTCTAACTGTAAAAACGCAACCTTCTAGGACTGATGCCTTTGCTGCCCAAATCTTCTTCACTTGCCAGAGGCGATGAAAAAGTTTAATCTGCAATGGAAGGCCTCAAACGCAGCCTTCCTCACCTACGAACAGCAATAACCTGCAGCAAATTCACCGATTAGACTCCTTTCCTGCACGCCCACGCTCGCTTCAGCCCTGATCTAATGCGCAGCCCTCTCGTGCACCCTCGAAACTTGGAAACGCAGCCTTGTGTCGTGCTGAAATCTCCTCTTCAGATAGGTTCAGCCCTCAGTCAATCCATCTTCACCGCTCTAATACCATGTCAAAGTGCAGCGATGCGGAAGCGTAGGACAAAGATTGAGAGAGAGTGAACATAGAGAGAAGAGAGAGAGAGAAAAGGAGACGGTGTAAACACAGAAAATCTGCGGTGTAATATGCTGTATAAGAGTGCAGAAATACACAAGGAGGCAGAGGGAATATCTGCGTATGTCTCTAACTTGATGACCTCGATCTCCATCAGCCCAAGCACAGTTTGTCTCAACCAACAGATCTTCAAGATCAGAATCTGAATAATGAATGCTGGAGTGAGCCACCAAATCGGCTATAAATAGCCGAAAAAACAAAAAATCCTAGCACCAGGTCGGCTGCATTTAATGCGACTGCAGGAAATCTGGCTGACTGCAGGTGCTGATGTGGCACTGATGTCCGCACTGTCCAGCTGTCAAGGAAATGATTGTCTAACAGAGATAACTGTGTCCAATAGCATACATGAACCATGAGGCTCACTATCTCAAAGAACCAAGCTTTGACAAGAAGTACAAGCGTCTTCTCTTCTTCCAGAATTGCTCTCTCTCTCTCTCTCTCTTTGTGTGTTCTTGTTCCTTTTTCTGTTGCGCTCTCATACAATATCATCACCAAAGGAGAGGATAAAGTGGAGATTGTTGCGGATTTGACCACCCCATGCTAAAACACAAGCATCAGCATTTGCCTTTGTTGCAATATCCTCTGCATCAAGCAACCCCTTCAGGTTGTTGGTGATACCCCTTCTTTCACAAGCAAATAGGTTTCTGGGTAGTCGACAACCTATCTTGGCAAGGTGGGGCATCTCCTGCATGTTGCAAATTTTGGACTTTGTGGATGTCTTGTAGGATATCAAAGATGTCTTATAACTAGTTTCGAGGCTTTGATGATACAAATGAGAAGCATTCTTACCACTCCTTTGAATGGTAGCGAGATTATTGCGAAGAGTGTATGGAGATACCACGCAACAATGATTGGAAGAAAGACGGAGGTCACTTAGTCTATTTGTATGGGATTCCTCTTCTCCTTGTTCTCTCTATATGTCATAGAAGGCCCGTTCTACTAGCCTCAAAATGCCACCTATGGCACCCTCTATACTGATGCCCATACTCCCTTCTTTGTCCAAAGAAGACTGCTTTGATCAAACTATTTGCTTTGGTCGTGTAAGATGGAATGTATCCTTGATACCTTAGATCTTTGGGAGTTTGTTACCCACCCTATTCGCCATACAGTGGAGGATCCCACCATGGGATCATTGATGGATCATGGAGTCCTATGGGATTGGCTCAACTCTAGAGCTTCATCTTTCATCTCTGTGAGCTTACAGGATTGTCCTAGTGCATGTGTGCAAGTTGTGGAAAACAGTGGGAGATGTGGACAATACTTGCTTCTTTGTACCATCAAAAGACATTTGCCACCGAATTACTCTTGAGAAGAAATCACGGTTGCTTGTTGTTGATGACTCTTTCACACTGAAGGACCACATCAACGCGTTGGAGGATCTAAGGGATGAGCTTACATCCCTTGGCAGGATGATATCTTCCGAAGATATGGCCATGATTTTTTAACTTAACTGCCATCTCCCTAGTTTGATGTCTTCTACACTAACCTTCTTACATTGGAAACCTGTGAGAAGCTTCTATGGGAGGAGCTTGCTTTGCTTGTTTTGGAGCATGATGAGCAAGCCAAAGAGGAAGCGAGTGGATCCAACTCCACCAAAGCTTTTATTGCAGGTTCGAGAGGGGGAAAGAAGAAGAAAGGGAAGTCAAAGGCTAAAAAATAGGAGAGTTTTTCAGACTCTTGACTCCAATTCGGAGAGGCCTAAATGTGCATACTATGGGAAGGGGACACATTTGGATGAGAAATGTTGGAAGAAGTATCCTCACCTTCATCCAAGAGCGAAGGATGGAGCTAAATTATCCGAGCCATCCTCTACCTCTACACCAGCTATTACCCATGAGTCCATGTTCCTCTATATCCATGTGTTGGAGGAGCCTTCTTAGTGGTCAACATGTCTTCAGAGAGCCCTTGGCTAATTGACAGTGATGCTTTGAGCCATATGACTCCATGAGATCTGTGATAGGATCTTTGTCCATCTGAGGTTTTAGTCATTGTTGGTGACATTTCTTCAGTGCCAGCTAGTGGTGTTGGCGCTTTGCCATTGTTGCTAAACCGTACCTTGCGATCCCTTTCGAAAGTCCTACATGTTCCAAACTTGGGCTTTCCACTCTTAATTTTTGGCCTAATTAGCTAGACTTGGTACCCGGGTTGTCTTCATCGAGCAGGTTGGGTTTATTGAGGATTTTTCTTTAGGAGTTGTTTTAGTGACAAATTGGTAGGAGAGTGGGCTTTACAGGCTCCATTCCCTTCTCTTATTGCAAGGTCCTCCATAGCAATTGTCTATTGCTGCACCCATTCTTACTTGTGCACCATCTATTCTATAGGTTTCTTCCCATCCCCCACCCTCTCCTTTGGTGATTCCCTTGTACCCCCCATTTCTTTCAGAGGGGGACAATCTTGGTGATGCGGTTGTGGATTTGTTGGCTCCTAGTGTTTTAGAGGGGGCTTCCAAGGATCACGAGGAGTTGCTTCATCCGCTGTCTCCATTGATGGACTTTACTAACATTGGCATTTCTTTTGCCACCCTAGGATTTGTTTCCTCTTTGACCTTCCACCATATCTAGGATCTGAGAGGTGTTAGCAATCATGATTGTTATGCTTTGTCATCTCCTTCCTGTGAGCCTTAGTTTGAGTCAAATGAGGACTTTAGGAGCTCTAACATGTTTGTCACTTGTTGACTGAGGAGGCGGCTATATTTGAGTATGCATTTTCTTTAGTAGTCGGGTTTCTATGTGCATTCCTAAGGCAATTTCTACATTTCCTAGTCCATCTCCACCTGCTGGACCTATATTGAGGTAGCATATGCATGCCACATATTTGGGAAGGTGATGGGTGTATGGGCTTGGGATTCCTGGAACGCCTTCCACACGTCCTTGCTATCCTGTCCCAAGAATAGTTGGTAAAATTAGTGCTCCAATTTGGATAAAAATGCTCTCTTTTTGCGCCGCACTAAGTGATGAAAGATCGAGCATGTTTAGTTGTGTGTAGGTCCCTCGTGCTTTGCCTTGCTAGAGACGAAGACGGGTTTTCTTGCACTCCTCGTTATACCAACTATTCTGTGGAACACTCTTGCTTGGGGCTGTGATATGGGTGCGTGTGTGGGAGAAATATATGGCAACTAAGGTGTCAAGTGCTCTAGCAAGCTATGCTGTAAATCCTCCAAGGGTATGTGGGGTTCCATCTCTTGCAAGCTCCAATAAAGACGGTCTGAGTAGGCACTTGCTATCAATTTGGTGAAGTGGTGTTTGGGGAATCTCGGGTGGCTTCTCATTGGAGGGAACGTATCATGTCTATAGGTGATGGTAAACTGTAGGTAGACATCTTTGGCTGCCATTGCTAGTGGACGAGGGGACACTCTGAAGTACTGTATGTGAGGGATGAGGGATAAGGGCCATAGGAGGTAGTCCACAGCTGTTGGTAGCGTATTCTAGCCAAATTTGGTGGACAGCAGAGAGATTACTGTTGTAGACTCTAATTTACAACAGCAATTAGGGTTTATCAGCCACCTTGGGACCCATGCTAAAGATTGAAGGCTTATTACACTGAAATCAGCTGGAATTGAATTGCCAAAGATTTTAAAAGCTAGGTCATCCCAACCGGATTTGGGGCTAGATTTGACCTGCCAATGGTCAATTGAAGGTCAAGTCCTAGGTGAAATCAACTAACAAGAAGCTTGCTGGTCATTTGTGACAGCGAGAGGCAATAGGAGAGTGAAGGGGATTCAAGGAATTTCGGTGTATTCCATCTAGATTGCAATACAAGATAAAGAAATACCGCAAGGGGTGCCAGTTTTGGGCCAATAGATTGTCCATTGTCCAAGATTAAGTGGTAATGTTGCAGTTTCAGTGTATGTGAATTTTATGCTTGATCAGGTTATTTACCACCCTTGCTGAGAAGGAAGGCTGGTTTCACACATCCCCTATGTGTCATTTGGGAATCTGCTCCTCTAGCTCTCTAGTAACTTCTAGACAAACATGGGGTTGTTTCCACAGATGCTTGCACTACTTTTTGAAGGCGCACTTCTTTGGTTGTCACCAAACAATGCAGGATTGAGCATTTCTTTACTGTTATGGTTGTGGGCAGTTGCTCTTTCTTCTTCATCAGAACCTCCTGCATCCAGTCTACTTCCTCACTTGTAAGGCTAAATTCATCTACAATTTCCACCTTGTTCTTCCAATTCATGCCACTGGGGTCCTAGTGGTCAGCTCACCGCTTGATACTTTCTTTGCGATCCGATTAGCCAGGTTTGGCCTCTCTAGGACAGGCATGAAATTGTTATCATAAGCACTGTGTGGAAATCCACACTGACACTGCAGCAAAGTGGGTTTCCATGACTGTCCCCTATCCATTTGGCTTGCACCAGCTTGTAACTTGAATTCCCCTCTGGTGGAGAATGTAGCTTGAAATAGTCCTCCAGATCCAACACCATGGGCACCAACTCTTCCCATGCATGGTATCAACTCTTCCAGAGCTGTTTAAAAAGAGTAAAACCCACCACACTGAGAGGGTAGCTGTGCAAGTAAATTGACAGCCATATCTTTGAAGGCATCACCTTCCTGGCAAGAGAACCTCCTATTGCAGCTGTTGCAGCTTGTTGATGTGATATATCATGATGTAGACTTGTTTGTCCTCCAACAACACTTGCTTCATGGGCGTTATCCTGTTGTATAGCTGCTCCAAGTGCAGCCATACCTGTCATGTACTCGTCATATGCTTGACATGAGCAATGACTGCCAGTGTGCATGAGAGAAATATTGAAGGAATGGATGTGTGCATTTGGTTTTCTCAATGCCCCTAGGCCTTTTTCAAATCAACTTTCTTGGATGTATAAAGAGTGTAGGGATCCTTGACGGGTGGATGGTTGATCTCCTTAGTCAACATCTGTGCAAGATCATATGACTCTAGAATGGCCTCATCATCACCTTCTAGATGCTGAAGTTGTTTCCATCTGGTTTTTGATCTTGAGGAAGCACATGTAGATTAGGGACCTTACAGTCCATTAGGTCCTGGAAATCCATGTCCAAATTAGTAGGCATCCTTCTCCCACCTTTAGAATGCAGCACCTCATGGGTAGCCCCCCTTTGAATTCTATGCCACCATGAGTGAGTTGGGCACTCAAAGGTGGCTTTCAATTGCCTAGCAACCTGCAAGCAATTGAATGTGTTGAGGGTGGGGTACAACTCAAGTGACCCTTTGAATTCTATGCCACCACGAGTGAGTTGGGCACTCAAAGGTGGCTTTCAATTGCCTAACAACCTGCAAGCAATTGAGTGTGTTGAGGGTGGGGTACAACTCAAGCAATACTTTATGTTGGTAGTTTCCACCTATAGCATGCAACTTTGCAATCACAGCAAAAGAAATCTCTCTCTCTCTCTCTCTCTCTCTCTGCATTTTGGCACCTCCATTTCTTTTAATGCCATGTCACAAAGGATATTACCTCAAAATATTCTATAACTTTTTCAGATTGTCTACCCAAGGGCCCAGCATAAATAACTTGACCACCACGTTTCATCAACAGTAGCTGCAAATCCAAAGAACAATCTTATGTATGCAAAAATATGGCATCTGGAAAGGCTACAAGAAAATTATTTAGTTGTAACAGAAATGATTTCGGGAGCCAGATATTAACTGAAGTGTGAAATTTTTTTACCTCATCAAAAGCTTCAAATATCTCAGTGCTTGGTTGATGGATTGTACATACAACAGTGCGTCCTGTGTCTACAGTGTTTCTGACTGCTCGCATAACAATAGCAGCTGCTCGGGCATCCAATCCTGAAGTGGGCTCATCTATAAATATGATGGAAGGGTTGGCCACAAGTTCGACAGCAATAGTTAGCCTTTTGCGCTGCTCAGTCGAAAGGCCACTTACACCAGGAAGCCCTACTAAAGCATCTCTCAAATCTTCCAACTCCACTAGCTCCATCACCTCCTGAACAAAAATCTGAAGTAGCCCCAAGGTTGATATTTAATGTGAAATCAGTTTCCACAATGCTGCTATAATCTACAACATAGTATCAGACATGCAGGTAATTTACCAGTTTTGTGTGGCTACTGGTATTAGCTGGCAGACGAAGCCTCGCAGAGTAAATGAGTGATTCTTGGACAGTTAGTTGTGGAGAATGAATGTCAGTTTGCTCACAATATCCAGAGACCCTAGCAAATGTCTCTTGGACTTTTGGGTGGCCTAATATGCGGATATCTCCCTCTATATCACCAGTAGTTTTTCTGCCTGCAAGTACATCCATGAAAGTTGTTTTTCCAGCTCCACTGACACCCATTAAAGCAGTGAGAATACCAGGTCTGAATGATCCTGTAATTCCTTGAAGCAGTTGTAATTTCTGTCTTTTAACCCCTTCAGTCAGCATTTCCTGAAAAGAAAGAGCTTTAGTTTGTAAGATATCAGTATGTGAGGTGAAACATTACAAGGAATATGTTTGCCAGGCTGTAGAATAGGAGACATCCTTCAAGTTCAAGATGTCAGTTCTTACTGAGAAGAAATATCTCACCTGTGGCATATCCACAGAATATTTGACATCTTCAAAGGAAATATATAATGGGGTGAAAGGAATGGACACCCTATGCTGGAATGCTGTTTCAAGGTCTCTATTATCTGGCTCATTGTTTGCTTGAAGTATCAAATCTTCAACTGCAGGTTATTGATCATATTGTTGTCACTATGTAAGCATCTCAGATCTGGGATCCCCAATGATGTAAGAGTAGATTGTGATTTAAAAAGCAGTCAAATATTCTTACGTTTTCTGTGTCTATCTGAAGCAGATATCAGCTCAGATAGTGATCTTGGCCTTGAGAGCATCTTGCTGGATTTTTCCAAGAGTTTTTCCCTAGTATCATCATCAGCATCTTGCAGTTCTCTATATGTTTCTTCGGAGATTGCAGCATGCGATCTCCCAAGTGCTGTGCAGATAGCTCAAGTGGGTTGGTGAAAGATATATAGACAAAAGTGACTACATGGTGTGAAGTGATCCCATCTTACCAGGGAAGTATGATAGTGCCAGTGTAAAAAGGATGTTGAAGAGGATGATAAATCCAGTCAGGGCACCAATGCTGATCCAGTAATAACATGGTTCTGTTTGAATCCCCCGGGTTGCAAGTACTGAATGGCCAAGGCTTGTGTTGGTTTTAGGATCAACCAAGTTCTGCAAGGTGAAAATACAGGGCATGAGCCTGGGCATATAGAGAATGGTGCTCTGGAAAATTTCTCAAATAGGTTGATAAGGTTAATTAGTAAGCACATCCCAATTTGAGAGAGCACGAGCAAAGGCACAACACATTATCATAATGGAGACCCATTATTTTCTTAGTGTTAACTCCAGTCAGACGAAACACACTCATTACCCATCGGGGAGCTAGGAATTCATTTATTGTTGTGGCTGTTTCTCCGTATGCAAGAGGTGAGGTCCAGTATCCCCATAGCCACCATTTTGGGATTTTCCCTGTGGGGAAAACTCAGTGTTTGATTAAAGCTTTCATCAAGGATAGTTTGCATGCCAGAATGAAATTAAAAATTCCCAGTTTTGCACCTTTTGGAATGATGAATCCTCCAAGTACAAATATAAGGACCAGAATCACAGAACCCCCAGTGTTTGCAATGATCATTGAACGACCAACTCCACCAATCAAGCGAAAGAGTGATGACGACATCTGGTGTGTTAGGAAGAGTACTAAATAGTGTCGGAAAAATCTGGCATGTGAAGTTTGTGATCATCAGCCCTCAAGTCTTAGACAAATGGGAAGAGGGAAACAGCCAACGACATACCTACCTGCTGGGTTCTGGGGTGAAACCAATAATGTAGTATGTGAGAACAACCCACAGTCCTGATTCTATTAATGATTGTGGAATTCGTAAAAGAAAGATTGGTAAAGTGTAAGCCCATGCAGGAAAGAACAAAAGGTCACGTTGTTTGAAGAATACAGAGAGCCGTATTATTGTAATTGACATTTCTGCAAAGCCATTAAAGGTAATGGTCACCAAAGAGAAGAATAAAGCTCCAAGATAGTAGTAGCTATCTTGCTTGTCTGTTTTGTGGTGGGTGCGTAGAAACACAGTCATGGCAATACATGCCACAAGAACAAGCTGGAAGAAAGGAAGCTACGTTAGTATTCTGAAAATATTATGAATATCTCAACTGTGGAGAAGGAGCTACACTAAGGTGAAGATATAGAAGGGTACCTGAACACCCTTGAAAATGTAGATGAAAGAATTACGCTTCATGAGAATCCATTCACGATCAAAGCAAGCCTTAAATAGCTGCATTTTGTTTGCGGAGTATGGGTGAAAGGTTAAAGCTGTCTTGTTTCTGCTATCTTTTGGGGCCAACTGTGATAGATCATCGGCAATGGATTGGCCAAGATGAAAGAGGGAAAATTTGTCACCAAAATCCTTGGCTGAAACATACTGGTAAAGTTTTCCTTTGTCACACCAGTACTGCTCTTGATCCTTTGGGGAAATGACCTGCAAGTAGACATGTTTGGAAAGCAGGTTTTAAAACATCTTGGGCTTTAATCTCAGAACCTGCATAATAACATGGTCAAGTACAAAATAGCACCTCTTGCAAGAAATCTGGGACACTTTTTCTCTCTGGGCATTTAAAACCACAGCTTTCAAAGAACTCCAACACGCTTTCCCTTGGACCTTGATAAATTATCCGTCCTTCAGAAAGCACGATCAAATCATCAAACAACTCAAAGGTCTCAGGTGGGGGTTGTAGAAGAGACATCAAGACAGTCCCATCCTGGACATGCATGAATTGTTGAATGCACTTGACAACCTGGAAAGTGGTGGAGCTGTCTAAGCCATTGGAGATTTCATCCATAAAAAGTGTTTTGGTTGGTCCGACAATCATCTCTCCTGAATGAAGTGTAATGATTAGCATTTGATGTAAATCCCCAAATTAAATTTATCATTGTCAGCTTTGTATGCACATTGGGTATGTAAATTACCGGTGGTGAGCCTCTTTTTCTGTCCTCCTGAAACTCCTCTTTGAAAAGGGTTTCCTATACGGATGTTTGCACAAGTATCTAGACCAAGAATCTTCACAACCATCATCAGGTGGATTGTTTAGAGAGAACCCGTGATCATTTATGCTCGAACCAACAGAATTTATGGTGGTTGGAAACCCATATAAGTCCAACAAGCTCACCTTCAAAATGTAGTCTGCATGAAGGCTGCCTTTTTCCCCCTCGACAGAAGTTGCCTATCAAATGAGAAGACCATTTGCAGTATCTGTGACTTATAGAATTTTCTTGGTAATGGCATTAAAAATTAACACCTGATCAGAAAATCAGTGCTGGCTATTTGCCAACCATGTCTTGTACTCACTTTCATAAAAACATCAATATCGGAATTTGGTATAATGCCAGCTGCTTTTTCTCGCCTTGTGAGCTCCAGCATCGTCTCTGGTTGCAATAGGAAGAGGACATGAATAGTGGGATGTATTGAGACTCTAGCATGTCTGATCTTGTATAAAAAAAAGGGGGTATAGGACGTACGGTATTTGGGACCAACTCCTTGACATTGAGCAGAAAATTCTAGTGTTTCCCTCACCGTCAGTTCTGCTATGTGCAAATCATGTTGGCTTATGTATGCTGACGTCTTTTGTGGAACAAATTCATGCAAAGCATAGCCATTGTATGTAATGCTGCCCGATTTCTGAGTAAATAAAGGATTAATTGTTGGCATGATCCTGAAAGGAATTCTTAAGTGGCTTGAAGATTGAATCAAGTGTGTTACCTTAAGTGTGGGATCCAACTTCCCGGCCAAAGCCAAAAGAAGACTGGTCTTTCCTGATCCTGGTGGACCTAGAAGAAGTGTCATCCTGTGAAAAGAAGAACGTTTTCATGTGTGTGAAGAGTAATCATCATGCAGCATACAGCTAATAATGTATCAGCATGGTTTCCTCTCTAATATCATTCACCTGCAAGGTTTGATAATGCCACTAACACATTTTAGGATTGTAAGTTTTGTTTTCTTCATAGAAGTGAAGCATGCCAAATTCAGCAACCCCTGTGAAAGATGTTGCTGATGCATGTCAGTTGTCTCGTTGAATTGTCTGCACTACGTTAGAGAACACAACTGTGAAATAATTAGCATGAGAAACCATTTTTGAGTTTTGAAACTTGTAGTCTTTCAGGTTTTCTAGGAGTGCTCAAGTGTATACCTCTAGGAAGTTCTTTATCACATTCCTTAGAGAGGGTATAGCTCTGAGGCCAACATGGCAGTTTGCAGTTATGGTGAGATTCTCAAAACGAACCTCGACCTTTGGTAATTCCATTCCTACTCTGTTTCAAGCAAATGCAAATCAAAATGAACATCTTTGATGGTTTTGTCAATAAACACCAGTAAGCAAATGAAGGATTGATAACGCATTGATAGAACTTAAGCACACAGTTACAATTAGAACAAAATGTATCATGGATAGTTATTACGATACTTCTCTATTCGTTCCCTCAGTTGCTTAAGGAAATTCTCATTGTCTTCCTCGGCCACCTTTACTAACTTGTCAAGTAGCATCTGTCTTTGCACCAAACCCATCTTTCTGACATCAATTCGCTCTGCTACCACTTTCCCGTCTTCCATTTTGCTCAGCACTGATGTCCTTAGGCGAACAAAGGTTGGCAACTTCTCCAAAGCTGCCCATTTCAGGGCCTCATCATCCTGAGTTTGAGCTTCTTGCCTAGCCTGCATGTTATAGGTTAGCACGTTATCAGCTCCTGAGGAGGCCCAGCTTCGGAAGCTGCTGGAAGCTCTGGAGGAGGCGCTTAGTGTGTGGTGGAGTTGTAACTGCCATGCTTCAGAGACCTCTAGCTCAGCGAGCTGAGCCATTGATTTTGATCAAAACCTTAAAACAAATCCCCCTCTAGATAAGGTTTAAATATTATGGAATCTCATCTATCGACTAGCACTCAAAGAACAGACAGACAAAGAGCTGGTTGACAAAAGACAGTTTGAAAGAAAGGAAGTTGTGTTGTGTATGCTTGACGAGTTGTATACGTAAAGAGAACTGCACCCGGTTCTCTCTCTCTCTCTCTCTCTCTCTCTCTCTGTGTATGCGGCCTAGCATTAACGATAATGCATTCTACTGGGCGCAACTGTAGAGCTGACATAACGTAGCTTGGTCTTGTTCTTGTCCATGTGTCTGTGTTTTCTTGGAGCTGGCAAAGCTGACACTTGACTAGTCCGAGTCAAGTATTAAGGGCGATTTCTCACTTGTTTAAATTTTTGTGCATGTGAGAGAAGTTCTCTTTTCCCGTTCGGTCGTGAATCGTGATGAGGAACGATCTTTTAAGAATCACGTTACGTCCTTCGCATAGTTGTCATTATAATTTGGACGCGAATAGATTTCAATATACGCCTCCCGCGGGCCGCGGGAGGCTCGAAGCCACGCCCGCAACCCACACCCAAACCGCCACGCCACGAACACGCATGACCCAAACTTTTCCTTCATCCAACACTTCCTGATGCATGCGATGGGCAACGTGTCTCGTTGTGACAAAATTTCCGGTGAAATCGAAGAACTTTCCTCATCTCAAGGCCTCTTCGCCGGACTCGAGAATCGTGAGTGTTAGCTTTGAAAACCGGGTCTCACCTTTACTAAGAAATTTGAGGCACCTTTAGTGGGTTGTCTTGTCCTTGCCAACATAGAAATTGGCACGTTATTTTGCTTCAATAGAAGTAGATTCCGTCATCTATGATTTTCTACAACCTTCTCGAAATAATTTGCAAGTTTTATGTACATAGACTAATATATATGTGTACATACATATGCATGTTCTACATGTCTATACATTGCACACTCTCACAATGAGAAGTCTAGGTAACTCTATTTTAATCCCTTGGAGCAAATTCCTAGGTGTAAAAGTTTTTCTTGCTTATTCTAAAGGTTGGTTACATTGAGGTTGTTGCCCTCTAGATCAAAGATTTGAGAACTATGGCAAGCCACTTCATCCATTGTATGCATATCTTCGTCTTTCAGCATGATGTGCTTCACTTTATGTAGATGTGCAAATCTTTTGATGTCATTACTTTCTTTATCTTCCATTGTCGTAGAAAATACTTCGGCGCTAGTAATTTATTGTATTGTTTAATGCAAGCATTAGAGACTTTATTATCGGTGTTAAAAATTTTAGTCATGTCATTTCAACACAATGTGCAACACACATAGTTCATCATCAATGTTGACATGATTTATCCACCACACACCTTTCTATAGGGTCAATAACAAACACTAGAAGAAGATGCTCAATAACAAGCCCTTGGGTGCAAGGTAGAGATGAGAAGTAAATAGAGAAATGAGTAAGTAAATATAAGTATTTTGGCTTTATTTAATTTTTATAGGCAATTTTAAGGGCTTTTCACACCTACACTTTTCAAGCACCAATAAAATCTAAATGTAACCTATGTTGTCTCAAAAGAAAAAAAGGATGCTTGATCTCAAGGAGAGTTAATATGTGAGATTGTATTGGGCCTAGGGTGCTTGATCTCAATGAGACTTAACATGTGAGATTGTATGGGGCATAGAGTGTTGGAAATAAATTTCAAAAATAAATTTTTAAAAAAAGGGCTAGTGATAACCTTAACGAAAGACTAGCATCCTCTTTTCCATTTTAGCTTATGTATCAAGGTTCATCGTGATGGAACATTGCTTACCTAGTTTTCTATATTTGTATCTTATGATATATGTTGGCTCCATATCCAAGCTATGTTGTCAAAGCACTAGAGCCTTGGATGTATAGCTTGTACACAAGCCCATTGCTTGGTTTTCACCAATCCAAATGATTAGTCGCTAATATAATCTTATCCATCTAACAAAATCTTGCTTTTTTCTTACCACATTGACATATGCTTGTTAGTCTTGCTCATTCTACCTCAATTTTCCACCATTTTTCAAGAAATTTTCTTCAAAAGAAAGCTTATGGTTAGGGCTTCCATTTTCTTCTACCAATGTGAGGAAGCATAGTGCACACGAGATGCCATTGACGTTGTTGCTGGTTACTTGCAACATTATGCTTAGTAATAAATTCAAACTCTTCATCCGTGCTTTGCTCAAAACCATTTGAATCCATATCAACATGACAAAACTTGATAATGCATCAATCGTAACAAGTGAATCCCCAACCTTCTTTCTACCTTTCCTTGACACTTGTGATGTACTTGGTGGAGTGACCTATGACCATGATCCACCACTCCAAGGTTTATTAATAGAACCATGAACACAAAGATCATTAGCAAACACTTTTAGCCATTTCATTAGCATGTCCTTAAATATTGCATACATAACTGTTGAATGGTAATAGGGGTATTAGTCGAGCTAAATGGTATGACTATATAGGCAAACACTCCCCATTAGCTAGCAAAAGTTGTCTTGTACTTGTTATTCGAATGAACCTACACTTGGTTATAACTTGAAAATTTATCCAAGAAGTTATAAGATTCCTTTCTTGCCACTCTCTCAAGCATGTACTCAATATATGATTATAAGGGATAGCTATTTTGCTTTGTAGCGACATTGACATTTTTATAGTTTACACACTTTGATTTTTTCATTTTTCTTGAGTATAATGCTTATTGAAGATACCCAATCCATGTACTCAATCTCATAGATGAATCCCATACTCAAGAGTTTATCAATTTCTTCCTTGATAACATGAGCATGCTTAAGATTCATGGTATATGATCATTATCTTACTAGCATCATGTTCGGGACCATAGGGATGTTATATGTGACAATACTAGGGTCTATTTCATTTAGTTCTTTTGTAGACTAAGTAACCACATCAGGAAACTCTTTAAGAGACCGAGAAGGTGAGTCTCTTCCTCCATAGTTACGTTGTCAGTCATGAACACAAGTCAAGGCTTCTCCCCTTCACCAATCAACTTGATTTCCTTAACTTTGATAAGTCCTTCCATGGGTTTACTAGTTTATACGTGCCTCTTAGCACCTAGCAATACTACGATTTGGTCACCTTTCTTAAAGTTTATGAACCATTTGGGGAGATCCTAGGATTTTTGTCATTCGCCTCTAAATCTTTGCATTGTTTCTTACTAGCCTCCTTCAACCTTCTGCACCACAAGTGAAGTAGGATATTGCCCTTGGTGTGTTGAGTCTTAGACGGTCAAGGAATCTTGTGGTTGTTATCAGAGCTTACCTCGAATTTAGAGTTGAATGCACATTGTATGTTAGATAAGGGAGTTTCACCAAGTGGTCATGGCTCAAATTCAACCTTTGTTTCATACAAAGTTGTGGACTCAACCTCGTTTAATCCTACTTGTTTGTAGTCCACAACCTCAAGATGCTCCAATCATGATTGGTCAAAATCCATTCAAATCACTCTTTTTTCTACAATTAAGGCCTTGGTCTCTTGTGGCTTTGAGTCCATGATTGTTTGCTCAATTGTACATCCATCCATATCATAATTGATGGTCTTTACTTCATTGGTAGATGTTTGTAGTCCACAACCTCAAGATGCTCCAATCATGATTGGTCAAAATCCATTCAAATCACTCTTTTTTCTACAATTAAGGCCTTAGTCTCTTGTGGCTTTGAGTCCATGATTGTTTGCTCAATTGTACATCCATCCATATCATAATTGATGGTCTTTACTTCATTGGTAGATGTTTCATACCCAAAGTTGCAATCCATGTATTCGTCATCTAAGTCTTCTTGATCAAAAGACCCATCACCTATTTGCTCATCAATTGCAAGGTTTTCCTCATCTTTCAAAAGGGCTCAGTTGTATAAGAGGTTCAAGTCGTGCACTTTGATCCACTTCCATTTCAAAGATTCTATGAGATCTTCAAGAGGCTCTAGGTTGGCTACAAGATTGCTTGCCAATATTCTCTTTCGATACTCAGAAATTCTCACTAGCTCTAACGTATTTGTAGTAACATGGTAGGTCTTATCAGGGGATTTCTTCTTTGAGCTTCTGGTCATCATGTAGATGGCATTGAGGGCAAGTTATTGTCCCTATGTGTATGTTCATCCACAATCCTTTCATAAGTTCTCACTTCTTGACCACTTTCTAATAATCATCCTTATCATTAGCATATGGCAAGTGGATGGTTGTAAGAAGATGTATCCAATCATGCCTTTGGACAAGGAAATGGCATCTAGATCGACACGAGAGGTCTTTTAGATATCCATCTCTATGTGGACTACTTTTGTTCAATTTTCGAAGAACATTAACCCATTATCTCAATCCTAAATCACTTGAGAACATCTCGTCTAGGGTCTAATGAGAAAGATGTCATAGTTTATTGCATTCATAACAATAAAGCTTATTGAGCATTGGAAACATGCTATCTTGATTGTTTGGTCTTTCAAGTCCCCAAATGGTCTAACTTTAGTGCCGTTAGTAGGCATTACATTGAAATGAGTAGTGTCCACAAGGGGACTACCCCAAGCTTGTAACACTACATGGCTGAAATAATGCCTACAAAATGCATTCCTTTATTGATTAGGAATAACTCTACTTGGTCTTGGGCACTCAATGGGGCTGAATCGCCAAACCCATAGCACTTGATGCACCATGTATTTGACCTTTAGAAATGCATTCCTACAAGTCTCCATTAAACTTGATACCTTTGTACTACTAGGTTGACAAACATTGTATACACATTTTACATTAGGATTCACTTCAGTTAGAATTTTGTTCTTCATATCTCTCAATGACTTGATAATCAATTCTACCAATCTACTTTTGCCTAGAATTTTCCTTGCTCAAATGTGAATCGTTGATCGAGGTGACTAAATCAATGTTACTAGGTATGGATTTATAACTGTATACAACAAAGTTGATGGCAAGGCACTTGTAGAAGCCAAATAAGAAGTTGTGGCGCCATAGGAGATTTCACACAGATCACATTAGCTATCATTGAAGGGTAAATGCTTGAGGGTACCAATCCATGGTTACTATATGATTCCTTCCCCTCAATTTTACATTTTTCCACTACCAAGCGTCTATATTTATATTAGTTAGGTTGGTAGGGCCTTTTAGACTCACATGCTCTGTAATGTTTCTCTTGTAATCTATTTTTGTTTTTCCTCTCCAAGAATACTATTCCCCATCTTGTGACTTAATGTTTCCATCTTTTCAATGTACTACAAGGGTTTGTCCTATGTAGTCACAAGCCCAAATAGTCTTGCAATCCTTGCCTAAAAAGTTGAGAATTGCTTTCCTTCAAACAATATAATATGATATTGTGAAAGTAAGAGGTTTTCATATCACAAAGCTGCCTTACCCTTCAAAGTCACTAGGAAAAGGCTAAGTTTTGGATCATGATCTATCATATCACTATCTAGCTATATTGATCAAGTCAAATTCTTGGTTTCAAGCCTATGAATTGTTGTTCAAGGATGTTGGGAAGGCGAGCAAGCCTGGCATAACCATTTGATGAAACTGAAACCTCTCTTAGAAATGCAACTTCATGCATTGATCCATCAAAAGGCATGAAGGAAAGCTTGGTTTGACAAACATGTTAAATAGATGGATTTCAAGAAAGCTAACCTTGTTTGCTCTATTTCATAAGGGGACACAAGCAAAAAATGAAGTTTAGAGGACTTATGCATTTTTGAGTATGCCCAATTAGCAAAACTAGCAATGTGGAGTTAGAAACATTGGAGGGAGAGGGGATTGGATTCTTCAATGAATGCCATATTAAGAAGTATTACCTCCCTACTCATCCATTACATGAGTCTCCCATGTTACTACTACCCATTGTCGTGTGATCTATCATCATGATAAAGATAGACCTTGAAGATGAGGAACCAAGTCCACCCACCTATCTAAGATTTAGGATCACTCCTGAGAAAGAACATACCCTTGATGCCTTGATCTATGAAAGGACAAGCCACAAAATTCTCCTTTATGACAATGGGATGATGATAGGATAACTACAATTGATCCCAACAACTAAGATCAACCTAGATGGGGATACACTATTTACCATGCTAGGAAAGTGCCATGTTATGGTGACCATCAAGATTGAGAGCCTCCCCATCATTTTTTATGTACTTTCAACTATAGAGGGAGTTGGGAAAGAAACAATGTTAGATACAACATTCAAATGGCAAACACAATGTAACATCGATTATAACGCCCAAAGTATCCATTTGCCCCTCACCAATGTAAGAATAGTCACACATTTTGACGAGGGTACATCGACATCTACAAAACTAGCAATGCCATTGATGTCCTCAACCTATGATACCTCTAGTTAGGGGTGTGAAAACTTGCTCAATGAAATATGAAAATCACGAAGGAACAAACAAGAGCCAACAAGTAAAGTGGCAAAAACGGAACCCACTAGTTAGGGGTGTGAAAACTTGCTCAATGAAATATGAAAATCACGAAGGAACAAACAAGAGCCAACAAGTAAAGTGGCAAAAACAGAACCCACTTGGAAACAATGGATTCCTAAGGTCAAACCCGAGAATATAGAATCTCGCCCTCCTATAAAACACCTAGCTAGATCCACTTACCATAGACCAAGATCCCAAAGGCGAAATTACATGAGACATGTTCATACTAGGCTGCAATGGCTTCCCAAGCCTTGACTGTGTGCTTAGGGGTACTATGCAGGTAATAGATGGGTTTGGTTACCAAAAAATCCAGGAGCATCTTGTTGATAAACCAACCAAATCCATGGCCTCAATAGTGGCTGTGATACCCCAAACTTCATTTTGCCATTGCCAAAACAAAAAAAATTCCAAACAAAATAAAACCAAATGTGAATCTCCTAGTATTCTTAATCATGTGCTTCCTTGTGATAGGTTCAAGCTAGATGTACCCCCAGACTCAACACTAACTTCGAGTACCTCAAAGTTGAATCCTAAGAAGTTGTCCACACAATGATCAACAAAGCCAAAGAAAACTCAAAACCCCTATTCACCCCCATCTATAGCAACTCAAGGATAGAAAAACAAGAGATGGGTGCTAGAGGCATCAAGGAGGGTAGCTTCATCAACATGTCCAATCGAGACCAAAGAGAAGAAATCTACAGAGCCAATCCTAAATGCTAACACCTCCATGTCCTTGTTGACATCACCTATGACTAACTCTTGAAGCTAGCATACATCACATGAGCACATGTCAATTAGCACCAATGACCACACTTCCATGACCACGACTAGTCTTAAAGAGCCAACAATCAACTCTTGACCAAATTCTCTCCAAAGGTCAAGTGATAGTATACACCATGTATGTAGCATAAAACCTTATCCACATCTAAGATTGCATCCATCATATCACAAACCCTCAATTTTAGAACTTGCTGCCAACATGGTTGCTGACATATGTAAAAGCATCGTCTATAGAATTAGCTACTTGGATAATGCTTTCACTTTGTATGCTCATAGCTATGAACATTTGGACCTAGGCCTTCTAAACAAAGACATAGTTACACCTATCAAAACCCTTTTATGTTCTTGGAAAGAGTATGTATTCATCTTCAATAAGTATCCTAACATTGTCGAAGAACTAATAGCTACCCAGTAAGTAGAGAGCAAGCTCTCAAAGGGTGCTTAATCACGTCATTCAAATGTAGCTATATAGAGATTGCACAAGAGGACCTAGATGAATTAAATCACTTAGCAAAATCCAATATCCCATTTTTGCAGAAGTGGTTTAACCAATAGACATAATAGGAATGGATCGACTATGAGATTATGACTCATGTTGAGTAGTGACACACCATAATGACAACTTAATATGATCCCACCTATGTTGCCTGAACATCATTTGGAGTGCTTGCTTTGACTACGAATCAACCATTTGAAGATTACATTATGCTACACCCCTACTTGGACCACGTTCAAGTAAGAAAATGGCCATGTGACATGGATCATTATGCATTTATGGAGAATAATCCTCACTTTGTGTGTCAACTCATTGTTGTAATTTTTATTTATTCAAAAAATGTGTAATATAATAGAAAAACTTGCAACATGGGAGCTACTTCAACACAAACACCATGATAGGTAAGTTGGCACAAACACCATGAAGAAAAAAGAAGGTCTACATCGTGTGGAAGTATTGCTAAGTGTTGAGGTGGTGCATAGGAGGGCACTTGACCTACCAGAATGCTTGGAGAAGGTTACCAAGCAGAAAGTGGATGTGAGTAAGAAGTTTAAACTTTCCAAGTAGGACATTGGCAATGATGGTATCAAAATTGAGACAATCCTCCCAATATGAAGCATAATTCCACAATGAATAAAATCTATGTGGGACTCTTTGAAGACATCCTAAAGGGAACATAAAAAAGCAAGACCTCAACACCTATACTAGGGAAACTATACATGCCACATCAAAAGTCCTAAGGCTCAAAGCACAACATCCCAAAGACTAATGATATGGCATTAAGGAGTAAGAAGCTAGTAAGGGGTAAAGCATCAAGGAAGACAGCCCTAGTAGGTTTTGGAGGAGTACTCTCGCAACTATTATTGAAGAGGCCCTTAAGGATCCTAGAGCAATTAGGGAACTAACAATAGGTATAAGAAAGGGAGCTACAATGTCATTAGTGCAAGAGGTCACCTCAATAGCAAGAGAGATAATTGTCATAGAAAAAGAGCCCCCTACTACAAGTGATGATAATGATGAGGAAGCACAAATGTGAAAGGCAACTAAGCTAGTATGGAAGCAATATGAAAAGACTCAAGGAAAATTGGCAGCACATAGATAGGCTGGCAAGACAACATAGACCAAGAAAAGATTACAAAATAGAAGGCTGAGGAAGCTCAAAAAGTTGAATTAGAAGCAATCCAAAAGAAAAAGTTGGATAAAACTCAACCAAGAGAATCTACATAGAAACACAAACATGAGAAAGGAAAAACTAGGACTTCCACAAGGAGGGCAAAAAGAAGGGCTCTTCCAACAAGGACGAGAAAGTGGAGAAGATTGAAGATGTAGTAGAAAGAGCCAAAGAAGAGTCCCAGAATTCAAAGGCAGAGTAACAAGCCAAACTTCAAAAAGAGGAAGAGAAGCTAATAAGAAAAGAGACAAAAGAATTTAACTTGCCATCTGAAACAAAATTGAGTAGCCAAGTAGAACATAGGAGTTGGCCTGCCTTGGATCCACCTCACCCTTCCTTGCCTAAGTAGGCTCAAGCAAGAGCACCAAGAAGGGTGGAAGCACTATAAGTGTAAATGGTTTCGACCTTGTGAAAGGCAAAGGGAAGCAAGCCATCTAGACACTACTATCTCATCTATCTCAACAAAGGGAATCGGCCTTAACAGCCACCCACCCTAACAGAAGAAGGTAGCCAATGAACATGGGAGGAAAGGTTCCACAACTAGAAACAATGTTCACATGTATTTTAGGGGGAAAGTTAGAAGGGCTAGCATTTAGAGGGTCAAAAAGAATGGGAGCATAGAAAACAATGTTCACATGTATGTTAGGGGGAAAGTTAGAAGGGCTAGCATTTAGAGGGTCAAAAATGGGAGCATAGAAAACATAGTAAAGAAAAAAGAATGGGAGCATAGAAAACCATAGTAAAGAAAAAAGAGGTGAGAAGTAGAAGGCACATCCACCCACATTCCTTATCCCACTTAAGGACTCAATCAAGACTTTGATGACCTAGTTAAGGCGATAGAAGAGCAAAGGGATTAGAAGGAAGAACAAGAAGGAAACAAGCAATACTTTCCCTAGAAAAAGAAAAAGAAGCCTACATAACTTACCAAAGATAGAGCACTTGCGACATATACAATCTTAGAATGGAAATGGCTGATTTGATGGAGAGAGGCATCGAGAATACAAAGCATGAAGAAGCACCAATACCACTAGGAAAATGAGATAAGAGAGAAGTTGGAGGCCCCAACATGAAACAGCCTTGACAATTATAGCCTTCCTACAAAAGGAGTTGAGCAATAGGAAAAATCAACAAATAAAGCAATTCAAGAAAAAAGAAGATGAGGTAGCATAGATGAAGCAAAGATTGCTTAAGGTGGTTGAGCAATGGGAGGAGGTAGAGACAAACTAGGAGCATCTCAAGTAAAAAGTGGAAAAACTAACAAAGAAGAATGAGGAGCTACAAGGTGCCAAGAAGCAACACCCCACAACCCTAGAAGCCCTAATAAGATGACAAGACAAGGTTCTATAGCATGCAAAGAGGGTTATTGACTAGATGGGACCATTATCATCACCACCACTTCAGATAGGAGATTAGGACATTACATACGTTCTGGAACATGCACCCTAGAATAGCCATCTACTGAAGCAATTACTAGAAGATTCCACTTCTTCTTATACTAATAAGGATTCTAAGCAAAAAAGGAAGGAAAAATTGGATGAAATCAAGAAGAGATGCAAGGCATCCCCCCAATATGTGCCTTACATACCATCCCAAAGGAAAAAGGAAGCAATGGCCATCCATTGGGAGGAGGAAATCTGAGCTAGATGGGAATGTTAGGACGTGCATATGCCCTTCAATTTCAACCTATCCAAGAAGCTAAAGCTAGTGTTCCCCCACAAATGTGGTTTAACAAGTAGTAGAGAAAGGTGATACCTTGGGGAAACAATGGGTTGATTAAAAGATATAGAACCCAAGGTTGTGGCAATAGGAAGAGAAAGAGTACTGGCACAATAAAGTCGTGTAAATGCCTAGGAAAGTACGTGGGTTTGAGGCACAACTATGGAGAAAGCACATCTTAGAAATCAATAATATGTCATGAATGGATTTTTGTTGCATGACATCTACAAAGAGAGAGAATTCCACTCACCTATCCTACCCATGAAGATATGGGGTTGACTATAACCCAAACATCTAACCATGGCGAATATGATTTCAATCTCATCTACAATATCAAAGCTGAGAAGCCAAATGACAACCTCAAATTCCAAGAAAGAGATTTGGCTCCATCATTCAAAAAATTCTTCAATGACTTCTTAAACTGCCTAGATCCAGCTTTTGTCACCACATGCAACTATCTCAAGCTTCTTATCATGTTGTTGAACCAAAAAAGAGTCATGGAATCAAGTGGTAATGAAGAGCTATCTAATAGTGAGTAAGGCTTGGTTGGAGTGCTCCCTAAAGCCACTCTTTTTGTCAACTCAAGACAAGGGAGAGAAATATCATGTTGTATACAAACAAACAAAAAAAGAACTAAAAAAATAATAGTCGAAAAATCCATTCATATGCACAGTACATAGGGGTCCTCAAGGTGAGGGTGTCCAATGATTCCAATTACCTAGCTCTATCCTCACCCTCCTAGCCCTTTCCCCCACATCTCATTCAAGGACCTCAATGGCAAGATATTTCAAGGAATTTGTAGTTTGTCACCCTAAATACCACATCAGAGCACCACATAAACAATCCTTCGCTGGTTGGGTCCTCAAGTGTGGGGAACGAACCTAGGAAGCCTTGGCATGCCTAGTATAGAACCAACTCCCAATCCTACTTTCCCCCATCACTTCACATCATGCGATATGCACAACTTGTCTTTTTAGGTACATTCAAGGTGTTACAAAGTGCCTCCAACCCCCACTATTCTTCGTTGTCATTCTACCCTTCCATTCAAGCCCCCAAGGATTTTCTAAGTACCATGGGACTGGTATTAATTAGTGAGGGGAGTAATGTTAACCCAATGCAAGTTTAGCAAAGCAAAGAGCCCATATAAAATTTAAAAAGATGGAAAAGCGACTAGAATTCACGAATAGAATTGAAGAAAATTCAAGAGTTTTGAGATGCAAGAATGCCATTCTTTGAGTCGAAAGTCACTAAAGTCTCAAGGAATACTAAAAGTAGCAAACAACTTGGAAATATATTGAATTATACATCTAACTAATTAGAACTCCTTGAACTTTTATTCATTGACATGCAACTTGTAATTCACATTTATTGCACATTTAAAAGCAGTAAAGATGAGTGAGTCAAGAAAAATTAAGTGAGAAGTTTTGGATGGGTCATGTGGCCCTAAGGATGCGCATGAAAGTTCTTTGAATTATACATTTAACTAATTAGAACTCCTTGAATTTTAAATCATCGCCATGCAACTTATAATTCAAATTTATTACACATTTAAAAGCACCAAATATGAGCGAGTCAAGAAAAATTAAGTGAGAAGGTCTAAATGGGTCACTGCTGGCCCTAAGGATGCGTATGAACCAGTGGCACTTTGAAAAATAGGCCTTGCCCAATTGTGAAAGAAAATTCCATATTTAAATTTGAAAAAAAAACAATAATCTATCTTTGTTGTGGTGGTTTCAAACTTTCAAGCTTATCATTTCATTATCTTATTCTATCGACTCTATCTTGTGAGATTATATTTTGCATGCAAGCTTGAAGAAGTGAATTTATATTTGTGTGCTTGTGATTCAACTTGCATGTCTTGCTTTCCTACTCTTGGTTTTGCAAGCATCTCAATCTCATCTCCTCATCTTCTTGAGCCTAACTCGAGTTTGAGAGAGAGAGAGAGAGAGAGAGAGAGAGAGAGAGAGAGAGAGAGAGAGAGAGAGAGAGAGAGAGAGAGAGAGAGAGAGAGTGTGTGTGTGTGTGTGTGTGTGTGTGTGTGTGTGTGTGTGTGTGTGTGTGTGTGTGTGTGTGTGTGTGTGTGTGTGTGTGTGTGTGTGTGTGTGTGTGTGTGTGTGTGTGTGTGTGTGTGTGTGTGTGTGTGTGTGTGTGTGTGTGTGTGTGTGTGTGTGTGTGTGTGTGTGTGTGTGTGTGTGTGTGTGTGTGTGTGTGTGTGTGTGTGTGTGTGTGTGTGTGTGTGTGTGTGTGTGCTCTGCTCTACTTGGAGGAAAAGGCAAGACATTACCATCTTGCACAACATGCGGGTTCTAGATTCATGGGGCTTGGAGATTTGCATGACCAAAGGGATCATTAGATCTTGGGATCTCTTTGATTATTGATTGGATTAGCTTGCATAGCTTGATAGAGTTACAAATTCCATTTGTGACTAGCCAAGTGAGCAAACATGCATGTTTTGAGAACTCACGGGGTCAGAGACTTTGAGTCATTTACTAAGTGAGAGTGCATGTTATTAATGAAGTGTGAGAATTTGCTCTTTGTTGGGGTAAATGCCAATGTGGTGAACCGTCCATCTTACTCACTAACCCTACTTATATATATATATATGCACACTCATTCTTTATTCTTTGAGTTTCAAGGAGATTAGTTTTCTAATGTTGTAGTACTTCTTATGTATTGTAGTGGTTTTAGGGAGATCAAATTTTTAATGTGCTTCTAAACAATTGGATGATGTTATGCTGCTATATCTATGAGGAAGCATTGATATTGTAGTACAATGTTTTAACTATATATAGTGATTTTCATCGTGTTTAGATAGTGATATATGCATTGTTGCTGAGCAATGGTTCTTTTTTAGCTTCTCTCAATTATGGTTATATTGAGCAAGTATTGCAAAAGTTTGTTGGTTTTGTAGTATAGTTTGTTGATTTTTTAGCTCTTGTCACTTAATAATTGGTTATTGTTTTGCATAAATGGCTTCATACTCTACAATGAACATGGAATTGCACAACATCAGGGAGTTTGATGGTACCAAGTCTAGTTTGTGGAAGGAGAAAATCCAAGATATCCTTATTCAAAAGAAGCAATTAAGGATCATAAGAGGTATAGATGGAACCAACAAACATGTTTAAAGATGATTATTGGTCTGAGCTTTGACATTGGTCAAATTCACTATTAGGATGCACTTGGAAAAATCTATGTATTTTACAGCTATGAATGAGACCACTACATACGACTTATGGAAGAAGCTATGTGATACTTATTAGAAAGGAACCGCCTCTAACAATTTGTATCTCATGAAAAAGTTGTTTGAGTTATAGATGGAGGGCTCTACTATCGCCTCCCACCTTAATGAATTCAACATCATATTCAATTAGATGCGAACTCAAAAGTTGAAGTTCAAAGATGATATTAAAGCAATCTTTTTGTTGTGCTCCTTGCTTACATCATGGGACACATTTAGAACAGCCACCAGTAATTCAAATCAAGATGATGAGTTGAAGTTTAGTGATGTTGTGGGTATTTTATAGATAAAGAGATACATAAATGGAAATCCATGGACCAAGGTAAAAATGGTCATGCGTTGGCAAGTCGAGAAAAAAGAGATAGAAAATAGTACAAAAGGCAAGAACTAGGACCTTGGATGGTCATGCAACAAATATGTTTCCAAAAAAGACATTGAATGCTTTCATTGTGGTAAAATATGACATATTAAGGACTATCACAATGGAAACAAAAACAAAAGGATGAGAAGAATGAGGATAAGGATGGTAACAAAAAAGAAGGTAAAGGAAGGATAATGATTTAAGGAATCAATAGAGTGACGGTGCATAATGATGATGAGGTGCTATTTACTTCTACTCTTCCTACACATATACTAGTTACAATAGATAGCAAACTAGCTATTGATTGGATACTTAATTTTGGTGCATATTTGATTAGACTCCTCATAAGGAGTGATTCTATTCATACAACAACACCAGGCATGGATCGATCCATCTTGATAATGACTATGTATGTGACATAGTTGATGCAGGTAATGTGCAATTTGATTTTCAGAATGGATCTACCTTTACTCTTTGGAATATACACATTGTACCCAAGCTTACTATGAGCTTACTATCTATTGTTAAGCTAGATAACTTGAAATACTCCACTACTTTTGGGAGTCAATCATGAAAAGCCCACAAGAGATCATTTGTTATTGCTAAAGAAGCCAAATGTGGCACTTTGTATTCCCTTCATGTATATTGTGTCAAAAATCATGTAATTGTAGTAACTAAGGAGCCAAATGTATTTTGTAGCATCTTTGATTGGGACATATGTCCAGAAAAGGAATGAAAATGCTATCTCATTTGGGTTTTGCCTTCTGTTGATTGTTTTGATCTTTCCATTTGGGAGCATTATATTTACACTCAACCCATAAGAAAAACTTAAACATGAAAAGGTGTGAGCCACTTAGTGCATAGTGATATATGTGGACCTATGTCTATAAAGTCTATAGGGAGCATCCTATTTTATCACATGTATTGACGATGCAACTAGAAAACTATGAGCTTTCAGTATGGATAGGAAAGAGGCTTTTTCTTGTTTTCAAAATTTTTTGGCACTTTCAGAAAATTAGTTTGGCAAGCTACTTAAATTTCTCAAAATTGATAATGGTTGAGAATATTATTGGGGGTTAAAGGCTGTATATGCTTATCAACTTACATTTATCTTATACTCTATCTCCACACACTTGTATGTTGCAAGTGGCAACTGCCCATCATTGTCACTGTACTCTCTATTCTTACTATGACAATAGAATAAGGGAAAGCAGGTCACACATGGTGAGTGTTGGAGTTTCCACATATTGTCTTGCTCCAGCCTTCATAGCTCTTGCTTCTGAATGTGCTCTCATTGGTGCTCATCCCTTTCACCTTTCAACACAATATTAGAGTGGGAATTCGAGGAGTTTCATCCATCTTTCAACTATTATTAGAGCAAGCATTCAAGAAGCTTCATAGATCTTCACTTCATCCTCGGAAAAGAGCTTCATTCACAATTTTTAAGGCAATCACTCATTGAGATATGCATTAGTCCCATTGCTCGTAAATCAACTCTATATCTTCCCACCTTGATCAAGATCTTCCCCAAGACTATTTGAGCCTCCCCAAGTGATCCCTGAGCTCTAAAGCTACCAAGAAAGGCCTCGAAATAGCCTCATCATTTGTGGTACAAACTTAGGGTTGTCTCTTACTCCTCCTACCTTAGCCATTGTTCTCTGCAGCTCCTACTGGTCATTGCTTAATACTTGGGGATCCTTTTTGACTTCTCTAACTCCATCTTGAGCACTCTTTGAAAAGGTATTGCTCAGCCATTGCTTCACTATTGAGGGTAGACTGTTGTTTATTATTTGGGATGATAAGTATTTGATTGCTTCATACGCCATTGATGGTTATGGGGCAAGTTTGTGATGCCCTAGTGATGTATTGATGCTCAATAAAGTCTCTTGGATCAATTAGAACTTGTGAACATGTGGAAGGTTCTTTGCTATAATGACCTATGGGTAACAACCATACATCGTGAATGCTTATATATTGATACCTACATGCTACCCAAGATGTATATGAACTTATGGATGTTGTCATTGATGTACATGCTTGGGTATGCTTTCATTGAGCTTTGAGCTTTGATCTTGAGCTTGGATATTTACATACTTGTAGTGGCTACTTGCTTTGGAACTTTATTAGTTATAAGCTTGGGCACTTATACTATGCACATGCTCCTGAATGTACATTTGATGATTCTTGGATTCTCGAATGTTATGACACTTATGTCTTAAGCTTGCATTGCTCTTTCCTATTTCGGAGTTTATTCTAGAGGAAGTACTTTGAATTTCATTGCAAAGCTTGATTTATTAGAGACAGTGGGAGTCTATTGCTTATGTATTTATGCTCCAGTTGGTTTTGTATATGCTATCTTTACAAACTTTGATGATTGTGGAGACTGGTTTAGATTTGACTTGTATACCTAGTACTTCCTATTGTTAGATAAGTTAGTCAACTTTGGATGCATGTTAGGTTTATGTACATGAGCTTCACAACTCATATGCAATGAGTTTAGTTGTAATTTATTAGATCTTATTGTTGTTTGAGAGATCCCTTATAAACAGTCATCTTATGTATATAGGTATTGTATTACTTGGGAATGCATTATGTACCTAACATCTTTGGGTCTCTGACAATGTTTGGTACCTTGGTGGTTTATGCTCTTTCTTAACACTGCTAGTTGCCTTGTATATCCCAGTTGCTAACCAAATTTTCCTTATAATGGTAGCTTATCATTTTTGGATGTTTGCCTACAATTGCATATTCTGTTATAGTGTGGATAGCCATGCATTGTATTGCACCCTATCTCTTGCATTCAATTTTGGGATGATTTTGGGGCTAATTTATTGTTTTTACAACATCCCATTCCCTCTTTGCTTTGTAATTATCATGGCATCTGCTTCTATGAATAGTACCATTTTCAACATAGACAAGTTGGATGGCAACAAGTCCAATTATTGGAAGACTTGTATATGGCAAGTTTTGGTTCAAAAGAAGTAAATTTGATCATCGAAATGCTAAGGTATAAAGCTCAAAGAGTTTGATGTAGAGGCTTATTCTGATCTTGATGAGTTATGCAAGTCCACCATTATCTTATCTTTGTTAAAGCATGCTTACTTTAATATCATTGAGACAAAGGGTGGTGCTTGTTGGGAGCTATGGGGGAAAATATGTGGTCTCTATGATAAGCAAATCATTACTTCATAGTTGTATTAGATTAAGAGACTCAGAGATCCTCGTATAAAGGACGACACTGCTATGTCTTCTTACTATGAGTTTCATTCCATTTCTAGCCAGCTTACTTCACAAGGGATTACCTTTGAGGAAAATGTCAAAGATATGTTCTTACTTATCACTCTCCCTGAGTCTTGGGATACTTTCCACACTACCATAAGTAATAATGCTTCAAGACATGGTTTTATGCTTAACGATATAGAGGGTTTTTTTCTTGCTAAGGAAGTAAACAAAAAGAATATTGATGTAAGTCGTACCTCTCATACACTCATAGTTAAAGACCATAATGATGCCAGATATGGTAATGACCAATGTAGTAGGCATGCCTAATAGGGCATGCCAAAGTCTAGATCTCGTGGACATGGTCACAATAAATTAGGTGGCCCCAAATCATCACTCACATGTCAATATTGTGGGAAACAAGGTCATGTTCAGCCACAATGCCATAAAATTACAAAGTCTACTATCAAGATTAAGGAGATAAATGCATTGGAGTACGATTCTAATGAGTACATATTGGTTGCTTCTTCACCTAATATCCAATTGATTGATATTCAATTAGCTTTCTCTCAATGTTGGCTGCTTGCTTTGGGGACTTCCTTTTATGTGACCCCACATCATGCTTGGTTCTATACCTATTGTCCTATGACATATTCTGTTAGATTGGGAGATGATCATGTCTATGAAAATTGAGGATGTTTTTTTGTAGTTTGCTATTGGTACTTCATTTGTGTTGCATGATATATGCCATGTGCTAGCTTCGACTAAAAGCCTTATCTCTATAGGACAACTAGCTGATAGTCTGTATCATGTTTCTTTTGGTGATTATGCATGGAAAATCACTCGTGGAAATCTCATTTTAGTTAGAGGTGCCAAGATTGGCAGCCTTTATCCCATACTTGTATATGGCACTACTGGCCATATTTTGGCCATGACTGATTTTTCACATGTATCTCTTTGATATTGCCATCTTGGGCATATGTCCCTAAAAAGAATGGAGGTCTTGAATTGTTTGCGGTATCTTTTGCCCATGGACTTTTTATATTTTGATTCATATGATCATTGTTTATATGGCAGAGAGATTCGCAATATGCATAAAAATTATGGTACTATGCACACTAGTGAGCCTTTGGCTCTAGTCCATTCACATTTTTATAGTCCCATGCCCTTCAGTCCTTAAGTGTGGTGCTAAATATTTCATCACGTTCATTGATGATTATTCACATAAGGTCTAGGCGTATCCCATAGAAGTAGAAGCCAAAATTTTTGCTTACTTTTCACAGTGCTTTCTTGCTATGGTTTAGAACAAATCTAAGTATAGGCTAAAATATCTAAGGTCTAATAATGGGAATGAATATGTCTCTAAGTCTTTTGAGAAGTTTTGTGATGAGAGGGATATTAAGCATCAATTGACCATCCCTTATATCCCACCCTAGAATGGTATTGTAGAGTGTATGAACATGACTATTTAAGAAAGAGTCTTAATATGCTTAGCCATGTAGGCTTTTCACACACATTTTGGGCGTTGAAGTAGTTATTACTACAACTCACTTGATTAATAGATCCCCATGCACTGCTTCTAGTAGTAGAGTTACAATAGAGGTATGGTTTGGTAAACCTTCTTTATGTGTCATTTTTCAATCTTTAGATGTGAGGCATTTTGCCATATTCCCAAAAATAAATGCAACAAGATTGATTCAAGTTCGTCAAATGCATCTTTCTTAATTATGGTGATACATGTGAGATGGGCTATCATCTTTGGGATCTGTATGATCAAAAGGTTATCCATAGCCACAATATTGTCTTTCATGAGGGCAAGATGAATAAGAAATCAGAGCCAATGAGGTGCATAGGGTGATCCGTCAGGAGAGAAGCCTCTTGTTACATTACAATGAATCCCTATTAGACCACCTACAGCTAATACTAATGATATAGTGGCCCAAGATCCACCTATTGTATACGATCATGATGTTGGATAAAGAGAACAAGATATACAAGCTTCCCAACCAATCTCAAGACTCTCTACTCAAGCCTCACATTCTCCTGATCATTATGAGCCCTCTATGCATTATGTTATGGTGACAAATTCTGATGAGCCCTTTACTTATAAGGAGGCTATACACATAGTCACTCTTGGGAGAGAGCCATGAAATCTAAGTTTTGATTCACTACTTAAGAAGCATACATGGAATTTGGTTCTAATGCCAAGTGGAAAATATGCATTACCATGCAAGTGGGTATATAAGTTGAAGAGTACCCTTGGTTGCCTTAAGACAACATACAAGGTACGGTTGGTTGGTAAGGCTCTTAAATAAGAGAAGGGTGTTGATTTTGATGAGATATTCTCTCCTATGGTCAAGATGACAACCGTTCGCTTGGTTTTGACCTTGGTTGCACATATGTATTTGGACTTGTACCAGATGGATGTTAAAATGGCTTTCTTATATGGGGACTTGTATGAGGATATCTATATGCAGTAGCCTAAGGGCTTTGTGGATAAGGGGTAGGGAATACCTAGTATGCAAGTTGAGAAGGAGTCTTTATGGACTTAAGTAGATACCTAAAGACTTTTATCACAAGCTTGATACCTTAATACATTCATATGGTTATTCTTAGAGATATGGATTTGTGTCTTTACACAAAGAAGGCCCGTGATGGTAGCCTTACCATTCTGGTACTATATGTTGATGACATCATAATTTTCTAGGAGTGCTCATGCTTAGTTGGATGCTTTGAAGACTTGGATCAAGAAGTGAGATTAAGGACATGGGGCATACCTCTCATATACTTGGCATGTGCATTATGCACAATCACTCTAAGGGATTCCTCTACTTGTCTCAAAAGGAATACATTCATAAAATACTTGAGCAATTCCATATGCAGGGTGGTAAATCAATTGAAACCCCTTTACCTTCTCATGTAAAGGAGAAATAGACATATTTTTCCCAATTAGATAATGAGAGAGTTGAGGTAGCCAAGTTTCCATATCTATCTATGATGGGAAGCTTGATATATGCCATGATAGCCACAAGACTTGATATAGCATTTGTAATAGGAACTGTAGCTTGTTATATAGTGATATCTAGCATGCGATATTGGATGATATGAAGCATATCATAATATACTTTAAGTGCATTGTAGACTTATGCCTTTGCTATAGTAGCCAACATGACACTAGACTCATGGGTTGCACAAACTTTGATTATATAGGACATATAGATAGTAAAAGTTCACTTGTGGCTATGTCTTCACCTTTGTTGGAGGTGTCATTTCTTGGATATCTCACATGCAAAAATGCAATATTTCTACTAAGACTAAGTGCATTTCATCCACCATTGAGGCTTGCAAAGAGGCCCTATGGTTAGGCCACTTGATTGTAGATCTTAGTATCACATATATAACTCCTACATTGCATTTGAACTCTATGAGTATTGTCCAATTGGCACGTAATCCAATCTGTCATGTGAACCAAGAATATTGAGATCTGTTACTAGTTTATTATAGAGATGTAGTTGAGAACAAGTAGATAGAGATTTTCAAGACCCCTATAGATGAGAATCTTGTAGATCTACTCACTAAAAGTCTCCCAATGGAACATTATATCTTTCTTAGGAAGGTAATGGGTGTAGAATGAGATGGCGTCAATAGGATCTATTCCTATTGTAGTTACGTACTGTAGTTACATGTACACTTTGTACTTTATCATTTTTTTCTTATTTTCTCCTTACTCAAGCATATTCACCTTTAAGTGGGAGGTTTTTGGGCATTAAAGGCCATGTGTCTAGCCACCTACATTTATCTTGTACTTACTATCGGCACACCTGTACACTACAAGTGGCCACCACCCATCATTGTCACTTTATTCTTTATTCTTACTATGATAAAAGAATAAGATAATGCATGTTACACATGGTGACTATTGGAGCTCCCACATATCATCTTGCTCTCTCTCTTACTCCAACTTTCATAGCTCTTACTTCTACTTCTGCTCTCATTCTTGCTCAACCCTTCCACCTTTCAACAAGGTGGATGAAGCTCCTCGAATGCCTGCTCTAATATCAAGAATAAGAGCACAAGCACAAGCAAGAGCTATGGAGGTTGAAGCAAGAGAGAGAGCAATATGGTATATGGAAATTCCAATGATGGTATGTGAGAGCTCCAACCATCTCTCTCTTGCTCCAACCTCCATAGCTCTCGGCTTCCACTTGTGCTCTCATTCTTGCTTAGTCCTTCCACCTTTTAATTGGTATTAGTATGCTATCTAATACTAGTCTTACTCAAGGATTTTGGGCTAAGGCTATGGTGACTATTGTAATTTACAAACATATTATCTAATACTACTTTAGATTATGGCATTTCTGAAGAAGCATGGTTAAGAAAGAAGCCCTCTTATGATCATTAAGAGTGTTTGGTTGTGAAGCTTATGTGCATATGCCAAAGGAAAAGCACAATGAATCAAAACCAAAATCGACTAAAAGCATCTTTTTAGGTCATGTACAAAGTAGCGAGATGGGGTATCACCTTTCAGATTTAGAAGATAAAAACATTAACCGTAGTAATGATATGATCTTCAATGAAAAGAATATACATAAGCAACCTCTTAAGGAAGTGGAAACAAGAAATGTTACTTTTCAATATGCATTGCCACCTATTATTTGCCATATAGGGCAAGTGCTAGTGCACCAAGTCTGTAGACAGAGGGCACAAGTGATGCTACAACTAGTGAGTAGGAAGCAATGAGGTTTATTGAGTGGTAGGTTGAGAGCCCTATATTGTCTTATGAAGAAAGATAGAGGCTGAACTCTGACTCCATATCACCCCATTATGCTACACAGATCTACTTGTATCTCTCATCTGGTTAAGATTCCATCCTGGGATCAACTATGTGATGATGATAGAGTGTGGAGAGCCATCTTTTTATAAAGAGACCATGAATCATGATGATAAGTGTAAGTGGGAGCTAGCTACATAGTTTGAAATGGATTCTATTATGAAGAATCAGTCTTGGGAGTTGATTCCTTTACCAAAGAGCAAAGATTCTTTGCCATCTAAGTGGATCTATATGTTTAAGGTTACGTGTAATAAAAAATCAAAGTACAAGGTAAGGTTAGTGGCCAAAGGTTTTAAGCAAGGAAAAAGTATGGACTTTGATGATATTTTTTCACATGTGGTGAAATCGACTGCTCTTTGCATTGTGCTTACCTTGGTGGCTAAGGATTCTATGAACCTTATACAATTAGATGTTAAGATAATATTTCTGCATGGTGATCTTCATGATAAGATCTACATGTAGCAACTAGAGGGCTTTGTGGAACATGGGAGAGAAAATCTTATTTATAAGCTAAAAAGGAGTCTCTATGGATTAAAGTAGGCCCCACAGAATGAAGTCTTTATAAAATCCCATGGCTACAAGAGGAATGAGACATACCACTGCTAATACACTAGAAAGGCTAAAGATGGCAACTTGATAGTGTTGATCATTATGTGGATGATACCTCAATAGCTAGAAAAAATAAGTATAAGATTGATGATATGAAGAAAATGTTAATGGAAACCTTTGAAATGAAAAATTAGGACATATAAATCACACTCTTAGCATGTACATGATCAAAGATACAATAAATAGATTGCTCTATCTATCCCAAAAGGATTATGTCAGCAAAGTGTTGCAAAATTTCAATATGGAGGAGCCGAAGGTAATTAGTACTCCATTGCCTCCATGTGTGAAACTTAATGCTGATGATTGTTCCAAATCTAATGAGGAGAAGGATGGAATAACCAAGATTCCATATTCATGATGTGTGAGTAGTCTTATACATACTATGATTGCCACTCGCTTGGACATTGCATTTGAAGTGGGAGTAGTAAGTATATATATATATATATATATATATATATATATATATATATATATATATATATATAGCAGTAAAAGGTATCTTGAGGTACTATGATTGCCACTCGCTTGCACATTGTCTTTGTAGTGGGAGTAGTAAGCATGTACATGTCAAATCCTAGCAACAAGCATTGGAAAGCAGTGAAAGGCATCTTGAGGTACTTAAGTGATATAAGATATATGTGCATATGCTTTGGAAGAAGTAGTATTGGTATACGTGGATACACAGAACATTGAACATAGAAAGTCAACCATATAGTATATTTTCACCTTGAATGGTGGTGCAATCTCGTGGATAGCTAGCTTAGAGTAGAAATGTGTGGCATTATCTACCACTAAAGTTGAGTATATTGTAGTCATAGAGACATGCAAAGAAGCCATATGGGGTACTCATCCAGTGGAAGACTTGGACCTTGGTAAAGACATGGAATTATTGCACCATGATGATAGAGTGCCATCATTTGGTAAAGAATCCTATGCTTTATACAAAAACCAAGAATATAGAAGTGAGGTATCACTTCTATATAGAAGTGAGGTATCACTTCATTCATCAAGTGCTTGTTGATGATAAGGGAGTTGGGATTACTAAAATGCATATTGATGATAACCCTGCAAACTTTCTCACCAAGAGTTTGCCCTCTAAAAAGTTTGCATATTGCAAGGAGTTGATGGACATTGGGTGAGAATAACTCACATGTATTATATCTCACACATTCACTCATTCTTTTGTCTCCCTTAGAGGCACATCAGCCTTTAATTGGGAGGTTGTTGGGGTAAAGACCAATGTGGTAGGCCACCCGTCTTACTCACTAATCCTAACTATATATATACACACACTCATTCTTTATTCTTTGAGTGATAAGGCAATAATATGTTGCTCACAAGAGAGCTATTGGAGGCACCACAAATATGGCATCTTCTCTCTCGCTCTCTCACTCCCATCTCTATGCAATCTCTATTCTCCTTACAACTCCAACACTCTTGTTAACCCTCAGATGAACAAGGTGGAGAATCTAAAAAATCTAAAGCAGAAGACAAGGCCAAGGCAAAAGTAAAACGGAAGATGAAGGCGCATCAAGAAAAATATGGAAACACAAGAAGTGCAAAAAGTCATAAATCAAGGAGAGAGGCGCACAAGAAAAAGCACAAGTCAATACTTTTGTAAAAGAGTGCAAGGGGACACAATGATTTATTTTAAGAGCACCGAGCTCTCACCCAAGGCTCTCACCCGTGCAAATTGTAAAGGTAGATGGGCGGTAGAAAGGAAGCTAGGAAGATAGAAGGACAATGGGAAAATGTGCCTATGCCACAACCGGCCATGTAAAAAACGGGATAAGGGGATAACCGCCCAAAATGGATTTAGGGTTTTGTATATAAATTTGAAAAGTGAATGAGAAGCTCATTCTTGTGTGTGGCCAAAAGTAGCTCCCATCTTCTTCTTCTTCTTGCTTGCTTGAGCTTGTGCTTAAGAGAGGGAGTGTGAGCTGTAAGGGAGTGAGTGTGTGAGGGTAAGGGACCGTAGTGGAGAAGCTCTCCATTTTCTCCTCTTATCTTCTCTTCTCTTCTCTTATCTTCTCTTGCTTGCGGCAATGGAGCTTGGAGCATGGAGCTTGAGGATTGAGCTTGCTTGAAGCTTGCACTTGGATCATGGAGCTACTAGAGTGCTCGAGAGAGGAGACAACTAGATCGGGCATGAAGGTAAACTCACTACACTCATAGAGAGAGATAGTGCGTCGGCTATGTGAGAGGTAGCCATTAGTGCTCGGCTTAAAATGCTTGAAAGAATAAGCGGTCCGTGGGTCTTGGCGGTTGAGCTTGAGCTTACCTCTACATTTTGGTTCCGTTGCCAGGACAACATATTCAAGCCTTGAGTGCTTGCGCGCTCCGAATCAAGCATTGAAGTAGGGTTTTCCCCAAACCGATGCTTGAGCTAGATAGGTAGAAAGTGAGGGAGTTTGAAGAGGTTTTCGATCTCCTTAGCAAATAAGTTTTTGGTTTTTTGGATTTGAAAATATAGGTTTGATTAGTGCAGGTATTTGCTTTGTGATTTGGATGTGTTAGGGTAGGAAAAAACAAAGAAAAAAAGAAAAATATGGATTAGGATTTCTATTGTCATAATAGGGCAAGAGGGTTTGGTTTGTTTGCTAATTTGTATTTTGGAGTTTATTTGCTATTCCAAGTATATACAATTCTTCATTAGGGTCTATTTTTACATTCTGGAAGTTTGTGTGACCCCTCATAACCAAAATCATTAAAATCGAGTTGATTTCCATCATCCATGGAAACTCGTCCACAAGAATTGGACGTTGTTACCAAAGTCCGATTCCCAAGGACTCGGATGCCGATCTGACTCCCAAAATTGGACTCGGACGGTCCAATTCTCCCAAATGGTCTGATTTTCGAACTCGAACCAACCCTCCTTGCTTGATCAAACATACCCTACCCGATTTCAAAAATCGGACATCCCATAATCGGACACAAAAATCAAACCAGCCAGACACCTATCAAATCGGACATCCAATTCTTAAAATCAAACTCCTAGAATCGGACTACTTGGGAATCAAATGTACAAAAATCAGACACACAAAAATCGGATGGCAAACACTCCAAAATCTCACACCTATCAAATTGGACGTTCGATTCCTAGAATCAAACGCACGAAAATCGAACCCACCAAAATCAAACCACTCGAACTCAGACCATTCGATCGGCCGATCAGACCAACCCAAAATTAGATGTTCGATTCTAAGTGAGAATCGAACAGAAAACTGTCAAAATCAGACATGTGAACAAAATACAAATTTGACACATCTAAGCCCTGAAGTCTACCTAGAGAACACATAGAGCCAAAAGAACATCATAGATCTATCACTGGGCTAAAATTTGGAGCAAGTAGTTCAAAACTTGGATATGAACAGTCCTTCAAATTGCCCCCCTTGGACCCCCGCAAAGGGGGGTCTGCCCTCTCTGCACCTCCCCTAAGTAGGCTAGAGAGAAAATGCATGTTGTGACAAGTCCTCCAAATTAGATCCTAGTGTAGTAATGGCTCTGTGCAAGCATAGATTCTCGCTTATAAAATAGCAACCAAAAGCCCATATCCAAACAAAGACCCTAGAATCTCAATGGGCCAATCTAGCCAACAAGGGCAAAAAGGCCACACCACAAAAACATGTATATATTGCATTCAAACTGCATCTAGTCAAAGTGGAATGAAACAACATTAAGCTACAACTGCGAGGATGACTAGACATGACAATCCTGATGATAGATGCACTTTGAACGGCATTGCACAGATGACCCAAGACATCAGTAGAGAATCCACATCTCGTTGTGCACTTGGGGACTCAAAGGCATGTATTAGAAGGCTTGAACTTATAAGCTAGGACTCAGAAGATGAAGACATAGTATCGCCTGCTTATCTTAGGGTCAAACTCGCCACAAAAAGAGAGCATTGTGTCGATGCTCTCATCGATGAAGGAGCTGATTTTAATATCTTGACCTATGAAGCATAGACCCTACTAGGCCAACTAAAGCTCACACCAACTAATGCAACTCTTAGTCCTTACAGGGAACACCCACAAGTAGTTATAGGGAAGTGCAAAATCATTGTAACTATTGAAATTGAAAGCTTTCCTATCCTATTCCATGTTCCTCCAAATAGTGCTAATTGTGAAAAGGAAACCCTTCTAGGAAGACCCTTCAAAAGAGCAATGAAGTGTGAGACCGATTATGTAGCACAGAGGATACACCTGACACTATCAAGTGTGAGGATAATCACAACCTTTAGTAAGGGTGACCTTATCTCGAGGAAAAGACAAGGAACATTCTGACATACCAGGCAAGCCTAGTGATGAGAGCAAGGACTTGTTGAAAGAGTTGATACAAATGCATGTTGAGCAGAGAGAACCTGTGAGCAAGGCCATGCTTGAAACAAGAAGGTCATAAGACAATGCCAAGGATAGTAGGATTTGGACTTACAAATATTATAGAAGAGCACAAAAGAAGCCTAAGCCTTATAGATGAAGGTATTGATGGAGAGCCAGCACAACACCGCGATGGATATCCAAAATGTTGCTACGTGCTCAAGGGTATTACGCAGATAACCGATGGATTTGGGTACCAAAACCCCCTGCTAAACCACCTCTGTCAACTAAAGGCCAAACCGTATCAAAAGCAAAGAAAGGGCTAGAGGAAATCTAAACAAAAATCCAAGTCTCAGGTCAACAACATTGGAGTAACTGAGCCCCTCATGATTGAAATCAAGAAACCAAACAGGATTTTTCGAAAGGTAGATCCTCAACCTAGCGTACTTAACAAGCGGATATCAAATGTAACTGTCAAGTGTGCACAAAGGCCACTAGTGCCCAAGGAGCCTTTGACTTCCCAAGAGGATAATGAGTACCACAAGCGCAATGTTGCTCATGATAAGGTCAATTGCTCAACAAAGTAAATGGCAGAATCGTCTAACAGCAATAAGCAAATCTTCCAGCCCATTGCCAAGTCCACCCAGGAGTCCCAAATCTCCTGCACCCTCTTTCCCTAAATGGACACAGGAAGCACAATAGTACTCATCAAGTGTAGCTGCTCAATCCCAATCCCTATCTCCATCTGAGCTTCCAAATGTCTAAGGTGCAGGACATGACACCACCCCTAATTCTCAGCCTAAGGACATGCCTATGCAATCCACCAAGACTAGCTTATCAATCTACACAAGTGAATGCACAAAGGGCAACAAAAGACACAACCACTTTTGATCTGCCTAAGGACCTGACACCACAATATACCAATAGTAGCCAGTCCACTGAACTAGCTTCTACTACTTCTAATCAGAAATCACAGCAATCACATCCTTTGGCCATGACGACACCCCTTGTGGAACGTGTCCTTAGCAATTCACTTGTGGAAGAGGTGTCGCAACCAATGTCCTTGACATGTCTAGCACTTTCAAAGCACCTAAAGCCTAGGCTTGAGGATAAATTTGGCCAAGGAGAAGGTGCATCTAACCAATGAACCAGAGATGAAGTGCTTGATGAAGCTTGATCACAAGTTGACAACCATCACACATGCATACATCCATATGGACATTGTAAGGCCAACACCAAAGCACACAAAACTCATAGTCGAACCCTTGACTTGGGATGAGCAACAACATGTTTGCTCCCGCTATGAAGATATCGCTGAAGAAGTCATAAAGGACATCCCAAAAGCCACAGCTAGAGAATTGTGCTTGATACTCTCACTCTATACTACTCAATATGAGGCAGACAAGGAAAAGCTTGAAGCAATCAAATGAAAAGGGAAAGGACAAGGTAACTTTGTGGTGCAGAAATGGTACTCCAACCAAAGCTTGGCAACCAAAAGTAGCCACCAACTACTGAAGAGCTGAGGAATAAAGCATCGAGTCCATGAATCCATTGCCATCTCTCCTAATGGCAGTGAAACCTCAAACACATCTATGTGTTCTAATAAATCAAAGCAACCATTACCATCAATGGTTGCTTGCAATGTTCAATCCACCAACAACAGAACTTACGTGGACCAATCAAGAGTGGATACAACATTGTCACAACAAGTTGACGAAACTATACTAGTCATATCTAAGGAAAACCATGACACAATAACAGCAAAGCCTCAGGAGAAATACGAAAACCCCAAGGACAAAAGCAATCTTAGCATTGACCAATCTTGTTCATCTAGTCTTAAGCCCCCATCTATGCTAAAGCCTAGGGAAACTCCCAAAACCTTACATAAGATAGCAACTGATCAAGCCCTCATCGAACATAGAAATGCCACAGAGTGCTTGATCAAGTTGAAAACTAAACTCAAATTATTCGCACATGCCTACATCCTTGCGAACATGGGCACATTTCCTAAGGAGCAGCTTGAGGAATATTTGTCATATCTGTTATCGTGGGAAGAGCAAGAATACCTTACCGAGCACTGTGACAAGCTCCTACATGAACACATGCAACTCATCTCTGATGAGGAAGCCAACAAACTATGCTTAACTGTGACATTCAACGAAGCGCTTTGCCAACCAAATCTCTTAGAGATAGAGCAGCTAAAGTGACAATCAGAGGGTCGAAGTCAATTCAAAAAACATTGTTTTGAAAACCATGCTAAATGGCCAAACTTGGAACCCAGATTATGACAGGTCTCAGAGGAGCGACTGGCCCAATGGTGGTCTCAAAGAGACCCGACCTATGTGACGCAAACTTCCTTTCAAGTACTAACTACCATTTGGGTTATGGACTTAGCTATAACTAGCCAAGAGAACTCTCTAATTGATAAAAGTCTCACTAAGAAGGAGCTGCATGTTGCCAGTAGACTCGGACAAGGCACCATGCTACTCGATGTTGCAAAATATATATTGTTACTGAGTAGGTTGCCATGATTACTGGATACATATGCCACACTCCAGTTATAATCCTAAGTTTCATGAATGGTTTTTATCCTCACGAAGTGACATGGATTCATGAATGTGTACATAAATAAACAATGTGTTTTGTGACTATGTATAAATAATACCAAAAGAAGCAAAGCTAGCACACACACAAGCAATGATAATCAAGCGCAAGCGATATGCATCGAAGTCAATGCTATGGGATTCAGATAAGTGATGTCTCTTTGAGCTGCACCTGTTCATTATGGTTGAAGCATATGACTTGCATGTATTTTTACAAGTTGCCAAGTAAATGTAGGATGACATAGGTCTCTAGAAGTACGACAACGTTCAATATCCAAGTCACAACAAGACCACCAACCCCACAAAAAACCATTATGGAGAAATTGACAAAAATACCAAGAACAAAGAGCCATGACAGAAGCCCTACTGGAAGAGAAAATTAACCCTGCAGAAAGCACACATTGCATTTGAGCATGGCCCAAAGCATAATCATTGGCTACTCTTTCTTTCTTGGCCAAACTCTACATCTAGGTAGGAGCCATGCTCTCAACAATGGCAAATGTTTCTTCATCAACCATGATTCAATTTGCCAGATACTATGTCCCTTGCCCATTCACAACTCACTCCAATTGCTACCTCAATTATTCCAAGATGTCTCAAATGTTACAAAGAGGTTTGCAAAATCTCAAGTGTATCTCTTCATCTCAACAATTGTTCCTCTAGCATCGAGGCTAGAAACACAATCATCTTTATAATATCCATTTTTCACAGCCTTTGGATCTTGACATTTCTCAATCCAAATGAAAGGCTGATAGCCTCAACGTATTGCATTGATTGCCTGAAAAAAAAGGGAGAAAACAAAAAGAAAATAAAAAAATAAAAGGAAAAAAAAGCACCCATAACCATAGCACAGCACTCAGGGGTCCTCAAATTAGGTACGTCCAGAGACCATGGTCAGTTGGCTCCTTCCCTAGTCCCCTAGCCCTTTACACATCCCCCACAATTGTTCAGGGCACATCAAGGGCACGACATACCTAGGGAGCTTGTCTCGCTTATGATTAGACCTGTCACCCTAAAGCAAGGCATGAAAGACCATGGAAAGTACATCGTACTCTTCAAACAATACCAGTAGCCACCAACTACCAAAAGCTAAGGCATCAATGAGCTCAATTATGCTACATCATGTTATCAAAATCATAAATGATGTCTCAACAAGCCTTCAAGTGTACTTCTCCTCAACATCAACAATTTTCTCACCCCATTGAACCCTCACTTCATCCACACATTGCTATGAGGAACCAAACTAGCAATCTTCTAACTATGTACTATCTAAGTATGCACGTGCAATCACATAATATCTATATCACAATCTATACACAATTTGGGTCCTCAAGTGCAGGACAGTACTCTCGGCTTGCTTAGAGTTTAACTTGTCTCCCAAACTAATCAAACTATGTCTTGTGCACGATAAGAAGACTAGCACTAACCCCTAGGGAGAGACCATATGAGAGGTTTTCAATTGCAAGTATTAAATACTCCAACGAAAGTACCGTTAGCTCTTCATCAACACTTAACTCTGAACTCTTGTCCTTTATCATCATGTAAGCCCACCAAAGAATCATCACGTGTAGAATCCCCAAAAACCAACACCTGTGTGCCAGTCGTAAGTGCAACTCCCAACAAAGAACAACCCTATCTCCAACTACAACAACCTTATCACCAGCCAATCATACCAATAAAGTACCACCAACGACCTTCATCCGCACCACCACCAAAACTCCTCCATGGCAAACCACAATAGTCCCTTTCACCCACGTCTTTGGTACATGCCAACGTCTACTACCCATGACAGTGAGTGCCATGGGACTAGCACTCGTCTAAGAGGGGGGTAATGTTAACCCTCTGACGAACAAGGTGGAGAATCTGAAAAATCTAAAGCAGAAGACAAAGCCAAGGAAAATTTGAAATGGAAGATGACGCGCCAAGAAATCTAGAAACACAAGAAGTATAAAAAAAGTCCTAAATCAAGAAGAGAGATGCACAAGAAAAAGCACAAGTCAATACTTTTGTAAAAGAGTGCAAAGCGCACCATGATTTATTTTAAGAGTGTCAGGCTCTCACCTGTGCAAATTGTAAAGGTAGATGGGCAGTAGGAAGGAAGCTAGGAAGATAGGAGGACAATAGGAAAAAGAACCTAGGCCACGGTCGGACCATGTAAAAAAGGGGATAAGGGGATAACCGCCCAAAAGGGATTTAGGGTTTTGTATATAAAGTTGAAAAGTGAATGAGAAGCTCATTCTTGTGTGTGGCCAAAAGTAACTCCCCTCTTCTTCTTCTTCTTTTTCTTCTTCTTCTTCTTTGCTTGAGCTTGTGCTTGAGAGAGTAAGTGTGATAGTGTAAGGGAGTGAGTGTGTGAGGGTGAGGGACCGTGGTGGAGAAGCTCTCCATCTTCTTCTCTTCTCTTCTCTTCTCTTCTCTTCTCTTCTCTTCTCTTGCTCACGAGAATGGAGCTTGGAGCGTGGAGCTTGAGGATCGAGCTCGCTTGAAGCTTACACTTGGATCGTGGAGCTATTGCAGTGCTCGGGAGAGGAGGCAACTCGATCGGGCATGGTGATAAACTCACTACACTCATAGAGAGAGATAGTGTGTCAGCTATGTGAGAGGTAGCTATTAGTACTTGGCTTGAAACACTTGAAAGAATAAGCGTTCCGTGGATCTTGGCAATTACAACTCTCCACATTCCTAATCATCTAGAAAAAGTTAGTCCCATATTACTCATAGAAAAATAGCCAAGAAAAATCAACCAATAAGATCCTAATCAATGTATTGACAAAAATAGTTTATGTCTTGCAAATTGATTAGGACAAAAAACTTATGGTTGATCTATGGGCATATGAAACCATGTACAAGATAACCACTAGTCAAATACCCTTAAAAATGGCCTATGGTACTAACTCCATCATGCCTATGGGATTCTTAATTCCCAATCTGTGCATTGTGATACAAGTATTATTGGAAGGAAACAAATCCTGGGCTAAATGTCTTACTGAGTTAGAATGGTTAACAGAATATGCTTCTAACCACTCATGCCCTCCTTGTAGCAACATGTTCAACAAACACATCCAATAACATGCATTTGAATAAGTGGACCTAGTTATTTTATGCTCACTTAAGGGATACAAATAGAAGCTCGAGTTCAAAATGTTGGGATATTGCCAAGTTTCATGATTAGTTAAACTATGGATGTAGAGATAGAAACCCTTATGAGGGGGAAGGGATCAACAACTTCAATGGGAACCTCATCAAGGAGTACTACCTCCCATGACATCTAAAATATGAGCAACCTCTAGGATCCAGTAGCACTCTAGTAGACCACAACACATATCAGAGTTCCTTGCAACAAGACCACACAAACCCAATCAAGCCACATAACTTCAATGTGAGGGTAGTCATAGGCAAAAAAAGTAGATGACAACAAGGAATTGGTTATACCATCAACTTACCTCATCATTAAACTCATGACCTTTAAGGAAGTCCCAATGGGCTGATGCCTCATCAATGAAGACTCAAAACTACAATTCCTTGCCCTATCACTTTTGGGATCAAGCAAGTCTACCATACTTATGTCAACTGATACCAAACTTTATCGATAGAGGCCAAACGTACTCATTGCTATGTAAATGCAAACTTATATTAATAGAAAAAATTGAAAGCATCCTAAAATACTTCTATGTTCTATCAAATAGAGAAGATGCAAGGTGCCAAATTCTATCCTTTAAATTTCAAAGCAACTACCATGTCAACGATGTAGAAAAAGGTCTCCACCTAATGATTTCCCCAAGCAAGGTAATCTCAACCTTCAACACTAGGTACTTGGCCAAGTAATGCCCACAATTGACCAAACTAACTACATTGCTCAAGCCTAGCAAAGTAAAGATGTCTATTGCAACAACTTCTAGCAGCCTTCAATAAGAAATGAGCCCTAATTAGCAACCAAACAATCAATCATCAACACCCACTACCAACTGCTTTGTGCAAGACCACATAGTAAAAACATGAATATATCTTCTACAAGAACACGAGTATTCAACAAGACATATTGAAAACACTTTTGAAAAAGAGTGACTTGGCAATGTGACTCATTTCCAATTGGGCACCAGTCACAAAGTCATGCGATCCAACTAAAGTAATCAAGCTAACAAATGTGTACTTCTCAACACCCATTCCTAAAAATCTTGTATGTCCATCACCTTGGTATTGCCTACCATGGTAGCTAACTTAAGACCAACACACAGTAGTGATGTGCTATCAAAACCTTGTAGCATGACCCCACCCATTATTATAGTGACATCTCAATTAGGGCAACTAAAATCACGCACAACTTGCACTGTCCTTTAGAATTGGACAAGCATCCTCTTAAACAATACCCTTCTTGAAGAGGAACTACATATTGCAAGTCAACTTGAGGGCCCATCCTTGTTCATTGATATCATTACCTATCTCTATAAGCTCAACTGCATTACAAATACTTGTGTACTACACAAAGAGCTGAAAGCCCAATTGAGCCTTGCCATAACCACATTAAACTAGGTTGACTTGGGGATGAATTTAAGTAGTAAATTGTGATCCATCTAGGGGGAGGTTGGAAGCCCATCTATGCACAGAAGGGTACAATGATATCAAGTGGAGATTTTCACCCATAATTGAAGATCAAATAGGAGCCATCATAGTAGAAGAGATGCTCCCAATTAAAAGGATTAAACTTCTAGATTATGAGAAAGAAGGGCTAATGGAGACATAGGAGGTAGAAGAGATGGCACAAGGACAGCAAGTAATGTACGAGAGAATGATCAATGCATTAAAAGCTCCAACACAGGAAGTGGCAAACCTCTCACTAGATATGTCACAAGTGCCACAAGGAGAGGATGAAGAGAAAGTCCCTAACGAAGCCCTGCATCAATATATAGAGACGCACAAGTCCAACATTACATTAGCATTTGATTGCAAGGTGCATGGAGATCTTAAGTTCAGAAAACCACTCTCCCTCCTGAACAATGCAATTGCTTATCAATGCATCTTGAGATTTGAATACATCCATATCAACTTACCTGAAGATTAACATCCAAACTGTGCATGTGTGGGTGCTTGATTATGTAAATTAAATATTCTCTCTCTCTCTCTCTCTCTCTCTCTCTCTCTCTCTCTCTCTCTCTCTCTCTCTCTCTCTCTCTCTCTCTCTCTCTCTCTCTCTCTCTCTCTCTCTCTCTCTCTCTCTCTCTCTCTCTCTCTCCATTTTCCCTCTTCTTTCTCCCCTCTATTTCCCTGTGCTTCTCTCTCCATTTTCCCTCCTTTTTGTCGCCCCTCCCCTCTATACTTCTATCCCTTTTCCCTCTTTTTTTCACGTCCACACACACACACACACACATATTTGTTGGGTACTCTCACCCACTCACATGCCATCAATCATATGCCCTTGTGCCCTTGCTACCCAACAACACTTCTCTGCCCTCCTATGACATGCCCTCTCTACTCAACATTGCCCTCCCTGCCATCCTCTCCCTTTTCCCTCCATCCTCCAAACCATTTGCTCCCCACAATGGCATTCATTGACTCACTCATCTCTTTTGGTTTTCTCCTCCAACCTTCACTGCATCGTTAACCTTGTTACTTATGCCCATCACCTTCACTACACACACACATATTTGTTGGGTACTCTCACCTAGTCACATGCCATCAATCATATGCCCTTGTGCCCTTGCTACCCAACAACTCCTCTCTGCCCTCCTACGACGTGCCCTCTCTACTCAACATTGCCCTCCCTGCCATCATCTTCCTTTTCCCTACATCCTCCTCAACATTTGCTCCCCTCAATGGCATTCATTGACTCACTCATCTTGTTTAGTTGTCTCCTCCCACCTTCATTGCATCGTTAACCTTGTTACTTATGCCCATCACCTTCACTATGTTATGAAATTGATGTTGCCCACACCCATTGCCCTATACAAAGCCCCTTTACAAGTTTGAAGTCACTCCAGAGGTTCTAGGGGATCATAGAACCTACAACTCAAATGATGGGTCTCTTTGTGACAGTTTTACGCTATCATGTGAAGTTATCACTAGAAAGCAACATCCTTCTTCCTACCTCACATAGTCAAGTCTCTCTCTCTCTCTCTCTCTCTCTCTCTCTCTCTCTCTCTCTCTCTCTCTCTCTCTCTCTCTCTCTCTCTCTCTCTCTCTCTCTCTCTCTCTCTCTCTCTCTCTCTCTCTCTCTCTCTCTCTCTCTCTCTCTCTCTCTCTCTCTCTCTCTCTCTCTCTCTCTCTCTCTCTCTCTCTCTTTTTGGATCCATGTGGTTAGGGTAGAATACTTAATTGGGAGTTATGCTTTAAAGATCTTTCAAATTATAGTATCCTTGTCTAGCATGTATTTGCTATCCTTAATAAAATCCATAAAAGCATTAACACCCATCCCTCACATATATTATAATGTGGCCTCCACTACTTGTCATGTCACCTATGAACATTCGATGAAACAATACAAATTTTAACTCATGCATGCTTCAAAACTTATGGGTTAAGTTCATCGTGTAATGGTATCGAGGAGCACCATTAACACTATGAGTTGGAGCTAAGTATGGAAGACAATCATCATGAAGATCGAGATGCGAAGCATTTCATGACTTGGTCTAGACTATTGTATTTAGGATATACTGCTAATGATATCTTTCATTATTCCTAATCGAGACTTGCCCCCAAGGATATCAATCATAAATATGTATATGTATCACGTGGGCTCAACATAAGGGATTTTTACACACTTTTTATATACAAAACGATCCCATGTAGCCTATGCTTCAATAAAATTAAAGATCCACGAAAGAAACTATGCCACACATGATCTAGAATTACTTGCTACAATTCATGCCTTTAAATTACGAAGACATTACCTACTTGGTAATAAGTTTTATCTAGTCACTAATCATAAAATCCTAAATTGGATTTTTACTTAACTAGATCTCAATATGAGACATTGTAAGAATTTGACTTTGAAATCAAGTATAGACCAGGCGAGGAGAATGTGATTGCGGATGCCCTAAGCTGTAAATCATTCCTTAATGCTCTAATCCTAGAGGAACCCTTTAGGGCTGGAACTCTTGCTACAATGATTTCCATGCCAAGTAACCCTCTCATAGAAATGGCTAAAGAGGAGGCAGTGAAGGATCCAAGCTATAAGAGATTGTAATGAGAAATTTTCGTCAAGGGTTCAAATCCAAAATTCAAGACTAAGTATCAAGATTTTTCCATAAACGAGGAGCTTGCCTATTACACAACAAGAATATGTATTCCTACAAATCAGGAACTCAAAAATGAAAATACTCTGGGAATCTCATGATTCTCCATTTTTTATCATCCTGGTTATATTAAGACTCTTATTACAATCAAAAGAAGCTTCTATTGGGAAAGATTCAAGGGTGATGTACTCAAGTATGTCATCGAATGCCTAAACTGCCAACAAATTAAGGTTTAAACATGTCAAGTTGCAAGTAAAGCTCCAGCCACTTGACATCTCTCAAATGAAATGGGAGTTTATCAACATGGACTTCATAGTTGGATTACCCCTAGTACAAGGGGTTACTTACATATTGGATAGAAAAGGTTTATGTTTTATTAAGGAAAATTCCATATGTAAGGGTATTTATAAATAGGCCTTGAATGCATGTGATATAAAGGGTAAACATATAGTTAATTCCTTGGTGACCTACCTCATATTTCTATCATCGAGGCCTCAAATATTGCAACTCTCTTGCTCACCTTTGCTTCAAAGAAAGATAGCAAGAAGCTTATAGTCCCTATCCTACTCATAATAAGGCTCTCTCTCTCTCTCTCTCTCTCTCTCTCTCTCTCTCTCTCTCTCTCTCTCTCTCTCTCTCTCTCTCTCTCTCTCTCTCTCTCTCTCTCTCTCTCTCTCTCTCTCTCTCTCTCTCTCTCTCTCTCTCTCTCTCATGTCGCCTCCCATCCATCCCAACCTATGTGTTGGGTGTTGATTACTCCTGTCGTCGATCATCCACTCCTCCCACCAACACATCTGTCGGCTTGCCAATCTACTTGCTAAGAGAGAGAGAGAGAGAGAGAGAGAGAGAGTGTGTGTGTGTGTGTGTGTGTGTGTGTCTTGTTGGGGTAAAAGACCCTTGGGCTTGCCCATGTACAGTGACCGCCCATATTCTTTATTCATATATATATGAAAGTGCAATAAGGCTGTCATAACATTGTTGAAAGCACCTACATTGTGTGTGTTTTTCTCTCCCGCGTCTCCTGCATCCCTTTCAACTGGTATCAAAGCCACTCTTTCGCGAGCTCTTTCCGGCGTCTACACGAGGTATGAGAGCTCTTTCCGGTATCTACACGAGGTATGAGAGCTTGCTTCTCATGGCATCTACACGAGGTATGAGAGCTTGCTTCTCACTCAGTTCTCAGCCATTCTTTGACATGAACAGCAGGATTTCATGAAGAGACAACCATAGCTTCCATCATTGAAGCTTGTTCTCTTCACCTCTTGCTTGGACTTGTCCTAGGCTTGTGTAGGCCTATTGTAAGCCTTCATTGGGCTCTTGCTTATCCCCTACCCACCCTGGTTTGGCCCCTCAAGTACGGCAACATGCTCATGTTCTATTTGCTCCTGTTTGCAAAAATGGCTCAAAAATCACTCTTTTTGTCATATCTTGGGCATTTGAAAACCAACTCAGGCAAGGTAAGAATCTAAGTTGGGGTTTTGCACGCTCCGGATGCGATGGAGATGTCGGATTTGCCAAGTTCTGATGATAGAATATTCTACAATAGATTTCAGGTCTGAGATAGCATGTATTTGTATTCCTATGGCGTATGTGATGCTTCTACTTATGTCTATTGATACCTGATCACTTGTGGATGTTATGCCTCTTATGTGAGATGCATTTGGAGCTGATTTAGCTCAGTCATTGACTATTTTGAAGAGTCCCAAATCTGTCCAAAACAGGGCAGCCACCTATTACTTTAATTGTATGCTTACAAGTCTTGGCATTTAATGCTCGATTATGCCCAATTGGTGCCTACATATCAAGGAATGTATGCCTATGAGTTGGCACTTGATTTGAGCTTGGTTTGAGCATTATTTTACCCAATTTTGGACTGTTATTTACTACTGGAAACTTCAGGGCTGAAGCTATTTATGCTACAGTTGGGTTATGCCTATTGGTCACGAGTTGCTCTCGGCTACTCGATATAATATCATGATGTTTTTGGACTATGCCACATGTCTTGTTTATGCTCCGGAATGCTTTTGAGCTGAGATTAGAGCTCAATTTGGGTTTGACTGTCACTTCTTTGCAGTTGGCATTTCATCTATGATATGGTTTATGCCTAGGCTACCCAGTACGAGTTATGATGTCTTGGTGAATGCTTTATGCTTTGGCTGTGGATGGCAGTTGTTTGAGCTCATCTCGGCATTCATTTGAGTATTCCCTTAAGCAGTTGGACATTGAATTGGCTTTTTTTGTTACGACTTGGTTTTTTCCATTATGATCTTGGATGCTATATGGGATTTGATGCTCTGATTATGGATCTTGGCTATTACTTGGATGCACTTATAGGTATTGAGCAGTGAACTGCTCCCTTGTTTTGGCAATTACCTATTGAGCTGTGATTGCTCATTTGCATTTGATATGCAAGATACTTATTGATCAGTGGACTTGGATAGTGCTTGGGATTTATAGTTATGGCTGTCCTGCTTCTCTGTTATATGGCATCTATGCTATTTGGGCTGCTATTTCCCATGTATGTCAGGAACAGTTGATCTTTATGGCCACCCGTGTATGCACATGGTCTATTGCTATGTATTTTATAGAGCCTCTTACCTAGATGCTTTTACACATATATTAGGGCTTTTATTGGAGCTTGATTCTTATAGGTTTATTTGCCACCTGTCATTCTTGGCTGGACATGTATGTCAATATATGGTATGACACTGCAAAGTTATATATACTCCTATGTTTTGGGGATGCTTATGCATTTATGGCTCCGAGGCATGCTTATGATTTTATGGCTGTGAGCTACAATGGTTAGATATGTCATACTTTTATCTGTTAGGCTTGTCCGTGTGGGAGCTTTTGCATCCGTGGTTGATGCCTTTATGTTCTCCCCTTCTGGTTTGGATGAGTCCCCTTTGCAGAATGCTATGACGACTTCCAGCTCTTCTAGTCATGCCGACAATCCTCTTGATGAGCATGTTCTCTCTTATGAGATTTCCCATGATTCTTTGAGAGCTCCTTGGATGTATTGGACAGCCCTACTCATTTACAGAGCAGTTGTCCTCTTCTACAGGTTTTACAGGTTCTATTTGCTTTTATTGTGGAAAGACAGGGCATGTGAAGCGTAAATGCTTCAAGTGGATTAGAGAGCAAAAAAGATTGTGCCGCACTAGACACGAGAGCAGAGTCAGTGATACAGTAGGTGAGACCACTGTTGATAGTGGTATGGTGCATGTAGTTACCCATGATGATGCAGCTGAGCCTAGACTCCTAGCATCGTGTTTCCCTGCAAATTACTTGCTCAGTGATACGGCCTATACCTTTGATTGGCTTTTAGACAGTATGGCATCTTGTCATGTTACTCCGCATAGAGCTTGGTTCTCTTCTTACAGGGAGGTTGACAAATGTATTTCTTTAGGCCTTGAGCAGGATTGTCATGTTATTGGTACAGTGGATATACACTTGGCTTTGCCAAATGGGTCTTCTCTTATGCTCCTGATGTCTTGCATATACCTACGCTCAGTAAGAGTCTGATCTATGTCAGTCAGTTGCATGGTGCAAGATATTATGTCTCTCTTGGGGATACTTCATGGAAAATCCGTCGTGGTTGCTTGGTATTGGCCAGAGGTGCTAGATATGGCAGTGATTATGTAGTGGATGTCTCTCATATGGGAGATTCTATGGTTGCAGTTATGCAGATACCACATTCATTGTTATGGCATTATCACCTAGGCCATGTACGACACACTGAGATGGATGCTTTATGTGATATGGGCTTATTGCCTGCTCTTCCCATGCTACTTGCCCTCATTGTACTCATGGTCCATGCAAAGCCTCTTTGGCTTATGGCGATCATGTGAGGCATGCTCCTCTAGATCTCGTCCATGTTGCAGTATATGGACCTATGCCTTCCCAGTCACTTGGTGGAGCGTCGTATTTTGTGACCTTCATGGATCATGCTACCCACCATGTTTGGGCTTATCATTTGGTACGGATTGAGGATGCTATTACTATGCTTGACAGGTTTATGGATTATGCTGGTAGCAGGCCTAGATGCTTGCAGATGGATTATGAGAGTCATGCTATCTCTCCCATCTTACAGATCTCTTGTCAGCAATATGGCATTGATTTCTTATGCCCACGATATTATGGGGTTGCTCATGGCATGTGCCTGACTTTACAAGCAAAGGTTGCTTCTATGCTTACCACAACTAGGTTGTCTTATGGCTTTTGGGCTGAGGCCCTTATGATGGTAGTCTACTTGGTTAATTGGACGTCGTGTTTCTCTTTGGATGTTATTACTCCGCATGAAGCATGGAGTGGCATGAGACCCTCCTAAGATCACTTGAGGATGTTTGGCTGCCAGACATCTATGCCACATGAGCCTATGTCACGCAGATGCATACTCCTTGGTTATGGAGATGGTGACTTTACGACTTATAGGTTTTGGGATTTAGATGCCTAGCAAGTTCTATGAAACCGTCATGCTGTCTTTTATGAGATGCAGACACCTCTCAGGCCTCTTAATGTGTGTTCAGTGCGCTTTATGGTTGATTCTACAGCCATATGTCAGTCTTCCGCTTTGCTGAGGCTGCATACTGTCTTGAGACCCCATTTGACTTGTGTCCGAGATGCTGGCCCTCTTTCAATGATTGACCTTGGAGAGTCTGTATACTCTCCACTGTCTTTTTTGCACTGCGTTGATGCTATGCGCCACTTTGATGCTTTACGGTCATGCACTTATGAGTTATGTTACTTGCTTCATGGGAAGCAGTCATGGATTGCTCTATTCTCTAGAGCTATGGGATCGCTTATCTCATGGATGTTTATGATTGATTCTTAGCCATATGTCAATCTTCCGCTTTGCTAAGGCCGCGTACTGTCTTGAGACCCCATTTGACTTGTGTCCGAGATGCTGGCCCTCTTTCGATGATTGACCTTGGACAGTTTGTATGCTCTTCGTTGTCTGTTATATATGTGCTGCACTAATGTTATGTGCCACTCTGATGCTTTACAGTCGTGCACTTATGAGTTGTGTTGCTTGCTTCATGGGAAGCAGTCGTGGATTGCTCTATTGTCTAGAGCTATGGGATCGCTTATCTCCTGGATGTCATGGACTCAAGAATGCTTGACTCTTCTTGTGAGGAGGTTCCCGCCACTTATTGCACAGCTCGCTTTCTGAAAGGGCATTGGGTGAGATGTGATGATTCCTCACCCTGTCTCTTTTCTTTTGTTTTGTTTTTTCACTCCCTGGCCCATTGGCCTTTTAATGGGAGGTTGTTGGGGTAAAAGACCCTTCGGCTTGCCCGTGTACAGTGACTGCCCATATTCTTTATTCATATATATATGAAAGTGCAATAAGGCTGTCATAACATTGTTGATAGCATCTACATTTTGTGTGCTTTTCTCTCCCATGTCTCATGCATCCCTTTTATGTGTGTGTGTGTGTGTGTGTGTGTGTATGAGCGACTAAGAGCCAGAGGAAGCATGTGCTATTGCTCCAACTTCTTGCATATGTCTAAGAAAAAGAGAGACATATATATATATATATATATATATATATATATATATATATATATATATATATATAAAAGGCCAATTGGTATAGAGATTGAAGAGATAGAGTCAATTAACCTCAAAGCTCATTGACTCTATCTCTTCAATCTCTATACCAATTGGCCTTATATATATATATATATATATATATAGCATTGAGAAAAAAACGAACAACTTCATTCCCTCTCTCTATTTTTGTTTATGAGTACAACAAAACTCTCTCTCTCTCTCTCTCTCTCTCTCTCTCTCTCTCTCTCTCTCTCTCTCTCTCTCTCTCTCTCTCTCTCTCTCTCTCTCTCTCTCGTTAGGTTGGCACTCTTGTCACTACAGCTAGCAAGTTATTGTCCTTGCCTAATACAAAACTTTAGCCGGTTGCTCATTTATCTCTCGATTGCTGTTGAATGTTGAATTTGATTTTTTTGGATGATTTTTGTTATTTTTGAGATTTGAATGATTCAATTTTGATGAATTTTATATGATGATTGATTGTTTTGGAAGTGTTTGAGAGTGTTTTTTATTAGGTTGATTATGTTTTGAAAGCTCATGATGATTTTCAGCAGAGATATGAGACTCTGTGATGTTCTGATAGATTCTGATTGGTTTTGTTTAGCTTCTATTTTTCTTGTTATGAAACATGGAGTAATGATTGATGAAGATTGAGATTGTTTGACATCTCATTTAATGGTTTTTGATAGTTTGGAATGATTTTAGTATGAGTTATGTGGTTTTGATGCTTTCTGTTGACTTTCTGTAAACCATGTGTTAAGCTTCTGTAGTAGAGCCTCTGTTTCTGTTCTATTCTGTATGCCTCTGTAGGTGTTCTATAGAATGCATATGTGACTTTGGAAAAGTTTTTTAGCTTTGGAAAGAGGTGAATGTAAGTTCAAAAGAGCTCAAGGAAGTGGAAGAAGCAGTTGCTGAAGACTCAAGAGAAGACTGGAGTGAAGTGACAATGATGAGTTGTGAGGAGTCATTGTAGTTGCTCTAGTGACCTTTCATATCAGACATGCCTCTTGGGAGAGGCATCCACAATCAAAGAAGGATTATGATGAGTGATTATTGAGTATTTCAGTGAGGAGATGATGTGCTATTGAGAGAGAGAGAGAGAGAGAGACAGAGACAGAGATAGCCAATTCTATGCAAAACAATGTATCTATCTATGAGAGATTGTGAGAGAAAATTATGAGATCTTTGAAGATGAATCGTATGAAATATTTTTTCATTCAAAGTGGAGTATTATTTTGTGTTTTCAATGTCTATCAAAGAATTCTATGAATAATATAAAGAGAATGATGGATTTTGTTAAAGATACAACCGTGGGAGAATTGTTTCTATAAAGCTGTGTGAAGATTTTTTATTCTTGGTGTTTTATTTTTCATGAGGATATATAAAAGATGAAAAAGATGATTGTTGATATTATAAGATAGATTTTCTTGCAGTAGAACTGATAATGAGAAAATGGCATTGTTAATAAGAGAAGAATTCAATGGATGCTTGCAAAGTTCCTTCTACTACAGAAGAATTGGAGTTTCTCATTGCCAAAGTCACTTTCCACAAGAAGTTCATCCCACAATGGCGGAAATATATTACCATCATCATGATGGCTCTATGTGGTGGACTATTTTCTCTTTCTATTGAAGCAATAGAGACATGCATCTTGATGGCAAATTGTTTGGGAACAAACTGAAGTGCAAAAATAGAGAGAATGACCATCCATGGAAGATTTGACATTCATTGAGAAGTTTCAAGACATCATTAAGTGAGAGATCATGAAGAAGCTTCAAGAGTCATGGTCAATGGAGGTTCGAGGAAAAAAAAAAAGAGTTAGCATTTGTTCATGGATGCTTAACAGTAGGACACGTGGAACGCATGGTACATTGAGAATCTCCTTTTTGTCCAATTAGCAACCCACTGGAAGTTAGTGGATAGAGTATTCTTCACAACATACACTGTTGAAACCATCAAAAGCTAGCATTATTACGATGATGACACAAAAATGATCCTCAGAAGAATGAGTTTTGATATCTCCAGAATGGAATACCTTCCTCTCTGTAGCAATTTGAAAGCTAAATTCAGAGACATAGAAAAGCAAGAAGTAGAAGAGATGTTGACCAGAGAGTCCTCTAGAGATTGAAGCCAAATTTTTCAAGAGCCAAGCACTAGAACGAGTCCAAAGGTACGTGAGAAGAGAGAAGGCAAAAATCAAGGCCGAGAATGAGCTTGCAACAGAAGCCTCCTTTGATGCCCTAAAAGCGCTCTTTACAAAAGTCCCCATGGAGACTCAAGGTCCCCTTCCTAGTCAAATCCGTCCTGAAAATATTGATGATAGGCCAACAAATGTAGTTCCATTTTCCATTTTTAAGGGAAAGTACAACGAAGATCCTGATCTTCATGTAGTAAAGTTTATGGTAGCATGTGTAGCTAACAATGCCAGAACCCTTGAGCATTAGCAATACTCCTCGCTACGTTCAAAATGCGGTGTTTTAGTGGTATGAGAGATAAGTAGCAGGAACTTTTGGCACATGGAACGACCTAAAGTTGGCCTTTCTCACTAAATTCAAGCGTGAAGGCTTTGAAGAGCGGATGCGAGAGGAGTTCATGAACCTAAGTTAGTCCTCTGGTGAAAGAGTAGAAGCTTAGGTCTCGCGAATGGAATCCATATTGAAGAGATGGACCAACCATCATACCAAAAGGGAGTTTTCCTCATAGTCCTACAACCAGAAGTTTGCAAGTTCATAGAATTGAGAAGACCAATCAATCTACAAGCTGCAGTGGAAGGTCCAAGACTGTATGACAAAGTTGAAGCAAGGTTGTCAATGACCTCAGGAAGAGGAGTCTTACCTCCTCCCATGCCAGGAATGGTATACCCACCAAATGCAATCCTAGGGACAGTTCCCTACCCCTACCCCCAAATGCAAAGAGTACCATAGTACAGAACAATAGTGCCTCAAATAATGGTTCAACCACAACAACAGTGGCCTCAAACAGTTCCTCCAATGGCACCTCAACAATAGTGGAACCCTACCAACTAGAATCAACCCCAAGTTTCAATAAGAGCTCTGAATCAGAACCAAAACAGAGGACCCTCTAGATCAACCCAACCAGTGTATGTAGTGATTACAAAAGCTTCTTGAAACCCTATTACAAGTACTCCAGGAGGTGAAATTTTGAATGACTACCTATCCAAATCAATCGCAAGTATCAAGAAAGAGCTTATGGATGTGATTACAAAATAGCTACAAACAATGAAGGTGAATATCGCCAATATATCCACTCTTGCGGAACGTGGAAGAGATGTGATGCATTCTAATACATGGTTTGGAAAGTGCCATCAAGTGGGACATTTAGCCACTTAATGCACATGAAAACCAACCATTCATGGAGCCTTCTATTCATAATGTTTGAGGAAGAACCATACAGAAGATAACTACTTTCTGAAAGAGATGCATGAAATAAAAAAGAAAGATGAGGACGCAAGATTCAACTTGCTGGAATCCAAAATGACAACACAAGACATTGGACCAAAACCTAGGGAGTTCAGTCCTAATTTTGGTCCAAGGAGGTTTCCCTCTCAGAGTTACAGAGGACGACAGTCTGGTGGTAGGCAAAGATCAGAGGTGGAGTGTTATAGATGTGGAGAAAAGGGTCATATCTCACCAAACGGTCTAAACCCTAGAAGATTTGTGGACTACAAGTCCTTATGTAGTTGATGCAAAAGAAGGTCACACTGCAAAAAATTATCCAGGTCCAGCTCCTATGAAATCTATTCCTAATACCCAATAGAAGACCCAAGAACCTGCTTTCAATTTGGTGAAATTAGAAGTGGCTGCAATAACGCATGCAAAGAAAGGAGAAACCGTAGTTCCAAAAGAGAATGTTCCCTCTACCAAGACTATGAAGTTTAACCTTCCTAGGGAGAAACAAAACAATGTAGTATAGAAGAATGTAGTAAAGAGCACTACAAAGCCACAAAGATAGTTTCAAAGATAGGGCCAGAAATCCAGGAGACAGAGGATGCCAAAGTACCTCCTCAAGGAGAAGAAGCGCAAATGTTGCTGCTCCTAGAAGAAAAAGGGAGGATAAAAGTAAGCTTGGCCCCATTTCCCAACTAATTGGAAAAGTCTGTGGATCCTATCAAAGAGTATGATTTGGTCAAAGACCTAGACACTTTTAAACCCAACCTAACATTCCGATAGTTGCCAATGTTGTCTCCTAGCTGTCAAAAGAAATTGAAAATCATACTAACAAGAAGAAGAGACCTAAGAATTGCTCCCTCTGTGGCAACCAAGTCCAACAGAATCTCAGAATCCGTAAAGGAAGTAGATGTGACTAACGCCTTCCTGTATCCGAGAACCCCAGAGATTGGCATGTGGATTGAATGATGTTTTATAATAGACACATTGATTGATGGAGTCTCATCAATAAACATAACGAGGGATGCGACAATGAAGGATCTAGGCTTGCAAGGAATGCAGCCTATGCAGTGGCTTATCAGATTGGCAGATCAAAGCAAAATCAAACCATTGGGCATTCTCTCATACATAAAGACAACCTTCGCATGAATAGATTATTGGCTGACATATCTGATGGTCAAACAAAATTCCTATGGGACCTCATACCCTCTGTTGTTGGGAACACCTTGGCTTTTTGAAGTAAGAGCAAGGACGGATTGATTCAAAGGAACCCTAATCCTAGGTAGAGGACCCAATAAAGTGGTGTTGAAGTTGTATGGATCGCAAAAAGGCAATGGATCCACATCCATTGAAGTCGTGATAGACTCCTCCAATGAAGTAACATATGCTACATTAGGAGACAAGGAGGCCATTAAACAGATCTTTCCCAAGAAAACAGAGGCACAATCCCTAACAGTGAGCACTGCAAGCCAACTACCAAAGGAAGCAAAGTCTTTGTCCATGGGAGAATACCTCCTGCCTGAACCCAAATTGATTTCTGAAATTACCTCTAACAATGAGATAGAAGCATAGATGTATTGTTCTCCCTGTTACATGGCAGTCGCAAAGACAGAGTCAGAGACGACAGAGACATGACCAGAGACAGAAACAGGAGCAGAGACAAAGACAGAAGCAGAAGACATAATAAATAGCTTGTTCTTCTCTTATAAAGCCCCCATAGAGGCAAAAATAGAATCTAAAGAGAACGAATGTGATAATGCTGAAGAAGAGTATGAAAGAGAGCTAGAGGATTCTATCCTACTTGCAAAAGACAGAGATGAGAAAGAAGAAACTAAAGCCTCAAAAGCAGAAGATCCCTTTCTGTTCGACAGAATGATTATGGTACCCTTTGGACTGATTAATGAGTCACGTCATATGCAAAGCCTCTATAAAAATTTGATTAAGAAGAATAGGCTTTCCTTCAGCAGTGGCTCTTGTCACCCAAAGTTACCCTTCCTAAGGGAGGATGATGATAATGCACCTTGCCAACAACCCCTAGTTTGGCAGCTCAAACAGAACACAAAAGGTTCCTGTTATGTGACATTCTTGGATGCATCTTTAGAAGATGAATCCTCCAGCCAAGAAGTAATTCATCCCCAATCCAAACCTAAAACCACAATGGTACCCTTTCAGTTTTCCAAAGAGCAAGCTAAGCCTCCATTAAAAAAGGATATCAATTCCAGTGAATCATTAGAAAAAGAGACCACTCCCTTGAAAGAGTCGGACCTCTACCCAGAAGTAGTCCATGGGACATTCATCCACGAAGTGGAAGGTGAAAAGCAATTGACATTCATGGATGCTGAAGGTATTGAACGTCACCTGAAGGTGGGTCTAAAACTTCTAGAAGAAGAACTATTGGTCCAGTGAGACTTACTAAAGGAGAACTTAAATGTGTTTGCATGGTCATACAAAGATTTAAAGGGGATTGATCCCATAGTATGCCAACACCACATCAACCTAGAGCCTGATGCTAAACCTATGAGGCAAAGATAGAGGCGCATGAATCCAAATTATTTTACCCTAGTGAAGGCTGAATTAATGAAGCTCCTTGAAGCTGAGTTCATTTATCTAGTGGCTAACAGTGAATGGGTTTTGCCCATTGTGATAGTATCCAAGAAGAATGGGAAACTGCAAATATGTGTGGACTTCCAAAAGTTGAATTCCAAGACAAAGAATGATCATTTTCCTATCCCTTTTACATACCAAATGTTGGACACAGTGGGCAGGCCATGAGCTCTATTCCCTCTTGGATGGATTCGATGGATACAATTAAGTCCAAATCACAGAGGAAGATCAATCCAAAATGACCTTTGCAATAGAGTGGGGAACCTATACTTACAGAGTGATGCCGTTTGGGCTCTGTAATGCCCCTACTACCTTTCAACGAGTGATGATGGTTACCTTCCAGAACCATCTACATGATTTCATTGAGGTATACATTGATGACTTCTATATCTATAGCCTAAACCCTGACAAATGTGTCTTTGGCGTTTTATCAGGAGTTCTTCTAGGTCGCATTGTCTCTGCACAAGGGATAGCAACTTATCCTGCCAAGATTGAGAAGATTACCGCCTTCACAGCCCCAACTAACCTAAAACAATTGATGGGATTTCTTGGCCATGTGGGCTATTACAGAAGATTCATTGTGCGCTTTGTGACAAAGGCAGTCCCTTTGCATAAACTCCTAAGAAAAGATGCCGAGTTTATATGGATCACTGATTGTGATGAGATGTTCAACACCCTGAAGCAGTGTTTGATTGAAGCACCCATCTTGCAACCTCTTAATTGGACAAAGGAGTTCCATGTGCACATTGATGCATCAGTTGAAGGGCTAGGTGTAGTCTTATATCAAAATGGCCCCTCTAAATTAGATCAACATATCTATTATGCAAGCCGAAAAGTAACTGATAGAGAGCAAAACTACACAGTGATGAAGCTTGAGTGTCTCGCAATGGTGTTTGCCTTGGAGAAATTCCAACATTATTTGTTGTCGATGCACTTCAAATTCTATGTTGACCATGAAGCCATGTCCTTCCTGAGGAACAAGGCTGATGTGAAGGGAAGGATGATGAGATGGATCCTTTTGTTTCAAGAGTTTGATTTTGAAGTAGTTACTAAATCCGGTTGCTCTCATGTTTTGGTTGATCATCTGTTGTGAATCCCTCAAACCAATGATGAAGAAGAGCAGGATGATCCAAACCTTCCTGATGCTTCCTTGTTTCTAGTCGAAATTGTTACCCCATTGTACGCAGACATAGCCAACCTCTTGGCAACCCAATAGTATCCCCCCAGGAATCTTGAGCCGTGAGAAGAAGAAGCTTGTGTTGGAATCAGTCCCCTACACTCTGTTAGGTGGTGCTCTCTACAAGAAAGGAAAAGACGAGATCTTGCGAAGATGTGTTTCGGGAGATGATATTGGAATCGTGTTAAAAGAATGTCATGATAAGCCCTATGGCAACACTTCACAAGAGAAGCGATAGCCAGAAAGTCCTTGCTTGTAGGATATTGATGGCCAACCCTCCACAAGGATACCTATGACTACTACAAACGGTGTAATGCTTGTTAGCGAATGGGAAAGCCTACTAAATCCAGTGCCATGCCCCTGTAACCTATTCTTCCCTTAAAGTCATTTGAGAAGTGGGAAATTGATTTCGTGGGCCCCATTGATCCGCCAACCAGAAGGAAACAAAATAGGTACATCTTGGTCTATACAAACTACGCAACCAAGTGGTATGAAGCTAAAGCTTTGAAGCGAGATGATGGCAACAACGTGGCCTTGTTCATGTATGAGAATATCATCACCCATTTTGGCAGTCCCTTAGAGCTCGTCAATGACCAAGGTACTTACTTCTTTAACAAGATTATGGAAGAGTTGATCGAACTGTATAGGATCCGTCATCGTAAGACCACACCCTATTATCCCATAGCCAATGGCCAAGTCGAAGTTACTAATTGCATCTTCTGTGCGATTCTAACAAGAACGATAGCTGCACATCGTCGTGATTGGGATGATTGACTTACATAAGCTCTCTAAGCGTACAGAACCTCCCATAAGGTGACTACATGACAAATCCCTTTCCAACTAGTATATGGAATAGAAGCCGTCTTTCTTGTTGAACTCAAGCTACCCTCTCTGTGTGTGGCCATCAGAGAACGCTTGGGAGATGACGAGTCCCTACAACGTCGTCTCTTACACTTGAAGTGTCTCGATGAGATTCACAAGATGGCCCTACAGTGCATGGAAGCCACGCAAGTTCGCAAACAAGCCTATCATAACAACTTCATTAAGTAAAATGAGTTCAAGAAATGCGACTTAGTCCTCGCTTATGATTCCCAATTTGGCAAGTTTTTAGGCAAGCTTCAACAATGTTGGATGGGTCCTTATAAGGTACTTGCCATCAATCATAATCACTTGATCCAAGTCCAGTCAATTGATGCTTTGGATGATCCCTTCCTTATTAATGGCTATCGCCTCAAGAAGTATTACCCTCCCTGGGGATCCTGACAATAACCATCAATAGCTTCCTCATTCCTTGCACAATGGTTGAGACGGCTTTACATGATGCTCTTGATAACCCTCTTGATGATCTTGATGATGTAGTTCTATTCTGATAGCCCCTCACAGCCACATTCTCCTCTTCCTTGGCTTCCTTTCTGTCTAATGTAGCAGAGGTGATGAGGATGGTTCTGATACATGGCATTCCTACCATTCTACTCTTCAAAAACAATCTAAAAGAAAAAAAAATCAATCAAAATCAAAATACATTAGTCATGGGAGAAAAGAACTTCGGTCCTTGTCATGCCGACCTATTCTTTGAGAAAAGGTGGAAACACCCTCGAGAGTAGAAAAAAAGAAAAGAAAAAAAGCTAATTAAAAAAAATATAAAATAAAATTGTTATGGGAGAAAAGGAAGCAATTCCCTATCATAACAAGCCTCGTTTTCCAAGAAACAGTGGCACAAACCCTTGGATGGGAAGCTAGCTATGGAAAAGGTGGTAACACCCCACAATCCAAGATTTCCAAATCTCTAGTCGGAACTCTTGCATAAGAAGTTTTCGAGTCGCCTCCCTTGGTGCGCTGAATCCTGTAACCTCATCAGTGCTCCTGATTCCTACAACAAACTAAGTTTCCAACATGCAATCTAAGCACCAAACTTGTTGGCTACCTCCAGGTATTCCTCTTCATCAACCAATCCATGTTGACACCATCAACCAGACGAAGCTAATCCTCATCGCGACAAACCTAGAGTGTTGAGAGCTTTCATCCTAACCAGATGGGGATATGAGTATGGGCTGCCCTCTGTATTTATCAATTGAGCATGAGACAGAGGGTGGGGTGAGTGACCAGTCCTTGACCTTTATATCCAACAGGGATGTGAGAGATGTGAATAGAGCATTGCATGCACGGGATGGGCCTCTCAATGCACACAACATCAACTTGTTCATGTGCATGGCACTATAAGGCTCCCTGGCCTTCCTTCTTGCACCGTATGCCAGTACATGGCGGGATGCACAGTTACACTATCAATTGCGCACAAGGCATACACCCTTTGCACAAGTGACAATAAGGATTACATCAATGGGTTTCAGGAATGGACTGCCCTCCTATATCTATCAATACAGTATGAGACAGAGGGGGCTGAGCGTGATTGATGTTTCCTCAAACAATTATTGAGAGGTGAGGATTGAGGGATGTTACGACACTTGGCATCATGTACATTCTCATTTTCCTATGCATATATGGGATCGGTCTCTACCATCACCCAAGGACATGTCACCATATTATGTACACTGCACTACAAGGCTCCCTGGCCTTCCTACTTCCACCTATGCTGCCAGACGGGGTTGAACACACTAGTGCACCATCTATTGTGCACACTGGCATAATCCCTCCAAACCATCTCTCTTGTTGATTTCTAAATCGAGTGTGAGATTGGGTTTCTATCATATTCAAATCAAGTGATTATGTTGTGGGGTAAGAGACTCTTCTTTCATTCCGATTTGAGTGACTGTGAGTCGAGTGCACTATCCTTTACCATCAACGATTTTTTATGATTCCCCCTACATGATTTTCACTTTTTCCCATCCTATTCCGGCTTGTCAACACTTAATAAGGGAGCATCCTCGCGACCTAAGAAAAAGGGAATACAAGTTCATCAAAGAGCTCAACTCAATCTTCTTTAGCATTTTCAATAAACCATCCAACCATGACCCCAACTTATAACCTGTATCTAACAAAGCATACAATGAAAGGAAAGCCCTTTATCGTCCATCAATTAGATAGAATCACGAACCACCATCCATCAACTTCTCAATCAAATCTATCTTCTTCGTCAACCCTACATAAGAGGATAATACACCACACCACATACATCACAAAACATATACAAAACTCATACAAACACAATACCAGGTAGTCTGAATGGCACATGTCCCCCAAAAAATGGAGAGCAAAGAAAAAAAAATTCCATTAAGAAAAGATGATACACCAAGAAAAAGCTTCACTTCAAAGTAGGACAAAGATATTTCTTTTTAAACTGCATGCTAAGATTGAGATGCTCGAGAGCTTTACTCTCATCTACAAATATTGAGATATATTTTGTAAGAACTATAAACAACACATCCTTTCTAGCAAGATAAGGAACCTGATAGGGAAAGCCTGTGCAAGGTAATATAAGACATCCATTTGAGCAACAGTCACGGCCACATTTGGATTTATGATCAGCTATAGGATACTCTTTCGAGTATTCAGATGAGACTGCTAATGCATGAAAGCAAGATACCAATAAAAGTGAGTAACAAGGCGTACAGAAGTATCCTCAAATTAAACATGCACCTGAGCAAAATGAAGATAAGAAGTCAAACATGTAGCAGATGTCTCCCAGGACCCTGGAATAAGAGGCCAGTTAAACACCGATCCTGTCAAAGAATCATGCAACATCCATTGCCTTTGATAAAGAATATCACTGTCATATCTAGGTGTATCCAACACCGATTGGGCAGGAAGGTTAATAGAATTGGATGGAGATGGTACTGGAATAAGAGGAGAAGATTGAAAATGTGAATAAGACAAATCATAAAATGAAAGACAGTGAAGGGATAAAGAAGATGGAAAGGAAAGAGAATTCATAAAAAACGTTTGAAGTGATTCCACTGAGAAAATAGAAAGAATAGGAGGAATTATAGGAGGAAGTCCAGAAAGGGTAGGAGACGATATAGGATCAACATTAAAAGAACAGATAGTAAAAACAGAAATATGAGGGAATCCAGAAGAAGTAAAGGATAAAAAATGAATAATATTAGGGATAGAAGAAAGAAGGGAAACATATAAAGGAAAGCAATAGGACATGAGAGAATAGGAAAGAAGATCAGTAGGATCCAATGGATAAATAGAACTACGAAAATTAAGGGCCTAGAAAAAGGAATCAATAAACAATGGATGATCAGCAATATAGCTCAACAATTAAGTTTGCAATGGGTGGATATTAGACTCATGAAAGACACTTTGTAAACGACTAGGTTCTAAAGCATCATCCTCCAAAGGCGGATGCAAGCATGCCCTCGACACCAAGATGTCTACTAATGATAAGTCTTCAAGCTTTTTGCTAACAAGAGCTCCGTTGAATGAACATATATGAGTACTTGCAAAATCACATCCCCCACATAAACATTCAAATCCTCCTTATCACAAATTTGTAGATGTCTTGTGAGATACATAAAAGATAACAACTAGGTTTCATGTGAAACTAGTTCATCCACAAATCTATCAAAGACAACTCTCAACAAATCTTCAGTCCATAGATTAGACCTCCTGAGGTTCCAAATCCACATTGCTTAAGGAAATATACAAGGCAAACCTCTGCTAATTATACTTAATCCAGAAGGAGGGGAGAGGTGACACCAATTCAGCATAGCGAGTAAAGTCATCCTTCACATAGTTCATTCGTTGCTGAAGGTGTTCTACCTTAGCAGAAAACCCATCACACAATTTAGCCTTTTGCTACAACTAATCAACCTCCTCTTTAGAAGATAAGACAAAAGAAACTACCGGAGCTGGAGGAGGAATAGAGAGAACAACATTTTTTTGATTAAGCTCTTCTATAAGCTTATTTTAGGATTCAATAGTGTCTTGGAAATGTTACAATTCACTCTCACAACTATCCAACTTACGAGCTGACTCTATCATTTCCTCAAGAACTACATTCTTTTCTTTAGTTAAAGCCACATTCTTAGCTTTCAAAGTAGCTACTTTAGTTTCTAACTCTTTGATTTGAGCTTGCTGGGAATCCATCAAAGCAGCAACATCAATCATCTATTTATGAATGTCACTAAGGGTAGCTTTTTCAAATGCCAAGTCCTCCAAAGCTTTACTCAACTGACTAGTTAGGGAATCAAATTTGTCTTGCAATGAATTATAAACCCCCATATAAATAGGCTGAAGACAAGAAGTAAGGAAAGTATCCAATGTAGACTTAATGCCAGAAATCAACTGGAAAAGTAGAGATTCAGCTAGCATCGACTGTAAAGAAGAGGAAATCTGCTGATCTAGTTGTCCATCCCTTTGGGAAACAAACAAGTTAGGACAAGACAAGAATGAAGGAGGAATCGCTAAAAACAGAAGGGGTAGTGTCTTGCATAGGAGGATCTACAACTAAAGTTGAAGAGGGACTAGGCAGCCATGTGGTACGTTTGTGTTTAGTTCGAAAGAACCTAGGAGGGGGGTCATCCTCCATATCTAAATTCACCTGTAATGGAGGAGGAGATGGAACAGAAGGTGGGGGCTGCTTCAGAAGAGGAGCAGGATCAACCACTAGCACACCACTAGGAGGAGGGGCAAAAGTAATAATTTTTTGAAGAAAGACACCGTAAGAAACATTACTACCTTAACCTTTTTTGACTCTCTAAAGATGTTGATCCATCTTGGCCAACATGAATGCAGCCCAATTAAACTTGGCTCCCTCAAGGATCCAAACAAACGTGGTAAAAAGCTCCTTGGATAGACATTAGAAAGCAAGCTTTTCAGACATGAATTCGTCTTGTAAAAGCTGGCATAGTTCTTCCACATCGGAGAGGAGATATGAGCAAAAGAAACCCCAGAACTAGTAATAATTTTGCTAGACACCAAAGGGGTAGATATCTCATTCTGAAGAAGTGAAAGGATCTCCTCGACGGTCAATAACTGATTACCACTAGGTAAAAAGAAAGTGGAAAGAGGCACACATAATGCTTCACTGATATTGGCAGTGGATAGACAAAAGCGTCAGTCATAGACCAAACTAGATTGTTTTTTGTATGACGCCAAGAAAGAGTAGCAAAGCTTGTTGTCCACTGGTGGAAACTTAAGCGCTACAAATGAATGGAGACCAACACAGTGAATACAATTTGCCTCCAAGAGAAGGGAATAGTCATGCACCGGTAATGACACATGCTGAATCACAATCGGTGGAGTAGAGAAAGATGCCATTCAAACTACACATGATATCCACACACACAACCAGGAAAAATAGAAAAAATCATGCAAAACCCAAACAAACCACCACTAAGAAAAATATCAGGAAAAAGAAATAGAGGAACAAACAACACCGGACCAAAATTTTCCAAGAAATCCACATCCTACGTAATAATTTCGACATGATCTACGCACTCATGCGATCGAAAGCTTCATGCGATGCAAACAATTAGGCACCCAAAAACCCCGTAATCAAGCACTCCAAAAGAACAAACTCAAACATACCCTAGCCCAAACACTAACTAGACTCAAAATAGAATCATAGATTCGAACCATCAGAATAAACTCAAATAAATATGACGAACATCTTTAATTAAGAAATCCCAATCCCCTTAAATGTTGGCATATACCTAAGGTGCAGTGAATTGAGCGAGTGATTGCTATCGATTTTGTTTTAATTATCAATTAAGCTCGTCTTATTATTAAATTAATCTGTTAATGCAAGGTGAGTCATTTGCGTAGCCCATCCCTACTCAATTTGACTTGATTGGACTGGGGGTTTCTACTAATGCAATTCATTTTTAGAAATTACATGATCTTTGGTGCAAAGCGCATGCATGCGTGACTTTGGGGGGTTTATTTTTAATTATAAAGATTAATTGTGTCTGAATAGGGCGTGCAACGATGGGGATTCCTTTTACAATTAACGGTCGAGTTCATTTGAATTAAAAATTTAGGAAAGTCCATTGTATTAATTTTGGTGGGTGCAACGGTCGGGTGATTGTTATTACCATTACTTGTGTGTTAATGTGCATGTGAAGGAGAAAAAGAGGAGAAGAAAGAACATGGCGGTGTGTGGACACCCACAGGTCTGTCGTGCAAAATCACACTTGTAAAGTATTCAAAAGACAAGAAAAATCCTTGTACATAACCAACAAGGCAACCAAAGAACAGTCGGCCTCCTGACATTTACAAAACACCACATCTGAATATAAAAAACAAACATGGACATAAGGAAGTTTAACATTTAGGTAATTATGTGTTAGGTTTGTGGGTTTTGTTGTTTTTTTAATTAGTTTATTTTATTTTAGTATATTTTAAAATAAATATATTTGTGTCTCTTTATTCTCTTAATTTCATTTGATTTTGAAATATTTGTGTGTATATATGTGGAGCTAGGTTGAGTTTTAAATTGGTTATAAGATGATTGTGTGATTAATATATTATTATTTTTTGGTTACTTTTTTACTATGTTTTTCTTTAAATTTTATTCATTCATTCAAATATAGATTGAAAGCTACATTGTGAGGTGCCCGCCCATCAGCTGTCTAGGCATGCTTTTAGCAGTCTATTGAGAAACGAATCTAAGTGTCATTGCTCGGCACTTCCATGGAATGTTTCGAGTTTTGTCGCCTAGGGTTTCTCCAATCCACCTCGCAACGGAACGTTCACGGCCGAACTCACTAGGATCGACCTGAAATTTGAGCTCCTAGTGGGCCAAGGTCTCCTAACAACATTCTAGCGTTGAATCCTGGGCATCCTACTTTACGCAGAGATACCTAAGCCGAAGCAGACCCATGTCGCACTTGGTTCAAAGAGAATGGGAAATAAGAGGGATGCATTGCTCAATCTCTCTGCCCATAGGGCGTAGTCCCATTCCGGTCCCCTAAAACGACATGAATCAGGGTTCTAATCTAGCAATTCCTAAGGGTCGTCGGACATCAGTAAAACCTTGTGAAAAGCCTCCCAATTCTCTGGGACCACCCTACTGTAGGACAAACCCGTCGGGGGTTCCCGCACCCGCTTCCCTTAATAGCTTTAGTTTTCTAATTAGATCCTACCACATCTATGTTTGACACTTAAAGTCAAATTCATTAATTAAGTCTTTTAGGGAACAGGGTTAGTTCGCATAACTTATAGCACAGACACGAAAATAGAGCAAGCAATGTATAGACAAACAAGTTCAAATAAGTTCCTTAACTTATCTTCAAGTTAATCTTTGTCTCCCGCCCATACAGGAGAAATTATGTATCTCTTCTGTCCAATAGAAGTATCTGTTCTGCCAAAAGTAATTGGTCCAAATCTCATGGTACCACAAACTCAATCCTTTATCTAGAATAGAATCTCCCAACATGCCTAGACGTTGGGGGCCACAGAGGTCTTCAACTCCATTCTAGACCTAGCGAGGGGTGTCCAAAGCTCCAACTGACCCACAAGCTGTCTAAGAGCGAAACATCATTCCCCTGGATGGCCTTTTCACCACTCGACCTTCGGCCTATGAATCGAGTAGTGCCCTTTTTGGATTAATCTGTGGTGCAATTATGGAGGTGATCCACCCGTGCAAAATATCATTCCTTAATTAAATCCTTTAAGAATCAAGCACAAATAAGGCATTCAGCCCTAATATCATTTTCCAAGAAAACATTCCTTTATTCCCATGGCGACTTGTCATCATAGACCCTTGCCATGCATTTACCATAAATCACAAGCACTTGGAATAATCATCCAAACAACAACTAACAACCAGCTGAATGTAAAAGCATTTAGGATGTTGTTTGATCAACCAACAAAACCAATGGCATTCTTTCCAAAACAATGCAAGAGTAGATGATATAACATTTCCATCGTATATTTGCTTTCCCCCTTAGGATCTAAGAGCAATACTATGCAAAAATGTTTCTTAACACTTCCTTCCTTTGGCTAGGGCATATGTTAAGGGTTCAAACACTATTTATGATGTAAGTTCTATAGGTCACTTACCTTGATTGATAACCCAACCCAGAATTTGGATTGGCAAAAGTCATCATTATCCAACAGATCTCAGGACATCTCAGTTTTAACCCTTATGATTAATTTCTTGTACTAGCTCTTAGTCAAGTCATGAGGCAAATAGGAAATAATCCTCATATATCAAAATATATTATAGGCATAATGTGTAAATACTTGATAAGATAAGTGAGAGATTATCTCAAGTAATTAGACTCCAACAGGCCTTGCCTTGAGCTAGAATCTAGTTCTTCTTAATATTTGGGCGCTTAAGCTAAGTACTTTTGAAGTATCTAAACTTTGAACCGGTACTCTCTATTCATGATTCTTAATATCATATTATTTTAGCAATTATGCTATTTATAACCCTTGACTATGCTCTAACCTAGCACTTGTATGCACAATCTTTTAGTGTCGCTCTTTTAATGACTATATCCTTCATAAACCTTGACTAATCCTTCCTTGTAATTGCTCTATCAACGAATAAGCCATATGCAACTAGATGTGATTAACCTTCCTTAATACATGCACTTTGCAAGCTCGATCATTTGAATATGTGAGATAAAATTTATCCCTTTCAATGACCTATACTCGTGCATCATAGTATGGGCCTAACGTATCCATACAAGAATCAAAACAAGCATCTATCAATTTGGAAATACATTACTTATGACCGGAACCGCAGTTGGATTGACAGCGATGCCTTTGCCCGAAGCTTGTTGCTGGTTGTAGGATTGTCATCCGCACGCAACATTCTTCGCTTGGAGACCATTGTCCGCAAGTCGACTCAAGAGATTACGAAGGTGGAATAGATTCAAGATGGGAGAGTGCAAGAGAAGATGGGTGAGTCGAGGATCCAAATAGAGGGAATTGAGCTAACTCTCTTCCTTGCAACCTCTCAGGGTCTCCTTCTCTCTCTCTCTCTCTCTCTCTCTCTCTCTCTCTCTCTCTTTTGGAGGGGTATCCTTCTCTCTACCTCTCTATCACAGCCTCTCGGGGTCTCCTTATGCTTCCTTGTGCCTCCCCATGCCTCATATTTATAGTGAATTAGAGGAGAGGACTTGTGGCTAAGAAGTGGAGCTCTTTGTGGAGAGGGATCTTGGAAAGATCAGTGATCTGATGCTCAGATCATAAATCTGATGGTCCCATTGGCTCCGAAAGGGGGGTAAAACTCCAAGATACTTGTTAGAAAGCTCTTAGTTCATTCCTTCTTCTTCTCTTTGTTCGAAGTGTTGTTTTTTGTCTGTGGACTGCGATCGCGACGCGCGCGATTTCATAAATCCTCTCTTTATTTTTTCTTTTTATAAAATCTCCAAAACTAACTAAAACATCATTTGTCTTTTCTTTTAAATAATATCTAATTCTAGAAATCTCCATATCTATTTTAGGATAATATCTAAAATATCTAAAATAAACTAGTTTTGCTCAAAATCTAATATTTTTGGCCCATCCCAAACTATACACATTATTACTAGTGATTAATATAGCTCATAAGTCTTATTCATGTTGTAACTTACATGAAAGGTGGCTACGGTCCTTGTTAATCCGAGAAAAATATCAGATTTATGACTCTCAAATTTTCTAAATAAAATATTTTAAATTAAATAAAAATTATTAGTTATTAATGTTAGTTAGTTTTTACCTTAGTTAGTCTTTAGTTAGTAATCTTACTAACTTGTTATTTGACTAACTAACTTTCAAACTAACCAACTAACTTTTATTGTGTGGAAATATTACATATGTAGAGAGGTCTAATCGATTTTTCAAAATTTTCCAAATTGAAAAATAATATCTTTTTCATAGAAAATAATAGTTTTTGTATTTAATTAATTTTTTCCAATGAATTGTAATCATTTTAGCACATGTAAGTGATTCAAAAATACAAAGAAATGTGAATATGATTTTCTGAAATTTTCTTGGATTTGTTATTTTTTAAAAACCATTTTTAAACCATTTGGTAGGTAAATTTTCATGAAGTTAAATGTTTTTAAGTATTTTCTAAATTTACGTTTATAGTATCAACTAAGAAAAAGTTTGAATTTTTTTCAAAAGTTGGTAAATTATTTCATATTTTTTTCATAAATTTGGGTATCTTTGAGTTTTTATCATGTTTATTGTATTTTAAATATTTTTTAACTTTTATTATTATTTCATCGGTTGTGAAATTATCGATTGGACCTCTCTGCTTAGCTTTTAACCTATATTTGGATGAATGAATAGAATTTAAAGAAAAACACAATTAAAAAATAACAACAATTAACAAACAAACAATATATTAATCACACAGTCATCTTATAATTGATTTAAACCTCAACCCAACTCCACATACATGTACATAAATCTTTCAAAATCAAATTAAATTAAAATAACAAAAATACACAAATATATTTATTTTAAAATAAATAAAAATAAAATAAATTAATTTTAAAAAACAACAAAACCCACAAACTTAACACATAATTACGTAAATGTCAAATCCTCTTGTGTCCCTGTTCATTTTTTATATTCGAATGTGGTGTTTTGTAAATGTCAAGAGGCCGATTGTTCTTTAGTCGCCTTGTTGGTTGTGTACGAGGATTTTTCTTGCCTTTTGAATACTTTACAAGTGGGATTTTACATGACAGACCTTGCGGGTGTCCACACACTGCTAGGTTCTTTCTTCTCCTCTTTTCTTCCTTCACATGCACATTAATGCACAAGTAATGGTAATAACAATCACCCAACCATTGTACCCACCAAAAGTAATATAATGCAATTTCCTAAATTTTTAATTCAAATGAACCCGACCGTTAATTGTAAAAGAAATCCTCGACTTGTACAATAATCCAACTAATTTTTAAATTTATCAATAGTGCACACGCACACATGCTATTCAGACACAATTAATTTTTGTAATTAAAAATGAACCCCCCAAAGTCACGCATGCATTCGCTTTGCGCCAAAGATCATGTAATTTCTAAAAATGAATTGCATTAGTAGAAACCCCAGTCCAGTCAAGTCAATTTGAGTGGGGATGGGCTACACAAACGACTCACCCTACATTAACGGGTTAATTTAATAATAAGATGAGCTTAATTGGTCATCTAAAAAAAGAAATTGATAGCAATCACCCGCTCACTTCACCGCGCCATAGGTATACGGCAACCTTTATGGGGATTGGGATTTCTTAATCAGAGATGTTAGTCGTGTTTGTCTGAGTTTATTCTAATGGTCTGAATCTGTGAAAAAATTTTTTTAGTCTAGTTAGTGTCTAGGCTACGGTATGTTTGAGTTTTGTTCTTTTGGAGTGCTTGATTATGGGGTTTTTGGGTGCCTAACTGTTTGCGTCACATGAAGCTTTTGGTCGCATGAGTACGTAGATCGTGTCGAAATTCTTACATAGGATGTGGATTTCTTGGGAAAGTTTGGTCTAGTGCTGTTTATTCCTCTATTTCTTTTTCCTGATATTTTCTTAGTGGTGGTTTGTTTGGATTTTGCATGAATTTTTCTATTTTTCTTGGTTGTGTATGTGGATATCCTATGTAGTCTGAATGGCATCTTTCTCTACTCCCCTGATTGTGATTCAACATGTGCCATTGCCAGTGCATGACTATTCCCTTTTCTTGGAAGCAAATTGTATTCGCCATGCTAGTCTCCATTCATTTGTAGCGCTTAAGTTTCCGCCAGTGGACAACAAGCTCTACTACTCTTTCCTGGCATCATACAAAAAATAGTTTAGGTTGGTCTATGACCAATGCTTCTGTCTATCCACTATCAATATCAATGAAGCATTATGTGTGCCTCTTTTTGCTTTCTTTGTACTTAGTGATAATCAGTTATTGACCGTCGAGGAGATCCTTTCACTTCTTCAGAAGGAGACATCTACCCCTTTGGTCTTGAACCTAAACCCCTACCTAAGATCCTAACTCCTCCCCTAAACCTAACCCTAATATACCTCTCGTGCCCTCCCTCAATCATTAAACTTATCTAGCGCTCTATCCCTAATACTTTAATCATGCAACTTGTATAAAAAAAACTAAGACCTTATCTTACTGATTGATTGATTGATTGATTGAGAGAGAGAGAGAGAGAGAGAGAGAGAGAGAGATCATGTGGATGTGTATTTGTCAAACCTCAATCTCTCTTTCACGCATGCACATATACTTAGAATCCAAATTTTTATGCCCATACTAACCTAAACATAACAAAAGAATCCATCTATCTATTATATATTATTTTAGCGGAAGGCCCAAACTTCTAAAGGGCTAAAATGAAGTTAAAGGAGAACTTTCCCTCCTTTTGGCATCATTGCTTTAAAACTATTACTATTGTCATCCAAGCTCTCCAACTCTAGGAACTTACTAATGGTTTCTAGAATCCTACCAATAACTTTGGTATCGAAAATTCTATTCATCTTAAATTGAGGCTTATTTAAAAAGTATTCTATGTATGGACTTTCAATACTACCAAGACTTGCATTACATGAGTTGTTAGGAAATGTTGCCTAAAATCTAACCTATTTCTATAAAACCAATATTGGATTGAAAAGACTTGCATTAGCAAATACCAAGATAATAATTGTACATTGTAGGCACAATTTGGGCTACTAACACTATTATGAATTAAATTTAAAAATTTGGCATGGAAACCTTGCAAATTGTTTGGGAATATTCTAATTATTGTCATTTTATCAATATGCTAATATTACTATCAACAAACATACATATAATAGACTAAAAAGTTTGTATTTTGCTATTTGTACATTATGAGATTATAAATTCAATTTGTATACTATTTGCTACCCACATGTATTGATTTATTGATTTTATAAATTCTCAAATTTGGTATAATAGATCAAATTTCACTCCAAATAGAGCCAAGACTTTAGAACTATTATCAAATGGCCTATTGCTTCAATGTATTGACATAGAAAGTGTCAAAGTTTAGTTTGCCATTCATGCTTGCAGTACATTAGGCTATCAATTCAAGAGTACAACCCATACATGCATATATGCTATGTAGCTACTTTTGTCTCTCTAAAATTTCCTAAAGCATAGACTAGCCATTGTCTGCAAAATTTCAAGCAATTTAGCGAAGCTCTCATCTTCATATTGTATGCATGTCGTGCATACTATCTATCATTGATAATACTACAAAATCTAAATCCATAACAATGCATTCTTTGGAATGTTAGTTTCAACACAATCCTTTAATCTTTATTCCACTCTTCCACATTTGTATGGACATGTAAGAGATTATGCTACCACTAAACCTAAGAGTGATTGAACAACCAAAATGAAATGAACATGAACACATGCTAATGCTTAAATTTTAAAATACCACTAATTAGTTTTCATGCTCCACTTTGGAATGAGAGTGTTCATCAACATCATCATGCTCACCAAAAATAAGTGTACGTATCCGTTTTTTTTCTACATCATTTTTGCTATGTTTTCCCACCTTAGCTCTCCTTGCACTTGGAAAGACTCTTAATCTGTGATGTCTGAATAGTGTGGTCTTTTGATGACATCAATGGCATTTGTCTGCAAAGTTTGGAACTTCCTCCACCCCAACTTGCAAACCAGTCATAATTTTTGCATGTGTATAGTTAATATTAGCAGTAGCTCTTTCTACCTCTCCTTGCGCCTTACGTGCCTCTGCCTCATCAAAACTATCCCCATGTACAATACACATATTATGAACATCTAGTAGGTTGCATTGTATTGATACATATCACAAATGCATATCACATCACTTTGATAACATTCTAAACTTTGCTTTCAACATTCCAAATGGCATCCTTGAGCTTGATTGCACATAGCTCTAATGAGGAAATATTTGAGGCAAACCATATTTGCTACCTATGAGTGAAGGCAATTTCCAATAGCATGGATGATAAGCATAATCTCTCAACTAACAATACATGCCAAAATTGTTGCCTTGGCAATGCTCTCCTAGTTAACTTTTCTCAAATACCTTTAAGTCATGAATTGATCCACACCATCCACCATGTACAATACACATATTATGTTGGTACATTACATAAGTGCATATCACATCACTTCAATACAATTCTAAACCTTGCTTTCCAGATTCCAAATGCCATCCTTGAGCTTGATTGGACATAATTCTAATAATAGTTTTCTTGAGGCAAATCATGTTTGTTATCTATGAATGAAGGCAACATCCAATAGAATGAATGATAAACATAATCTCTCAACAAACAAAATGTGTCAAACTTGTTAGCTTGCCAATGCTCTCCTAGTCTACTTTTCTCAAATACCTTTATGTCATTACTTGATCTGCACCACTTGCAATCATAGTCCCCCAACCATACAATTTGCTAACATGATGATTTCCAGCCATATGGAGTAGAATCCTTTCCTATTGAAGTAGTTTGTATGGTTCTTTGTCGATGCCATAGTACGTATGTGGCTATCATCCACTACACCAATCATAAATTGAATATCTTGCAAATGTTGGAAGGCTTTACTACACTCCTTCATCTAGATAGAAGATTGCCACTTTATATACAAATCGTACAACCCTAGTTCTCTCAACACATCACAAAAGTTGATAATTATGCTATGCACAAAAGAAGTTTATATAGCATACTAATAAGCAAAAAGCTTCTAGAAGAGCACATGTGACTAGCTAATGAAAAGCAATATGTGCACATTTCTCAACACTTAATGCCCTCCTGCAATTGATATTTTTATGTTGTAGAAAGGGACTCTTGCATAAAGAAATTGAAAGGTACCTCTACGAGTTTACATCTCTCTCTTGAACATTCTATCTTATCAACTCTCAATGAAGCTTGCTTGTCTTTCATATTCCCAACATGACATGATTTCATGACATTGATGAGCAATGTGCTCCTTGTGAGTGGGAATGACCTTACCTTCCAAATAATAAAGAAATAGAATTCATTGAGTCACCGTATCTACAACACTTTTGTTCATAGAATCTGTAAGATCTATAATAGCTATTATACATGTGTGAGTATTTTTATTATGAGAAGACTCAAGGATATGACATGTGAAATAAAATATCAATATAGAATCCATCATTTACCATCAAGCATGTATCTAAGGCATTGTTGAACCTTAAAAGTAAATTGAAGCTTATGGAGTAGTACAATGCAATGACAAAGAATAATGATTCAAAGTTTTGCATCCTTTTATTCTTGCTCACAATTCAATGATGGTGATAATTGACTTTCTAAGAAACCAATCAACCCAAATACTATTTTTATTATCATAGTAAAGGCCAATGGCCAATAATCAGGCATGCATCCCTTGTATAAGTACACATGGTATAGTCATATATAAGTAAAGATAATAAAGAATAAGGGTAACTTATCCTTGTTCACACTGGCATCCATTGAATCGATTCTTAGGTTTCACTTTCACATTGATATTTACAATTAATCAACTTGGAGAATTTTTGTCATTATATTGTGCTAATTTTGCAATAATTATGGTGTAGACTGTCCAAGTCCAGCCCCTATCAAGGCCAATGGCATTGATAGCCAACAGAAGGTACAAAGAGCCTGCCTCCAATTTGGTAGAGTTGGAGGTGGTGTACCATTGGTATATAAAGGTGATTTATATGCGATTGGTTTCGAGTAGCTATCTAATGCTTGGAAAATAGTCAAAAATAAATTTAAAAATGCAAGAAATTTAAATGCATTTGGGAGTGTTGGAACATCATATTTGCATCAATGTTGGGCTTCTTAATATTGCATGAGCCATTATTTGGCTTTATGGGTTGCTCAAATTACAGTTAATTCATCTCTTTTGAGCTTACAATTGGGCCTATCTTGGTATTTTGGTGTGCATATCATACTAAAATCATTATAGCTTCACGATCCATCTTTGAAAATATGTTATTCAACCAATTTTTCTAATTTGAAGTAGAAATTATATGATAAATTGGTCTAGAAGACGCATGTAAAGCCAATCAGTGTGTTAATCTTTAGGATATGACTGTAGGTGTATAGGAAGAAACAAATGAGTTTTCACCTTCCACTATCGTGTTGATACTCTTAAAGTCTATTTATTTTAATGTAAAAGATATGGTAGGAGGTGCATACAAAGTTTGGCAAAAGCTATGCAATTTGTATGAAAAGGAGAGTGCTAGTTCACAAGTTTATTGGTAAAAAACTCATTGATCTTTGCATAGAGGAAGGACTTATATGTCCAATCATCTTGATGAGTTTAATACCATTAAATTGTTAACAACACAAAAGATTAGTTTTCATGATTCAGGTAAGGTTGTATTCTTGTTGGTCACCTTGCTCAAGAGTTGGGATACTTTCAAGATAATGATTGGCAATTTAGTACATGTAGGTAGTGTGTGGGTACGAATGTTGAGAGAAGTTTGCTTACCAAGGAGGTGAATAGAAAGAACAAGGCATATTCAAAGAACTCTAGTATACTCACTGTGATAGAAAAGTCAAATGTCAATGGGAACTCTTATAAGAGAGGCAAGTCGAGTAAGTCTCATAGGAAGAAGGATGTGGAATGCTTCTTTTGTAATAAAAAGAGACATATAGATAATAATTGCTATAATTGAAAGAGCAACCAAAAGGGAAAAAAATATAATGAGCACAATAGTGAAAGGAAGAGAATACCAAGGCCTAATAGAAGAGACTGATGCATGTAGTAGTGATAATGGATATGTCTTGTGATGTTTCCTCTTTCCATGATGCAATATTGATTGCTATGGATAATGGCATATTATAGAATTTGATATTGGACTTAAGAGCATCATTCTATGTCACTCTACATAGAAAGTGGTTCAATACTTATGACAATGCTAGAAGACAAGGATGTGTACATCTTGGTAATACATATGCAAGTAGCATTGTTGGTATAGGGGATGCATATTTATGATAGATCTTCTTTCGACTTGCAAAATGTACAATATGTTTTAGACTTGACTAAGAGTTTGATTAGTACTAGATAGCTTGATGACTGTGGTTATACAATGATCTTTGGAGATGGTGTATGAAAATTTTGCAAAGGTTCTCTTATTATTGCCAAAGTGCATAAATCTAGTACTACATATCCTTTTCATATTTATGGGGTTAAAGACCGTGTTGTATTTGTCACCATTGGTTTCTTATGGCATCATCGTTTGGAGCACATGTCAGTTTATTGAAATGAAAGCTTTGTGACATTTGAGTTATCTCCATATTTGAACTTTTTTTTATCTTGATTTTTATAAGCATTGCCTTTTTTATAAACAAACTAAATTGTATCATAAGAGAGGTGATCATACTAGAAGATCAAAGTACTTGGATTTGGTTCATAGTGATTTGTGTGGACCTATGCCTATGATCTCATTGGGTGGAGCTTTATGTTTTGTTGCTTTCATTGATGATGCCACTAGGAAGGTTTGGGCTTACCCTCTTCATGGCAAGTATGATGTGCTAGATGCACTAATAAATTTATTGGCATCTATAAAGAATCAATCATGCAAAAAGCTCGAGTGCTTAATAGCTGACAATGGTGGCGAATACACTTCTTATGCCCTTACGAACTTTTGTGTAAGCCATTTTATCAAAAGAGAGTTGATGGCTCCTAACAATCTTTCTCAATGTGGTATGGTTGAAAAAATGAGCATTATCATTCAGCGAAGGTTCCATAGTATACTTTCTAATGTTGGTTTCATAAGTGGATTTTATGTTGAAGTTGTAAAGACAACAATGCCCTTGATTAACAGGTCTCCTAATAAGCCATTGCATGGAATAATTCTAGAGGAATTGTGAAGAATTTATGTGTGTACTTAAGAACAAGTAGTGTAAGCTTGATGCTAAGTCCAAGAAGTGGACCTTTTATGGATATGAGGAGTTAGGAGAAATGGGATATCACATATGGGATCTTGAGTCTAAGAATGTAGTATACAACCATGATGCAATTTTTAATGGAGATAAGATGCATAGATAGCCTATTAGAATACTTGAGATTTGTAAGGTAGTGTTCTAGGAGGATGGACAACCATCATATGAGCACTATGTATAGCTTGTTCCACTTGATGCAAGTCTTGGACAACCAAATAATGCTAAGGTGGGAGTGCCATAGACATGTTGTCAACCTCATGTTTTACATGATAGATGGGTGGGATAACTACAAGCTCCTATTGAGTCAAATTTATGGAGGTCTACAAGGGTTTCTAGACTCCCAAATAATTATACTCTATTTATAAACTAGGTCATAGTTATAAAGCCTTCTTGTTATACTGATGCTATAACTAAAAATGATAGTCATAAGCAAAAGAAGGCTGTGAAATCACAAATGGATTTTTTGGTTAAAAAATGTTACTTGGGAGTTAGTTCCTTTGTTTGAGGAAAAATATTTACTGTCATGCAAGTGGGTTTACAAGTTAAAAGCGTATTCATTTGATGCATTGCTTAAGTATAAGGTAAGATTGGTGGCCAAGCAATTCAAGCAAGAGAAGGGGATTAACTTTGACGAAATCTTCTCACCACTAGTCAAGATGACCACCCTTCATACAATACTTACATTGATTGCCAAGGAAGACGTGGAGCTTGTTCAAATAGATGTAAAGATAGCTTTCTTGAATGGAGACATTTATGTGCATCAACTTAAAGGGTCTTATGTGGAAGGTGATGAATAATTAGTGTATAAGCTACATAAGAGTTGATATTGTTTACAACAAGATCTAAGGGAATAATATCATAAGTTTGATGCCTTTATGCGATCTTAGGGATACATTAGAATAGAGATTGATTACTGCCTATGCACTAAGAAGGCTATAGATGGTAGCCTTATGCTTTTGATTCTTTATGCAAATGATATGTTGATTGTTGGAAAATTAGTCATGGATATGGATGCACTAAAGCAAAGGTTGCACAAAACCTTTGACATAAAGGACTCGGGGAATGTTGGTTATATTCTTGGCATATGCATTATGTGGAATATAGATAAAAATATACTCTATTTGTCTCAAAAGGAATGCATTGGAAAGGTATTTGAGCATTTTAATATAGAGAGGTGAAAGGCAATAAATATTCCACCCTCCATATTTGAAATTTAGCCTAGAGGATAGCCCAAAGTTAGATAAGTAGAATGGGCAAACTGGTTAAGGCTTATTTGTCATTTATGACAACAAGAGGCACTTGGATCAGGAGACAAATTAAAGAATCTCATTGTACTCTATCCATTTGCAATAAAAGATAAAGAAATATTGTGAGGGGCGTTGGTTTTGGAGCCAATAGGTTGTCCATTGTTCAAGATAAAGTGGTAAATCGTACACTTCAATTTATGTGCCACAACTAGTAGCTTGACGTATGCCATTGGTTACTATAGGTCCAAACATTGCCTATGCAATGGGAGTGGTTAACAAATATATAACAAACCCTGGCAAGAAGCATTGGGAGGTAGTAAAGAGTATCATGAGATACTTGAATGTCACTAGAGCTCAATGCATATTAAGAAAGGATGCATTCGTCCTTGGATATGCAAATGATGATTTTGTAAGGAGTGTAGACTCTAAGAAGTTTACTACAGGATTTGTCTTTTCTTTCACAGGTAATGTTATCTCTTGGATCTCTCTCAATTGTAACCATGTACAACTTTATCTACCATTGAGGCTAAGTATGTTGCAGCCATTGAGGCCTACAAGGAAGCTATATGTCTTACTTGTCTAATGAGAGACTTGGGCATTGCAGGAGAGGTGCCTACATTACACTAACCTTGTCTCTCATGCAAACACAAAGCACATTGAGGTGAAGTATCAGTTCATTGAGAAGGTACTTGAAGACAAGCACATTGAGCTTGTCAAGGTACATATGGATGATAACCCTACAAATATTCTCATAAACAATTTATTTTCTAAGCACTTTGCACATAGTAGAGTATTGATGGGCATTCGATAGTATATTGAATTTTTTCTTATACTCCCATATAGGTGCATTGGCCTTTAAGTGGGAGGTCATTAAGGTAAAAGCCAATGTCCAATAGCCAAGCATGCATCCCTTGTATAAGTTTACATTGCACTATTATATATAAGTCAATATAACAAATAATAATGGTATTGTTTTATTGTAACCACAAAACACTATTGTGAGCCTCACACACACACACACCCCTCTTGCACCCCATAACTTTCACTTCACATCCCATAGTTGCTTCCCTCTCATTTGTTAGTTTTTCTAGTAGAGCAAGTTTTTGTGATTCTACCACATTGTAATCAACATGAAAATCCATTTGTTGTATAGGCACACTTTTTGTTACTACAGCTTATTAATCAATGAATCTATGAAAGTTCTATTCATTTTTCCTTGTTGTTGATTCTTTTATGGTGGAGTCACTTTGGTATATGTTCATGAGTTCATTTAGCTATGAAGTAAGTAAATGGTAGCATCATGCACTTTCAAACAGGATAGCATCTTGCACTTTCATTGAGGATAGTTGAAACTAGCTCATAGTTAGTTTAAACTCACAAAATAACACAACATTTTAGGTTGGTATGTGATGACACACACATGCACACACATACGCATGTAGAGAGACACAAAATATTAACACAATAATAATGGTTGATTTATCTTATTGTTTTCCTTTTTCATGCAATGCTTTTGACTAATTCATTTTTGTTTTAGTTGTGCTCACATATTGCTTTTGTTTCATAATGCTTGCTTACATCTGTGGGGCTTGTGTGTGAGTGGAAAATGGTAATCCAATTATTAGCTCATTTTATAATCATGCAACATATGGGCTTACTTACTTTTGTAATGTGAAATCTTTAAATAATTGACGGTAGCTCCATAATGGGTATATAACTTTAAAAAAGAAAATGTTTGGACTACCACTAGACAGGGTTTATTTGACGTGTTAAGCCAGCCTTTTCATCTTGGTGGATTAAAGCTTTGTACGTCGGTGAAGTGATCCTCCATGCAGTCCGATCGAGTATTGATCTTCAAACCTTCACACATGCACACAATGTACCCAACCACCTATGAACCTGTTCGCACCAGATTTGGGGTGCTGAACTAGCACGCCAGACCAACAAAAGAAGGATGCCTGCTACTTGATGCTGACCAATATCCTCGTTGAAGCAACTTGCAGCAACTGCTGCTAGTCACAACCATCAAATTTAAAAATTAAGTTACAACCCTAAAACAAGGAAGCAGTCTTCATGCGCCACGTTTGGTGGGGCTCATCTTTCAATGCATGGTTTCGGTCATATTTGACTGGCAACCATTTGTGAGAGTTGTGAAAGTGGTTTCGAACTTGGGAGTGAATCTAGACCTAGTGGGAACAGGTTCTAGGCTGCTAGTTTGCCCATGCACACAACAAACCCAACCAACTACCTTCGAACTTGGGAGTGAATTTGGACTTAGTCATAACAGGTCCTAGGCTGCTAGTTCACCCATGCTCACAATAGACCCAACCAACTACGAACAATTGGGCTGCCACTTTGCGGATGGATATGTAGCTTAGAGCGTTGAACCCAAGATCTATGACACTTCCTTTGGTCTTGACCCAACCAACTACGAACTAATGGGCTGCCACTTTGCGGATGGATATGTAGCTTTGAGCGTCGAGCGTTGAATCCAAGATCTATGACACTTCCTTTGGTCTTGACAACGAAAACCTGCTGGTAAACAAAGTTTTGGCGCGAAATTAGACAGCCCGGGGATGGCACAGCCAACGGATGTCTCCAGAAGGGTCCTGATGGGCACTTGTGGTAAGTAATAACGCCTTCGTCAAGCGCGCTCGCGGTAGGTTTTGTTTGCCAGTGTTCTTAAGTGGCAGCGGATGATCATTTCTCTCGATGCTCAGGATGGAGTGATGACACTATCGTCAAGTGCGGGAAGTTCTACCCGGCATCTATCCGCTGTGCGGAGGACCGCCTTCGACATTACAGCACCCATTTTCCATGTAAAGTTCTACACCATTGATCAGTCCAACGATTCTATTCAAGTCGCATTTGCCTTTTAAAGCACAGTTTGTTGCCATCAAGCAGGATGTCCTACGAGAGGTGGACTTTGGGAAGATATGCATGAGTGATAGAGCTATACGAGAATCCTCGCATAAAGTGGCCACACAGTGTGGTTAACCTTACAGACTTGGACCTTTAAAGGCTCCGCGAGAGGAGACCAATTTCCTTGCGATAAGGACATACATGCACGTGGATATGGCTCCTAAGTTGAGAGGGGGTTCAATAGTGAACCATAACCCTTTTGTCCTCATATTTTCTCCTTGGTACCTCTATTAAGCAGGGAAGGCCATTAATCTTCCAGCATGCTTGCACGTTTTGGAAGATTGATTAATACCAACTACCAAAGACTGGAAAACGCGATATAGCATCCCTTAAAAGAAACGAACAACAGCGGATATAATCAAAGTGTAGGTGTCACATATGTTTTTGTGTTAGCTCACAAGCATAGTCTCTTGCTCGAGAAGTTTATATCCTCTTAAGATGGCTGCCTATGTGCAACTTTGTGAATTGAGGGCATGAAATCCCAAATTTGAGCTTAAGTATACATTTTGACTTGTTATGAAGACGTTCCACATTATAATATCGCCAGTTTTACTTGCTTGAACATCTTGGATAGGTGCTTCTAGTATTGTTCATTGGCCATGAAACCGTTTGGTCGCTAGATGTGAACATTTCTCAAAAGTTAAAACATTTAAGGGGTGTCATGGTGTGAATGTGCCCTAGGGTTAGGGCGGTTAAGGAGTCATACAAATAGGTACATGGCTCATTTGCGACATCTCTCGCGCAATCCACTCTTAGACTCAAGTCCTCAAGTGGCTCCATCACACATTGCTTATTATGGGCTGATGGTGCGAGATATCGGTCCTAGCATTGGGAGCTTAGTTGTTTTGCCACTAGTCGTAGGCTTAGGGACAAGTTCATTTGGCTCTAATGTTGGGAGGTATTTGATGCCCATCTCTTTATGCTCCATTTCAATGGCTTGTGCCATTCCATTGTGTGGGTTGAAGATCTATGGGTGTTTCATTTGGTATGGGACACTAAGTTGCAAAAGGCATGGGGAGCTTATGCAAGTAGATGGTGAGGATCAATAAATTTTGGTTTATTTATTACTGGTGTGTAGAGGTTGTGCTATCTATACTTTAGCGGCTTTTTGGTAAACATGTGTGTGGAGGCAATGTGAGAAAGTATTGCTCCAAGGCTATATTGAACCTTCATTTGTATGGTGAAGGAAGCGATGCACTCTAGGGAGGGAAAATAGTTTTATTTTGGTGTGCTCAACCTCCTGCATATGGCTACTTGTCAAGATCAAATCCTTTACATAGACAGATGATGAGTATACATTGGTCTCTCTCCAATTGATAGTGAATGTTGGGGTCATGATCCGATCTCTTCAAGCCATACTAAAGAAAGAAGGGGTCAATTCATTGATACTAAGCCTTAGGAGCTTGCTTAAGGCCATATCAAACCTTTTGAAGTAATAGACATGATCCTCTTTGCCTAGCATACCAAAACTTGGAGGTTGATCCATATAAGTCTCCTCTTGAAGGACGTTATCGGGGAAGGTAGACTTGAGGTCCATTTGATAAATGGGCCAATGATGATGGTGCAAGTGCAAGAGTAGTCTGAATGGTAGACATCGGGAGAAAAGATCTTTGCATAATCCAAGTGAGGCTTCTAACTGAACGCCTTGGCAACAAGCCTTGCTTTGTGCTTATCCAAAGTTTTGTCAAATTGTTGTCTTGTAGACTCACTTCGTATCAATATTCTCTCACCTTGGGGGTTGTGTCACATTCTGATGGATCTTGAAATGCACATGCTGTCCAACAGTTGGAGTTTGCATCTTCAATGGGTGCTTGCTTGCATGGGTGATGTAAGGGTTAATGCAAAGTGCTATGCTCAAATAGAATGCTATGTGCAATGCAGTGATACCTCTTGAGTAGTGCCCTCAAGAGGAGAACTATTCGCTTGCCCAAGTGCCCTTCTTTTACAAGCACGATTATTGTTAGAGATTGGCATTCCTTGGATAGGCAGTTCCATTCGTGAGCAGTTTTCTGCAGTCGCATTACGTAGGACATGTGGTAATCTGGCTGTATAGGTGATGTCAATAGGCGGCAGGTAGCATAGATGCCATGTGGCATCGCAGGTGCAATTTGTCAAATGTTGGGTAGTCATGCAACCGACTTGCATTATTTATGGCGTTTCTTTTGGGCTATTTATTTGGCCTAGCTTCCACACATTTTTATAGTTTTGATCTTAGGTTTCTAGATTGTTGATCGTGGAGATTGCTCTCGGGGTTCACAGAGTACGAAATCTTCGAGGTGGAGACATATATAGTTATATACTCTGCGCTCATGTACAGATTTGCATCCTTATACAATATTCTTCATTGCAAGTTTTCTATGTTTCACTCTCTTTCTCTCTCGTTTCTCTCTGATCAATCTTTATCTTGGTCATATGCTTCCGCACTGCGTCACTCTAACATGGTATTAGAGCATTGAAGAATCTACCCGAAGAGGAGATTTTAGCGTGACACAAGGCTGTGTTTTTAGTGTTCAAGGGTGAGTAGGAGGGCTACACGTCAGAACAAGGCTAAGGCGAGCATGGGTGTGCAAGAAAGGAGCAGAGTTGCCGAAGTTGCTATTGATTTTTGTTGTTTGAGAAGAAAGAAGGCTATATTTTAGGCCTTTAAGTGCAGATTTTACCTTTTCATCGCCTTCGGTGGGTGAAGGAGTTGGACAAGCGGCGAAGATTCCTAGCAGGCTGCATTCACACAGTCAGAGGAGGATACTTTTTGTGTTTTGTGCATGCATTGTAGGTGAAGATGTCTTCTGAGGCCGAGACAGTTTCAGGCGATCATGGGTCAAAAGGTGCTCGTGTTACCGGCTCTTCCATTAGATCAAAAGCTCAATGGCGAGAACTACTACATTTGGCGAATTATGATGCTTGTCATTTTGGAGTCCTATGATTTGGCAGAGCTTGTTATGGAGGCTATTCATCGTCCTTCTTCGTGAGACGAGTCCAAACTCTCTTTAAGTGATAAGTTGGAGTTGGCAAAGGCTCAAACACATTAGGATAAACTAAATGCTCACATTTGCTTGTTTTTATTTCTCTCATGCACTATAGCTGTGATCTCTCATATAGAGCATTTGATGGTGACCTGGGAGATATGGCTGGAGCTTGTTTAGATGTATAATCGCATGATTGTCATGAAACGAGTTTCTTTGGAAGTACAAATGAGGACTATGAGTGTCATCAAGTCATCTTCTATGCTGAAGCATATTAACAAGCTGAGGCATCTTCAAATGATGCAAGGTACAAAATGCTAGGAAGGTGATCACTTTTAAAGACATGGCGATAACTCTTCTTTCATAGTTATTGCCCTGTTTGAGTGTTTTCTATTCCGCCTTGATTGCCTCAAGGTAGCCTGAGACTTTGATGGGGTTATGGTCTTGGACCAAGAGGAGCAGTTGAAAGGGATCAATGCTTCAAAATCAAGGCATTGGTAGGTCAGTCCTCTCAGAAGAAGGAAAAGGATCAAAAGAAAAAGAAGAAGGACAAATCAAGGAAGGACAAGGAAAAGGAGTGCACTTGTCACATTTGTGGCAAGACAGGTCAGTGGAAGAAGGATTGCCCCAACAAGGAGAAGAAGGTAAAAGAGAAGAAGGAGAAATCTTCAAGGGATTTTGGAGCAGTGGTTGCACCCTCATCAATTGCTTTTCTCCATTTGGAGGTGGTTGAGGCATTGACCTAGAAGGCCTCTGATGTTGTGTTGACGGCCCCATACACTTGAGAGTGGATTGTTGACAGTGGTGACTCCTGGCACATGACTTCTTCAGTAGGTGTTGCTCATTTGTAGCCTTTGCATGGCCGTATTCTCATTGGTAATAGTTGTTCTATTCCTGTTTAGGGCCGGGGTAACATGCATCTTATTCTAGATGAGCAAGGTGGTGCCCATATATTTAAGGTGCTTTATGGGCCGGTCTTGGGATATCATCTTCTTTTGGTGCATAAGATTTGTGCCCTCGGCCTGTTGGTCAAGTTTGATGTGGCTTCCTTTTGGATTCTTGATCCTGGATCAAGATAGGTCCTTGCTTGAGGGTATGAGGAGAATAGAGTCTGTAAATTGTGGTCTTCTTCCACCTTGACTTCTCTTCTTATTACCTCTCAAACTCAGTTCGAGCTTTGGCATGCTCGGTTTAGCCACCTCAACTATGATTATCTTTAGAAGGCATCTAAGGGATAGCTTGCTCGAGGTTTGCCAGATATTGTGGTGAGCTAGCAGTCCTGTGTATCTTACATCGGTGGGAAGCAAACTAGTGATGCTATTCCCAGCAAGGCTTCGAGGTGGTCTTTAGCATCCTTGGAGCTTGTTTCTATTGATCTTTGTGGACCAATGAGGATGGAGTCTCTTAGAGGGAGCTTGTATTTCATGCTAATTGTGGATGATTATAGTAGGATGACATGGGCTTAATTTTGAAGTTGAAGTCAGAGGCTTTCTTCAACTTTATGGATTGGTTGCTCTTTGAGGAGAACTGATCGGATTGGACACTAAAGACCTTACGATTAGATAAGAGCGGAGAATTTGTTTCTAATCAACTTACTTGTTTTTGTGCAGATCGTGGTATCCACCAGGAGTTTGCCAACACAAACACCCCTCAGGAGAATGGCATATTGGAGCGGAAGAATGGCAGTGCGATCGAGATGGCCTGTACCATGATGGAGTATCGATAGACACCTTAGTGTCTATGGGCTGAGGCTGTGGCTATTGCAATCCACATTCTTAATCGATCCCCTACTTCTGCCGTTGTTGGTATGACCCCTTATGAGGCGTATTTTGGGTCTAAGCTCGATGTTTCTTATTTTAGGGTTTTTGGGTGTAATGCTTGGCAGTCTCAAGGTTATTGATTGTATGACCCTGTTAAGCAGAGTGTCTACATGAGTTGTGATGTTCGGTTTGTGGAATTCCAACCTCAAAGGGGATCGAGGAACACCCCGTTCCGTTCTTGGAGATCCCAGTTATAGCTGGGCTCTAAAACAACTGTCCCTTTGGAGCTTGTGCCTCTTGAGGACTCTTCTTCGGATGAGGAGCTTAGTTCTCAGCCATCGGACTCACCAATCGAGCCCAATAGTCCATGGACCTTCCATAGACTCCATTAGATGGATAGCGATGAGGAGAGATCCGGCCTCCTTCTCGTGGGGCTTGTGACACTCTTCGTGATGCAAGGATTGAGGGGGTCCCTGAGGAGTGGCAGTCTTGTAGGATGGCCCGCGACATTCTTGGAAAAACCAGGCACACCACATCGAGTACACTAATTATTGTTTGATGACTCATGCCATGCCGGATCAGGAGCCCATCTACGTGAGGGAGGCTTTACAACATGATCATTGGTAGAGCGCAATGGAGTAGCAACCGTTGGAGTCAATTGAGAGGAATGACACTTGGTACCTTGTGCTTAAGCCTTCTCATATGAAGATCATTGGAGTCAAATGGGTCTTCAAGACCAAGTACCGCAGTGATGGCACGTTGGACAAGCACAAGGTGCGCCTTGTTGCTAAGGTTTTGCACATCACCCAGGCATTGATTTTCATGATACTTTTGCCCCTATAGCTCAGATGGCTACTATTCATGCAATTCTTGCCTTGGCTAGCCATAGGAGATGGCCGGTCTATAAGTTGGATGTGAAGTTTGCTTGCTTGAATGGGGAGTTGAAGGAGGAGATCTATGTTGAGTAGCCTTCAGGCTTTAGTTCTTTAGATGGTAAGGTGTATAGGTTGAGGAAGGCTCTCTATGGCCTTAAGCAAGCTCCTTGTGCTTGGAATGAGAAGATTGACTCGTTCCTCTAAGAGAAATTGGGGTATTAGCGTTTTGAGGTCTACCCCTAGCTTTATGTCACACCTTAGGTGGAGGTCGTGTGTTGTTTGTCCTTTATGTGGACGTCTTCATTGTGACAGGTGACCATGCCAAGATGGTTGAGTAGACAAAGGTAGCACTTCATGAGAAGTTTGAGATGATGGATATGGGACTTTTCTTTCTAGGTCATGAGATCTATGAGACTCGGAGGGGGATCTTTGTTTCCTAGGAGGGGTATGTGTAGGAGCTCTTGACGTGTGCAAAAACCCCAAATTTTATGGGTCCAATGTTGAGAAATTTTACTCAAATGAGCAAAGTTTCACTAAATTTGGTGAAATCCCCAATTTAAACGCACATAATGTTTGCAATTTTTGACGCAGAGGCCTCAATTATGCACGAACAGCACTAAATCAGAAAAAGCCCCAAATTTCTAGGCACAAATTTGCACAAATCTGAGCTGTGTGCCTCTAGCGTGTGAACCCTTGTTAAGAGGAAGGGGTTAACTTTGAAATTAAAGAAATTTTTTATTTCTTTTTATTAAAAAGAAATTGACGAAAAAAGGGGGGGGTTTGTTGACCCTACCCCGATGGCTATCATTGCTTGGTCTCGGTCGTCGCACAACGGAGTTGCCTACTAACGCTTGGTTGTCTCCTGGTCCCAGTCGTCACATTGGACATGAAATCCAATCGTTTGCCCTGTGCCACTTGTTATAGGCAGCCGCCCATCGACTAGTCCATTGTCATCCCTGCCGTCACGTTGGACCTGTCGCCTGGTCCCTCGATTGTTGCCTGGACCGTTCATCACCACGCAACAAGTCGCTTGCGCACGTTGTAGTGTCACCTGTGACTTGACTGTTGCCCGTGAGCTGCCAACTACTCATCTCCTTTTGGTGGTCTTGAGAAGCACACGAAGCCTTAAGCTTTGATACTAGTTTGAAGGGGAGTGAGTGCGCAATGGAGTACGAGATAGATGCGCGAGCAGCAAAGTTTAGAGTTAGAGAGAGTGAATGCAGAGATACGTGTACTAGATTGTGATGGTACACAAAGAATGTATTTATATGTTAGGGTACAATAAGTGTGTGTTCACACCCATATGACTATATACACGAAGACGAAGGGACTTTACACCCAACAGTGAGATGGAGGGATTCAAGTCTCTTACGACTCCTATGGACCCAAATTCAAAGGTTGTATAGCTCATTCCTATTATCCTTTGGCGGATGCTACCCGTTATAGATAGTTTGTTGGCTCCTTGATGTGGCTTCTCAATACTTGTGTTGACTTATGTTATGCAATAGGTGTGTTGGCCGGGTTCATGAGTGAACCCAAGATGGTGCATTGGCAAGCTGCTCAAAGGATTTTGAGGCTCCTACGGAGGACCCTTGATCTTGGGATCTATTATCCAGTAGGTATTATCCAGCAGGTACAACTAATGCAAACTTGGTACTTATAGGATGGAGTGACTCAGATTGGGTTGGCGATGTGGATCATTGGAGGTCCACAACAGGTTATTGCTTTACCTTGGGTGCCGGTGCTGTTTTTGGAGTAGCAAGAAGCAACCCACAGTTGCCCTATCCTGGACTGCGGCAGAGTATCGAGCGGCGTCTTCTACCATATGTGAGACTGTGTGGCTTCGTAGGCCCTTGGAGGAGCTTGGGTGCCTGCAGACAAGTCCTATTGTCCTTCAGTTCGACAATGCGAGTTGCATTGCCTTGGCCTGGAACCGTGTGTTCCATGCTTGGATGAAGCACATTGAGATCTAGTACCATTTCATTGGGAGAAGATTCTAGGTGAGACTATTGCTTTGGTCTACTGCAAGACAGAGGACAATCTTGCCGACTTGTTTACGAAGGCGCTTCCTCAGGCTTTCCTTCGACATCACTCTAGATCCCTTAGCCTTTTGCCTTGTCTAGGATCTGAGAGGGGGTGTAAGAGATTGGTATCCATGGACAGGTAGTTCCATTTGTGAGGAGTTTTCTGCAATCGCAGTAAGGACACATGGTAGTTTGGTCATACCGGTGCTGTCAGCAGGCAGCAGGCAGCAGGCAGCAGGCAGCACAAGTGCCATGTAGCACAGTAGGTGCAGTCTGTTAGATGCTAAGCAATCGGCTGCATTTAATGCAACTGACCTGCATTGTTTATGGCATTTCTTTTGGGCTATTTATTTGGCCCAGCTTCCATACTTTTTTATAGTTTTGATTGCAGGTTTCTAGATTGCTGATGGTGGAGACTGCCTTTGGGTTTCACAGAGTGTGAGATCTTCGAGGTGGAGACATATGCAGACATAGTCTCTGTGTCTGTGTACATATCTGCATCCTTATGCAACATTTTTCATTGCAGATTTTCTGCGTTCCACTGTCTCTTTCTCTCTCTCTCTCTCTCTCCTCTCTGTGTTCACTCTTTGTCTTGGTCATATGCTTCCGCACTGCTTCACTCTGACAATTAAGACAAATGGATAATGATGTGAATGCATGAGTATATCGATACAATAATCAAATCGTGTAAGCAATAAGAGAATGATACCTCCCCCTCTCACCACCAGATAGTGGAAGGAGAAGCGTGTCAACTTTGTCCCCATCATGTTGATGCCGGAGGGGAGAGGATAAGCACTTGACGAAGATGAATGAAAAGGATCCCCTTTGAAGATGGAAAAGGGAATTTCTTGTGAACCTAACAACCTTGAGAAACGCAAAAGGTGACATTCATATTTATAGAAGGTGGGCAACTAGGCTTATGAGATGATTTGCTGCATGAAATTGAAGTATTTGGGAGACAACTTGTTTATGAACAAAGTGAATTGATCATCATGTGACTTTAGAGGGCCAATTGTGGTGAATCTAGCGAGTAAATGTTGACAATGTGTCAACTTGACTATCAATTTGTCACTCTTATGTGAACTCTCGGAGCTCATGGTTGAGATTGATATGCTAGGTACAATTGCTAGTTGCATAGTAGTTGATAAATATGACCAACATAGAGATGCAAGGTCAAAATGCTACAATTGTGAGTGAAATTTGGTCATGAGACCTTGCATTAACTCAACAATAGCTATAGCATTTTTGCTCTTTCAAGATTGGACTACCTCATATGAGGAGTCACCAATAGGGGTTAGATTGGGGTTCCAACCTCTGAATAAGGTCCTACAAGTCTTAGGAGTCCAAAACATGCCACATTAAGTTGGACCAAGTTGTGAACTTCTACTTGTTCAAATGAGTCTTGCTAGTAAATGTATGCTTGGCAATAATAGATGAATGAAAGGTTGTGTGAGGTGTCGAATAGGTGGGTGGCAGTGAATGAATTGGTGGTTGACTAGGTGCTACATGTGGCACTAAAATATGTGACATGGTGACTCTAGGTGTTGTCCCAAAGAAGGTGATTGCCCAGTGTGAGGTGCATGTGTCAAAAAGGTGTAGGATGGCCCACAAGGCATTTACATCTTGGTGTGATGTGCAATACATCGAGCATATACAAATCATGCTTCAAGGGAAGGTTTATGCTTGGTGGGTGAGGTTATGCCCCAAGCTTGTGGAGTTTCAATCCATTTTTTGAAAATATTTAGTGATCAATGATTGGATCGACAATCCCTGCAAGCAATCCTTGTACGCATGCTTACAGGAGCTCAAGGACCTTATTCACAAAACGAAGGCATTGGATGATTTCTAGACACTCAACATGTTTTATCTCTTCGAATGTCTATAAATACACCAATAACTTTGACAACACTTTGACAATGAGCAAAGGAAGGCTAGTTGATGAGCATCTCCCATCAAGCCTCGACTAGCTCTAAGTCAAAGAAATCCCCCACAACAATAGCTCCTAAGTAGTTTGTTCTTGATTCATGGAAGTAGAAGGGTAGCAAACACAAATGACTCACAATGAAGATTGCGCCAAGAACCGTTGTTTTGTGTGCCACCAAATTGGCCACTTCCATAAATATAAAGATTGTTTGCGGAATAAGAAAGCAAAGACCATGAACTCTAAGCTTTGGTAAATAACATGAAGATTCTATGTAAATTTCTTGAATTTCCAATAGAGGATTGCTTTGTCAATGCTAGTAGATGCTGCAGTAGTCACATAGAGAAGACTATGTTTGAGCTTGTATGGCTCATCGGTCTCATTAACGGCCAGCTTGTTATGGTTTTGCTTGACAATGGTGCTACTCACAATTTTATTTTCCTCATATGGTATTCAAACTTCAACCCTATATGACACTTGCTAACCATGCTAATCGATTTCGTTATACCATGTTTGCCTTCGTACATCGTACGGTAGTGATCGTACTGTATTGCCTAGTACGTTTTCATATGGATTCGTATGATAAAACTGTACACTTCTGGCCACGACGTTTGGTACCAATCTGTGTGGCATAAATGTGTTCGGGCTGTGTGTTGCGGTGTAGCACTTTAGGGGGGTGGGAAGCCTTGGATATTTCAGCCCACTCATATACTCCTCCCCTAGCCCCCTTGGATACCATCTAGATCTCTTTGATTGTTTGACCCTTCTTGGATCCCTCTTTTCTCCCATACTCTCCTCTCATCTACAAAAGGTGCTCCTCTCCTCCATGCTTCCACTCCAATTCAGCAAGCATTTGGAAAGTTGATTCTTTGGAAACTCAAGTTTCAAGTTTCAACCCTTTCTCTCTCTAAGTATTGTAATTTGTGGTTGTAGGTGGACCCCTTGAATGTGGTGTAAGTTTTTACCGACTGCATTGAATTGTTGGTGTATGCTCTATTTGCTTGAGGCCAAGTTTCCCACGATTGTGTGGACTCCATGTGCAAGGCATTGTTTGGACTTGCTCATGGAGGATACTGGGAAGCTCAAGTGGGTGAAGAGGGTAGTCCGTAAGGCTACATTAGTTGTCACCTTTTTCATAGTAAAGGTGAAGGTGCTTGCAATGTATCGCTAGTATGGCACACTTGAGTCAAAGAAGTGTTCTGATGATGATGATAGTGATGCCTCCTCATCATAGGTCTCTTTTTTGTATCTACTATTATTGTATCCACTATGGTCCATCATCCCTGTATGTGCGCAGTGCATGCGACCCTGAGGGCCACCATCATGTATTCATTTTATTTTGTAATGACATGGCTATTTTCACTTTAAATATGTGTTGTATCATTTAAGGATTTAGAGTTCTTAAAAAAATCAAGTTTTTTTTTTCCTCACTAATATCGTATTGTACCTTATAAAATCATAAGGTACCATTTAGTACCGTACTCTATTGTACCGTACTGCATTGTACCTTTTGTACATGACAACTATGCGTTATGCGGAGAGTGTGGACTATTGGGATCGATTGGTGCTGCAACTAGATCATGTGCTTCAGTACCATGAAGCCTTGGACTTCTATCTTATGAGACTTGACTAGGTTGATGCCATCCTTAGCATGTTGTGGTTCTATAATAGATCATCCTAGCATAGATGATAAAACTTAGAGAGTTTCTTTTGAACTTGATGGATGTTTCTATGTGGTCGAGGATTGCCCACCCCTTGAAACCATGGACTCTAATGTAAATATGATATTGCCATTGGAATTCAGCAAGGGAATCTTTGATTCAGATATTGTAACCTATTTATATTTTAATGTTTAAGTAGTGTAATTTACTTTTAGTTAATAATAATGGTGACAATTCTAATTTCATTGTTACTACTTATTTGGATTTGCTATTGTAAGAATTTTTTAATGTCTTTTTGTCCAAATTACCTAGTGGAATTTCACCATCTCGCCGAACATTAAATCATAAGATTGAGACACTATTTGGTAGGCATCTAGTCTCTTGGTTGTTAAGCTAAAAAAGATGCATTGCATGTTAGATCTTCATTAGCTCATTAAAACAAGCCCCAAAACTCAAAAATCAGCTAGTTTTTGTGTACCATAAGCAACCACTCAAACTTTGGGAGGATTTACTTCCATAAATAGGAGGCTTCCCAGCCCACTTGCTCCTTTGCAAATTCCAGCCATCAGCCCCTCCATCCAGTGGCTATCCAGCCCACCGCGTAGCGCGATTCTTGCCACGTCTTCTTGAGCCCCTAGTGCCATGTCTACAACTGCTTTTTTAGTCTGATTGCTGATGTTAGCTGCTGCACTACTCCTGTTCAGCCTGTATTTACAGCTCTTGCTGCCAGGTGACATGTTGCACATCTCCTTTGACTCAGATATACTTCACAACTACTACAGCTGCTGGTTTGGCCTTTCCAGCTGCTGGCCTCTGACCAAATTTGGGGCAGATAATGCTGTGTTTTGTTTCAGATCAGCCTCATTTGCTGCTGCCCTATTCTTGGAGGTTCCCATCAGCCTATCTCAGCTTCGACTGGTGGTTACAACCCTCTGGATTGGTCTCCGATGGACGTCACTCTCCGACCACCCCTTCACCCTGCTCCCACAAGTCATGGATTGTTGGATAGCTCTACCTTGAGCATCTTGTATACTCTTTACTTTATTTATGATATTCTTTGATTCACTTTAGAGTTATCTTTCATTTTTGTTTGTGTTTTTGCATTTTAGTCCGAGTTATTATGTTTCAGTGGCTATCATGCATAGTATCCCGAAATGGAGCGGCCGTTTCGGACTGAAACGAGAACGGCGAAACACCGTTTTTGCACCCTATTGTGGATGGGCAAACTAGTTTTCAGTTTCGCTCCAGTCTTTTGTGCAACCATCTTCTCCTCTTGCTGAAGCACATTACCTCCTACAGCTCTCGACTTTTTCTCCTCTTGCTTCTTCTTCCTTCTTTTCTTCTTTTTTTTCTTCACTCCTTCTTCTAGGTTCTGCTCCTTCCTTCTTTTTTTCTAAGTTCTTTTTGTTTTTCCACCCTCCTTTATTTTTTTCCTCCCTCCTCTTCCTCCTTTTTCTTCAGACTTCTTTTACTTCTTAACTTTACGAATTCCTATTTTGCATTACCTTATCATGGCACCACATCTGTTTTGGAGGCATGTCAATCCAATCAAGGGATACAAGGGTTCTCAGAGTCGGATAAGGAGATAGTGCGTGGATCCTCAGAATTCGGACAAGTTATAACTTATGGACTCTAGAGATTAGACTCATGATACCTTAAGAGTCGAGAGTTAGTTTAACATTCTGGCTGCTAGTTACCAGTTGGCAATCACCCATGGCATTACATATTGATGTTGATAGTTATTACTCAGTAGCTACTCGTACTCAATGCTCGGTGATTATTCACATTACACATTACACATTGATTGTTCATTGATGTTGATAGTTATTACTCAGTAGTTACACATTACACATTGATTGTTCATTGATGTTGATAGTTATTACACATTACACATTACACATTGATTGCTCATTGATGTTGATAGTTATTACTCAGTAGTTACTCGTGCTCAATGCTCACTGATTAATCACATTACACACTTACATGCATCTTGATTTTACTTATCATACATCTTGGTTACACCGTTTTTAATATCAATCTTTAGATGGTTCATGAGTCATAAATTATAATTTTGTTGTTTAAAGTTTAAAGCTTTGAAAATTGTGTCTTAACTATGTTAAACTGTCTTAATTATTGAGTCTTTACTCTTGACATGTATAATCAATCATGATTTCGATCATATGATATGAAGACTCAAAAGTTTTGTATAAAATTTAAATATATGTTATTGTAGGATTGCTATATTTATATATCCATGTAATAACATATTTATTTTAGTATACAATCCGAAACGCCGTTTCCCTATTTTCAAATTGGCCGAAACTTTAAAACTCCGGTTTTTCCCGTTTTTGAAACTCCCCCATACTATGCTATCATGGAGACTTGGTTTTGTGTGAGATATACGAATGATACCTAACTAACTCAGTGTTTGAGACTCCTTTCTCTTGGGTTCCTAGTGTGTCTTTTCAGGATGCTTCATCACTAGGGCCTTGTGGAGACATTATGGTCTCAATGAGGGGGATGACATATTAACTTCTTTTTTACCTTCTTGTTTAGATGTAGGGCTCATGATGGAAGGGGAGTTCAATGAATTCATGTGTATCAGATATTCCTTTTATGATTCTCTTGGGAGCCTTGTGTATCAATCAAGATTAGTTGGTGAGGCTAGCCACCTCTCCACTTAGAGAGGATATGTTATATTCGAGACGATTGACAATTCATCTTTCTCATCACAACCAAGCCTAAGGCCTGGTGCTATGTTCATATAGCCTTATGTTAACTTCAATAGAGAAGATTCTAAACATAGACATATATCCATAGGCATATCTTAGTTTGTACCCTTCATTTCATTTGAGCATAGAGTTGGTATTGATGATTTGTACTTTCCTTCTATTTTATCCTCTTTTGTAGAGTCTCTTTTATTTGCTTTTAATAGCTTAGGTTTAACTTCCACATATGTATCAAGCGCATTAGGTTTAGGATCATTTGTTTTCATTTCTAGTACTTTTTTTAGTAGTATGAAATGAGCCTTTCTTCTCGGAGAGAGTGGTAAAATGTGATTAAGTACTTAATTACAACAATTAATAAACGAGCATAAACTGAAATGCATACATTACCTTATAAATCTCAGACAATAAACACTAGGTTGGCCCCAAAACTAGCATCCCCTTTTGGTATTTCTTTAACTTTAATTGTTGATAGATTAAGTACAAGTTGAGATTCCACAATCTCCTTTGTTTATCTAAAAGTCTCTTGCTGTACAAACAATCAACAAGTAATTTGGGCCAATTGTCTCTTGATTTTCACCAAAGACTAGTACAAATGGAACCACCAATTGGCCAAATGTTATCCCAATTCACAATGGATGGCCTGGTATCTAAAATCCCTATCAATTCCATGAATTTTAGGTGTTGATTTTAGTTTATGATGCCTTGTCTTGTTGGCACAGGTCCTAAGGTGGTTGTTAAATCCTAATTTTTGCAGAAAGTAAGGATTCCTTTGCTGTCCATCAAATTTGAGTGAGATTTGCTCAAAATGGCTAAGAAATGCTGAGATCTCTTGAGAAGGGGTTGGAGAAAATGAGAGAAAGCCAAGATGAGAGATAAATTTGATTTTTTTATTGAGAAACCCTAAAATTTACCAATTGCCTATTGCAACCTCATTTAATGCAGTCACCTATTGCTAGACATCTTCAAAATGTTGTCACTTGATCAGCAATGCTATTGCTAGCCCTTGGAAGGTGTCACCCTGCTATCCCTTGCTTATTGAGGCACCCAAATGGCTGTTTTTTGTAGCAAATTGTTGTTCTTTGATTGGAAAGTGGGTTAGTGGCTTTCTCTCTCTCTTTCCCAAATTGTAAACTGACTAAATGGTTGAGACCGAATCCAAAAACGCTTTCTCAAATTGCATGGGCATTTTTGCCAAGTGGCAGTTTCTTAATCCATTTTTCAGCATTATCTAGCCATTTAATTAATTTTTAGAATTAAATAATCCTCAAAATTAAAATTTGCTCTCCTGACCTTGCCCAAAATTAAATGTGCCCATCTATAATTAAATTGGCTAAGCCTTTTGCAACTTGGAGTGGCCTCCAATCTCTATTGACACTTAGATTGGCATTGATTAATTAATTAATGCTAGTCCCTAGTGTCACCATGGACATTGATTTGCTAAACAACTGTCCTAGGTTGAAATTGACACTAACTGACCACCAAAACATAGTTGGCATAACTTATCATAACTTTTTCCTTTGACATGCACGGCATCTTTGGGATCCTTGGCCTATTACCATGAAATAACTACCATGTGTATTACATGTTGTAAACAACCTTGCACATTTGATTAATAACTTAATTAAATGTTATTAGCAAGATTGAAGCATCTCAAAATCTCACGTCTCTATGACACAATACCATAGGTTAGCTATTCGCAAGTGAATGCCACTCTGTAGTCTAGTTCATAGTTATTCGGAATACCACCCATTAACTCTGCACCTTCCATACATTTGTAAGTGAGCACATTTGTTTGTTCTAGGATTGCTATTTTGAGTATTTCCCTTTTTCCCCTTAGTTCTACACCTATGGATCCTTCGACGTAGAGATGTCCATCCTTTACTTAAGGTGTGTTGTCATGCTCTCCATGGGCCACTTCGATGAAGGGATTTTCATTCTTTGCCTATGGTATGGCTCTCTCCCCTCCTTGGGCTACTCATGTGGCTACCATACCCATGTGCAGTCAATCCACACCCATCTATGGATCCCTTGTGTACACATCCCGCATGCATGGTGGACACTTTGGGGCTAATTTCCAAGTGTATTCCTTTCTTCCACCTTACCCATCCTATTTCTCCCCCATCACTACCACTCTGTTGCTACGGCGAAGAATGTCTTTACGGATAAGATTTGTCCCAACGAGTTAAATTTTGCCACTTAGTCTAGCCTTATGCAACAAGTGCTGGAGTCTTAGGGCCTTTGGGACCTAGAAGTTGGTTTAGAGCTTATGCCAAACCCTTGATTGGCTCACCCTTATCATATCCATCAATAGAGAGCTTTCAATGTGACAACAAATGTCAAGTTAATGCAAATGCTACTTTCCTTTTTCCACTCCTAGTTACAATATTTTCCTTTAGTATCTGATTGTTAGAGTCAACTCCTTAATCATTATACAGTGAGAGATTGAACTTAACATATTAAGCTCATTTATGTGTTGCAAGAGTTTTCTATTAAGGAAGGAGATGATCTAAAAGTCAAGTTGGCCAAGTATCTATGGGTACTCATTTGTTCGCTTCTATTAGCTCCTTAAATTCGGATGACAATCATGTTACATTGTTTTTAATAAGTTGCCTCCTAATACTTCCATTTTATGCAACACATCATTTCGTTACCTTGTTTGCCAACTTTCTATGAGTTCGAATGCCAATTCTTGTGTTACGTGAGGTTGCACGATCACGTTCACAAAAAGATCTCTTCTCCATTGTCATTTGCAGAGGGTGCTGTGGTAACCGCATTGTCGAAGGAAAAGTTTGGAGGTGGTAAGAACTCTCAAGGTGGGAAGGCAACCCAAAACAAGGGTGACACCTCTTTCTTAGATGGAAACCAAAGAAACTAAATCTATTTGGCAATAACTCATCGCCTTTGCAAGTCATGGTATGCCATTGGGCAGCCCAACGAGCACCCTTTGTCTAATGCCTTGGCTTCTCTGGAGTGGCCCTTTGACCTCTTGAGATGAGATAACCATCACCTTTGTAGTCTTGGTAGGTTCTTGGGTAGCTGATGCGCACCCGTTGATTGATGCCCTAGCTGCTTTGGGGTGGGATGTCTTGGGGTAAAAACATGGGGTGAGCTATGCTTGCAGTCCCTATTTGGTTCTAGTTTTGGGTCTAAGAGGGGATGCTAAGCTGAAAAAGATGCGTTACACATTAAATCTTCATTAGCTCATTAAAACAACACCAAAACTAAAAAATTACTAAAGTTTTTGTGTCCCATAAGCAAACACCCAAACTTTGGAAGGATCCACATCTATAAATAAGAGGCTGTCCAGCCCACTTGCTCCATTCCTTCTTTGTAGGTTCTAGCCTATCAGGCCTCTCCATCTTATGGTTGTCTAGCCCATGTCATGTGGTGTGGCTGCTGCCATGTCTTCTCCAACCCTTGGTGCCTTGTCTATAGCTGCATTTTTAGTATGATTGCTTTGATGTCAATTGCTGCACTACTTCTGTCACATATTCAGCTTGCATTTACACCTCTTGTTGCCAAGTGATTGGTTGCTGTACGTCTCCTTGAACTAAATAGATCTCACGATTGCTGTAGTTGTTGATTTGGCCCTCCTAGTTGCCACCTTGACCAAATTTGGTGCAAATATTGCTGTGTTTTAATTTAGATCTTTTGCTGCTGCCTTGTTCTTGGAGGTCTCCCTAGCCCATCTAAGCTCTAATTGGTGGTTATAGCCCTTAGGATCTGTCTCCAGTGGATGTCACTCTTCAACTACCCTTGTTGAACAACTCTACCTTTGAGCATCTTGTACATTCTTTTCTTCATTTATAACATTCATTCATTCACTTTAAAGTTATCTTTATTCTCCGTTTGTGTTTTTGTGTTTTGCGTTTTTGTGTTTTTATTAGTGTTATTGTGTTTTAATCGTGTTTCTACATTCTATGTTTTCTCTATGCAAACCCTAGCATATCTTCACATTGGAAACCCTAATGGTTTAGCCCAAAAGAGGAAGATGGGAAGTATTTCATTAAAAATGATTAATTGTTTAAACAAGGCATAGTGTGTGCTTCATTATGAGAATATCCGTAAGAAAGTTTGATACTTATGAGTTGTAGGAAAAAGGGTTAGTTTAGCCTAATTCATCACCTTTTTGCTCACCTATACTCCTTGTGCACAAAAAGAATGGTTCATGGTGAATATGTATTGTGATTACCACGCCTTGAACAAGATCATTATAATAGATTTCCTATGCCGAGGATTGATGGCATCCTTGATTGGTTAGAGGGAAGTGCAAGCTTGAGTAAGGTAGACCTTAAAAGTGGATATCATTAGATACGTATATGGCTAGAAGACGTGCACAAGACAACTTTTAGGATTACTTTTGGATCATATTAGTTCTTGGTCATGCCATGTGGGCTTATAAATGCACTTGCGACATTTAATCGCATGATGGATTGAATTTTTTGACCATACATTTATTTCATTGGCACATTCTTTGATGATATCATAGTCTGCTCAAAGAATGAGACAAATCATTGGATGCATTGGACTACTTTGTTCGAGGAACTCAGATAACGCATGTTGGTTATTAATGTAAAAAAGAGTGAATTCTTCATGTTAGAGATTCACTTCTTAGGGCATATTGTCTCAAAAGATGACATTAGAATGGATGTTGCAAAAGTGGAAGCAATATGCAATTGGTCTCGCTTGAGAACCTTGCGTGATCTATGTAGCTTTTTGGGATTGTGTTTATACTATAGAAGGTTCATGTGCTAGTTTGCTGAAATTGCTTCACCCCTTTGTGCATTGTAGAAGAAGGGAATTTCATTCACATGGGCTGGTAAGGAAATTGTAGCATTCAATAAGCTGAAAGAAAAGTTACTTCAGATCCAATGTTGAACTTGCTAGATCTTCGGAAAGTGCTTGTTGCTTGTTAAGGTTGGGTTGGCCTTTTGGGTAAATAGATTCAACTGTCTCTCTCAGATCTCCTTGGTTGAAAGTCATGCACCTCAATATGTAGGGCATCATGACATTGATGCTATTGTGAAAGCAGTTGAAACTTTCTTTTATTGGCTAGCTTTGAGATGTAATGTGGATTACTTTGTGCGCACATGCATTGTATGCCAAAGGGTCAAGCTTGATTGATAGAAGGCATCAAGTTTGTTGCAGCCCTTGCCTATTCTTGATAGACCGTGGGACAGCATAGCCATGGATTGCATTCTTGATGTTCTTGGGATACCTACAAGGAATGATGGCATATGGACCATTATTTGTAGGTTTAGCAAAGCGACTCATTTGATTGCTGTTAGAAAAAAGATAACTATGGATCAATTGGCAAGATTGTTCATATAGAACATCTTTAAATATCGTAGTATGACACAGTCTATTGTGAGTGATAGGTCATAGAGATCCTTGCACGATGAGTCTCTTTTGGAGAGACATTTTTAAGAATATAGGTATGACCCTAAAGTTCTTAGTATTACGAATTCCCCTAAGTCTCGGCCTCATGCGCAGCGCCTTGGACCATCTCAATACAACACCATATCACACATGGCACATCGTGTCGCAACTCCCCTTTTGGCTAGGAGCCACCTCCAAGACCATAACATGGCACAACATCTTAACACGGCATGACACCGCGACATGGCACATCGCCAACGCGTCATAGCAATCCACCTTAACATCTCTCCCTAAAAGGCAAGGAGTTTACCAATGTCACCATGGCTTTTCTGGTGCTTACGCAAGGTTGTATACGTGAAACCCTTAACCAGGTCACTCTACCCCACTTATCCCTTGCCCCATGAGATGGAAGCCCATCTCCCTCTCTAGTCACTCGATGCACTTACCATCCCCACTCTAGAATATGGCGAGAGGCCTTGAGCAGAGTAACAGAGATGGCCATTTTTTAGCTTCTTGTCCCAGTTCCATCTCGTCCCTATTTTGTCTTGGTCTTGTCCCCATGTTAGAGCCCCTCTCATGGTAACAGGGGATGGCAATCCTTGCCCTTGTCCTTGTTCTTGTCCCCGTCTCCAAAACCCGTCCCATGTTACTATGGCCTTGAGCCACCTAACCATGCCTAGGTGTGATACACTACAATCCTGTGTCATGATGCACTATTCTTGTACATAAAAATCATATTACCTTGGCAACTAGAAGTGGGCTTCGAGTTTTTGTGTAGGTAGGGTGGGTATATTGGAGGTATCTCTCTTGAGGCATGGCCCTCCAAGGTGCGTTGTGATACGGGTTTGTAGTGCGTCATGCACAGGCGTGGTTAGGTGGCTTGGGGCCTTCTGCCTTATTCTAGAGTGGGGATGGTGAGTGCATCGAGTGACTAGAGAGGGATGTCAAGAAATGACCGAGCAACCAGAGAGGTAGTAAGGTTTGCACGAAGAAACACAGTGTGTGTGGCAAACATTGAGAAGAGAAGAGAAACTCAAATGCATGAATGAAATAATAAAGTGAATTTGATACAAGGGTGCCGTAGCACAAAAGATGCCATGGAGTAGGGAGACTACCGAACAAGCCTCTGACTCTACAAATACAGGGATGATGAGGTGTTGCTTGGAGAACGGAGATTGCCGTTGAAGAGGAGCCTTTGAATCTGCAATGTAGGGATAAAGAGTGGTGCCTAGAGCAGGGAGACAATTGAAGAAGCCTTTGAGTCTGCAAACGTAGGCCTGATGAGTTGACGCCAGCTGCAAGATCTGACTCCAAGTGGAGAAGGGTCCAAGCTGCGAAATACAGATGGCTAGAGGGTGTGAGCTACCAAACCTTGGAGAGAACAACCCAGATGATGACAACTAATAAAGAGGGAGGCTGCTAAAGTGAAAGGTCTTGCACTCCAAACACAAGCAGGAGAAGATGCCAAGTGCTATGGATGAAGATATTAGGTGAAGAACAATTGGCCAAATAGTCGAACGCAAGGTCGAGATGACGCTTGGAGGAGGAGAAAGTTTTGCAAGCTAGGGATATTGATGCCAGTTTGAGATGTGTTGTTGCTCGGATAGCGAAGTTGATGCTAGTAGGATGGATTTCCAATGCAAATTTGATGCCGAGTGAAACCAGCCTTCCTTCTTGGAGTGGGTGGTGATAACCCGATTTAAGAGTTAATTACAGCAATAAATAAATGCACAAAATGAAATACACACTTTACCATAACATTCTTGGACAGCAAACACCCTGTTGGCCCCAAAATTGCCGCCCCTTGCGGTATTTCTTTAGCTTATATTCAATTGGAAGGAGTACAACTCAAGATTCTTCAATCTCCTTCTGCTAACCAATTGCTCTTGCTGTCATAAATGGCCAGCAAGCCTTTTGGGTCTTTTGCCCCTTGATTCACCCAGGACTTCTTCTCCAATTTGACCCTTGGTTGGCCAAATCTTGCCCCAAATCAATTTGGGATGGGCTGGCTCCTAAAATCCCTTGATAATCTTCAATTATCAGCTGCTGATTTCAGTCCCTTGAGCCTTCAATTTCTGGCATGGATCCCAAGGTGGCTACTAAATCCTAATTTTTGCTGTAAATTAAGGTTTACTGCAGAAATTACAGATCAGCCCACCAAAAATGGTTGAAATCTCCTCCAAATGGCTCAGAATTGCTGAGAATGACTGAGCATAGGCTGAAGGAGATGAGAGAATGCTGTAAAGAGAGAAAATTTTGAGATTTGTCGCGAAGAACTGATCAAAATCAGTTGCTGCCCTGCTGTACCAGCCCCAAACGGATGCACCAACAACAATAGGAGCATCAGAGACTGTGATCTTCAGGAGAAAGTGCATCAACAGCAATTGCCAGCTTCCCAAGGTCAAGAATATGCAATCCTCATCACCAAAATGGTCTCCAATGGCTGGGAATTGGCCCCAAAAGCTGGCAGCAACAGTCCAACACCTCTTCCCAACAGCTCCAAAATGAAAAAACGAGATTTCCCTCTCTCTTCAGTCCTATTTAGCCTTTCCCCCACTTGCATGGGAAAGTTTTGCCAAGTGGCAGCTTTCCTAATCGATTTTCAGCAATTTCCAGCCATTTAATTAATTTTCAGAATTAATTAATTCTGAAAATTAATTCAGCCCTTAATCCATGCCCAAAAAATTGACCTTGCCCATCCAAAAATTAATTGGCTAGGCCATTTGCAACCAAAAGTGGTCCCATGTATTAATTGATCCTTGGACAAGCATTAATCCATTAATTAATGCCTAGTCCCTAGTGTCACCACTGACACTTAATGGCCAATTAATGGTCCTAGGGGCAAACTAACACCAAAATTCACCTAGAATCTAAAAAGTGTAACTTGTTACAAATTTTGCTTTTGACACCCATCTTTTCACAGGGTCCTTCGGCCTTCAACTGTGAAAAAGTAGCTTGCACTTCACATGTGCATCTTTTAATTGCAAATTTGATTAATCCTTTAATCAAATGTCAATTAAACATAAGCAAAGCATCAAATTTTTACGTCCTCCTGACACTGAGAGAGGATGCCTGAAGAAGATGATGGAAGGAGAGGAGAGAGAGATGAAAGTCTCATGAATGAATGAAAGAGTGCGATGACGAATGAATGGATAGGACCGAATATATAGGGAGGAACAATCTTGAGTCTTGCCTACTAAAGACTCTCTCTTGGAAGGCCCTAGAAAGCCTTTTCGGGATTGAAAATTGAAACAAAAAATGGGAATGAAGAAGAAAAACTGTAGAAATGATGTGGTTTCTCAACAAGGGGGATGGGCTTCCATTTTGTGGGGCGAGAGGTGAGTGGGGAAAAGTGACCCAGTGAAGGGTTTTATATACATGACCTTGTGTAAGGATCAGAAAAGCCACGGTGATATGGTAAACTCCCTACCCGTTGGGGGGAGGTGTCAAGGTGGACTGTTGTGACATGTCGACGTTGTGCCGTATCGCAGTGTCGTGCCGTGTTTAGGTGTTGTGCCATGTTATGGTTTTGGGGGTGGTTCCTAGCTTGAAGGGAGAGCTATGATGAGTTGTGCTATGTCGTGTTATGGTGCTATGTTGAGATGAGCAGTCTGAAGAGGCAAATGCTATTGTCTTGGGTCTTTTGATATGCAACGTCTTTGAGCATAAGACCAAATGCGAACAACTTTTTCTCTTACGGAATATACTTATAACAGCTCCATTGGCAAGGCATCATTTGAGATTGTGAAAGGCGAGAAGAAAGAAAGTCCCATCCATTTTGCATAAGATATTGAAGGCCGATAAGTATGTCAAGAGTATGGATGAAGCTGATGTGAAAGTAAAAATATCTCTTCAAAGGACTTAAGAAAAGCAAGAAAAAGTAATTGATCACACCGGAGAATTTTCCATTTGCATAAGGTGATTTGAAAAGGCGAGGTAGCTCTTGGCATGGTGACCATTGCACAAGTAGTGATGGATTTGACACTGTGCATGCAATGGACAAGTGTATAGGCTATGTGGTACAAGAGCAAGGCAAAAGTAATAAGATGCAATGTGAAACATTTATGCAATTGAAAGTTTGCACCTTAGAATTATGTTACATTGAAAGTTTCACCCATTAAGTAGCTCACTTAGGCCAATTGAGTTATACAGTAGATTCTAAGCTTATGTTTGGTCCAATGACCGGCTCACTTATAATTAATAACTAAGTTATTAATTAGCCCTTAATAAAAACGAGCTCTAATTAAGTAGGTATTGGTTACTTATTTGGAAAGCTTATCTTAGCTATTTGGGGATCCTTATCTTTCATTTTGAGTAGCCCAAGTTTATAGGCAACTATTTTTTCTTCTTTGCTACAAAAATTATAGGTCTTAGCCATGGAATATAAGTTGAGAGCATGGATGGAGTGTGGATAGTAGCCAATCTTTTTCTCTTGGCATGGGGATTTCATTGGGCCACCTTGTAACTCCATATACAAAAAGGTATGCTACTGTTCTTGGACTAAATATTAGTAAAACAAGTTATTACAGCACTATGGGCTGAGATCCTCTCTTCTCCTTTGAGATCTCAAGCTAGTGCACTTTTTAGGCAACTTTGTTACAAAGAAAGTGACGTTCTCATAGTTTCATTGCAGGAAATCCCTCTGTTTGTGAGAAGAATAACATGGGTTGGCAGGTTGAAGTGTTCATTCACACTTTTGAACACTCTACAATTGGTTGGCGGCCAACATTGAAGGTGACAATATCATTGTGCACTAGTGGATCAATCGCATTACAAGAAATTGTTGAGATGCGGCCATTTGTAACCAATTTTAAGCATATATCAATAATCTAAAGAAATAGTGAAAGGGGTGCCAAGGCTTGGGCCAATAGGTGTCATGTGTGGCATAGGGGTACTCTAGCTCTAGTTTTGTGCAGATTTTTTTTGGTAAATTTACTGTTAAGTTGAATCAAGTTTTTGCTAAAATGTGATCTACTATCCTTTGGGTTGTTGAAGGCTGATTTCTTCTCTCTCCCCCCAATTGTGGTCGCTTCTTCTCCCCCCCCCCCCCCCCCTCCCCCGCGGGCCTTGCCCGGCTCCCTCGTGCGCAAAACCCCAACCCCCAACCACAGTTGCAGGATAACACCTCACAGTGGAGGTAGGGTGGTGGCAACCAACACCATCAGGGGTAGTGGAGATCTCAAAGTCACATTGGCACTGGTTAGCCACACAATTTTTTAATTCTTAACTCACAAGGGGATGTCAGATTGGTCTTTTTGACCCTTAATGGACTTGTGTCATCAGCCCCACCTTGTCTTCATAGAGACATTTGAGGTTGATAGCTTGGGCCAAATTTGTGAGTTACCCACTGATGAGGAAATTACAAAGGCTTATCCTACATGACCTTGTGGCCATAAACCACTTGGTGTTAGGACCTTGAATGGATCCAATAGTGGCTCACTCACGTTGGAGCACTATCAGGCCTCATACCACCAACCCCCATAGCTCTACGGCCATGAGTGGTTGGCTATTCTCACTAGACACACTCAAACACTGTGCCTTGTAGTCCAACTTAATTGCCTAGGCCAAACTCCAAGTAGGAGATCCCCAAACACAAACGGTGTATAAACACCACATCAAATACATGAAAGGCTTCCCTTGGCTAATTGCCACAGCCTCTTATGTGGGCGTCCTGAGGCAGTTAGGGTTCTTGCCCCTTCCGATCTTTGCAAAGAAATACCACATTATTGCTCCTCTTAGTATTACAATGGCCCAAAAGGATCCCACGATACTATCCTATGGCCTAAATATCTTCACATACTTGGTTTCTAAGAAAGCAATCGCCATGCAACAGTGTGCAACATGAAACATATAATGAATGCATTAGGTGTATGCAACGTGCACAAACAACTTTAAATCAATAAGCACGAGAGTGTACAAGGCATTGAGATCCCTTGTCTCATGCTACCTTAGCCACAAAGAAAACACAATTGTCCTAACCATTCTCAAATAAGAGCAATGTAACACCATAGCATAAAAAAATTGATTCATTTTAAGCTTAGTTGGTTTTAGACAACTGATGCAAGTATGAAATCAAAGAAAACCAACAAATTTCACTCCATAAGAATATTTTACATAATCTATTTATGAAATTATGCTTAAAATACAACCACTTACACTCATTTCTTGCAAATTTTTGTGTTTATCGTAATGTGTGGATGTAGGTCAAGCCCTCCAAACACCAATGACGTACTTTTAGACGATTGACGCATTCGGATGACGCTCTATTTTGTTCTAGCAATCACTTTCATTGACTATCTTCATCCTTCATGCCTTTGGTTGTTGTCTTCTCACACTATGTGAATATACATTATGTGCAATGGAGGAGAGAGAAAGCAAATAAGAGAGAGAGAGAGAGAGAGAGAGAGAGAGAGAGAGAGAGAGAGAGAGAGAGAGAGAGAGAGAGACTAGATTTCAGACAGTGAAATCTTGCATTATATTGCTCAAGAGAGGTATCATCGGGAAGGTCTTCTTGATGAGTAGGCTTGCTTTCTAATGTGAGTTTATCAAATTAGCCATGTAGATGATCAGCAACATGATGTGGATTTCCTGGGGGCTTCTCCTTCTCTCTTTTCCATGATTTGTTAGTTTTCTTTAATGTATCCTTTTCACTTTGGTCACACTTTTTCAAAATTGGCCAAATTTGGGCCCTTTGGTTGTCCCACCTCCCTAGTTCTCATGCACTAAGGCTTTTCTGGTATAAATTTTGTATGTATGTTATTTTGATGCAAGCAAAATGCTTTGACACTCCATAGTTGCCCATTGGTTTTTAGATGCTCTATAGATTGTGCTTTTTATGCCTTGCAAAGCATGTTGTCTTCATATCTTTTCCCTTCATTTTAGACCTCAAACTTGTTGGGAATCTCCATACAAGCCTTATAATCATTGGAAAAATGCTTGAAAAGTGCTCCTAAATATCCACTCTCATTAGTGACCACGAGATAGGGCAACCTAACCTGTCCAATCCACAAACTCATCTTGTCAAAATAAACACAACGTGAAAGCACACTAATAGAATAAGGACAACAATAGGTAATAGAAAAAATATGAAACTCTATCCCATGCACATTGATCATAGCCAAGACTTTGAAACCAAGGATGATAGTCACGCTAGTGGGATAATACTCTATAACGTCCCTCTTGATCAGGCGAACCTAAACCAAACCAAAGGTTGTCCCATGCTATTCTAATGGGCATCTAGGAGTCATCCTACCCCCCAAGTAAGGCACAGTAAACTAGGAGAAGCCCTAGATTAGCTTCTTGCCACTTAGGATCCTCTAGTACAAAAATATAAAACTCTCAAGCCCAAAAATTTTCCTTGATTTTTGCTCTTCGTCCATCATCACTTAGTCTATTTTATTGATGGATCGGTTCACTTCATTTAGCTTGTATGCATTACTCTCGAAACCTTGCCCCTCACTTCACTACAAGACTTTAGTATGACAAGAACCCAACTAGGAACTCATACCTAGCCTAGCGGCTTTATTAAAGGAAAGTCTATTAGCTTGCCTATTTTGGGGTTGCCAATTTGTCATCTCTTGGTTGTGAGCTCTTGTCAGAGTTTGATAGAGACATGGGAGCTTTGGCATTTTAGTGTGCATTTCTTTTGTTTTGGGCTCATTTCCTATGATTGTCAATTGGTATTCACGCCTTGATAGTGCTTGCCTACAGCATGGACTGCCCAAGATGCCATGTCATCATTTTCTGCATTTCTTTGTGCAGTCGGACTGCATTGCAGTCATATGCTATTTTTGGCAGGTTGACCAGATTTAGAGACTTTCAATTATTTATAGCTGACCCTTCTCACTTGGTAGACATATTCTTTTGCAGGTTGCTCCTCCGACTTTGGCATTCTCTTCCATCTTTGTTGTTTTTGCTGTCATCATCATTCTTAGCTTGATCTAGTTCAGTGATGCCTCGGGCTGCGTACAGGGACTGATCAGTCCACACTGTTGTATTCAGCATTCATTTTGAGTCAGTGCAGATTTCTTCCTCCTTCCTCTTACTGCCTCTTTCTTCTTTTCTCTCTTTGTGTTTGTATCCTTCTTCTATTGCGCACTCTCTCATGGTATCATTGCCAAAAGAGAGAACATAGAGTTGTTTGAAGCAAAGGCAACCCTCCCAATGTGGTGACGGGTGTGTAGTGGAGATATAATATTCAGCAATGGCAATGGCAGAGAGAGAGAAAGAGTGAGCAACAGGAGAGAGAGAGAGAGAGAGAGAGAGAGAGAGAGATGCATGATGTGTGGGTACAAAAGAGTTGTACCTCTTTTAGGTTTTTGTGATAGTTATATGTAAAGTACAAGTGCTAAGGGTACACCGTTCACACCTGAGCACATATAAAAGGCACGGTGGCCTTTTATTCCCAACAACCTCCCACCTAAGGGCAACGTGCCTTAAGGTTGAGAAAATAATTAGCTAAGTCTAAGTATGTACAAAGCTGAAGTACATATACTATCTAGCTCCCATTATCTGTTGGCAGTGAGCAAAACGCTCTGTTGGAAGACCCTTCATGAGAAGATCTGCAGGATTATCATTTGTATGTACCTTGACAAGCTGAATACTTTTGCTGTCAAGTACATCTATCACGAGGACGTGAAAATTTGATGCTTTGGTTATGTTTAATTGACATTTGATTAAAAGATTAATCAAATGTGCAATTAAAAGATGCACATGTGTTGCACATGTGAGGTGCAAGCTACTTTTTCATAGTTGAAGGCCGAAGGACCTTGTGAAAAGATGGGTGTTAAAGGCAAAATTTGTAACAAGTTACACTTTTTAGATTCTAGGTGAATTTTGGTGTCAGTTTGCCCTTAGGACCATTAATTGGCCATTAAGTGTCAGTGGTGATACTAGGGACTAGGCATTAATTAATGGATTAATGCTTGTCCAAGGGTCAATTAATGCATGGGACCACTTTGAGTTGCAAATGGCCTAGCCAATTAATTTTTGGATGGGCAAGGTTAATTTTTTGGGCATGGATTAAGGGCTGAATTAATTTTTAGAATTAATTAATTCTGAAAATTAATTAAATGGCTGGAAATTACTGAAAATCGATTAAGAAAGTTGCCACTTGGCAAAACTTTCCCATGTAAGTGGGGGAAAGGCTAAATAGGGCTGAAGGGAGAGGGAAATCTCGTTTTTTCATTTTGGAGCTGTTGGATTGTTGCTGCCAGCTTTTGGGGCCAATTCCTAGCCATTGGAGACCATTTTGGTGATGGAGATTGCATATTCTTGACCTTGGGAAGCTGGCAATTGTTGTTGATGCACTTTCTCCTGAAGATCACAGTCTCTGATGCTCCTATTGTTGTTGGTGCATCCGTTTGGGGCTGTTACAGCAGGGCAGCAACTGATTTTGATCAGTTCTTCGCGACAAATCTCAAAATTTTCTCTCTTTACAGCATTCTCTCATCTCCTTCAGCCTATGCTCAGCCATTCTCAGCAATTCTGAGCCATTTGGAGGAGATTTCAACCATTTTTGGTGGGCTGATCTGTAATTTCTGCAGTAAACCTAATTTACAGCAGAAATTAGGGTTCAGCAGCCACCTTGGGATCTGTGCCAGAGATTGAAGGCTCAAGGGACTGAAATCAGCAGCTGATAATTGAAGATTATCAAGGGATTTTAGGAGCCAGCCCATCCCAAATTGATTTGGGGCAGCATTTGGCCAGCCAAGGGTTAAATTGGAGAAGAAGTCTTGGGTGAATCAAGGGGCAAATGACCCAAAAGGCTTGCTGGTCATTTATGATAGCAAGAGCAATTGGTTAGCAGGAGGAGATTGAAGAATCTCGAGTTGTACTCCTTCCAATCGAATATAAGCTAAAGAAATACCGCAAGGGGCGCCAATTGTGGGGCTCACAGGGTGTCTACTGTCCAAGAATGTTATGGTAAAGTGTGTATTTCATTTTATGTGGATTTATTTATTGCTGTAATTAACTCTTAAATCAGGTTATCACCACCCATTCCAAGAAGGAAGGTTGGTTACAACATCCCTGATAAAGTGAGACTTCATGAAAGATAGGATTACATGCTAGCATGATATCACTCTTTGGGAGTATTGCAGTGGAGGATACTTTGCCTTTGTAGTAGACAATGCAATACACTTCTATAGCTTCGAGATCCAAGAAACTGCTCCACATGTGAAGGTGAATATATGGCAGTCACCTACCATCTATTGTCGAGCCATCATTGATTGCAACCCATCACTATCTAGTCCTAGTAGACAGCCTATTTTCAGCCATTGCCTTGTTGTTTGGAGGTCTCCATCTATTGTGTCATCATAGCATCTGATTAGCTAGTGTTTTCAGCATCTGGTGTTAGGCAATAAACTGCTGGGCTCTAATACCATGTCAAAAAACACAGATCTAGAGTATGGCAGGAGCTATGGAGGATGGAAGACGAACAATACTTGTGTTTTAGTTGTCCAACATGCCGTCTACATCAGCAAATACCTCTTCTATTGTCGCCTTAGCTTCCTAATACTCTGGTGATCAACGTTTGGTGTTTCTCGTACTCCGACACTCAGATTGGTGGTTACAGCACTTGGGATCCGTCTCCGGTGGACGTCAGTTTTTGACACTACATTGCTTTGCCATTTGGCATTTTGTATACTCTTATGTGCATTTATAACATTCATTCACTTTAGAGTTTTTTCTCTCTGTGTTTATCTCTGTGTTTGAGCTTTGAGTTTTTGCATTTAGGGCTTGAGTTTTGCTTGTGTTTGTCCGAGTCTTTGTGTTTCAATCTTAGTTGTATATGTTGTGTTTCCTCAGTGTAAACCCTAGCTTATCTTCACATTAGTACGACCATCATAGTTTGCATCCGTAAAGCCAATGGTAGATGGCTTTTGCTTTCCAAAGGAGATGCATAAATCCTTTGTGTCCTTAAGATATCTCACAATCATAGAAACAGAAAATGGTTGTTTCCAGCCTGTAGGAATGGCCTAATGCATTCCAAACCCTTTGAAGAGGTGAAACGGCCAAGGAACGTTTCTTGCCATTTCCAAGCCTGTTTCCTACTGTTTCCTACCGTTTCTCTTGCTGTTTTTTGTTTCGAATGGCCATTTCAAGCTTGTTGATTAAAAATTGACATTTTTTCTATTTTTTATTCTTGCTTGTGTCACATTCCTCCTACCACATGTTCATCCATCTCCATTGCCTAATGTGCATGCATTGATCTCTCTCTCTCTCTCTCTCTCTCTCTCTCTCTCTCGGGTTGAAGATTCAAAGTATCAAGACAAGCCACAAGCCAATCATGAGTCCATTCAAAGTTCAAATTTGATACATTATCAACTCTTGCATATCACAATCAAATTTCAGCCCTATCCTCAATTCCAAGGTAATCATCCATTTATATTGTCTAATTTGAAGGAAAATTGGTGTAATTGGGGCAATTAAGGGGAATTTGGAGCTATGGGTGTAATCAAGTCAATTTTGGGACATTTGGGTCAATTTGGAGCATTGAGGAGTATTGGGGCAATCACAGGGACATTCAGTGCGTTTAGAAATTTGTGGCATTTTAGGAGTTTTGAGAGCAATTTGGAGCAATTTTGGGGCATTTAAGGCAATTTGGGTGATTTGTAGCATTGGGGGACTATGAGGGTAATTTTGGGCAATTTGGGTCATGTAGGGTATATTTAGGGCACTTAAGATAGGTGTCGTTCCCCTCGTTCTTGTTCCCTAACCTTGGACGTTTCCCTCGTTTCTGCTCCTATTTCGTGTTCTAGGTAACTATGCTTACGATACCTTTCACTGCTTCCCAATGCTTTCTACCACAATGTGCCATGTACTTACTAACCACTCCCATAGCAAATGCTATGTCAAGATGTGTAGCAACCATTGCATACATCAAGCTACCCATTGCCGAAGCATATGGAATATTGGCAATTTCAGCCTTTTCATCATCAGATGTAGGGCTATCCTTTGCACTAAGTTTCACATATGGAGGCAATGGTACACAAATTACTTTCTCCCTCTCCATATTGAAATGCTGCAAAACCTTTGATACATACTCTTGCTGTGATAGATAAAGTAGACCTTTTGATTTGTTCTTGAGTATACGTATACCAAGGATGTGATTTGCTTCACCAAGATCCTTCGTGTCAAAACTGTTGTATAGGTTCTTCTTCAATGTGTCCAAAGCATGAACATCCCTATGGTCAGCATGTCGTCCACATACAAAATCAACATAATGAGATTGCTATCTGCTACCTTCTTGGTATACAAGTAGCGAGTGATCTCTCGGGATCCCATAATTTATATCCCATTTCTCCCTCGTTTCCATATCCTAGGAAAATGCATTTACAGGACTTTGGCTTCAATTTGTTGTGTTCTTCCTTGCGTATGTGCACAAATGCCTTGCAGCCAAACACTCTCAAGTGTGTATATAAAGGTGGCTTGCTTAACTACACTTCTTGAGGGACTCTGCCCCCCCAAAGATTTGTTTGGTGATCGATTTATCAAGTGTACAGTTGTCATAATAGCCTCTGTCCAAAATCCATGAGTTAATGTAGCATGAGACAGCTTGGTATGGACCTTCTCTTGAATAATCATATTTATATTCTTTGCGACACCATTTTGGGACAGATTATAAGGGGCACTGAGCTTCTTTTTTATCCCTTTGCTGTCACAAAAGGCTTGAAAGGCTTTGGACATATATTTCTCACCATTGTTAGAGCAAAGACACTTTAATGTCTTGTTGGTCATATTTTCAGCAAGTTTTAGTAATTTTTTAAACTTATCCTATGCCTCGTCATTATGACATCAACAAATGTGATAAAATATTTCTTTTCCTCTAACGAAAACCCTGGCATCTCACATACATCTAAATGTACCAACTTTAATGGTGAAGATTTTAATGAAAGAGACTTTTTATGTTATGTTTGATCATACTTGCCAAATATACGATGATCACAATGATCAAAATCAGCATACCTCAAACACGGCAAATAACCCAAAAGAGAAAGTACTTTCATTCCAGTTTGACTCATGTGTCCCAACCGGCTATGCCACAAAGACACACTTGGCTACTCAATTATTGCGACAACATGATTATGCACATTAGATACATGTAATGGATACAAAGTATCACTTTTAGAGCCTTTAGTAACAATCCTAGAGCCCTTACATATCTTCCATTTGCTATCCTCGAAAGTGGTGTGATAGCCTTTATCATCTAGCTGGCTTGTGCTTATCAAGCTCTTTTTGAGCTGAGATACATGCCTCACATTATGCAAAGTAAACATTGAACCATGCTGAAAGGCCAACTGCACATTGTCAATCCCTGCAATGTCACATGCATAGTTGTCCCCCGATCAGACAACACCATGTCTATCACCACTGTAGTCGGAAAGCCACTCATGGTGTGGTGTTATATAGAATGAAGCACCTGAATCAAGAATCCAGTGTACATGTCATCATCAAAATCTACGATGCAATCAATGATTGTGGACTAAGAGAAGAAGCAAAGAGTATGTCACTACCACTATCACCCTCGTGATTGACTACATTGACTTTTCCTATCTTCACACTGCTTTTCTTTGCATGTTGGCTGTCATTTTTCTCATCTTTGTTATCATTAGTGCTTTTGCCTTTATCCTTTTCTTTCTTCCACTTAAAGCAATCTTGTTTGAACTTTCTTGCCACAATGATGGCACTCTACATTTTTTTCACGAGACTTGCTATGTGCTTTGTTTTAAGAATCACCCTTCTGTTGGGATCCGCCTCTAGTATGCAGTGCATTAGAAGACTTGTTTGCTGAAACATTTTGCCTATTGAGCTTTTCCATGAGTAAAGAGCTCTCCATATATGATTATAATAGCATGGCATTAGAGTTACTCATTGTTGTCCTAAAAGTGTCCCAACTTTCAAGCAAAGTGCATAGCAAAAATGCCGCAAGTATAAAATGTGTGCTATAGCACACCACAAGCAATTGCAACCGTGCCATGAGCTAATACATCAAGTTCATGAGAAAGCCCCAAATTTTAGTTGCAATTTTTGCTCCAAATGCATCCATGGTCAAAATTTGACTTACACGGTTAAACACCCCAAAATTTCTTTGCTCAAACTGCTCAAATTACATCAAACATAACTTCCAAGTGGATTGCACAAGTCAAATTTTCCAAAATTTCACAAATTTTGCAAAAGCCTTGAATTTGTCCGGGTTTCAACATGCTCAATTTGCATTGAAATTGAGCTGCAAGTACATATCTAGATCAACTTTGACATAAATTTTGTCAGCAGCAGGTTGATATTGTACACGACTTGTGTTGACTTGTTGCTTGGGCTGCCCACGTTGTCTCTTGAACCTGCACTGCCTACTTGCTTGTCATGTGCCACTTGCCACTTGCGCTTGCTTGTCATTGACGTGGCCTGCTTGTCACCTCCTGACTGCTTGTGCAGACTGCGACTGCACTTGATTGCTGAATAGTCCTGTGGCTTATTGTGTCATAGCTCGGTCAAGCTCCGAAAGCATGGTTGAGATGGCCTTCAGCTCTTAGACTAGTTTGTGGTGACGAGAGTGTAGTGGAGGTACGATATTCAGCAATGACAATGGCAATGGCAGAGAGAGAGAGAGAGTGAGATGTAGGATGTGTGGGTACAAAAGAGATACCTCTTTTAGGTTTTTGTGATAGTTATATGTAAAGTACAAGTGTTAAGGGTGTGTTGACACCCAAGCACGTATAAAAGGCATGACGACTCTTTATTCCTAGCACCCAAACTATGATTGGTGCCCTCTACATTAGTAATTTGCTGAAACACAGCCATTTGTGGTATCATGTGACAGTCCCAATGAGCGAGGGTGTGTTGACACCCAAGCACGTATAAAAGGCATGACGACTCTTTATTCCTAGCACCCAAACTATGATTGGTGCCCTCTACATTAGTAATTTGCTGAAACACAGCCATTTGTGGTATCATGTGACAGTCCCAATGAGCGTTTTGCTAACACGCATCCCTCTATTGTGCCAGGTGATTGTTTCCTTCAACGTTTTTGTGCAAATGCAGCCTTTTTGTGCAAGCGACTGCTTTTCTCTTCCCCACGGAGCATCTACATCGTTCCTCTCACAAACTTGTAGTTGATTTCATTGTTCAAGGGGCTGTCTATAGCAAACACAGGTTTTCTGGGATATTTTCAGGTCATTGAAGATGTCTTATTACCAGTTTGTAGGCTTTGATGATTCAGAGGATGAGGTCTCTAAATTTATTGGCCAGTAATACTAGTGGTGACTTTAGAGACTAGGGATTAATTATTTAATTAATACGGGTTTAAGGGCTCAGAATTGCTTAGGGATACTTGAAAGACAAATTGGCCTAGCCAATTTAATTATTGGTTGATGGAATTATTTTTTTGGGCACTAAAATAATGATTAAAGTAATTTTCAGGATTAATATTTTGAAAATTAATTTAATAAGATAGATAATGTTAAAATATGGGATTAGAAGGTTGCCACTTGGCAAAACTTGCCCATGTAAGTGGGAAAAACGTTTTTAGGGGCTACTGGGAGTCTATTCCAACCATTGTGAGAGAGAAGAAGGTTGTTAGAGAGTAAGGAGATGCTGTTGATGTGATTTACAACCACCAAGGACCAGTCCTATAGTAGGTGACAACAATTTGAAGCCCTCTAGGTATAGGTGGCAGCAGCCCAAGCTCTTTTTGGTGCAAGTGATAGCATACAGGAGGGGGCAACAGCCTTTCTAGTGATCCTAAGCTGTAGATGATAGCTTATTGGCTATTTGAGCAGGGCAGCAACGTTTTTTTGCCTTTCTCTTGACAAAACTCTCTCTAGAGCATTCTCTCTCATCTCATGGCCATCTCTTAAGTTATCTCAACAAAATCCAGCCATTTGAGCCATTGGAGGCGGAGATTTTGGTGAATCTTTGCTATAAATCCTAATTTACAGTAGAAATTATGGTTTGATAGCTACCCTTGGATGTGTGCTCAGAATTGAGGGCCTAGGACTTGAATTCCAGCTAATGAAATTAAAGAATTTCAAAGAGATTCAAGACACGAGCTAGCCAATATAAGATTTGGGGCTGAATTTGTCTTTCAAGACGCAAGGTAAAGGCCAATCCCCAAGCAAACCAAGGGAAAATTGGTTTGGAGACTTGCTGGTTAGTTTTGGAATTGAAAAATTGTCTTCAATATAGATATTGCCTTGCAAGTACGCAAGTGCTCAATACCTTCTTTGGATGGGATTAGAGAGTGCCGTTGTCCATGATTCATTTGCAAGTCGTGGATATGATGAACATCATATCCTTTGATGACAATGTCTCCAACACCTCCAAATGACGAAACGTTGATTAGGTGGGAGTAGCTACTACTCATGAGGGTGTGGATTTTTTGAAAGCCTCTTTGTTCTGATTTGGGCGATTCTTCTTCCAATGGCCCCTCTTGCCACACTTTTGGCAAGTGGAGTCCTTGGATCTATCATTCGTCTTTTTCATTACCCTTCTTCTTTGTGTTTGAGTTTTGGTTTGTCAAAGCCTCCGAATTCCCTTCTATGGAGAGTGTAGCTTGAAATAATCTCCTAATCCAATACCGTGGGCACCAACCCTTACCATGTAATGATATTAACATATCCGGAAGTGGTTAGAGAAGAATAAAACCCAGTGTATCGCGCCAGTAAGGTAACAACCATGTTTTTGGAGGAGATCACCTTCCCGCATTGAGGATCTCTTGTTGTGGTTGTTGTAGCTTGTTAATGTGATCTTTCATGGATGTAGACTTGTTGGGATACATGGTTCAGATTTGTATCTCCATAGACACCCACTTCATGGCCATCATCTAGTCATAAAGCTGCTTCAAATGCAGCCATATTTGATGTACACCCATCATATGCTTCACACACACAATGACCGCCAGCGTGCATTTGAAAAAGATGAAAGAGTAGACGCGGGCATTCAACTTGTCCCAATGCTCTTGAGCCTTCTCCAAATCAGCTTTCTCAGAAGTAGAAAGAGTTTTTGGGATCCTTGACTGTTGCATGGTTGATATTCTCAGTCAACAACTCCACAAGATTGTATGACTCCAATATAGCCTCCATCATCACCTTCTAGATGTTGAAGTTGTCTCCATCTAGCTTTTACCCTAGGTAGAACAAAGTGTTGCGGTCCATTAGGGCTTTGAATTCATGTCAGAGTCACTAGGCATCCTTCTCTCCCCTTGAATTTGTCGCACTCCTTGGGTAACCCCCCTTAGACTCCTAAAATGCATCACCTTGAGATCCTTCTCCCACCTTGAATCTGTCCACTTTGGTACAACCCTTAATTGCTCTAATACCATGTCAAAGTGCAGTGCTATGGAAGCAGATGCATGGGCTGAGATGAGGAGTGGAATGTAGAAAAGAGAGAGAGAATTGTGAAGATCACTAGTGCTGAAGTTGAAAATCTGAAGCAGAGTATGCACATGGGTGAGTGATGGAAGTGTGCACGCAGTAGACCTCACAATCTCTTTGACAAAAAGAATGTGCTGCCTGTCTGGTGACTGCCTCTGACTGTTTGACCTGCCTGCTGCTTGCTGATGAGCTGTCCACCTGTCCACTTGCCCATTGACCCACCCTCAAAGAGGATCATGCTATGTTTTATGCTAACCAAAATTGTAGTCCTCGAGAGCTCGAGGAGGGCATGTGGGTGTACTCCAATTCAATGAGCACTGGCAAATGCTATAAATTATCTTTGTGGTATGATCATGGGACTTCCAAGCTTTAGTGACAACCACTCATGTTTGAATGGCATCCAACCGAGTTGCAAGAAATCTAACTCGTTCAACCGAGAATCTTTACAATACATGTAACTTTAGTGGTCCAAAGAGATTGCCATGTGTAGAAAGAAATGAACTATTGTTTGCAAATCATAGAGGGGTTCCTATAATCATATTTACTGGAAATGCCGCGAAATACTACATTTTTACTGTTTCACTGTTTCACTGTTTCTGCCTTTCTCATCCCTTTAGTTACTGGAAACTTCCTGAAACTCCAAATTTTGGCTGTTTCCATTTCGGTTCCTGTTTCTGCTTCTCTTTTCATTTTCCCGTTTCCCATAACTAAGCTTATAATTCAAACTTTGGATGAGGATTATATTTTTTCTGCAACCAGAAAGAGTGATATTGGGATCTGGTAATTCTGCTATTGACATTTGATATATGTCACAGGTGTAGAGGTAGACACATCCACATATGCTATTCCGTCAACTACATCTATCCAGGGGTGGTTACACTGTGTTCCAAAAGGCTTTCTGTTTCACTTTAAGGCTTTCGGCTTATTTTGCAGGTAAACTGAGGTGAACAATATAAGGCACAATCACAAATTTTCTCTGAACAAAAAGGAATGAGGACAAATATTTAGGGAAAATTTGGAGCAACACCTCTGTGGACATGACTAATGTATTCTTAGGAGTGCTGCAGCAAATCGTGTCCAATAACAGCCCTCCCTGCTGGTGTTCGGTTAAAGGTTTCAACTCTATGCCGAGAAAAAGACTATATCCAGTTGGATGCGCTCACAAGTAGTATACAGTGAGATTCCTTGCAATTCTAAATGCATAAGATTTCTTTTCTGGAAACAGAAATGTGTAGTTCTGTGTCTTCTTTTGGTTTTCTAAATCAGTCAGATTAGTGATGAGCTGTGGCAGATCTTCAATTCACGCCTTCAAATTGTTCACAATGCTGGATCCCTTGGTGTTGTGGTATTTCAGGTCTGGCAATTCACAAACTCTTCCTTTTGTTGAAGAGTTATATGCCTCCTTTGTGATGAACTCCTCTTATGATTTCCTTGTTCTGCAGTTCCATTTATCATTCAAGCCTACAAAGGAGAATCAAGCTCATGTAGAGTGGTGCAGGAAGATGTTAGATTCTTGTTTTTCAATGGTATAATTGAAACTTGAGTTTGCTTGAAAGTTAGTTCTTTTGAAGGTTTATAGCATTACTCTTCAACTTGACCATTTATTAAGATCTCCATGTGACTTGCTAGAACAGGCAGCTGAATTCCGCTGCAGGGACTGGTTCACTGGGCAACATGCCATATCAACTTCAAACTGGCTGGAGAAAAGGGGAATTGCTATTGTGGCTGCGGTAGGCCTAGATTTTACCAAGAAAATAGAAAACTAGTTGTTGGTTTGCAAGAGGATCTTGAGTAAATGAACTGGAAAACTGGAACTTGTATCTCAATCAGTTGTGATGCAGGCATTATCAAGCACTGTAGTATATAAAGGAAAATGGGCAGTAGTAATCTGTTTGCCGGCTTTCAGGATGAATTGCAGCATGAAACCTTCCAGAAAGATCGCCATCAGACTGGCTTGCCAAAAGGACAGGTTTACATTGATATTTTCCCTCAACACATGCCCTTTTTACTTTTCTGCAATCTATTTTCCTGTTTTGTGTATTCTTTGATATGCCGTTTTTGGTGTTGATCTGTTTATATAACTCCTTATATTATCCCTTTTCTGGACTCCACATAATGAGCCTAAACAGTCCTCTGTTCTCAGTCTTCAAGAGGTGTTATAAATTCCTCTTTTTGGTGTTTAATAATGTTCTTGTTTGGTCTTTCTGGTTCCTGTTCTTCTTGTACCAAGCCAATATCTTTGTGTTTTTTTCCAATCAGGGTAGTTAGGTCCATTAAACATGGCCTTAAGTTTTCAGATGGAGGTGCTAAAGGTGAAAGGATGGTCTTCCACTGATGCAACTGGCCGCACTATTCAAACTGGTTCACTTGAAATCAAGCAATGCAGCTAACAATTGTTAGAGTTAGGTGTTAGAATTTTGGTGCTTCCATTCAAGTCTACATTGATTCATCCAAAGCATCATAATGGATGTCAAAAACAAGCATTAGAAGACAAATTTCTAGATCCATGGGCCACTTGGCATTGTGTGAATTGCATATGATTGTTTTAGGTGAATTTTTTGTTAATTATCAATGTTTGGATGCCTAGAATATTGACACTGAAGTTGCATATACCCACTTGAAGGCTTTGAACTACTTGTCAATCATGCTCGAGACTGTTGAGGGTGCAAAGATAGATAAGGATTACTAAATCAATCTCAGGTTCACTAGAATGTTAGTCTTAAAGCATGGTAGCATGCTAAGCCAATGATGCAACTAGTGATGTAATTAATTGAGTATTTGAATAAGAACATGACTCTATTATTCTAATGGAGGTGGAATGAAATTTGAATATAGGGGTGCAGAAGGAATAGGAGAACAGAATTATGAAGAATAAGAACAAGGAAGGCTTGAAGACCAAAAATTGAGCATAAGCCAAAGCCAAAGCTTAAGAGAAAGGCTAGAGCTGCGAGTGAAGGCCAAAGCTAGAGCTAGAGGCTAACAAGGACGAGAAATCAAAGAGGAAAAGATAATGAAAACCAAAGAGTCAAAGAAGCGAAAGATTTTAAGGACCGTAAGCCAATGAAGTTGTTCTGAACAAACAAAGTAGAACTTCAGCCATCAATCGAATAAAAGAAGCATTCAGAAACCCTTGTTATTTGTTACACATATTGTAATTCAATCAAGAGGCCAACCACCTAGCAAGGGGGCCACTCTATGTCCACTACCTAGAAAAAAAACTCTATAGAACCCAATGTGTCATGAGTCAATCCTACAGCTAATAGGCTAGGATTAAGAGGGATTTTACTCAAATCTCAATATACTTAAATCACCACAATGTTCTTAAGGGGGGCTCTTGAGAATGCAAGGGTGTGAAATCAGCCAACAAGACAGCCAAAAGCTATAGGTGACCTCTCCAAGGGGCCTTAGGGCTGCAAGCAACAGCATCTACGGGCTCTAGGGTTGTAAACGACTTGTCTGGGGCCTGTAGACAGCTGGTGACAGCATTCCCAGGGCTGTAGGCATCAGATGACTGTTATTCAAGGCAAGTTTTGAGAATAGATTTGTCGATTTTATCTATCTTCAGCCATTTCTCATCTCCCTTGAAAATCCCTCAGCTATTCTTGGATTTCCTCAGCATTTGTTGGTGGGCAGCAGTGATTTTTTCTTTCAAAGCCTTAATTTATAGTAGAAATTAGGGTTTCTCAGCAACCTTGAAGATTGTACCCATTGATTAAAGACCCAATGTTCAATGTAGCAGCTGTGCTAGAAGAATTCGCAGCTGATTTGAAGGGTTTGTCTAGCTACATTTGATTTGCTCTGCAAGCAAGTGTTCAAGAACCAATTTGTATCCAATCTATAGCGCAATCCAAGGGGCAAATTGATCCTTGAAGCTGCTGATCATTGTGGCAGCCCACAATGTTGAACCTGTAGAGTGATCAGCCAATATCTCTTTGTACTATAAGTTCAAGCAATTCAAGTAAAAAAATACTGCAAGGGGTGCTTGTTTTTGGGGCCGATTGGGTGTCGGTTGTCCAAGATGAAATGGATAAAGCATTATTTTCAGATTTGTGAATTATTTGCTTGCTGTTATTTAAGTTAAATAAGGTCAAATTCATCTAACACCATGTCCAAGAAGGAAGGCTGGTTGCATGGTTCCATTGCCGAGATTCGTCAACTCCTTTGAGTAGGTGGGCCCATGGCACTTGGTTGTAAGTTAATGTAATTGCATTTTGGTGAATTGGTGATCAGTTGACTGCAAATTAGCAAGCATGTCATCATCATACTCCAGTGAAATGGGTTCAAGGAATGGTGATGCATCACACTTGGAAGGATCACAAGGCATTGGAAGAAATGCAATGCCCAATCTCATTATGGGTACACAGCATGGGCAGCATGCCGAGAATGGAGGATTTGGACAAGAGGCGGGTCCTTCACGGCCTGCAAATGTTGATGACAGCAAGAAGAAGAAGAATGTGATGACTAGTTAAAGCACAATTGAGGACAACAATTGATATCTTTGCATAGGTGCCAAAGGATCCTTGATTTGTGCAGTTCAACAAAGGCAAGAAGAAGAAGTTATGATCTAAAGCTTTGGGATGGCATGAGCTTTCAAAAGAAGAGGTAGTTCAACCTCAAGATGCATACAATGCTGAAAATTAACAGAAGCAAATGATGCCTGTGGGGCAATCACAACAAATGCAAGGCCATCTTGGTAGTGCCAATCCGATGAATTTGGCATGCATTCAAATGTTTGGGCATTTGGGATACTTTGTTGGAGGATCTATATTCCATGCAGTGGTTGGTCAAGGTACAACAATGGGTATGTATGGCTCAAATCCTTATGGTATATAGCAAGCAATGCATGGAATGCAAGGATCAACGTATATCAGGAATGGCAAGTGGAATGCAAAATTCCATATATAGCCATGTTGGCATGATGTCTGGAGCACAAATTGGCATGTATGGTAATGTATTTGCTAACCGTGGTGTGTTTGGATCTCATGGAATTCATGCTGGTCATGCAAATGCTCTGTTTAATGTTGGTCAAGAGGAAAATGCAGCCAATGTACCTTTCTTGTAGCCACTTATTCATGACAACTTGGCACCAAAAGGGAAATCTAAAAATTATGATGAGGTTGCCAAACATGTAAAGTTCCAGGTTTTTAGTGGTGTGCAAGATAGATTGAAGGCTCATCACTTCTTATGCAAGGTAGAGCACCATTAATATGGGTTCAATTTAAGTAAGTATTTGCTTCATCTTGGTTGACGAGTACCTTTGAGGTGTTTGCCATGACTGCTTTGCACAAATTTGATACTTCCCAATGTAAGAATTTAGAGCAATGCAACAAGAAGTTTTGGGAGGTATTGCTGCTTGTGACTTCCTATCATGCCATCCCCTTTCGGAGTAGATAGAGTAGTGTTGTGGGCTGCCCAAGGAAATTTGTGATTTTTGCACCAAGACCATGGTGACCGACATGTTACAATTGATAGGGACCTTGTGTACAGCAAATGCTTGGCTGCATGGTAAGTCTATGGGCTTCAAGGGTGATGATGAAAAGACCGAAACGAAGACGTTTGGGCTGAAAAGAGGAGTAGGCCTAAAAGAGGGCTTCTAGTGGGAGGTATTGCTGCTTGTGACTTCCTATCATGCCATCCCCTTTCGGAGTAGATAGAGTAGTGTTGTGGGCTGCCCAAGGAAATTTGTGATTTTTGCACCAAGACCATGGTGACCGACATGTTACAAGGACCGTGTGTACAGCAAATGCTTGGCTGCATGGTAAGTCTATGGGCTTCAAGGGTGATGATGAAAAGACAGAAACGAAGACGTTTGGGCTGAAAAGAGGAGTAGGCCTAAAAGAGGGCTTCTAGTGGGCAAAAACAAGGAGGGACTTGGAAAAATGCTACCCAATGGAGGGGGTTAATGGCTGCTAATAAATGCTTTGTTTGTGACGAGGAGGGGCACATTGCAAAGGATTGTCCAAAAAGGCAACAAGTTGCTAATGCTAAAAACAAGGGTTATCAAAAGGAGAAGAAGTCCAAAACCTTTGTTGGTTTGGTCCTTGATATTCTTAGTAATTAGCCTAATGATGATGCTATAGAGCTTTGGCGTGCATGGGGTAAAATCAAGGATTAGCATGGTTGGATCTTCTTTGATTTAGGAGCGTGTGCAAATTTTATCTCTACAGACATGTTGCTTGGCCAGGCATCAGAGAGGATGAGATGAGTCTCATGGGATGAGATTGATATGGCATGCAAGGGCCATGCATAGCCCATCATGACCCTCATTGGAAAGCTTTGGTTGCACATTTAGAGTATCCGGATGATGAAGAGTTCTCTATTGCTCCATTGGAGGATTGTAAGGTATTGCTTGGAATACCTTGGAATCATTGCGTACATGTGGTGATCAACTCCCATGGGAAAGTTATTATCCTTCAGTATAAGGGCAAAGCTTATAACTTGAATGTAAAGCTCAAGAGGAATCTATTCCTATTATACTGGCTTCAAGCATTTCCAAAGTAATGAAAAATCATCTTTCAGCGCACTTCATGTTTGTTAAAGATGAAAATGATAATGAAGTTGTAACATGCCTAACTTGGGTAAGGATCGCATGACACTTTTGAAAGAGTATACTGATTGCTTTGCACAATCATTATCGGAATATTTGCCACTCGAAAGGCCTGAGGATCATCCTAGAGATTTAATCCTTGATAGTAGGCCTCCTAATAAACCACCTTACAAAGTATGCAACTCAGTAAGAGGAAATATGAGCGAAGTTAATGTACTGTTGGAAAAGGGATTGATTCAGCCCACTTTCTTATTGTTCTCTAGTGTTGTTGGTGCAGAAAAAGGATGGTTCACGGTGTATGTGCATTGACTATTGCACATTGAATAAGATCACAATCAAGAATCGATTTGTGATTTCTAAGATCCATGACATCGTGGATAGATTATAGGGGTCAAAAGTTTTTAGTTGTATATATAGACTTAAAAAGTGTGTACGATAAAATTTATATCAAGTTTGAGGATGTGTCTAAAATAGCTTTTTCCAGTTCCTTTGGGTTGCGTGTATTTTTGGTCATGCCTTTTGGACTTACTAATGCTCCTTCTACCTTCAATTGCATGATCGATAGAATATTTAGGCCTCATAAGGCTTTTGTGGGTATATTCTTTGATAACATGATAATACATTCAAGAATGAGGAGTATAGGAAAGACTTGGCAATAGTGTTCAATGAGTTGAGAAAGCATCCGCTGGCTACTCACGATAAGAAAAGTGAACATTTTTTGCATGAGATTCACTTTTTGAGGTACATTGTATTAGTAGGTGGTGTGCGTATGGGCCCTATAAAAGTTGAAGCGATATGTTCATGGCCACACTTAAAGAATGTATGTGATGTCCGTAGTTTCTTGGGATTATACTCATGTTATAGACTCTACATTTGGCACTTCACAGAAATTACTTCTCCATTGCATGCTTTGCAAAAGAAGGCTGTTCCTTTCAGATGGATAGTAGCGGAAACTTCGACTTTTGAGAAGTTCAAGAAAAAGATGATTTCAAATCAAGTATTTTTATTGTCAAATCTCAGGAAGTCATTTGTGGTGTAGTGTGATGCATGTGGTAAGAGCATTGGAGATGTTTTAATGCAAGATGAGCATGTAGTAACCTATGAGAGTTGGTTCCTCCATGGTGCAAATAAGAATTTGCAGCTTTATGAGAAAGAATTGCTTGCTGTAATTCATGCACTATCAACATGGAAACACCATCTCTTGGGGCAGATTTTACAGTTTAGATTGATAATCAAACATTGTGACATTTCTTTACCCAAACAAAGTTATTTGAGAAGCATATGAGATCATGAACTTCTTCTCTATATTTCACTTTTAGATTATGCACATTGATGGTAAGAATAATGTTGTGGCTGATGCATTGTTTAGAAAGAGATGGCTTTCTTATGATATATGGGCAGTTATGTGCCATAAAGTAGTTGAGGCCTAAAGTCTTGATGTATATTCTGGATAGACCTTGGCAGAGCATTGCTATGGATTTTATTTTTGATCTTCAAAGGATACCTATAGGAAACGGTGGAATATGGACTATCATATCTAGATTTACTAGGCATGCCCATTTTATTCTTATACCAAAGAAGATTAAGCACTACAACATATAAACCCAACACCGATGTTTAAAGCAACGGAATTATTAATGGAAAAAATTGCCCTCGTCATTGGCATTCTTGTCTCTATTAGTGTCGCGATAGATCTGTGGCTATTTGCGTTGTTGATGAGAATTAGTGACGCAAATAGTGATACATATAGCGATGGCTACAAAGTAAATTTTCGACGCAAATAGCAAAGATTATAGGAGGGGGGGGGGAAGTGGTAGGGTTGTAACCCTTCTAGCTATATACACTGAATATTTTTGCATAATTCATCTACCAATATAACGTACATCTAATGTTCAAAAATTGTGTATCAGATTCTCTAAAAACAAGAAATCCATTGATTGAAAAAGCTAGATATAATCAATTTGAAAAAGTACTACTCAAGGAGCTTTTTCATTACTTACTTAGACCCGAGAAAAAGAGCTTCACTTCAAGCTTTCATGGCAATTAGATCGTGAGGTATGAATAAGTTCCATTGATCTTCTGCTCACTCCAAGCTTATTCGAAACTTGTTCAAGTCTTTTTGGGGAAGCGTTTGGGTATTTATAAAACTCAAGCTTAGGTATCAAATATTTTTAGCTGATAAGGGACTTCAAGACAAGGCTTTGCATACCGTCATGTTAAGAACTCAAGAAGATACTTTGGAAAGCTCATGACTCTCCATTCTTAGGACACCTAGGTTATACAAAGATTCCCAATACCATAAGAAAAATCTATCATTAGGATATTTTGAAGCTCAAAGGCTGCGTACTTAAGTATGTTATTGAATCCCTAATGAGTTAAAGTTGAACATGTAAATATGCTAGGAAAACTATGCCACTTAACATCCCTCACATGATATGGGAGTTTATCAGCGTGGATTTTGTAGAAGAGTTATACCATTGTGTTGGAGCCTGAAACACCTATATAGAAAGTAGTAGTGACTCTAAGCTGTGCTTCTTCCTTCTTGTTTTTACCTAGGTCTAAGTCATCTTCTATCTCTTCTTCCTTGGCCTTCATGCCTTGATCTAGCTTTTTTGGCTTTTCTTGTTCTAGCCTATCTTCTTCCTTTGGCTTTCTAGCTCTTTGTAGCAAACTCTACTTGTTCTAGTCTGTCTTCTTCTTCCTAGCTAACTCTTCTTGTTTTAGCCTATTTTTTTCCTTCTTCCTAGTTCTTTCTAGCTCTTCCTAGCTAACTCTACTTGTTCTAATTTATATTCTTCTTCCTAGCTAACTCTTCTTGTTCTAGCCTATCTTCTTTCTAGCTAACTCTACTTATTCTTCTATCTCTTTTCTTCTCTTTTCTTATCTCATCTTTTCCTTGATCTTCTCTATGGCTCCATCTAATAAGTCTTTTTCTTCTTCTTCTCTATCATCTTCTTCTATCTCCTCCCATATTTTCATGATTCTCTCCTTCCAACTCTCTTCCTATCCTATCATCATTGAACCTTGTGGGTTTGGTTGGTTGTTGGGGTTGGGGTTGTTGAGGTCGAGGTGTTCCAAGATCTAGGTTAGGCTCCTCCTCGCCCTTCTCTTATTCCTCGGTTTGTTGGGGTAGAGGTGTTCTAAGATCTAGTTTGAGCTCATCCTCTCCCTTTTCTTCTTCTTTATCTTCTAACTTTTCATTTTTCTCTTCTCCTTCACCTATCTCATAATCTAAACTAGAGGGTTGGATCTGTGTAATGGATGCTTTGCCCAAGGTGCTTTTGCCCTTTCATTCTCATCTTCCAAGTCTATCTCCTCATCTACTTCTTCATCATCCTCTTCATCAAAGGCATCTTGTGTCTCATAAGAGAGTGCCAACTTGGCCTCACCCTCAATCTCAATGGATGGATGGTGTTCCAAGATCAGCATCGAGCTCATCTCCCCTTTTGAAACTCCATTTCTTAAGTTGCAACCTGTGGGTACATGGGTTCATTCTTCTGGTATGTCTACCTATCTTTGTCTTCTTTCATGTGTCCTAACTCTATCATAATACTTTCTACCTTTGAACACACATCCATTCTCCATCCTCCCTTCACATAATACTCCATCATTTCTTTCTCTTCTTGGAGTTCTTCGGGTTGGCATTCTTCGGGATAGGGATAGTCGGTGTAGAGGTAGAGGTGTTTCAAGATTTGGCCTGAGCTCATCCTCTCCCTTTTCTTCTTCGTCATCTTCATCTGATCGGAACTCTTCTTTTTCTTCACCGTTTTTTTCTTTTCTTAGCTCCTTGGTTTTTCTTTGGTCAACTTCACTCCATTCTTCAGCTCTTGGACTCTTCGGTTCTCATCTGCTTCAAGTATGATTCGGCTTGCTCTTTGGCTTTTTCGGACCAGAGGCGGTCTCCTAGTTCCACCTCACCCTTCCCCTCCCTATCTTTATCTCTCCTTTTCCTCCCCTCCCCCCTGTGTGTGTGTGTTCTCTTTGTATTCCTCCCTCTTTCTATTTTCCCTTATTTTTTTTCTCTCTCTCTCTCCCGCTATTTCTCTTTCTCCCTCCCTCTTTTTTTTTTTCCTTTCCTCTCTCCATTTTCCTTACTTCTCTCTCCCTCTATCTCTACATATTTTTCTCTCCCTCCCTCTCTTTATTTCTCTCTCTCTATGCATCTCTTTATAAACAAAAAAAAAGAGAGAAGTGAAGAAAAGAGAGAAGAGAGAAGAAGAATCCTTTCGCGCTTCTCTCCTTCTTTTCCTCCCTCCTTCTCCTTTGTAGTTGTCTCCTCTCTCTTCATGGATGGCGGTAGCAATGATGGTGAAAGCGGTCTCTCTCTCTCTCTCTCTCTCTCTCTCTCTCAACCTCCCTTACTTTGAGCTCTCTCCCTTTCTCTCTTTCCCTTGTTCTCTCTATATATCTCTTCATTAACAAAAAGAAAGACAGAAGTGAAGAAAAGAGAAAAACAAAGAGAGAAGAGAGAATGCACTTACCTCAAATCTTGAGGAAGAATCCCTTCGTGCCTCCCTTCTCGTTCTCTTTCCCGGGTTCCCTTCTTTACACCTATCTCCTTCCTCTTCGTAGATGGTGGTGGTAGTGGCAACCTCTCTCTCTCTCAACCTTCCTTGCTTTGAGCTCTCTTCCTTGTTGGGATGTAAAGGTCCTTTATTCACCTCTGTGTATTGTACATAAGTATTATTATATTGTGCATGTAAATGCACCCTTATGTACCCTAAGTATAAATACATTTTATTCTTTGTGTACCAACACATTTGTTGGTACACCCAAATTAGATCGTACTCTTTCTCTGTCACTCTCACTCACTCACCTGTACACTTTTGCTCCAACGCACTCTCAACAATTGGTGTCAGAGCACAGGTTGTGCACGCTTCTCGAGACCAGTAGGTAGCAAGTGACTAGTAGGTAGGCTATAGCTCAATAAGTCGCGTGCGGAAGACCAATGTAGTCAAGCATAAGACATGCAGGCGCAGCTGACAAGCAACACGCAAGCAACAAACGAATAGGTCATAAGAAGACCAGTGTGAGTAAGAAGAGTAGAAGATTGCTCGTGACGACCTATGATGGGCTCAGCATCTTTTAGATGCTCTTGAGCCTCCTTCACCCATTCCTTCACTTTTTCTATGGCCTCTAGCGATGGGAACCAGTGTGCACGCTTCTCGAGACCAGTAGGTAGCAGACCACTAGTAGATAGGTTGTAGCTCAACAAGTCTCGTGCGGAAGACCAGTGCCGTTGAGCATGAGACACATAGGCGCAGTTGACAAGCAGTGGACCTGAAAATTTGGGGCTTTTCATATATTGATGAAATTTTGCTCAGCTGGGTTAGATTGGCTGACATTTATGCACTGTTGGACCTGGAAATTTGGGATTTTGTGCAGATTTTGGTAAATTTCTGCAGTATTTACTCGTGTGGTGGCTGGTTTATGTAAAAACAGCAGAGGTTTATTTATGGTTGGGCAAGAACAACAGTGTATTTACTGGTTCAGCTTGTGCTCTTGCAGTTCAGTGCATTTACACTTGTGTTTGTGATAAAAATGGCTGCAACTTCTTCTTGTTCTGACATTAAGAGTTTGATGGAAATCAAATGGTTTGATGGTGAGGGCTTTGACCTTTGGAAAGATTGTATGCAGGGCATATTGTTCTTAAAGGATTATGAGGATGCTTTGTAGGAAGATAAACCCGCACAAATGTGTGATGTAGATTGGGCCAGAGTCAACAAAAAGGCTGTGGCTTATATAAAGATGGGTGTCACTGATAACATTTTGATAGACATTAAGGGCTTAGATATTGGTCATGCAATATGGGAGAAGTTGAAAACTACCTATGAGATCACCACACCTGTTAATCAGGTGCATTTAATGTGCAAGTTGATGAATATGCGACTGGATGAGTCCAAGCCTTTAGTTGAGCACTTGAGTGCATTTACTGGTATTTTAAATTAGCCTAAGGATGCCAATTTGGATTTTGATGATAAGTTGAGGGCTATCTTTCTGATCATGAAACTATGTGATTCCTGGGAGACCTTGGTGGTTTCTCTCAGTAACAACCCCAATCTCTCATATGATGGTGTGAGGGGTTCAATCTTGAATGAAAAAATTAGATGCAAGTTAAGTGGAGAAGGTAGCAGCTTAGCTTATAATGTTAGACGTAGGGCTGAAAAGAAAAATGCAAATGCTAGATAGAGAAGCAGAAGCAAGAGCAAAGGAAAGGAAAAGAGTGATGTTACTTGCTATTAGTGTGGTCGGAAGGGCCACAAGAAACCTGATTGCAGGTACTACAAGAAGGAACAAGAGAGAAAGAAGAATGCAGGAGACAAAAAGAAGAAAGAGGATAAGACAGATGTGTCTGAGGGAGCCAAAGGCAAGGAAAATGCCAATTTGGCCTCCACTGTAGTCATAGAGGAGCTCTCGGATGCAGAGGCTAATGTATTATGTGCAGTAGATTATGATGCCCTTGTATACCACATGCAGGATATGCAAATTACCAAGGCTGATGTGATAGATGCACTTTTGTCAGTCGATGATGGTGTCACTTAGACTTGGATTGTAGACTTGGTGCCTCTTTCCATGTAACTCCTTGCTTGGAGTGTTTTGCTATGCTCAATGCAAGCAGCTATGGAAAAGTATATCTTGGAAATAACCATGCTTGCAGCATTGATGGGATAGGCACTGTATACTTGTCTTTGGATAATGGGCAAGAGCTAGTGTTGAAAGATGTCATATATGTACCTGGCACATCAAGAAGAGTTTACTATCTGTTGGATAGCTTGACTTGCATGGTTACACTACTTTGTTTGGTGGTGGTTTGTGGAAATTGAAAAAGGGTTCCATGTTGATTGCAAAAGGAACCAAGAAGGGCACTTTGTATTGTCTGCACTGTAAAGCTTTGAATGGCAAGTTTCTTGCAATTGCTGAAATTGGCTGTCGTTTGGAATTGTGGCACAAGAGATTAGGCCATATGAGCCAGAAAGGACTTGATGTCCTTATCTCTTTGAAGAGGGTTGATGGAAAAGGCTCTAAACTTGATTTTTGTAATGATTGTCAGTTTGGAAAGCAAATGAAAAATTCCTTTTACTTTGATGTTTCTCGTAAGTTGAATGTCTTGGACTTGGTGCATTTTGATGTATGTGGTATGCCCGTGAAATCGTTGGGTGGTGTTGCATATTTTGTCTCTTTTATTGATGATTGTTCCAGGAAGATTTGGATTTATTTGTTGAAAAAGAAAACCTTATAGGCCTTAAATGGGGTGGTTGAAAGATACAATAGGACTTTATGTGAAAGAGTGCGGTGCATGCTGCCCATTGCTAATCTCCCTCGTGAATTTTGGGGAGAGGCACTTAAAACCGCCGTTCACATTTGCAACCGCTCTCAAACAAGTCCTTAAATAATGGCATCATTGAGAAAAATAGATCTTGCTAAGGTCAAAGATGTTCAAGATTGGCCACCCCCAACCACTATCAAGGAAGTGAGAAGCTTTTTGGGTCTAATAGGATGGTATAGGATATTTATCAGTAACTATGCCCAAATTGCAGCACCTCTTACAGACCTACTAAAAAAGCAAGTTGCCATTATCTGGATGTCAATTGAACTATTTAGCTTTGAACAACTAAAGCATAGTTTGATAATTGCTCCTATCTTAAGGCTACCCGGCTTAAGCAAGAAATTTGAAGTTGTCACAGATGCCAACTCTCTTGCATTGGGATATGTACTAATGTAGGAAGATCCTGTAGCTTACTCTCCGAGAAAATTGAAAGCCCATGAAAAGAGATATGCTACTCACGACCTGGAGTTAGCTGTGATTCACGCTCTCAAATTATGGAGACATTACTTGCTTGGAAATAAGTTTTTCTTAGTCACAGATCATAAAAGTCTTAAGTGGATTTTTACTCAACTTGATCTTAATATGAGGCAAGGACAGTGGATCGAAATTTTGCAGGAGTATTACTTTGAAATTAAGTTCAGATTTGATAAAGAAAATGTAGTAGCAGATTCCTTTAGTTGTAAAGCCTTCCTTAATGCTTTTATCGCTGAAGAACCATGTAGGGCATAAACTTTGGCTACAATGGTATCAATGCCAACTGATCCTATCATCGAGTTGACTAAGGATGTTGACTAAGGATGAAGCAAATAAGGACCTAGACTATTAACAATTGTTTTGGAAAGTTCAAAATAAAGAACAAGATTCCAAACTCAAGACTAAGTATCAAGAATTCTTCATAGATGAAGACGAAGGACTTGTTTATTTCAGAATGAGACTATGCATTTATTCAAGTCAGACTCTCAAGAGAAGGATACTTTGGGAAGCATATGACTCTCCTTTTTCAGGACACCTGATATGCAATAACTCTTAATGCTGTTAGGAAAAGCTATTATTAGCAAAGACTCAAGGGTGATGTACTTAAGTATATCATTGAATGTCTAAATTTCCAAAGGGTAAAATCTGAACGTGTCAAGTTACTAGGAAAACTCCAGCAACTTGACATTCCCCAGATGAAATGGGAGTTTATTAGCATGGACTTTGTAGTTGGGTCACCTTTTGTGTAAGGAGGATATAACTCAATAATGGTAATAGTAGACATGCTAACAAAGGTCGCTCATCTTATTCCAGAAAAAACCAATTACAAAGCTTCAGATATTGTAAGAATTTTTATAAAAGAGATTTTTAGATTACATAGGTTATCTAAAAGGATCATCAGTGATCGTGATTCTCTTTTCACATCACACTTTTGGAAGAGTTTATTTGAAACCATTGGGACCTAACTTTGTTTCAGCATTGCTTATCATCCACAAATTGATGGGCAGACATAACGAGTTAATCAAATAATTGAGGATATTTTGCATGCATATTGTAGCAAGGAACCTAAAAGGTGGATTTAGTATCTACCCTTAGTGGAATTTTCTTATAATGTCTTCTATCATCGAAGTATTCAGATGACTCCAGTTCAGTCTAAGGATAGAAGCTTCAAGAAAAATATTAGAAGAAATGGATGATCAAATCAAGATAATCAGACAAGATATTCAAGCTGCCAAGGACCACAAAAGGCGTACGTTGATCTGAAAAGGCAAGAATGAATCTTCAAAGGAGACATGGTCTTCGTCCATGTCTATCAAAAGAAGAGTTCTTTGTCTTTAGAAGAATTTAAGAAGCTAAGTCCAAGATATTGTAGACTCTATAAGGTTCTCAAGTACTTAGGACCAAGCGCTTACAAGATACAACTCCTTGAGAATATAAAAATCCACAATGTATTTCATGTTAGCTTATTGAAAGTATACGTAGCTAATCCTAACCATATCTTTGATGATCAACAAGTTGTAGTACCTAGCCAAGGAGTCCTTGAGCTACAACCTGACAGAGTAATTGATGTAAGGGAGAGAAAATTGAGGAGTAGAACCCTTAGAGAATACCTTGTCTAGTGGAAGGATTATCTTGAAGAAGATGCGACATGGATAGATGGGAATGTTCTTTATGAACAATACTCACGGTTTCTCTTGAGATGAGGACATCTTAATTTCTCTAAGATGAGAAGGATGTAATACTTTCACGCAATAAAAGTTAGTTGGTTAGTTCGAAAGTAAGTTAGTCAATTAGTAAGTTAGTAAGGTTACTAACTAAAGACTAACTAAAGTAAAAACTAACTAATTGTTAAAAAAAAATCTAAGGATTGTAACTCGACATTTTTTTTGGATTGACAAGGATTGTAGCCATCTATTATGAAAGTTACCACGTGAACGAGAGTTATGAGCCATATTAGTCATTAGTGTCAGTGTGTATAGTATGGATGGTCCAAACATACTAGATTTTTGGACAAAACTAGCATATTTTTGATATTTCCGATATTATCTATTGTAAATATCCTAAAAAGCTATGGAAACTTCTAGAACAGGGTGTCATGTAAAAAAAGCAAGTGGTCTTTTTAGCCAATTTTAGAGATTTAATGTAAAAAAGAAGGATTGGCGAAATCGTGCACGTTGCGATCGCAGTTTACATGCAATAAACAACACCGAATAAGGAGAGATTTGGAAGATTTTAGAACAGGTGTCATGGGGTTTTATCTCCCTTTCGGAGCCAATGGAACAATCAGATTTGTGCTTTGAGTATCACATTGCATCTTAGAAGTTTTAGATTGCCGATTTTGCCAAGATTTCCTCCATAAAGAGCTCTTCTTTTTAGCCACAATCATTCTTCTCTAATTTAGCCATAAATAAGAGGCATGGGGAGTAGTTTAGAGAGGCACAAGGAGACCTCGAGAGGCTACGAGAGGGAGATAGAAGAATACCCCTCCAAGAGGCTTCGAGACAGAGCTAGAGAGAGAGAGGGAGGGAGGGAGAGTTATCCCAAGAGGTTGCGAGAAAGAGAGTTAGCTCAACCCCTCTTGCTCTGTCTTCGACTAAGCCATCTTCTCTTATGCTCTTCCATTCCAAATTCATTCCTTCTTTATCTCTCGATCCACTTGCGAATGATGGCTCCTAAGCAACGAGCTGGAAAGACTATGAGAACCACCAACAGGTATTGCCGGAGATATGGGAGTTGCCACTACTAATAGAATATCGGGTATGGCGAATGCAAGTGCAAGCAAAGACGAAATTCTCAATGTCGTTGTGTCAAACCAAGTTATTCACGTTTCAAAAATAGGCTATTATTTTCATATCGTCACATAAAATAATAAGGTTTTATCGAAATTTTATATAAAATATTAGCTTTCATATTTTTCACTTACACGAATTGATAATTTTATCTAGAGAGCATATTAATATACACATAAATGGTTAACTGCTACTTATGATTTGCAGTTAGATTAATCAAGATTATAATTCATAAGATCATGATGGAAATAGTTGCAGGAGGATGTTGCACAAAATGAGTGAAAGACTATATGCACGGTTGAGATTAATAAATAACTCAATATATTGTCAACGCGACAAGGTTAAGGTTGATTAACGTTGTTATAAAAAGTGAATGTCTATTTAAGGGTCTTATAAATCATCTCTTAAATTATTGTCGTAATATTCTTTCTAAAGGAAATTTGCTTATGTTGGGTAAGTTAGCCTCAAATGGAAAATTCATGTCTTGCTTAATATGTTGTAAGAGATGTACTCAATACTTCTTTACGGGGAGGAGAATCCTCATTAGAATGTAAGGCTACTTTAGAATAAGGTTTACCTTGGCTATGGAAGTTGTGAGCTGTAGGATAGCGTGATTGTCATTGTTTGAAAGGATTATTTGTGTTTACTAGAATCTAGATCTCTGATTAAAAACATCGATAAATATGATAAAAGGAAAGATCGCACTAGGCTACCCCCAAGCTAGCTGCGAGACCCTACTTCAAGGGGGTCATGGTCATTGCTTCGAGAGGCTTAGACCGGCTTTGTAGCGAAAGGTCTGTCTGTGGAGATAGCCTTTGGTAATAGGAAATGTTGGTGCCAGGAGGGGCTTTGGCCGTAAATTCGCATTACTCCTAGAATTTGACGAGCCTCTTCGTGACCCAGGATGGAATCTTGGAACCCTAAATACTACTTACAAGGATGGAAACTTGGTGGGTAGAATACCCTTGTGGGGTTCTGTATATCTTCCGCAAGATCGAAAAGATGAAAATTGTAATAAACTTTCAATATAATAAAGAAATTTGTTTTTCTGAAGTGTTGTTTAAATTGTATGCGTGTTTGTGAGATAAATTACGTGAAGAAACTTGTAATTTAACAGACTAATTAAGGAAGCTAGTTGTATATGTTTCAATAAATGTGTTGTAGGTAATTAAAAAACTAAAGATGATTCTGTCATCAAAGGAAAGTGGGTGGGCATAATCCCCAACGGGTCCGTCCAATGGTAGAGTGGTCCCGATTAGCTGGGAGCTTTTCTAAATTAATGATAGAAATAGAAAGACAATAAATTGACCAACTAGTCGTTAGGTAGAACCAACTTGCATTGTTTTAGGGGGTTGGAATGGGATTTTGCCTTATGGGCAGGAGGGATGACTTACTGCACTCCTCTCCATCTTCCATTCTCTTTGAACTAAGTACAATGGCAAGTCTGCTTAAGATTAAGTAATCCTCTAGAAGTGGGAACTCGAAATTATTGACGCTAGTTGCTGTTAGGAGACCTGTTTGATTTTAGGAACCCGAAAATTTAGGTCGATCCTAGTGGGTTTGGCCGGGACACTTCCATTGCGATGTAGACTCAGTGGGGTCTAAGTGACAAATCCCGTTGATGTTCCAAGGGAGCGCCAAGTGGCATCATTTGGAAAACTTACTGATGGACTAGAAAAATGTTTGCCTTGGAATGAGCCTGGCGGACACCTCACAAAAGATCCTTTATTCACCTCTGTGTATTGTACACGTGTATAATATTGTACGTGTGAAAGCATCCTTACGTGCCCTAAGTATAAATACATTTTATTCTGTGTACCAACACATTTGTATGTACACCCGAATCAGATCGTACTCTCTCTTTTCACTCTCACTCACTCATCTGCACACTTCTCTTGCTCCAACGTACTCTCCACATTCCTCTCTCTCTTTTGCTCTCTCACTCTTGCTTGTTTACAAACTTGTAAAATGCCACGCTTAAGATTTGACACTTTCTTTTTCCCAGAACGCCTTTGCTATATGTGTTGCTATAGCGATGCATATAGCGACACCGTCTAATTGCGTCGAAAATGGTAGTCGCTATGCTTGCATTTCCTTGTAGTGAAGGTTAATCATATGACGCACAGTTTTATACATTAGTTCTTTGAGTACCATGGCATGGCAAAGTTGATCATTAGTGATTGAGATCCTCGAATGAGTAGTTTGTTTTGGAAGGGATTGTTTGAAAACATGGGTACCACTTACAGCTTTTATAATTTGGAAGGCATTGTTTGAAAACCTGGGTACCAAGCGACAATTTTCGTCGTCCTTTCATCCGCCGGATATAAATTGGACAATCATAGAATGAAAATTCTATAGTCTTGGATTTGTTGAGATGCTATGTTTTTGAGTATAAGATGTAGTGGGAATAATTTTTACCATTGGTTGAGTTTGCATACAACAATATGGTGCATAGTTGCATTGGTAAGGCTCCCTTTGAGATTGTGGAGTGTGGAAAGAACGTTCCACCAATCTTGCATACAAAGGATAAGATCTTTGAAGCTGATAGATATGTGGATAATATGAATGTAGCCTATCAAAAGGTCAAGCGAGCACCTCAAAGGTCTCAAGAGAAATAAATAAGGGTAGCTGATTGCCATAGACATACATTAGATTTTGTAGAGTGTGATTGGATATTGTCATGTTTTGAAAAGACAAGGCTAAAAAGATGAAAGGCAAGAAGTATTTTGTATTCCTCATATTTTGTGGTTGCAAGCAATAATGTGTGTAATTATATACTGAACAAGTGTCTAATAGAGGCTTTGTAGACAATCGTGCCATGTGAGGCTTGTTATGATAGGAAGATTTTTGTTGCATATCTGGGTGTTTTTGGATACTTGGCTTATGTTCTTGTGCTATAAAAGAAATGCAAAAATTCGGATGACAAGACTATGAAACATGTTATTGTGGGGCACCTTAATGAAAGTAAAAGGGAGGTACATCCTCCCCGCTTTGGAACCTCCTCCTCGCCTTGATCACCTCCACGCCTTGGTATCGGCCACACGTTGGCCACATGCCTGGGTCTCCCCCCCCCCCCCCCCCCCTGATATGTCTCCCGCGTTCTCTCCCGTCTCATTCACCCTGCGGCCATATGCCTACACGCCTCCCACAATGTCATCCGTAGCGCCCGGTGTCTCTATCACCCTCGTCCCCTCCCCCGATTGCTCCCTCCATTTGCAGCAATCCTCCCCCCTCCCCCGGTAGTACAACAGTGTGTTTGGTAGGTTCTTAGTAGGCAGGCGCAATGGAAACCTCTGGTCAGACGTTGGTGCATTCTGCGAGTGCTCCCCAGTCAAACACCTTGTGCGATGTCCTCTCTGAGCAACAGCTCTTGGCTGTCTGCGCCACTGAGCTGGAGCTTAAAGAAACAACGAATTTCGGTCAAGTAGTAGGATACTCTCCAACTAGGGCCCAGCTTTGGGATTGACTCCACTCCACGGTGTGCATTGGCACAACGCAGATCGTGGAGGCAATCCTCATGGGCCGTGGGATCTTCATGGTTCGTCTCACCTCCGCGGACGCAGCTCGGGAGTTAGTGGAGAGCTTGCTCGGGATCTTCATGGGCCTCCACAACGGGGGTCATTCACATGGTCCCTTAGTACAGCGGCTTCACAGTGGAGTCATTTGAGCTCCACAACAGTTTGCTCAGATACCCAGTCACTTTACTTTTTCCCGAACTGGCGGTAGAGTACCGCTAGCTAGTGGAGGACTTTGGTCGGCTCTTCGGCAGAGTTCTCCTTGCCTCCTTCGCGGATGCTGCGACAGCTGCAGGAGTCTCCAAGGTACGAGTGGCCTTGAAAGACACATAGTATACCCAAGTTCTTGGAGATATTGGTTGGAGGTCACTCTTTTAGGCAGCAGGTCACTGTGACCGGGCAACTAGGGCAGTGCTTGTGCTGCTATGACTTTGGGCATTAGGCAGCAAACTGTACACTCTTCGGAGCCAAGGCGGCTCCGTCGACAGGCCCACAGGTGGATGCTGACGGCTTTACACGGATCCAGAGACGATAGAGAGGGAGACGGAAGGGGGGGCCGTAGCCAGCTCCGCAGACACAGCCTTGACAGTAGAGAGCAAGAGGGCGAGCGAGCCCCCTCGGCTGAGCACTCCGCACCCCCCTTGCCCGCCTCACCCGGCAGGGCCGTAGCCTCCCACATCCACCACTCGCACCGCAGATTATCTCACCTGAGAGCCCACACTTGCAACACCCACCCTTCCACCTTCCATACCCTCCTCACTGACGTGAGCCCATGCCCCCCCCCCCCCCCCCCCCCCCCCCCCACTGACGTGAGCCCATGCCCCCCCTGCCATGTACCTCTGACCATCCCACCATCCCTCGATCTTCTTTCCCCCCACCACCTCCTCTGTTGAGCACCCCTCCCCGATCCGCCCTCGGTTCTGGTGATCCCCCCCAAAACCACCCCCCTCCTCTCACAGGAGGTGATGAGCCATACACGCCTACATCCTCCTCGCACCAACAGTTTCTCCCCCTCCCACATAGCCACCAACTCATCTGCCCCTGTCGCCCGTCACACTGTTCCGAGATAGGCACAGCTGTTGCGATAGGAGTTCTTCCGCAGTGGCCCATGGTTCCACTTGAGAGTTGCGGAGCGCGAAGAGTTCCCACTACCTCTAGAGGCGGGGATCTTCGTGGTTCGCAAGTCAAGGAGGGGCAAGGTCAATCTACTAGCACCACCGGCTAGACCAAAATACGCCTTTTTCTTTTAGTCCTTCCACTCAGGGGTTTGGACGACAACACGGATAGAGGAGTTGAAGAGTCAGGTGGAGGACCACATCTCCGAGTGGATGGGAGACGAACGACTAGCAATGTTCGTGCAGCAGTGGCCCGGCTACATGATGGACATTAACTGGTGGGCTGGTGCTGAGGTCCCGCACTTGAGCATCATCTTTTGAGCCCCTCCACAGTGGAAAGCTCTGTGGGATGTGATCGAGTGGCCCCTGGTACAGGCGGCCCGTTTCTACCAGTGTACAGAGTTACGACTCTCAGTATGGCTGATAGATGCATTGATAGTACCACCTGGAGCATCTATCACCTCTATGGTTCGAGTGAGGGCCACCGTGGGGGATTGGAGTTCACCATCCAGACCTGCAGCAAAGCGCACTTGCATGCCTCATAGTTTCTTCTCCTCATCAGCGGCTTTCACATCGAATAGATACCTATTTGGTCAGTCACAGGTTTCCCCATGAGCTTACACCTTGCATCATGGAATGTGAAGTCTCCACTACAGTGGGGCACGTAGTTCTAGAAAGTTGATTGCTCGGTAGGAGCTGTAGCCTGCCCTTGTCGGACGGATCGACATCCTACTTCTACAGGAGCACAAGCTCACACCCACCCACGCCGAGCGGGTAGGAAAGATACTCCCGGGCAGCTTCCGTACTTACTGGGAGCACGCCATAGGTGACCATGGCAGGAGTGGAGGTGTATGCACCTCCATCGGCCCGAGTCTCACCGCCTGTGTACGAGATCACGGTGCGATAGTGGCAGGGAGGGTTTTATGGATCAGACTAGACATTGGGGACTCGTGTCTGGGTGTCCTCAATGTCTATTCCCCTACGGAGGTTAGGGCATGTAGCAGGTTCTAGGTGGAGATCACGGAGGGACTCCCAGAGGTGGACTCCTGGATCGTTGGAGGAGACTTTAACAACCTGGAGGTGTTGGAGGACCAATAGGGTAGAGGCAAAAACTACCAGGGCATGGCCGGGGAGGAGCAAGAGGCATGGGAGGTATTTCTACTGGCAGTAGGTGCACGCGATGCCTAGAGAGACCCTGCTTTCCACAGGAGGGAGAGGTTGTTGGACTTCTCTTAGGGATACACGCAGCTAGGTGGAGTCTTGCTGGAGCGGTTGGACGGATTTTATGTGGGAGAGTGGGGAGGCTCTCGTGGAGGCCAGATCGGGCAATTGGCGGGCACCACATTGTTTGATCATTGCCCGGTTCTTCTGACACTAGATCCCCTAGCATCTGCCCTAGACACACGATCCTGTCAGATCCCTGACTCGATCTATAGGAGGGAGGAGGTAACGAGACATATAGAGCAGCTTTAGACTAGGGAATGGGGCAGGAGGACCGGATCGCAGAGAAGGTTGCAGAGCTCCTAGCCGAATCGAACACAATCTGCCAAGAGGCAGCCATACAGGTCAGGCAACAGAGCTAGGAAGAGCAGAGAGCACTCCGGCAGGACTTCGCAGCCATGCAAAGATTACTACAGGAGGCACCAGGGGATCCCACCCTCCATGCACAGGAGGTGCGAGTGCAAGCAACCATTACACGCCTAGAGGACAGGCGTTTAGAGTTTCTTTCTGCATCTCAGCACCTTTCTGGGCATGGAAGGTGAATATAATGTGCAGGGAGTTTTTCCAGGTGCACCAGTCTCGCACCTTAGGAGAGCAGATACACAGCCTCCAAGATCAGTATGGGAGGACTCGCTCTAGTCAAGATGAGGTGATGGAGATTGCCGCTGACTACTATGTCGCCTTCTCCAGCAGGAGACAGCCTCAGCTAGAGGACAACAATGTGGGCAGCAGGTCTGGGATCACCTCCCGTCCCTCGTCATAGAGATGGGACACTCCCTCCTAGCCCCCTTCACAGAGACGGATCTAAAATAGGCTTTCCATACATAGGACGGGCAGAAATGCCTGGGAGAGGATAGCCTCTCCAAGGCCTTCTTTACTACCTACTGGGAAGTGGTGAAGGACCCCCTACTGATGGCCTTCCAGGAGATTTTCACTTCAGAACAGATGCCGGGGAGCCTTTCGGCAGGCCTTATCAGTCTTCTTTCCAAAGGGGGAGATCGATTGGAGCTTTCCTAGTGGAGATCGATCACCTTATTGTCAGTGGCCTACAAGGCATTGGCAAAGATGATTGGTAGGCAACAATGCCCCGTGCTGCCAAACATCATCCATGACACATAGACAGGCTTTGTCCAGGATAGGAGTATCCTAGACAATGTATTTACCTTCTTTGAGGCGACGGAGTGGGCTTAGCACAGTGGGTAGAGACTAGCCGTACTTCTCTTGGATTTCGAGAGAGCTTATGATAGGGTGGACTAGGATTTCCTAGAGGGCACCATGGCGAGGTTGGGTTTTCCACAGGCTTGGTTTCGCAGGGTCTCCGCACTTTACAGATCGGCCACTAGCAGGGTTCTCATAGGTGGTAGGCGCGGGGAGGAGTTTCAACTAGAGAGATCGGTCCGGTAGGGCTGCCCCCTAGCCCCGTACTTGTTTCTACTCTTTGCAGAGATGATGTCTCACTTCCTCAGGTCCCGTGTGAGCGGTTTACGTGGCCTCCGACTTCCAGTGAGAGAGGAGACTGTGTTGCTAGACTCAGAGTATGCAGACGATACAACACTCTACATAGAGGAGGATGAGTTGATGTTGGAGAGTGAGGCCGGCTCTTGAGGTGTTTTGTTCAGCAGCGGGAGTGAAAATCAATTGGCAAAAGTCGGTTGGTTTCCTCACAGATCCGGACTCTAGCACAGAGTGGGACGTCCACCTTGGATTTAGATGAATGAGCAGAGGGCAGGCCGTCCGGTACCTAGGATTCCAGGTGGGACTCGACATCACTCTCGCCCAGCAGTTTCTTCGAGTTCTCGATTCTATTCGTAGGAAGTTGACCTATTGGAGTGCGGCTAGTCTCTTAGTAGCCGGTTGAGCCTTGGTGGTTAACCAGGTCCTCCTAGCGACGGCTTGGTACATCGCCTCGTGTTGGTGCTTCTCGTCTTGCGTAGTGCAGCTTCGCCGCCTAGTGCAGAACTTCCTTTGGTCCGGGTCTGACAGCTGTAGTGATTCGCGGGCCAAGGTGGCGTGGGCGACCATCATACGACATCGGTCTGAGGGAGGGCTCGGGATTATAGACCTGGAGTTTCAGAGTATGGCCCTCTTGGGCAAGCTAGTTGTACGCGGCCTCATATCGAGAGGGCAGACCTCAAAGGTCCTATTGCAAGAGGGTCTTTAGGATTGTAGACCGAGGCTTGGCGGTGAATGGAGACTGTCCCTGAGATGGATCTTCACGTTAGCCTAGATCATCCCCCTAGATCACCTTTCCTACGCAGCTTACTCCGCGTCTTGCAGGGCCTCCGTAAGGCTCTAATCCAGAGCCCCCTAGGTTGCCAGGAGGAGATAGACCGTTAGCCGGTGATCTGGAATCCCCAGGTCAAAGATCGAGAAGGGGCACAGATTGGCGAGGGCCCCCACATCCAATGGGCTGGTTGGGAGGCCAGCCCGGCTTGTACCATCAGGACATGAAGGGAGGTGTACAGGATGGCGAACGAGGAGGTGCTGCAGTGAGTATCAGGCTGCCAGAGAGGAGTGGAGTTGAGGCGAAGAGAGATAGATGCAGCAATATCTTTGGAGTGGCTTGCTCCCCCAATACGAGTGCCGATAGAGGTTGGGGAGGTATGGGCCGCTAGGTTCTCACCAGCAGGCATCGCCCTACAAGTGGTAGGTAGAGAGGGTGGCGCCCCGCAGGGGACTTTCTTCACTGTTCTGGAGGGGCCCATTTGGCTCTTGACAGAGGGCAGCAAGATGAGGGGTTAGTTGCCCTTTTGTGGAGGAGGATTCGTGTGGTGAGCCTTCAGGGGAAGACATGGCGACTGGACCCCTATGTTTTTTGGAAGGAGCTTAGGGAGTGGTGCCTTTGGATTTGGGAGGGTAGACCACTTGATGAGCTGGAGTGGAATCCAGAAGAGTGGCTATGGCCGGCCACGGCAGTCGCCAAGAAGCCACTGAGGTTCCTGGAATACATTGCTAGGATTGGCAGACACGTACTGATGCACGAGGACATGGATTGGGCGCCGTCACGTAGCAGGCACTGGGCAGAGCACAACATCATGGAGCTGTTCCGACGGACCTTCTGGTGCCACCTATGGGATAGTTGGAGGCCGAGGAGGGTATCGTACTTCTTATGGTTGGTGGCACATGGAGGCTTAGCGGTGGGAAGTTGGCTTGCCTAGATGCAGAAGGGACCTTTGGTCATGTGAGGAGGCGCAGCTCATGTGGAAAGGAGCATGCCGCATCCTTCGCCGTATAGCACCCAGCCTTGGATATATCTCATGGGGAGCTTTCTGTTGGCAGGCAGTTAGCCAGGGCCGTCACCTTTTGTATGAGGCCGGGATGCAGGACACGATATTCATTGTCGAGGCAGGGTCATGCGCAGTGGTCGGCTTGGGGGCTCTACCCATCAGTCTGGTACTGGAGCCCATAGCAGACCGCTCCGAGGTATGGGAGATCATAGGGAGTCTTAGTGGATGGCATATCTGGAAGGCGCGGTGTCAGGAGACTTTCGGCGGAGAGAGACTTTCAGCACAAGCGATCTTAGCAGAGCTTTGGACCTCTATCATCCACTCCCTCCGCGGCCGTTGGGATCAGGTGCAGGGCGAGTCCAGGGCTCATCAGGAACTCCGTAGTCATTTCATGCATACCTGGGGTGGCCAGGACCTTATTTTCGTGATGCAGGCAGGCAGCCCCAGATGGCGATACACCCCCCTCCATGGCTTCTTGCTCCCATCCCCCCAAGACCCCCTTGAGAGGCTTGTATTCATGATGTATTTGTGACTTTTGCATCAGCTCCAGCTAGTCTGTTGAGCATGAGCACTCCGTTGTAATCAGTTTTTTTGAGTAATATAATCAGCCACATTTTATCGGGAAAGAGAAAATGAAAGTAAAGGATATAGACTTTATAATCCTCTCCTCTTGTTGGCCTGTAGTGGATAGATTTGTTCATAGAAAGGATTTGAATGGGACTATGTTGAAGAGAGAGCAACCATTGATAAGTCATAATAGTTGCCCCAATGAGCTAATCCTTTACTAGTAAGACACATGTAGGGGCTTCTTTTCATGCTTATCCTAAAAAATGACACGTGGGATTTGAATGACATGCTTGAGCACAAAAAGGCCATCAGTACAGGTGGGTCTACAAGTTGAAGGGCAAAATATATGGTAGTATTGATTGCTACAAGGATCAGCTTATTGTAAAGTTTTATGCTCAACAAAAGGGGATTGATTATGATTCAATCTCTTATTGCATTGGCCACAGTATTACATTATGGAGGGAATGTAGATTATTTGGATGACTTGCATGTGGAGGTATATTTTTCACAGCCTTGTGCCTGGTTTTGTTGTTAGAGAACATGAGGCAGAAGTATGAAGGGTTTAGTATCGAAAATGGGATGGGGTACCTTCGCTTGAGTCAGTGTAGGTCTTGCATCAGATAACGGTACAATGAGAGGCTTGCTGCTACTTCTGATGGTGTTATTCCATGGAACATGAAAGTTGGTCTTTTGGATCTCACTCTGACCTAGGACTAGCTCTTCAGACATCCATGGTTATGGTCTAAATCAACAATATTTTTGAAGTTGAATGTCATCTGGTGATTATGGAACGTGGAAGTTGGTCTTTTGGATCTCACTCTGACCTAGGACTAGCTCTTCAGACATGATTTCTGGGCTGGTAGTGTAATTTTGGAAGCTTGGTGGAGTCAGAGTTGTGGATTCTAAGCACGATTGAATAGTACTATATTAGGGTGTTCTGTTGGTGTGATTTTGGAAGCTTGCTGGAGGCAGAGTTGTGGATTGTAAGCAGGATTGAATAGTACTCCGTTAGGGTATTCTGTGAGTCTCTGTTTCTCTTTGTTTGAGAATTTTCGTAGAGTGCTGCTTAACAAGTTGAGACGGACATGGACTCCTCTTCTGAAGGGGTCTAGATCTTTTCCTTCGGTTGCTAGTTTTAAATGTAATATCAGCAGCTTTTCCTGGTTGCCGATATTAGCCTTGGCCTTGCTCATACTTGAGCTTCTTTCTTGTGATGCGCCTTATACAGTCATCCTGGAATCGCCCCTATTGTCGCTAGTCATAAGCTTGTAGTTTTTAGTTCCTGAGTTGCACGAAAAAGCAGGAGGTTACATCAGAGATGGAAAGAAGTGTGGATGAGAAAGCAGAAATGCAACAAACGAGAGTATTTTGCTGAACTTGCAGCGCTGCTCAAACATTACCCGTATGATCTAAAACATGCTATTTAAGTGGACAAAAATTAGTTGTCCTGGGACAATAATGGTAAGTCATAAATGTTTGAAGGATTGCTTGCTAAAATAGTACAGCTTATTATTTTTGTGCGAGTATGTAGTTGAAGATTTCTTGACAGGATAACTAGTTCTTCTTCAGGAGAGAGTTAGGCTACCAATAGCATGGTCCGCTACACAACCAAATTTCATGTATGTACGTGTACATCGACGAGAGGTAAGATGGCTGTTTACTAGATTTTATGGAAGTCGTGGAAATGTGTCTTTGATATCTGTGATTCTGTATATGGAAGTCGTGGAAATGTTTCTTTGATATCTGTGATTCTGTAGCTCTTATGGAGCCAATTTGATATATGCAGGGTCGTCAGCGTCTGCTGTCGGATGCAGAGCTGTCATCATGGTGGAATCTTCTAACTACAGAACTGCCCCCAAAACTCAAGGTTCCCTTTTGTTGATTGATTCTAGAATCTAGTACTATTATTGGCGTTCAAAAGAAGCTTCCTCTCCTAAGTGTCCTGTCCCATTTTAAATGTCAGGGACCTATTTATTTTATGTGGGGCACTGATTGGGAAGATCAACCCATAATTAATGCAAAGGCTTTGACTCAGAAACTTGGGGACATAGCCTTCGATTGGAAGCTGGCACAGCGAACATTGGTGCCAATGAAGCGGCTGCAAAGTTTTTTTGTAGACAAAATCAAACAAGCTTCTCACACGACCAGTACAAAAGAAGGAAGTGCAGGTGGTGTTGATGAAAAAGAAGAGATCGACTGTCGTTCAACGCAACGACGAGTGCATGCACACCACCTCTCGTTTGAGGCACCTTACTGTCAGGCAAACACAACTGCCCCTTCAGCTGTTGTGAGCTTGAAAAAGGCACATACGCATGATGTCAAGTCTTCCTTGAGGAGTGTGAGGAGGAAAGAGAACAAGATCGGCAAGCCAAAGGCTGGCAGGGTGCTAGGGAGTAACTTGTCCTTGATCACCTCTTATTTTAGCAAATGATATGTGACCCTTGATGAATCTCCACGACTGTATTTGTTGTCGAGACTTTGGTGGTTGAATTTTGTGATACCTGCCTCGGTGAAAACATGGAACCACGTTTTGGAAATGCACGGGATCCATGATTTGGAGGCTGTTAGATGAGATAAAAGTTTGACAGTGGTGAAGGGCTTCGCAACTGCTCTCTTTACACGTGCTTCAAAATTTTCATGAATGCAACAACAAATGAGCGGAATGTTTGGTTGAAAATCACTAAGAAAGGTTGGAATAACATCGGTAACACCTCAGAGCTGTGTCCATGCTGCCACTGTTTATCCCTGTACCAGAATTTGATTTAAGCTGTGTTGCCATGGTCCGCTATCGGATCCGATCATTGGCAAAGGGCTATGACAAACTTTGCTGCCAGAGCAGTCTAGGTCCCTCTTGGTTTAGGGCGCCACTTTGTTAACATGGGCTCAATGCCTGAACAATCAGGATTCAGCGAGCACTTGTGACCCCCCTACTTCTCATGGCTTGGATAGGCGGTACAGTTGAGCTGTATTTAATTGATGAATATGTTTACCAGTAGGAGTGCCATAAAAGAGATATATTTTGGACATTCCACTTACTCACCGCACCTTTGCTTGCCACTTGAAAATAAAGAATGAAAGTCCCCATTTGATCAATTTATATCAGTCTGACAATAAATAACTCGCAATACTCGCCCATTTTAGAAAAGATTTATCCTCTTGAATTCGTGTCTATTGTTGGGCTTGCAGGCAAGTTGTGCTCTAGGGTTGATTTTTGATGCAAACAGTAAATCGCACATTCTTGAGTAGACGATTACGTGCAGGAATCAAATCTTGGTTTAGAAAGTAATTAGGTTGTCCGTTTAAAAATCAAATCCAGGTTTAGAATCTTGATGCTGTATGGCTTGAAACGTATCCAATCAATCTATCGACGTTGCTTTATAGTTTGATTTCAACCTACTCATTTGGACATGTATTTGATATTTCACTGGACGGTTGACTTTTCATGAGTTCGTATGTGAAGAAGAGAAGCGGAAGACAGCAAAACCATATGTCATTGCATGGTAGAGCCTCGGCCTTTGGAGTTGCCAATGGCCTGATCATCGTTAATTGAGAATCTTCAGTGGCCATAACTGTACATGCATCAGAGGCCTCTCGAGCATCGCCCCGCATATGATATTACGCCTCTAGGGATTTCTTTTCCTGTTTCGCCTCTCAGCTCTGCCAATCCCCTCGCCACCATCACCTCTGTGAGTGTGCCGCGACTGAACAGTGTATGTAGGAGAAGACTCATGGCGGCAGCTTTGTACCCGATCGTACATCTGCTGGGGATCTCTACTCGCTTCGTCAATACTCAACTCAAGTAAGCGAATCAAATATCTACACCAAAAGGACAAATGGTCTTTGATGTTTTTAAGTTTTGAATTGATGAATCAGTTGCATATTTTAGGGGCGGACTATAGTGCTGCTTTTATCCTATTTGAAGAACAGTCCGTTTTGGCATGGCAAAGTTGATTTTTGAGAATTTTGCTGTTGTATATTTGATTGGTCAACATATAAGGGCATACGCTCGGTTGATTAAGGAACACTACTGGTCGAGTGTGCGGTTAACGTTTAAATCCAGTGATCATGCGTTGATTGGCGAATTTTTATTTCACAAATATCAATGCAGGAGCAATGGGGACAGCTTTTATTTCACAGTTTGGCCTGGAATCCTATCTAATGCAGGGTAGGAGCTGCTGGAAAATGGTGGATTTGTGCTGCAGCCCGGGGAGATCAGGACCATAGACGTGCCGGCAGGTTGGGCTGGTCGCATTTGGGGGCGTGCTGGTTGTAGCTTCGACTCGGCAGGTAAGGGGCAGTGCGGCTCGGGTGACTGTGGTGGCCATCTGAAATGTGCAGGTGCTGGAGCAGAGCCACCTGCCACGCTAGCTGAGTTCACGCTGCAAGGGGCAGGAGCTAGCCAGGACTACTATGATGTGAGCCTTGTGGATGGCTACAACCTGCCAATGTCTGTCACCCCCCAGCATCAGGACACATCATCTGCTTCCGCTGCAAGCTCCACGTCATCCATTGCGGCTCCCTGCGGGACTGCCAGCTGCAATGCTAACCTCACCTCCAGCTGTCCTTCTGCCCTCCGAGTCGTGCAGCAAAGCACCAGTGATGTGGTCTCATGCATGAGTGCTTGCCTTGCCTTCAAGTCTGCAGAATACTGCTGTGCAGGAGCCTATGCAAACCCTAACACTTCCAAACGGACTTTGTATTCTGAGTTCTTCAAAGCTGCGTGTCCCACCGCATACAGCTATGCTTATGATGACCCCACCAGCATCTTCCATTGCTCTGGGATGATTAGAAGCTACCTAATCACTTTCTGCCCAGATGCATCATCTAGCAGGTACTCTCTCTCTCTCTCTCTCTCTCTCTCATATGGAAATGTAATACTCAATCGGAATCTTATGCTAATGCATAGGTGATCAGGGAATTAGTCTAGTGTTTTCTTCAAAGTGACGAGGAATTGAATCCAATGAAAATAACCGCAGCAATCATGCATAGGAATCTGTGGCATATAAGGACACAGAACCCCTCGGAGGCGCGTTTAGAAAACAAGAAGTTACGAATGAAGGGCAGGCCGATTGGTTGTGTGCGTGTGAGTTGTGGGAGGTTACAGATTCAAAACCGCAATCGAGGGGTTTCGAGGTGCCTTACGCTCGGGGGTGCTCTACCTTGGGGGAATAAGATGGGGGTTGTGAGTAGTGAGTCGATAAGAAGCTAGGAATACGATATTATTCAGGACACCATAAGGAGCTAGAAATGAGATACACTTGAAGTACGGCAATGCGATAGAATTTAGAACAAGAGTAGAACTCCTTTTGAATTGAAGCCCTGGTGGATAGGAGCGTTTTGTCTTCGCCACCCATATGCCTAATATTTCGAAGAAGCAAAGTTAAAGACGCGTGAAAACGCTGGCCTGCAAAAAGTGCGTGTCTCTTGTACTTCCAAATTCTGATACGCGTTGTCATCCTCGTGACCTTCATGCCAATGCGAAAATCGCGATCCCTTTGATGAAGTATTAAAAAGGAAAAAGAATCTGTCGTGTGTTGCTTCTGATTCGTTCTCTCTTTTTTTGGGGGGGTTGTAGCAACTTGATGAATTCTCAGGCGCGGGACGCCAGCGCCAGAAGCGACAGTAGCAGCCCACTCCTGCGCCTTCTTCCCTCCCCTCTCATCATCATCATGTCTACCCTTCGATGTTGTTGGTGTGTCTGGCCACTGGTCCCAGCTATAGAGAACGATGGCCGAGGCAAAACCATATGAAGTCAAGATCGACCGACCCAAATAAACGGAAAAGAAAGACGTGACAGATTCTATGACTTCCAAGGCTCTCGTTCATTTGCATTAAACTATCGAGCTTGAAACTCATAAAATGTTAAGGAAACTCATTCTCGAGTAAACGTGGACATAAGTATATAAGTGTTCTCGTATCATTTACTTTAGACGCAAATAGATGATTAGATTGATATCATCATTTATTGTACTCTATAAATTAAACCGTCTGAAATATGTAAGCCTATAACAAGCGACAAAAAGAGTGTCAATCAAGAATGAAATGTAAATGTTGAATTTTACGTATGCACTTGGCTTAAATGTCTCAACTCTCAATATGCAAACTTTGAACGTTTGGTTAACGTCAAGGTCTTAATGAACAAAACCAAAATGGAAGGGGAAAAAACAATTGGGTGGTCTATGAAGATGATTTCCTCTTTAGGAGTTGAATTAACACAGCCTTTCATAATATCAAGAGCTACATGAACATTGTTAGCATGGAATAGCAACAATTAGAGGGAATAAGTTGCAATGATACAAATTGTGCTTTGTAGTTTAGTTACTTTTGCCAAATGAGATGCTTTGTATACAATGTTAAAAGAGCCGGCATAAGCACAAATGTGACATGTTTTTGTAGTTATCAATGTCCTTTCATTGATGTGCTTTGAGTCCTATACTTGATTGGATGTCTTGTTGCCAAGCTTGTGTGCTAAAATAACCTAAATCTTGCTTATTGCACATTCATTGTTAGGAGATAAGAGAACATGGGTCAAAAGCTTGCTTCACAATAGTTCCAAATTGTACGAACTATTTTAACTATTTGAATGGCTAGATAATTTTGGGATGTAATCATTATCTAGAATGACAATAAAATGCAAGTGAAATTATTTATGTTTATTTCGTTTCATATGCGATGATTCATGGAACAACACATTAGATTGTTGGAAATGGATATAATGCAAATTTCGAAGATAAGGTTAGGAGATAAGAGAACATGGGTCAAAAGCTTGCTTCACAGTAGTTCCAAATTGTATTAACTATTTTAACAACACACTAGATTGTTGGAAAGGGGTGCAATGCAAATTTCGAAGATAGGATTAGGAAGGTATGTTGCCATTATGTAAAGGGATATTATAAAATTACTCATTAAATATGATGACCACATTTTAGTCCAATTAGGGTGACATATGTAACACACATGGTTGGGTGCTAGAAAGCAAGAGTATGGCTTTCATTAGCCCAATTTGCCACCCTTCAAATAATATGTGGCTCTCTCTCCAAATCTTGATGATTATTAGGAAATAAGCTAGTATTTTATAGGTTCTCATTGTAGGGATAAGAGAACTTGAGGCACCCTTAGAGAAATGCTACCTTAGATGTCCAAGACTCAATGAATAAGGAGAAGATATTTTGCTTATTTGTTTGACTTTTGCATAACCTTGGGTGTTGCATATTGTAATTTTCTCTATGAAGAATGTATTGTTAGAGTTTTATTACTCTCCCTTTTAATAAACAATGAGTAACCTATTGAATGGCTTGAATTTGCCCTTTGATTGGTCGGAAGATTGATTGTCCCACATTACTGATGCCATTACTATAGTTTACTTTTCAACTCTTGTGGCAAAATACCTCCCTTTCTTGACACCTATTAGGTTTTGATTGGTCTTTTTTCTTTGGGCTACTAGAAATGCTATCTAGTGTGTTTGTTAAAGTGGAAGAAACTCATACATGCTAACATAAAAACAATTTTTATGGAGACTTGAAAATTTTTAAATGTATTATGTTTTTTTTTAAAAATTTTGTATTGTGAAGCCCTAGGACTTGTTACAACTTTTTGTTATTATGGTTCTTGACCTTTCATTGTCGTGACCATTAGGAGAAATATGGACTCCCTTTTTTGTCCCTTAAGGGGTTTTTCTTACCTCTCTCTTTCTAAAAAGAGATTCCAAAATAATATTATAGAAAGAGATCTTCTACAATCAAGTAAATCTCGTATTTGTATTTTCAATAGATTTTACTTATTATTTTATTTCCAAACTGCAAGATAAGTTCACTTTTTCTCAAAATTCTCATAACTAAAAAAATACAATTTTATTTTTTCTAAAAATTGAGCCAATCATTGATACATGACTCTTTAATGTCCTCATGACTTTTCAACATTAAAATATATTAGAATCATTCTCATTCTCGCTTCTTAAAAGGGCACAAGTTAAAAAACGATATAAAATGACGTACACATTATATTTTAAGATTATTTTTTACCCAAAGACACTTTTTTGACTCAAGATTTTCCTTGTAAATTTTCATCTTTTTTGGATAAGTATATATCTATTTATTGGCATTTTTTCATTCTCTCAAAAAGCTCTAGTTTTGTCCCAAATTTTGTGTATTCTTCTCTTTCCCTCCAGAATATGGTTTCTTGCATACGAGTTCTTCTGAAGCAGCATTGAGGAGTAGTTTTGATACCATTTGTTGAAATCAAATAATCTCTATCTACAACACACTCTACCCTGCTACAAGCCATCTTCCTCTTCAAAAATATGCAGTAAGAAATCTCCATCTTCAAGTGATAATGGAGATATCTTTATTTTTTTAATCTCTGTGATGTTATTATTCTTCACAGTCATTGTTCAGTCCTTAAGCATCAATTCATAGAGAGAGAGAGAGGGAGGGAGAGAGAGAGAGAGAGAGAGGAGGGGAGAAGGGGGGGGGGACAGAGAGGACTGTGTGAGATGAACAAAGAAAATAAGTGATAGAGTGACAGATAGTAAATTAGGGCAGAAGATAAGATGATGTTATTGTTTTCCACTAGCCAAGCTTCGGTATGAATGTGTTTAGGGTTTCCTTGATGAATTTTAGTAGAGAGAGAGAGAGAGAGAGAGAGAGAGAGAGAATATTTTGGATGGAATAGAAGATAAGATTTGATACTAATTAGAGGTAGATTAAAAGCCAAGATTACAGGCTGATTAGGGGTTGATTAGGGTCTATCAAGACTTTTTTAACCTCACTAATATACACAGTGTTATTCAACAACAAAATAATGGAGCAGTTTTACACGTTGAGGGGTTTGGGGACTATCAAGTTGAATGGCATCTTGCAGGTGATTTAAAAACATTGAAGTGTATGTTTGGTTTATCAAATGCAGCGAATGTAAAATTTCCATGCATATACTACATGCAAACTAGGAAGAAAGGGAAAGATGGAAAGAAAGAATGGCTTGCTAAGGGAGGACAACAGGGTGCTTTGACATGTGATTAGAAAGTCATGAGAAATGGAATGCTAGTTCGAGTGGATCCAAACTAGCGCCCTATTTTGGAAATACCACTAATAAGGGTTTACTTTTGCACATTGCATTGTTTGGTTTGAATAATTGAGAAGCTAGTATATGAATATATATGCTTTGCATACAAGATGCAGCCCATGTCAGAATCTGATGCTACATGCAAGAAGGTAGAACAAGTCCTCTCTGAAGTTGGATTGCATGGAGGCCAAGTAGAAATAAAAAAGGATGAGAAAAAATCGGGGAAGAGTGGAAATGTTCCTTGTAAACCATGCTTTGGCGGACCTAAGGCTACGAAGTTTTTATCTCCACCTCGAGATGAGGAAGGCAATATACTAGTAAAATAACCAGAGATGTATGAAACATGGAAAAAGTTGCACCTTGCTGTTTCATATTGGAGCAATGGGGGACGAATGAGGATTGCGAACGCAGAAGTGTGGATACACCTAGATAGATTAGTAGCTCTCTTACAGAAGTTGAGGTTTATGGATGGTGATGCCAATGCATTTAAAGAGACAACTGCTAAATTTCATAAGTCCATGGTGAAGGCATGGACTACAAATAGCATAACGCACTACATGGTCAGTATTATCACCATTACAAAAAAAAATCATCATTTCGAATTACTTTGTGTTTCTAATCTCTTTTCTTATGCAGCATATACTTGAAGCACATGGTCCATACTTTGCAGATCAAGGAAGTTTGGCAATATGGTCAACTCAAGGTATGGAAAGATCTCACTGACAAGCTCGCTGTGCTTTTCAAAAGGCAACTGATCATGAAGGTGGCATCAATGATTCCAATTCTATGAGGCAATTATTCCAATGGTGGTATAGGAGACTAGAGATATGATACGAGGAAAAAGAAAAGAAGTCCAAAACATCTCAAGCAGAATCTATAAGTAGGGCAATATATGAAGTGAGAAAAGCAAGATATGAAAACAACACAACTAGACAATGGCACGCAGAATGGTTGGCAACCCAAGAGAGAGATGTCAAAAAATGGAGACCTAGATAAAGATAATGATTTTGATGCATTTAGAGTCCACAAGAGAGCACAAGTACCAAGGATATGACACATCAATACTCATATCTCTAATATGAGATGTCTTATAAATTTTCTTTAAAATTTTGAAGGTTTGTCACTATGTTTTTCAAAGTCGATTTCGAACTATGTTTTTTAATTATGAAAAGTCGATTTTGAAATCCTAAGACAAAGATATGAAAATTTCAAACCTTGGAATATTCACTAGCCTAGAGAGAGAGGGGGGCATGAGGGGGGTGTCAGGAGATAGAGAGAGGTAGGGATGGGGTGGAGAAATGAAATGAAATGATAAATTTAAAATTCATTTACACCACAGTAAGTTTGAAAGTTTCGTATTTAAGTCGTCTCTCCTTTTATTTTTTCCCATTGCTCTTCACTCTACCCTCCACCTTTCTATCCTTCATCATCACAGCCATGGCACGTTCCAAGCTTCCTATCAAAAAGGTGCCTGCGAGAGCAAGAGCTCAACACTCTTCCGAATCTAGTGAGAGTACTGTGAGTGATAAAGATCCCCTGGTGACCGATAATGGTGGCCCTACTGCAGCTAATAATGGTGGCATTACTGTAGCCAACAATGGTGACCCTAGTGTGGTCGATAATGATGGTTCGCCATTGTCCAGAAATGGTGGTCCACATGCTCCAACTACTCCACCTCCCACTACTGCTCTAGCTCGTAATACACACCCTCCAACATATAAGAAGCGAGGATGGAGACGAGGCACAGCTGCGCTACGTGAGATAAGGAAATTCTAGAAGAGTGCCGACTTGATTATTCATAAGGCACCATTCTTTAGGTTGGTGCGAGAAATGCTGCAAGATCTATAGTCAGGGCATCATCGCAAGTTCTTTTCGAGGAACCAGGCAAGGAATGTGGGGCGATGGTCAAGCCAAGCCTTGCTTGCTCTCCAAGAAGCAACTGAAAGCTACTTGATTGATCTAATGAGTGATGGTCAACTTTTAGCCATTCATGCCCGACGTATCACTATTAAGCCCATAGATCTGGTTCTTGTTCGCAGGATCCGCAATAACAAGGATACATTTAATCTTAATGTCAACAATATGCTTTGAGAAGCTACCTTGTAATTGGATCTATGTTTTTAGCTCAGGTTTGGTTGTAGATTGTAAGGAGCTTAGTTTTGGGTTATCTTTCCAGTAGACCTTCAAGTATTTGATAGTAGTGGCATGCAAAATGGAGCTAAATTTTCCCTGGCTCTAGTTGTACTTGGTGCGATGCACTATCTACCATGTATTTCATAGTTTCGCAATGCTAAATCGGATATGTGATATTCTATTTTGACCATGATTTGCATTGTGTGAATTTTCAAGTTTCCAATGTAAGTAGTTTTGTTGAGGATAAATTCAATGTGCAACCACGTACACGTCGGTGATCGGTTGTACATGGGCAGATGCATTATATCTTTATTGTATTTAGTGGTTTGGCAATACTATATTTGATATGCGATATTCCATTTTACCCATGATTTACTTTTTGTGAATTTTTAAGTTTCCAATGCTTCGCGTTGCGAGGTTGACAATACATTTAATCTGCAGTTGCGCACACTCATTGGTGAGTTTTTCTATTATTAGTGCAGTATAATCTAGTCAACACATTTTCAAAAAAAGATTGAACCGTCAAATTTATAAATTGGAATCTGGTGATTCACCCTCATGCTGGGCATTAAAAAAACTCATTTATATTAAAATTTGGCCCCATCAGAAGTCTCTGGGTCACCTGTCCGGAGGCTCGCGTCTAGGGCCCTGAATGTGGGGATTCAGGGCCCCAGACGCGAGCCTTCGGACAGGTGACCCAGAGGCTTCTATTGGGGCCAAATTTTTTTGGGGTGGTTGATATTTTGAGAAGGCTCGTCGCAAGAGTTGGTTTGACAAGCATGTCAAGCAGTGCGACTTTGAACATGGCGATTTAGTGCTCCTCTACTCCGTTAAGGGACATAAAAAGTGAAATTTCGAGGACTTGGACCCTTCAAAGTTCGTGCGATCAGCCGCACAGGCAATGTCGAACTCGAAACCTTAGACAGTGAGGGAATAGGCTTCTTCAATGGCAGTCGTGTCAAGAAGTACTACCCACCCACCCATCCTTTGCACGAGCCCTCGATGTTAGAACTGCCTGTCAAAGTACGAGTGGCCACAATCACTGAGATGGATGACGAGGATGAGGAAGCCGTAAAGCCCGCATACCTCCATATAACGGTCACAGCAAAACAAACCTGCTCTTTCAATGCTTTGATTGATGAGGGAGCAGACTTCAATGTTCTAACTCACGATCATTGGACCAAACTTGGTAGACCACCAATTCAGCCCACGAATGCTAAATTAAGCCCATATGGGGCCCATTCCTACTCACTCCTCGGCATGTGCAAAGTAGCCGTTTCAATCGAGTCTGAGACCGTCGCAATGATTTTTTACGTGTTGCCAAATGCTAAAGCCGCAGGCACAGAGTCGCTACTAGGGCGCACTTTCAAAAAGCAGACTCACTGCAATGTGATTATGAGTCGCAGCACATCCACCTCACAATAGGCAACGTTCGCATTGTCACAGCTTTCAGCAAGGGCTGCGCAACTTCATCACCGTCCACAAAGCCACCGATAGAATTTCCCATGACCAAATCTACGGAGGGGGGTAGTGCACGGCCGCCACCTCTCAGCATTCAGGAATCACAGCCCATAGTAGCAAAACATCAAGCTCAAAAGCCTAGATTTCAATGGAACCCCAAACAGCCGCAACCGTCGCCTAGTAGGCGACACTCCTATCCTCGTAGGACCAAAAACTCTAACCCTAGGAAGCCAAGACGCAGTCACAGAAAGCGACACATGATCAAGCAACGATGGGTCCCTAAAGCCCTCTTACGTGCGCAAGGCTACTATGAGGGAAATACCTGGCTGTGGATCCCTAAGGCCCACATGGCCAAAGGCACCATTCATACATCGCCCTCAAGCTTGAGCAAACCGCGTTCCATAAACCCTCAAAACCACAAGCTGCAGTGCTCTCCTGAACCGCAACCATCTGCCTCACCCATGCCTAGGCCCAAGAGAGTCCCACAAGTCGATCAGCCCAAACCGCAGGCTCCGTCACAAGAGTCATCACTTGCCGAAGTCAATCCGCCTCCCCAACTCCAACCTGAATTTAGCAGCCCGTCCGTCGTGGCTGCTCCTAATCCACTCAACATCCAAGCGGCTCAACCACAAAGTCACGAACCCTCCCAACCGCCCATCTTCGTTGTTAAAAGCTCTTGTTCCGTCAAACCTCAACCACTTGTCGGCCTTACTCCCTCCTATGAACGAAAATCCTTTTTAGCGCTAGCCGCTGACCTCGCTGAGGACACCGGGGATGATGTGGTGGATTGTATTAAAAGGTTAGATGACACTTTCGTGTCACTCGCACTAAGCTACGACCGCTTGGACTTAGGTCTATTAGAAGAACCCTTTGCAACTAAAGTGCAAAATATGCCTTGCTCTTGGGCAACCTTTGAATTTGCATTCGCAAAAGCTCCTCGCTCCGCGGTTGAGTTGATTAACAGCGAAATCTCCAAGGAGCAAGCCATCAAACATCGCCTTATCACGTCATATGATCCACGAACCACTTCTGCTATCATTGACCAAGAAATCACGGAGTTATCACACCTCGCTGATACTAGATCACATTTCTTGAGGCAGTGGTATGCTCTTAGGTTGCAATGGGAAGTTGAAGGATGTCGCATAATGACCAATGCTGAGCAACGCCGCACCATCAAAACAACAGACTATGATCCCACTTACGTCATGCCCACCTCGTATAGAGTGTTAACCACTCTTGGCGGCCGACCCATGGAAGAACACCTCAAAGGACACCCCTACCTCGATCGCTTGTTGACCGAGGAAGAGCTACACATTGCTAGCCGTGTCGACTCTGGTGACTTCCTCACAGATGTTCTCACATACATCACGCACATGGAAATTTGACCCTTTGATTTGGACCACGCAGCTCAATTAGAATACAATCCAAATTTCTATACTTGGCTCCTTCACAAGTAACTCCTACCCCAACATGCCGAAAGCCCTTGACCTTTTGACCCTCAATCCTAGGAAGGATTCTTCTCAAGATGGAAGGGGAGGGGGTAAGGTGAAATGAATCAGATGAGAAATGAATCAAAGGGGATAAATCAAAGTAAAATTAGTGAAAAGCATAAACATGTATTATGAAAAAACGGATGGGTTAGGAAAATGGGCATGAAAACTTTGAAGTAAAGGGCAACAAGTCCAAGTCTAAAAAGGAAAATCTACATGGCTTCTTAATGAATTCATTCAAAAAGAATAGAGTTTTTCTTTTCCAGCAATCAGTGAATTAATATGTGGAAAGTACTAATGAAAATTACGATTTATGGCAGGAGCATAAAATGTCGTAGCAAGACCGCGCCCATCAACTCCCATTCACAAACGAGGAAAGGGAGCAATACCGCATCCATCTAGAGAACCACGCCTTCAGCCAGCTCAAATTTTGAACCATCCACAACATAGAAGTTGTGGTGGCCAAGGAGGAAGCATCTAGGAGGGTGGTTGAACAATGCAACCTCACGAAGTATCTTGAAAAGTTCTCACAGAAGCCAGACCACCTGAAGTGCGTGGAGTTCCTCAGAACGTACAACCAGATCAAGAATGTGGTACTGTGACGGTGGGCAGAGGAGAAGGTGCAAAGTAGGTACAGGTCCGCTTAGACCCAGCCTTGGTGGAGAAGGCTTTGGGGTTGGTACCAAAGACGGAGAGGAAACAAAAAAGGGATGTTTATGCCATGCTTAAAATGAAGAAGGAAGATGTGCTCACAAATGACAACATAAGCATCCAGGATATCCCTGACGCAGAAGCCAGGATGCAAGCCAAGCTGATACATGTGCTCTTTCCCAGCCAGCGCTACAATTCATTGATGCATCGAATTAGCATACCTGTGCTGGAGAATGTAGCTGCCCATACCCTAGACGAAGTGGACTGGAACGGGTATGTGTGAAAAATGATCGACCAGGCAGCCAAAGCGTCGGCCCTAGGAAATGTACCAGCAGGAGGAGAATCACCAGCCTCTAAAGCTACAAAAAGAAAGAAAGCCTCCTTCATCGGGTACGGAGGTATCTTGACTACGCTCGTCCAGGAGGCAGTGAAGGAAGCACAGGATGCGGAAGAAGGAGAATGAGAAATGCCAGAAAGGTCGCCTCCTCACCAGGACAAGGATAGGTCCACCGATAGAACTGAGACAGAGGAAGAAGGGGAGGGACAGACAAGAAAAAAGACAACCAATATGCCCAAGAAGAAGACAACATAGAGAAAGAATAAGGATGATGAAGGCAGAAAGAAGGAGAGAGAAGACTTGGAAAGGGCAAAGAAAGAGTCCCTAAAAGAGGCCAAGGAGAGAGAGAGGACGAAGAGACTGGAGGAAGAGAAGGAAAAAGAAGAATTACAGAAAGTAAAGAAGGCATCCAAATAGAAAGCAGAGGAGAAGAAAAGAAAGGAAAAAGAAGAAAAAGAGAAAAAGAAGGAAGAGCAGAGAAAAGCGGAGGAGGAAAGGAGAAGAAAGTCGGATGAGAAGGAGGAAGAACTAAGAAGGAAGGAGGAAGAGGACCTGGCTGAAGCCACATGCCGGTCCATCAAGCAACAAAGCCGAGTGGATGAATTGGGGAACTGGAGCCCACAGAGAGAAGAAAGGCCAGGATCTAGCACACAGGTGCCAGAGATCGTGCCACCTGTAGTCACAGAGGGCAAGGGCAAGGCCCCAATTCATCCAATTCCTACCCTCCTAGTGCCTTCCATTGAACCCGCCACCATCACCCCTAGCATCCCGACCAGTGCCGACGTGTCAAATTTTGTACTGTGGATGCAATATTTCATCAACAAAGAGATGACCCAGGGACAGAGCACAAGAACCATGGCCAAAGGACAAAAGAGGCCAGCTACTAATGCGAAATCTAGGCAAGAGCCTAAAAGGCAAAAGGTAGAATCCTCAATCTCACCCATCCACACAACGATGATGCCATCGGCTAACTACGACGAGTACGTTGCCGAGCTGCTCTCCCAATTGGAGAAAGCTAAGAAGAAACGCAAGATAGCCATGGGCGAGTTGGCAGCTGAGAATGAATCACTAGCTGTCTTCTAGCTGGATAAAACGAGGATGATAGCCATGCAGCAAAGGGAGATCGCAGATCTCAAACAAGAAATGAAGGCTAAGGATGATAGGGAGGAGCACTGAAGACAACAACTTGAAAATGAGACACAGGAGCTAGTGAAAATGCAAAGAGAGCACAAGCTCCTGATAGTGCAATACCAGGAGCTCGCTACGAAATCTGCTCAGGTTGATTGCTTGTGGCTGAGTTGAATGCCAGAGATGAGGAGAGAAAACAAGACATAAAGGAGTAGTAAGAGGAGATCGAGCGCCTGACAGATCAACTAAGCTCTGAAAAAGAAGAGCAAGAGAGGCTGGTTAGGGAGTTGGAAGACCACGAGTAAAAAGTCATGATACTAACCCTAAAGCAAGGCGAGAGCTTGGAAGAGATGAATAAAAGAGCAGAGTGGGGTGTGCACAATGAAAAGAGGGTGAAGACACTGGCGCGGCGCCTTGCTCTAGTAGAGAAGGAGAAAATCATTGCAGAGAGCAAGGCAAAAGCCACCCAAGTGGCCTTCAGCGCTGCTCAACAAAAATCCTTCCTCGACACCATCCTGGACACCACCCGCTCAGTGCAAGGAGAGTCATTGGAGGTGACGCAAAGAAAGCTCAGCATCGCACGTAGAGCCTTACATGTTGGATTGTAGATGCCACCCCTACTTGCGGAGGTTAGACTGAGCTTGGACGAGAGCAACGAAAATACCTATTGTTGGCCGGCCTAACCCCCGAGGAAATCGACGCCCTCGGATCGGAAGAGGAAGCACCACAGGGAGAACAGCAGGGGGAGGAAGCAGAACTTGAAATCGACATGAATCGATTGAGAGAGGATGTAGTCCCACAACCCCCCTCGCTGCAGTCTCAAGAGCCACCACAAGAGGACCCATCTGCGGAAAGAAAAGCCGCATCTAGGGAAAGACGCAGAAAGCTAGTAGAGGAAGCCAGGAAACAGCTGAGAGCCAAACCAGCCGTGTTGCCGTCCACACCCCTCCCACCATGCCTTGATGATCTCCCCGCGGGATTCCATGTAAAACTGGTGCTGTGGGAAATACAAGAACAAGGAAAGGATCCATTCACCTTTAGTTTTCTCCCACCCAACAGTTTGCGAAGGGTCTTGCCGCTCAAGGTGATGGATGAGGTGATCGCGATCGGTGGCCGGTTGGGGCAAAGATGGCTAGAAGAGCGAGAAAAAACCCCGACCTCTTGGGACATAGAAGGGCTTATTATTACTGGCAGAACAAAGTTTTTGAAGTCCCACACACTGTACAGGGCTACAAAAGCCAACCCTATGGAGGAGGTGAGTATGCGACATCAGTATGCTCGCCTGGATGGCGTTTTGTAACACCCTGCCATTCGAGCGAAACAACCCTACCTACATGGCATACCCTCGAAGGATAGACGTGGATTTTAATGCCACCCTCCACAAGCGGTACAACTTCCCTATTATTTATAACTCTAATGTAGTATCCTTCGAGCATGCCCTTCTCTTTACCTCTGAAAGCCTAGATGATTCTATGACACGCTTTCTTGCGGATTTCTCCTCATGCCCTGACCCCGTCTTTGTAACAACCTGTATTTATCTTAGGTTACTTAAGCTACTCCTTAAGCAGGACCCGACTCCACAAGAGCGCGGCCTACCTCCCCTCTTCTTTGACCCTAACACTATTGACAATTGTGCCATGGCTTGTCTTATGATGAGGATTAGTCTCCTCCCCTCTTTTTGCCTAGCCTTAGAATATATGAATGATAGCCAATTCACTAGGTGCAATCACCCTTTCTTCTCCACCACTTCTCTTCATGTCCGCATGAATCTGAAAGATTACATGCAAAATCGCCAGTTTTTGAGCAAATCTATCTAACCCCCTTCCCCTCCTCATTCCGATGAAGACAATTAGGCCTAGCTGTCATCCCACAACTTATTTTATTTTATTTTATTTTTTAAAAAAGAGAATATTTGAAAGGAAAAGCACACAAGCACTCACTCGTAGAAGCACTTAAACACCACATAGAGCACTATCACTGCACCTAGGGGTCCTCAAGCTAGGCGTGCCTGGTGATCTTGGTCGACCGGCTCCGCTCCTAACCCCCTAGCCCTTTTTGCTTCCCCACTTCATGCTTAGGGCACATCAGGGGCAGGGCATACCTAGGGAGTTAACACTCGCCTATGGTTAGACCTGTCACCCTAAGCCACTTGCACCGCACCTCCCTTAACACAAATGGGGTCCTCAAGTGTGAGACATCACCCAGCTTGCCTGCGGTTAGACCCACCTCCCCATTCCACTAGCACGAGCACACTGCACTACAACAGTAAGGTAGACACTCCCCTTAGGAAGAGCACCGCACCTTCTCCTTTCAGGCATCACAAAGCGGAAAACCACCAACTTCGGAGGCCCCCATCAACCACTTGCTATCCATCCGGCTTCCCCAACAAACATCAGCTTCCACACGCACCTGAATCTACATGTGGCCCTTCCCTTTACACCATCATTGCCCAAGTGCCTACGGCCCTACAACAACACAGAAGTACCATGGGACTGGCACCCGTCTCAGAGGGGAGTAATGTTGACCCCAAGTCGAGATGGCGGAAAATGAAGGAAAAAGCGGAAAAAGCATGGAAGAAGAGCAAAGACATGCAAGCGACCTCTAGAAGCTAAGCCGAGACCAAAGGCGCAATTTTAAATGAAAGGCGCCTCAAAAAACTTGGAAAACTCTTGTAAAAGAGTGCCAGGCTCCCTCCTGTGCCAATTGTAAAATATTAGATGGGCATAGGCTAGAGGCATAAGGCTAGAAGAGGGAAATGGAAAAAAGACCTTGCCACAATGGCCGGTCATGTAAAAAAGGGGATGGGTGCCCATGGGATTTTAGGGTTTGTATATAAAGTTCAAAAAGTGAATGGAAGCTCATTCTTTGGTGTGTGGCTAACAAGTGCTCTCTTCTTCTTCTCTTCTTCTCTTCTTCTTGCTTGTGTGTGCTCTTGAGAGAGGGAGTGTGAGAGTGTGAGGGAGTGAGTGTGTGGGAGTGAGGGATCAAGAGGGTGAAGCTCTTCACCATCTCCTCTTCTCTTCTTCTCTTCTCTTCACTCGCGCACGCGACTATGGAGGATGGAGCTTGGAGATGGAGGAGGCTTGAGGATGCTTGAGCTAGCATCAAGAATCGTGGAGCTACCGAGGTGTGCGAGGGAGGAGGCTACTCACATCGGCATCAAGGTAAGCTCACTACACTCATAGGATCGACAGTGCGTCAGCTAGGTGAGAGATAGCCATTAGAGCTCGCTTGGAATGCTTGAAACAATAAGTGGTCCGTGGGTCTTGCCGGTTGAGCGAAAGTTCCCACATACTTGTTTCACCCAACATAAAGACAATGAAGATGTTGAGCTAGTTGATCACTTCCAAGAGCCTTGGTTAATATGACATATTATATGAGCATGCAACAAAGAGTTCTTTGCAATTGCCATGCAACTTTGATTGTCACACTTCATGATTGCTACCTCTTGATTAGAACAGCATGTTGCCCAAACTCAACCTTTGTCAAAGACAATGCCATTGTGGTATGCTTCTTACTAAATCTAGGGATTTTCTATACAATTGAGCTTGGTTTACAGAGACAATAGAACTCTTGCCTTATGTACATGCTCTCTTGGATGTAGTTACACATACTAGTGGGTTGATTTGATTTACATACTTTGAACACCTGCACTTACCTCTATCAGCAAGATGTCAATTATGTCTATATGCTTCTTAGTTATGTATTGAGCTTCATTACTCTTTGCTCCTTCAATTGTGTATTTGGCAGACTTTGTACTTGATCTACTCACAGAGAAGATAAAGAGAAAGAATGCAGATGCCTCTTGCACTTCTCATGCATTGACTATTAGGGGAAGACATGATAGTAAGGGTGGTAATGACCATCATGCTAGAGACTCATAGAGGTCTTAGTCTCTCGTGAAGTCTCACAGTAAGTTCATTGGTCATAAGTCCTCTCTAACATGTCATTATTGTGGAAAGTAGGGCCATATTTGGTTGCAGTGCCATAAGATGCACGATGATAAGTGCAAAGAGAAAGGCAAGGAAAAAGTAAAGGAAAAGTATGATGATCATAGCATTGTCCCTAATAATTCTAGTGTAAATATTGAAGAGGTAAATGTAGTGTAACCAAAGTTCGTTGATTACTATATCTTAGTAGCTTTCTCTCTTTATGCTTCTCAACTAATTGATGCTTCATCTATATATTCTCAATGTTAGCTACTTGATTCAGGAGCTTCCTTTCATATTATCCATAGGGATTAGTTTCAGTCCTATTGCAGTATGACAGGTTATGTGCAACTGGCGAATCACTTGGCATTGGATATTATTGGAATTATGGATGTAAGCCTATAGTTTCCCTCAAGCACCTCCTTTACTTTGCATAATATATGTGATATACTAGCTTTGACCAAAAGCCTTCTATCTATACTGGGCAATTGGATGATGATGGGTATTATGTAACTTTTGGTGATTCCATATGGAAGATTACTTATGAAAATATTATCTTTGCTTGAGGTGCCAAGGCTGGCATTCTCTATCCTTTATTTGTATCTAACTCTCTTGACTATGTTTTGGTTGTGACTGATATACCACATGTATCTTTATGGCATCGCTGCCTTGGGCACATGTCCTTAAAAGGAATGAAAATACTTACTCGTTTGCAATATCTTTTGTCTCTTGATTACAAATGTTTTGATTCGTATGACTATCATCTTTATGGTAAGCATACACAAAATTCTCATAAGAAGTCTAGCATTACACATATGGGTGAACCTTCTACTTCTGTGCATTATAATGTATGTAGTCCCATGTCCTATTAGTAACTGGGTGGCATAAAGTACTTTGTTACATTCATTTATGATTATTTGCATAAGGTCTATGAATATCATATTAAACAAAAATCAAATGTTTTAACTACCTTTCAATGTTGGCCTACTGCTATTGAGAACCAATCTTGGTATCAATTGAAATGCCTAAGGTCTGTTAATTGGGATGAGTATGCTTCTAAAACATTTGAGAAACTTTGTGATGAGAGGGATATTAAGCATTAGTTAACCGCCCCATACACCCCACCCCAAAATGGTATTGCCAAAGTGCATGAAAAAGACCATTCAAGAAAGAGTATGAAGTATGCTTAGTTAGATAGGTTTAGCTATAGTATTTTTGGGCTGAGTCAGTTACTATTATTATACATTTGATAAACAGATCTCCAAGCACTATGATTGATTGTTAGGTTGCAAAGGAGCTATGGTCTAGAAAACCTCATTCATATGCACATATTGGAGTCTTTGGATGTGAGGCTTTCTGCCATGTACCTAAAGAAAATGCAATAAGCTAGATCCTAAGTCAGTGAAATGCATCTTTCTTGGTTATGGAGATGTAGGTGGGATGCATTATCACCTATGGTATTCGCAGGCTCTTAGAAGATCATCCACAACCATGATATTGTTTTCCATGGGGACTCCTTAATCTGTCATAGTAGTCCTATATATAAAAGATGTTGAGCTTGTCAAGATCTTGACTAATGAGAACCTTATAGATTTTCTCACTTAAAGTCTCTTAATAGAATGTTTTGTCTTCCTTAAGAAGATAATGGGTGGGATGAGATGGCATCTATATTCTTCATCATGTTGTACTTTATGTACATTTGTACTTCGTCACTTTTTTCTTGTTTCCTTCTCACTCAAGGCTTATTCACCTTTAAGTGGGACATTGTTGGGCGTAAAGGCACCAATGGCTATGTTGCCTTGTATTTACTACATATATCGTGACTATATACTTGAAAAGATGTTGAGCTTGTCAAGATCTTGACTAATGAGAATCTTATAGATTTTCTCACTTAAAGTCTCTTAATAGAATGTTTTGTCTTCCTTAAGAAGATAATGGGTGGGATGAGATGGCATCTATATTCTTCATCATGTTGTACTTTATGTACATTTGTACTTCGTCACTTTTTTCTTGTTTCCTTCTCACTCATGGCGTATTCACCTTTAAGTGGGACATTGTTGGGCGTAAAGGCACCAATGCCTATGTTGCCTTGTATTTACTACATATATCGTGACTATATACTTGAAAAGACTACAAGTGGTGGGTACCCATCACTAACACTTTATTCTTTATTCTTTCAGTGTGACTATTGAATAAGGGAAGGTTAATCACACACTATGACTATTGGAGCTCCCATATATTGCGTCTCTCTCTCTCTTGCTCCATCTGGTATAGCTTGCATCTCTCTTGCTTTCGCTTGCTCATGCTTCCACTCAAGCTCCACCTTTTAGCCAAAGCTTTTCATCATTGCTTCAAATATGAAGCACAATTGGTTCCTACATATTATCATGTTTATATGGCATGCCCAATTCTACAAGCATAACCAATAGTTACAAAGAGGCATTAAAGTATCTGCACGATACTTTGAAGAACTAAAGCCATTAACTAACTTTCAAAGAATTGTTGATGTCATCAAGAATATAAAAACATAAATTGAAGTAATAATACATATGTTGTATAGCTCATTTGCAAATTATCATTTTCAAGGATGCAATAAATCACATGTGCCATTTCCAATTTGATATTCACTTGTTGCTTCCTTGTTGTTGCATCAATCATGTTTAACCATGCTTGTGAGTTTTTGCTTAGCACGTGTAATGATTGTGGCATCTAGAATTTGGGCATCCTTCTTGTAAAGTATTAGAAATGAATTAACTTGCAAATCATTGTATAAGTCATTGAGAAGATAAAAGCAACCATTAATGAGAATGGAAAGAAGAATACAAGAAAGTATATATTGCATAGAAAGATTTATTGCAGGGTCTTTGTGACTTGTTTCAAATTCTTCTCTTGAAGTTCATCAAGCACAAATTTACACACAAATGACAAAAAGTAACTACTTAAAAAAGTTTTTAAAAGATGCAAATATAAGTGTGGGGATGATTCTATGTGTAATGGCCCGTAATTGGATTATTTGGAATTTTGAAGTTTGTGAAATTATTTAGTCAATGAAGAACAGTGGACCGGTTGGTCTAGACATCACCTCATGTATGACTTGTCCTAGAATAGATAGTGGATTTTCATTTGTCTCTTACTTCTAATATTTTATTTTTAACTTGCATTTTTACTATGCTATCTTCAAACAAAAATGTATTGTGTTTGTTGATCTCATAGACATAGGTCTTATTAGTAGGATTTTCTAATTCAGTTTGTTTACATTTACACATATTGCCACAATGAATGGTGAGGTGAAGAAGGCTATGCATTTCTACATTTGAGATGACAAGCTTCATGATACTTTATTTGTGCATCATTGCTTCTTGTTACAAGATGTACAGATGAAAGATGAAGGATATATTTTGTAACAACACTAGTCTAGACCAATGGAGTGATGTCATAGTTCAAAGCAATACAAGATGAAGGATATATTTTGTAACAATACTAGTCTAGACCAATGGAGTGATGTCATAGTTCAAAACAATACAAGATGAAGGATATATTTTGTAACAATACTAGTCTAGACCAATGGAGCGATGTCATAGTTCAAAGCAAACGGCCCATTCTACTTCCTTGCAAGATTCTTTCAACTCATAGGATTATAAATAACATATAATCTCTTTGCTTTCAACCATGCCAAGGGAGAGGGTGTAGTTATGAAGAGAGGGCTCACTCATGAACAATTGAAGGTGTAGGTTGCCCTCCAATCATCGCAATCTATGAATAGTTTAAAGAATAAAGCCCTTTTGGAAATGAAACTCACTTGATCATTCCATTGTGTTGGTGGTTATTCAAATAAAAACTCTTTTGCCCTCCGCATCAGGATGTTGAGTTGCTTGTATAATTGGTGCATTGAAGGTTGATATGGCAAGCTCAACATGTGCGAACATTGATGATGGACCGCTTGGCTAGATGGGTCCGCACATCTATACTTAGTATGTCAGTGGTCAGTATGATCCTCGCATGGCTACCTACTAACTTATCACTTATTATATTTAGTTTGGTGAACCTATCTACAGTTGGCATAGCTATAGTGCCAGTCGATAACATAGTCAATTATGCATTGTTTGACTTAGTAATGTAAAAGACAAAAAGATGATGTATTGGCTATCTACAAAGTAGTCATTGATATTAGAAATGCAAAAACTTCACATGTATCTTGGATAGTTTTTGAGAACATGTTTTCAGTAACTACAGAGAAGATTCAACTCAAGTAAGAGTTAAATACTTTGAAGAAAGAGAATATATCTATAAATGAGTATGTTTTAAAAGTGAGAAGTATTGTAGATATCTTAGGAGGTATTGATGCAATGTATAATGATGATGATTTGGTTTCATCTACTTTGGATGGCCTTAATAATGTGAAGGCCTAGAAATCATTTGTCACTTTTGTGTATGTACAAAAGTTGTTTTCAATTTTTGATGAGATAGTCTCTTTCATTATCACCAAAGAAATCAATATGCAGGGTGAATCACCTTAAAGAAGTGATGAAATGATCCAAGCATTTTACTCAAATTTGGAAAGGAGACATGGTAGATCCTCTTTAAGCGGCCACGCTATGGGACATGTTGGTAATAACTTGCAAAATAGGTTAAATCAACAATTTAGTGAAACATTGGTTTCAAGAGGCTATGGAAACTTTAAAGACATGTGGAGCTCTAAAGAAAGAGGTGATGGAAGAAAGAGGTTTTGGAAATTATGGTATTGTTTGTCATTATTGTTCCAAAATAGGTTATATTATATCCCATTGTTATGCTAGGAAGGATGATATCTGCAATGGTAAATTGCAGCAAGGAAACTATGCATCATCTTCATGGAAAAATGAAGACAAAAATAAGTGTTTATTTGTTATACAACATATGATGAATATAATTACAGGGAAGGGAACACATTATGATATATGGTATGTCGATTCAAGTACATGTAATCATATGATCAGTCATGCTGACTAGTTTGGAGAGATGTAGAATTTACGAAATTCACATTATTGTAGATAGGTGATGATTCATGTCACCCGATTTAATATATTGAAAATGTTCCTTTGTCCTTGTATGATGGCCAAACAAAGAGTCTGTCAAATGTATTACATGCTCCATCAATCACATAGAATTTAGTGTCTATTAGCCAAATGGTAGAGCAAGGGTTGCAAGTTTGATTTAATGCAAAAGATTATTGTGTAGAAAACTTTATTGATAAGTGCAAGTTGGTGGCAAAAGGAAATAGAGTTGGCCACATGTTTACTTTAGATATTGGAATTCCTGCTATGAAGGCTACTATATGTATTTTAAAGAAAAAGAAGTTGTTGTAGACATTGAAATATGGCACATACATATTGGACATGCAAATGTATAAAGGTTGAAATTAATGCAGTCCAAAGGGTTGGTTACAGGTTGTCTAATTTTAGAGTTGTAGAATTTCATAAAGTGTATGAAGCATGTCAATTTGGTAAGCAAGCTAGACAACATTTTTCGTATGATAGAGATGTGAGCATAAATATATTTGATGTTATACATATAGACATTTGGGAGTCTACAGAGAACATATCTCTTGGTAGCATTAAAATTTTTTTAATGTTTATTAATGATTGTTTAAAAAAACTATGGGTATATTTTATGAAGGAAAAGAGTGATATATTTAAGCACTTCAAAAATTCCAAGGCTACTATTGAAATAGAAATAGGTAGGGGGAGAGTATCTCTCTAATAAGTTCAATGACTTCTTGAGATCTCATGGGATAAAGAAATAATTTACTTGTAGGTATACATGACACGAGAGCAAAATGGGATTGGAGAAAGGAAAAATAGACATATTGCAAAAGTTGCACGAACATTGATGGCTGAAAAGAATATGCCAAAATATGTTTGGTCAGAAGCTGTTCACACTGCTATTTATATTATACACAAAACTCTCACATCTGCAGAAAGGAAAAATAGACATATTGCAAAAGTTGCACGAGCATTGATGGCTGAAAAGAATATGCCAAAATATGTTTGGTCAGAAGCTGTTCACACTGCTATTTATATTATACACAAAACTCTCACGTCTGCAATTCATGGGATGACACTCAAATAATGCTTTATAAGCAAGAAGCCCAATATATCACACTTGAAAATATTTGGCTATATTACATATATTCATGTGCCAAATGAGCTATAAAAGAAGCTTGATCCAAAGGCTAAAAAATGTACTTTCATAGGATACTCACTCTCTAGAGCAGAAAGGGTATCATTGTTATAATCCTACCACATGTGAGTTCAGAGTGAGTAGGGATGTTATTTTTATGAGATAAGTGATAGGTATGTATCTAGTTGTGATGCATTGGATGATGATCATGATTGTGATAGTTATGTGTAGAAAGAAAATCAAGAATCATGGAGCCTTAGTAGACTAGAAACATCATCTAGTACTACATCTACAGCTAGCTCTTGGTCTTGGAGACTAAGGAGTAGCCCACATCTCCATGTGTATCTACAAGTATTGTAGGTAAAGATAAAGAGAAGAAGAAAGTGTTGAATGATGGTAATGATGCATCTACTAGCCATTTGGGATTTAATGAAGATTCAATTGTTTAGAGACTTTGGATGATGAGCTTGGTACTCCTTCAATCAAGACTCTAGATTTACAAAGAGCATATGGTAATGTAAGAGTTCCACTATGTAATCTAGTGGTAAGTAGGTCTAGTAGGGTCAAATACCTTGCTAAAAGATTTGGTTTTGAAGGTTATGCAGCTGACCATTAAGCTTATATAGTAAAGGTGGTTGAGGATGTTGAGCCCGCTTGTTTTGAGGATGTTATTGGTCATGCTCATTTGGATGCAGCAATGGATGCGGAGACGACTGCATTAGAAGCCAATAAGGCTTGGAATCTAGTACCATTATGTAAGGGAAAGAAAGATATTGGTTGTAGGTGGATTTATAAAATCAAGCATAATGCAGATGGTTCTGTTAGCGGGTATAAGGCTAGGTTGGTTGCAAAAGGCTATGCTCGAATATATGGCATAGATAATGAAGAGGCATTCATCCGAGTTGCTAGAATGGAAACAATTAGATGTGTGATTAATTTGGCAATAGCCAAAGGTTGGATTTTGTAGCAAATGGATGTCAAAAATGCCTTCTTACATGGTGAATTGCAAGAAGAGATGTATATAGAGCAACCATCAAGTTATGAGGATTTAGAGCATTCCATATATGTATGCAAGTTAAGAGAAGGCACCCTATGGATTGAAGCAAGCACCTAGATTATGATATGATAAGATCGGAGAGTATCTCATCAACATTGTTTTTTATATTTCTAATGTTGATCACTCACTTTATGTGAGAAAGGAAGATGTATATTGAGGTAAATGAAGTTCACTTTATATTATGGACTTTTTTATGAGGCAGGTAAGGATATACAAGTGTTTGGATACACAAATGTAGATTGGGATGGTAGCATGTTTGACAAAAGATCTACGAGTAGATTCACATTTTTCCTTGGTAGTACAACAATTATGTGGAGCAGAAAAAAGTAACCTTCAGCTAGTTTATCGAGTAGAGAGACTGAGTACATATGTGTTGCTATGGTAACACCTGAGGTGGTATGGCTACAAAAGTTATTAGGTGATTTGGATGTGCAGGAAGATGGTCCAATTTGTCATTCCACTGTGACAACATGAGCAACATACAGCTAGCTAGGAACCTAGTGTTCCATGCTAGGACAAAACACATTGAGGTGCATTACCACTTTGTGAGAGAGAATATACTTGCAAGAGAGGTTGAATTGGTATATGTCAGCACATAACATCAAATAGCTGACATTTTCACAAAGGCATTGGATTGGGTGCAAAGAGGCTTTGAAAATTTCGAACCTTAGTTTGGGTTATAGAGATACATTTGAGCTTGAGGGGGAGTGTTGAGATGGAAAGCTCAATACATGTGGATGGACTGCCTAGCTAGATGGATTTGCACATCTACACTTAGCATGTTGGTAATCGTTATGATTCTCGCATAGCCACTAACTTATCACTTATTATACTTAGTTTGTTGCACCTACCTATAGTTGACATAGTTATAGCATCAGTTAATTAGTATAGTCAGTTATGCACTATTTGACTTAGTATGCAACTTTCCTTTATGTTGTATCTTATCTATACTTTGTGCACATTGTATTGTGTGTAAAAGAAGAAGGAGAAACCAACAAGAAAACATTTTTACCTCTTAGCTGAGCTTCCTCTTGTATATATGGTGTGTGTTTAACACAGCAGCAAGCAAGTCCCCCGATCATGTGATTCGTGACATTGAGGGCATCCTGAGAAGATGCATCAACCAATCTCATGTGACAGGCAAGGAATATCCTCCATTTCTACATTGAATAATACAAACACTAGTGTTCGTTGCGTGCTTCATGCGTGTAGAACACTATGCCACTTCATTTACAAAGCAACATTGCAAGGGAATCAAAGTTGCCATGTAATATTGCATGGTAACTTTACTTTTTTTCTCTCTATCTTTTCCTTCTCTCTCCCTCTCCTCTTTTTTCCTCTTTTATATTCTCTCTCCCTTTCCTCTTTTTCTTTTTTTCTCCTCTCTTTCCTATTCTTTTCTTCTTTCTCTTCTCTTCTCTCTCTCTCTCTCTCTCTCTCTCTCTCTCTCTCTCTCTCTCTCTCTCCCCTCGTATTTTCTCTTTTCTCTCTCTCCTCTTTTTTTCTTTGCATTTCTCTCTCCTCTTTTCCTCTCTTTTTTCTTTTTCCTTTTTTCTATATTTTTATCTTCTCTTTTTTTATTCCTCTATATGTATTTTTGTCTTTTCTCTTTTCTCTTTTTTCTCTCTCTATGCTTATCTCTCTCCTATTTTTTAGCTCTCTCTCTTATTTTCTTCTCTCTCTCCTATCTCTTTTGCCTTTTTAATTTTCTCCCTTCTCTTTTTTCTTCTCTCTCTCTCTCTCTCTCTCTCTCTCTCTCTCTCTCTCTCTCTCTCTCTCTCTCTCTCTCTCTCTCTCACATAAAGTGCTAGCCAAACTTGCCTAAGATTATGGAAAAAATATCTAGATATATTACTTAATTTGTTAATAGAAACATTGACATTTTATGTTGTTGAAATATACTATTATTAGTAGAGAAAAAATGTTCATAAAAATCTCCCATGTAAAATAAGAATGAAATTAAGCAAATTTCCATAAACTTATGTAAATTGGCAAAACTTGGGTCAATGCAAAGAAATATATATCACTGAATAAATAAATTAGAAGATAGTTATATAGAATTACTTGATGACAATCATTACAATTTAACAACCCAGTATTTGTAGGGAATACTAAAGAAAAAAAAGAAATGTGAACCCTAGGATAGAAATGTGAACCCTAGGATATGATACAATCAAAAGTAGGCAAATTATAGATCAATGATTGGTTTGATAAATCCATTTATAAAAGAAGTAGTATAACCTCTTAACATGATTAAAAACGAATGGCCACTTTTACTCTTAGAAAGTGAATGCAATATTTGGAAATCCTTAGCTATGATACTTTCTATTAAACATTCCAAATCTAGTCCATGCCCCAAATGTGTGATGGAACTAATCAGTATCTCACCTCCCCAAGGCCTCACTGGGGTGCTCACACCCAAGCAAGTTTTTTGTTTATCTATGACCATCTCTAACCAACATCTAGATAGAAAATCACATACAAAAGGTTCCCCCCTATGACAAAGCAAAAACTAGGGTGCTCCAATGTTGATAATGCTTGTGTTATTTCTTAATATCCTTTCATGTTCTATAAGATGCATCCCCTAGGGAAAAGAAGTGCTTTATTTGCTTTCATGTATGTACATCTAATGGAAAGTTAATGAACCATGTGTAAGGATTAGTTAATGAAGTTGATTTTAAGTGTCACACAATATTCATGGCATACCTTGCTTACAAACCTAAAATATATTAGGTGCATGTATAGAAAGTGGGTGAGCACCTCCCCCGTTGGGAGTGCTCAAAGGTTGGGGTGGACCAGATTAGTCGAGTGCTTTCCAACTAATGGAAAATAGAACTAGGGCTTCCTAGGGTCACTGTCTTAGGTCTTGACTAAGCACTGTTTTAGGGGGCTGGAGTCAACATTTTCTCTTATGGGCAGAGGGGTCCAATTGAACTCCCCCTTATGTCTCACTCTTTTTGAACTAAGTGTGGCCATTAGTTTGCTCTTAATCTCAACCAATCACAATGTGATCACCGAGGCTAGGTGTTAGAATGCTATTAGAGACTATTAGGTCTATAAGATCCCTCAAGTTGATCCTTATGGATCGAAGCCAAGCACTTCATTCATGATGTAGACTCAGGGTCATCCACTTGACAAAATCCAAGAATTCTAGTAGAGTTCATATGGCAAAGACTAGAACCAAGGACCCTAAGAGACTATTAAATGTTACCCTAAACCACCCTTTGGTAGGTACATTATTACAAGTGGTATCAAGGCGAGTTAACAAAAATTTCTTGTGAGTGATAAAGAGGTGGAAAACATGGAGGAATAAAAAAAGGACCCAATTTAGCAATTGAAGCTGCACAACAATTCCCATAATCATCGAGATGGTTATGGATTCTCATGGAATGGTTTAGGAAGATGTGAATGCTTGGAAATTATATTTCCTCAGAAAAAAGGCAAGAGTAGAAATTCATAAATGCAAACTCACGATAAGAAACCACCTAGTACAAATGGAACCTAATACATAAGTATAGAAACTCTTAGAGTTAACAGAAGAGGTAGAGTCGAACACTATAAGGAGATTCTTAATACAACAAGGATTAAAATCAAAGTATGTAAAATGAATTAACCCATTAGATACTAGTATCAGAAAAATGTAAATTGGGAAGTAAGTAATGCCTAAGAAGGTGATTCCTCCTCTCACATTTTTCCGGTCATATGCATGATGAGCTACAATAGTTTTGAGAGTAGTTTTGAGAGCTATTTCTTCATGCATTCTATCAAGCAGGAACTCAATGTGGCTTCACCTTGAGAGAGGAGATATTTGGCATGATGGAGCTAATTTTTATCCCTCTGATTTTCAAGTTTGCCCAAGTCCACGCTTGGTCTAATAACATAGGCTAGGGGCTAGCACCTACCTACTAATCAATCCATGCCGACCTCACAAGTAGTATAGAATATGCCTTATGGAGAACTCAATGTGGGCAAAGAGACTTTAGTTCATGTGACTCTTTATGTTTAACAGAAGCCACACAAATCCTATGGTGCACAGAGAAGGAGAAACCATGACCTTAAACCAATGGGTTTATCATTGTGTCACTAAAGTCATCCAACCAAGTCATATAGTTGTGGCTACTCGGTCTTCTATCACTAATTATTACAAGATTGAAGATCTCTTAACTTGTCTAGTGAATATCTAGGGTTGAAGACCATAAGTGATGCTCAATTTATTTCATATGCACATATGTCTGTTTCACAACTAAAGCTATGGATCTATTTTAAATATTTCTATATTATGGATGCCCAAGATGTAAACTTTTGAACCTTGTATATCTACCCTATCTAAATTTTTGTATAACTTTTAGCATGTAAATAAATATAAAACTATTTTTTTTGTTATGTGAAAAAATAAAATCCACAACATAAATCTTACAACTTGATCAAATTAAGCATGTCACGATAAACAATTTGTGTGTGTGTGTGTGTGTGTGTGTGTGTTGTGAAAAAATAAAATCCACAACATAAATCTTACAACTTGATCAAATTAAGCATGTCACGATAAACAATTTGTGTGTGTGCGTGTGCGTGTGCGCGTGCGCGTGCGCATGTGCGTGTGCGTGTGCGTGTGTGCGCGTGCACGTGTGCATGCATGCATGCTATTGTAAATGCTTGGAAATATAATAAACACTTATAAGAGAGGAATCTAGGAAATTGTAAAAATGTTGGAATATGTGATTCCACTCTTATGAAGAGGTAATGCAACTAGCATACTAATCTCCTTTAAAGATGATAATGCTATAATTTAGTCTAAATAAATTACCTTATGCAATGACAAGAAATCTGCTTTATTAGTAGTCACAAGGCTAAGAGGATTTAATCTTTTAGGTACTTCCACCACCCATCAATGTGACAGAAAACCAAGAAAGGAAGTTCCTCTTGAAGAAAGTTAAGCCTCCTAAATTTAATGGAGAAGAAACGAAGGTGGAAACCAATACTGCCTAGATCGACAGCAAATGGAACACTACTTCTCTATTGAAGAAATCAATGCAACTAATCATGTAATGATTGCATGCCTCAAGCTCATAGAGAAGCACACTTGTGGTAGAAGGAGTGATACCATGATAAGGCGATTTCTGAGCCTACTCTAACTTGGGGACAGATCAATGCCATAGTCCAAGGTCAATATCTATCACCTGCCTATCAAACCTTAAAGGTCGATGATTTTTTAAGTCTGAAATAACAAGAGATGACCCTAGAGGCATACTATTCCCATTTTGTGACCCTATAGAAATATGCACCCCGTATGTCCATGAGCCAATAGGTAGCTCAAAGGCTCAATTATCCTCTCAATGGCCAGCTCCAAGCAATGGGGTCTATTGATTTGGAAGATGCTCTAATGAGAGCACATCCATTGATAGCTACTCTCCCTAAGAACAACAAGTTTAACACCCATCAAAATTACAAAAGGTTTTCCTATCCAAAAAGAGCATGTTTGAACCAACAATGTGGGTACTATAATGGAGGTTGTGCTAGTCTTGCCAACAATTGTAATAATAATAATGATAATAATAATCAAGCAAGTTAACCATGGTGCTTTAAATTGGCCACTTTTGAGCTTAATGACCCAATAAGGAAATCAACACCAACACCAACACTCCCCACAACCCTCCAAGAGGAGGGAACTTCAATAATAGACAGCATGGGTGTGGGCGTGGAGCAAGGTGTACTGTGAGGCATGGAGCTGGAGGATGCATGTATGTTATCATAGGTAAAGAGATAGACCCTTCTCTCACAGAACAAGTGGAGAGAGGATTCATCCATGTCATTGTGAATAACCAAGGTGCGGACACTAGTTTTCTATTATCCAAATCGTTGTAACTTTTCAAATCGCTCCTTTTTAGGTTCTTATTGATTATGGAGCCATCCATTCATTTATCTCCCCTAAGTGTGCAAAGAATGTGAGGTGGTTAAGTTTAGAACTAGTTGGAAAGCTTTTGGTAGAACTAGCAAAATGGAAGGAGACCCTCAAAACATAGGCAATCAACAATGTAGAATTTCAACTAGGAGGAGAAACTAAAGAAACTATCAAAACAAACTTTAAAGTCATTCCCTTAGGAGTTTATGACTATCTTTCAAGGATGGGCTTGCTAGTTATTACTCAAGCCAATATACATTGTAGTGAAGGCCGATTAACATTCGTGAATCTCTTCGAGGAAATGGTTCAATCACAAGGGAAACTCGGCAAACCTAGAATCCAACTAACCAAGGCAAGTAAAATTCTAAAAGAAATGAGAAAATTAGTGAGGATGAGGACCAACCTTCGTGGCTAAGTGACTATAATGATATCTTTCCTAAATGATATCTTTCCTAAAGAATTAACTAATTTGTCGCCTAAACAAGAAGTAGACCATGAATTAAGCTTACACTTGGGATAGAACCAAACATAAAAAGACTGTATAATATGTCTATTCCCAAAGCAATCAAACTAAAGGAACAATTGGAGCAACTACTAGACTAGGGGTTCATACGAGCTAGCAATTCACCCTTGGATGCTCCTATTCTCTTCCAAAAGAAAATGGATGGGACCCTCAGACTTTGCATCAATTACAAAGGGATTGAACCAAGTGACCATAAAAAATAAATACCCTATTCCCTAGATCAACAAGTTGCTGGATAGACTACAAGGTGTTATGATCTTCTCAAGGATGGATTTAAGATTTGGATATGTTCAAATTCAGATCAAAGAGGAGGACATTCCAAAAATATCATTCACTATGTATGGCCATTACGAGTTTACAGTAATGTTCTTCGAAGGACTGACCAATGCCCCTACTACCTTTAATAGTTGGGTCTAGGATATTTTTTAAGCTATACCTTGACGAATTTGTCCTCATCTACCTTGATGATATTCTAGCCTATTCGAAGAATGAGGAAGATCATCCAAGGCATCTTTGGATTGTCTTGGAGACTCTTCATGCTAAGACACTCTCTACCAAGAAAAGCAAGTGTGCATTTTTCAAATGAACAATTGAGCATTTAGGTTTATAGTCTCAAAGGAAGGCATATCAATTAAACACTTGGGTTTTATAGTCTCAAATGAGGGCATATCAATTGATCCAGCAAAGATCCAAGATGTCTAGGACTAGCCTCCACCCTAAAGCATCAAAGAAATCCGAGGATTTCTAGGTCTCACATGGTGCTATAGAATCTATATGAAGGATTATTGCTTGATAATTGTGCCTCTTATCGAGCTATTTAAGAAGCAAGTGAAGATGACATGGACACTACAAGAGCATGAAAATTTTGATAAATGAAAAGGAGCCTCATTATTGCCCTTTTCCTATGAGGTCATCACTAATGCTAGCACCATGCCACTTGTGTGCGTTCCTACCCAAGAAGGTTTCCCAACATTTTCACTTTAGCATATCTCACTATGAGGCAAAGGAGATGGATGGAAGTACTCAAGAATTTGATTTTTAAATCAATTACTACCCAAGGAAGGAAAATTTGGTAGTTGATGCTCTTAGTCGAAAAGCCTTCTTGAATTTATTGCTCCTAGAAGAATCAATAAATCAAAGTTTCCTTGCAAGTCTTATCTCCGTGCCTAGCAATCCTATCTTGGAGGCTATTGATTATGGAAGTTCCTAGAGACCATGGATATCTTGCATTAAAGAGAAATGTACAATCACAAGGAAAAAACCTCAAGGACAAAGCCAAGTTCAAAGATTACCATGCAGAAGGAGATCTCTTGTAATATCAGCATAGGTTGTGCATTCTTAATAGTTGGGACCTCAAGAAGAACATCCTATGGGAGGCACATGATAGCACAATAGCTAGATGCCCTGGCTATGCAAAGATACAAAATGCATTAAGGAAGATCTACCATTGGGCTAGGATGAAAGTTGATATATTGAGGGATGTGACCCAATGTTTAAATTACCAAGATTCAAAGTCAAATGGATCAAACTGCCAAGAGAGCTACACCCACTTGATATTCACCATATGAAGTGGGAATATATCAACATGGATTTTCTAGTTGGTCTTCCAACTATGCAAGGAGGGTATGACTCCATCCTAGAAGTTGTTGATATGCTAACAAAAGTAGCACACATCATCCCTATAAAAACTACTTTCAAGGCATCTAACATCGCTAGGTTATTTTTCAAGGAAATTTTTAGACTACATGAACTACCCAAGAGAATAGTTAGTGATAGGAATTCACTTTATACATCAAATTTGTGGACTTATCTCTTGCAAGCTATTGGCACACAATTTGCTTTAGCATAGTCTATCATCCTCAAATTGATAGGCAAATTGAAGGAGTTAACCAAGTTCTAGAAGACATTCTTAGAGTCTATTGTAGTAGGATCCAAAGAGATGGATTGAGTATCTACCACTAGTGGAGTCTGCTTACAACACTTCCAATCAACAAAGCATTGGCATGACTCCTTTTCGAGCGTTCTATGGGCAAGAGTTTCTATCTCCACTAAATTTCTCCAACCCTACCTTGAGGGTCAAAGCATCCAAGATGATGCTAGAAGAGATGGAAGAGACTAAGGTTGTCAACCAAGATATTAAGGCAAACCAGTACAGACAAAAGGCCTATGTAGACCCAAAAAAGACCCCTTGGATTTTCAAAGAGGAGACTTGATTTTAATAAGGTTTGGAAGAAGAAAGATCACTATCTCTTAGAAAATTCAAGAAACTCAATCCAAGATACTATGGACCCTACAAAATTATCTAATGTGTGGGAAGAAGTACTTACAAGATAGAGCTTCCACCTCATCTCAAAGTCTATAATGTATTTCATGTAAGCCTCCTAAAATCCTATATCCCAAACCCTGAGCATGGCCTTGATGACAAACAAATTGTAATGCCAAATCAAGGAGTCCTTTAGGTGGTATAGCTTGAAAGACTACTAGAAGTTAGGGAGAAGGCCCTTAGAAACTGTACTCTCTAGAATACGTCATACAATTTAAATATTTTGTCAAAGAAGATGCAACATGGATTGAGGAGTCCATTCTTTGAAGAGACCACCCTGAGTTTCTCTCAAAATAAGCACATCTCAAGTTCTCTAATGGGAAGAGAATATAATATATCCCATTATTAAATATTTAAATAATTAGTTAAATCTATGGGATTAAATCCATGAGACCAATCAATTTCAAACATGGAAAAAACATTCTTACTACGCACAATCAATGGCCAACAAGTGAATGCAAAGACACAAACCTATCAATATTAAATCATTTTACTTTATTTTAAAAATCAAAGAAAACATAGAGAGATATACAAAAAATCAAAAAGCCTTAGTATAAGGCATAAGAGAGTGGTAATAGGGGGAAAAGGGGGCTGCCTTAAAGGCCGTCATCAGGTAACAATGCCCCCCCACCCCTCTCTTCCCCCCAAATCATGCTCTACCCCCAACTACCACAACCTGGTTCTTTCACCTATAAAATTATTTTTAAAAATATTTAAATAACTTACTTTTTATATCCTTCTTTTTTCCCCTTCACTATAAAAGAAGCTTTCCCCTCTCCAAGAGAAAGGAGAGAAAACAAGAGGTTGTGAGGCTACAGGAAGAGGACAGACAGACAGACAAACAGACATAGAGAGAGAGAGAGAGAGAGAGAGAGAAAGAGAGAGAGAGAGAGAGAGAGAGAGAGAGAGAGAGAGAGAGAGAGAGAGAGAGAGAGAGAGAGAGAGAGAGAGAGAGAGAGAGAGAGTGTGTGTGTGTGTGTGTGTGTGTGTGTGTGTGTTTGTGAAGAGAAAAGAGAGAGAGAGAGAAGAGAAGAAAGAGAGAGAAAAAAAAGAGGAGAGAGAGAGAGAGAAGGCAAATAAAATGAATTGTGCAAGCATGTTTACTCTGCTCCCCCACCACCCCCAATGAGCACACATGATGCAAAGGCCACAGTTCTTTAATGATGCCCCCATGCAAGCGTATGAATGTGGCAAGACCTTTGGATGTGATTGACCTATCTTTAATAGTTGATGTTTCAATCACACATATGAACACTTCAAATAATAATCAAGTGCCCTTCATATTAACATAATTGGTTATTATTTAAGCGATAAAATAAAAATAAACAAAATTATTACTTAATTAGTATAATTGAAACGCTAAGAGATTCTCCAAGAAAAATTTAGCCACATTAAGAAATCATTTTTAAAATAAAAATAGGCTGAAATAATTGCATTTTTAAAGCATTAAGCAATAGTTACAATATGATATTAAAATAATACAATCATCTAAATAACAAAAAAGGAGATTATGAAAAAAAGAAATAACTTGATTAATTAATAGGCTAGAAAAAATAAACATTCCAAAAATTGTAGTTCCAAAAATTATTCATAAATGGCCACATATTGAATGATGCATAAACTAAATTATCTATTTAATAGATTAATCATAAATTGGACTCTAGATTCCTATCAAAAATTTTCCAATAAACTCGACAATTTGAACGTAGGAAAATTTATATGTTTTTTAAAAATCTTAGATTCTATTTAGTAATTCAGAAGAATCATTAAATAGAGGATATGCAATAAGAAAAAATATAATTAGATGTAAAATTATTCATAATAAGATAGTTGAACGAAAAAAATCATCAATTGAAGAAAAGTTAGAAAATAGATTGCTTGAGGAATTTCCAACAAATTTTTGAAATAATGGTAACATAAAAGTAAATAAATTTAAAATTAGGTTTGAAAATATTTTTAAAAATAATATTATTACCACATAAAGTGCTAGCCAAAATTGCCTAAGATTACATAGAAAAATATCATAGAAAAAGATCTAGATATATTACTTAATTTGTTAATGGAAATATTGTTGTTTTACACTGTTGGAAGATACTAATATTAGTTTAGTAAAAAACGTCCATAAAAATCTCCCATGTAAGATAAGAATGAAATTAAGCAAAGGTCCATAAACTTATATAGAGCAAATTGCTAAAACCTGGAACAAGTGAAAGAAACTAAGATTTAATAATCTTGTATTTGTAGGGAATGCTAAATAAATTTAATAAAGGAGTGTGAACCTAGGATATCAAATAATCAAAAGTAGGAAAATTACCCTTCAATGTTCATTTGATAAATCTCTTTATAAAAGAAGTAATATAATCTCTTAACATGACCAAAAAAGAATGGCTGGTTTTATTGTTAGAAAGTGCATACATTGTTTGGAAATCCTTGACTATGATTTTTTCCATGAAACATTCTAAATCTAGTCCATGCCATAGATGATAGACAGAACTAATAACATTCACTCCTCCCCAAGGCCTCACTGGGTCTCTTATACCAGAGTCATTTTTTGTCTACCTCCAAGCGTCTAACTAATGGAGTTTCACATATGGAAGGTTCCCCCTTATGGCAAAGCAAGAACTAGGGAACTCTGGCCAATTTTGGTAATGCTCACTTACCGGTCCTAGGATACAATAGAAATCCATATGAGTGCAATGTGATGGTATCAAAAGCCTAGAGTTTGTTGTGGCAAGGGTGGACCTAGTCCTCTAGCACAAGGGAATTTCTTGTGATAGTTGTAGCTTTGATAAGTGGTATGGGATTTGTACCTATCTCAAATATTATCAAACTACTATTTGAAAAAATAATTGCTTTATTTTCTTTTATATATGTGGATCTAATGGAAAGTGTAATGAACCCAGTGTAAGGATTGATTAATAAAGTTGTTTTTAAATGTCACATAGGGTTCATAGCATACCTTGCTTAGAAAAATAAAATACACTAGTGCATGCATGGGAAGCAAATGAATGCCTCCCCCGTTGGGAGTACTCAAAGGCTAGGTGGACTAGAATAGTTAGGTGGTTTCCAATTGATAAAAATAGGACGAGTGTCAATGGACGACTTCCTAGGGCCACTGTCTTAGATCTTGACTAAGCACCATTTTATTGGGCCAAAGTCGAGACTATGTCTTACGGGCAAAGAGATTGAGTCCTCTCACTCTCTTTGAACCAAGTGCAACCTTTAGTTTGTTCTTAGTCTTAGCCGATTATAGTATGATCATCACAGCTAGATATCAGAATGCTATTAGAGACTATTAGGTCTGTAAGATCCCTCAAGTTGATCCTCATGGGTCGAGGCCAAGTGCTTCATTGCAAGGTAGACTCATGGCTATCTAATTGACAAAATCCAAGAATTCTAGTAGAGTTCAAATGGCGATGATTGGAATCGAACCTTGAATGACTACTAAACATTACCTTAAGCCAATGTTTGGTAGGTACATTATAATGGGTGACCATGAGATGTACACGAAGGTAGATATAGTGGCAATAAACTACTCAATACATGAAATTTAAGCTTCTCTAGCATATTCTTTATAATGCAATTCAAAGAGTTCGCTAAAAATTCGAAATTTCATTTGGAGTACTTGTGTTTGCACGTGCACTTTATCCTTTGGGTTTTTTAAATCAATATGATGGGTGTTGGTAACATTACTATGAAGTAATACTACCTAGCTTGCTTCCAAATGGTGTATAATATTCCTTGAAACAAGTAATACTACCTTGCTTGCTTTCAAACAATGTACAATATTATGTGAATCAGTATTGCACACTTTAAAGTGATCCACTTTGAGCACTTTCTTTTCCTTGAACCTCTTATGTTTCTTGAGGAAGCATATCAAAACTATGCTAGTTCCTTGTCATGCATGCAACATATCCAAACAAAGACATTAAGTCATGCAAATCACCAATCCAAGGAAGCATATTCATCCATCTTTATAGCTACTTGCACTTCTTTTCTTTGAATATGTGTACTAACTTTATCTATTGGAAGTAAGGATGAATATTTGAACCTTTTCCCTCTTATAACAAGAACGCAAAATGAGGATTGGCTTGAACCCAAAAATAGGGTGATGGGTTTTCTCTGCAACTAGTGATTATTATACCTTTTATCCACTACAACATTTATTTCTTTTACAAGTTTCAACCCACCCCTTTATCCTTTTTATTGAGAGTATTCACAGCTTGTTGGGTGTTTGTTGGTAGTAGCCTAATTTTAGATACACACTTTCATGGTCATCCATATCCTATTCTCAAACTACACGCTTGATTGATTCAATATCCTTAATTTGTCCCTCATCAATGTTCCTACATTTCATGGCAACCTTGGTATCTCCCTCATTTGCGACATCACCCTCATTGGCATCACTCACTCCATAATGCCCCTAATTAGCAAATTACATCCCTAATTGTAGCTGATTCTCCCTTGCTACTCACCTTTTCATCAATCTATCCAAGGGACCCTTGATTGCATCAACATCACAAGGCTACAATAATCTCTCTCTATCAAGTGTAGGGCCCTCTTGGGATTGCAATCAATCAATAGTGCACCTCAATTGACTTGCTTTTATTTATCCTTTCATCACGAATGTGATATCATAAAATCCCTTTGGCCTATAAATTTTTATAAAAGTAGCACAACACATTTCTTGAGAAGGGAGTTTTTGGAAAAGAAATGCAATGCATTGCATCCTTTTACCAATTCCAAGTTTCTTTTTTTCTTTCTTATTTGTTTCTTCCCTTATGAGCAATAACATTTTCTACAATTTCCTACCCAACATCTTGAAAGAAGTGATATCATTAGGAGAGGATGTGCTACATTTAAGATTTGTACAATTTGTTACATCAACAATCTCTCTCTTGTGAGATATTTTTTGTTCTCTAAATTGTCAATTGTTGCCTTGGAACTTCATATACCACCAGCCAACCTAATTAACACTCCACATTATTAAAATGCTTCAATACCCTTGGGGCTATTTGTGCTCTCCCTATAGTTGTTGCATCCTCTGACCTTCTACAGGCTTAGGTGAGCCCTTGCTAGTGGTACTTTGCCTTCTACAGGCTTAGGAGAGTTGCTATTAGTGGTGCTTTGCCTCTTCTCTATGCTTTTACTGGATTTGACTTCTAGGGGCTTAGAATCCTTTTTTTTCCATCCTTTTGGTAGGGGTTTTAGTCTTTCCTTTCCTTTCTTTCCTTCTTATGGAGTCTCTCTTGATTTCACATTTTTAGCATTTTCCTTTTAGATGGCCTCTAGTTCTACCCTTTGAGTCTCCTCAGCTCTTCTCTTCTTGTCCTCTTTATCTTTCTTTTGTCTTTTTTTTTTGCAATATTCTCTTCTTTGTCTTTGTTGGTTGGCCTCACTCCTTGCTAGTTGGCTTTGCTTAGTAGTTAAATTGGAGGCTCTCTTGCAGGCTTCCCTATGCATTGCAAGTTTTCTTTGGGTTTCCTCATACAATTTTGGTATTTCATCTAGTGCCTTCTGAAGTCACAAGTATTTTTCATCAGTGGGATTTGGTTTTTGGGCTTTGGGTTAGAAGAAGTCTCTTCCATGGTCACTTTCCCTTTGATTTTTGAATGTTCCTCATGCACCGATGAGGTGGTTATTCTCTCTTCTCCTTCTAGGATTGGTTCTCTTAGTGCTTGCGGTTTGTTAATATCTTCCTTAATGATGGCCATCATGATATCTTTGAATCCCACCATAGTAGCCTTCCTAGTCACTCTTTTCCTTGTTGTTCTCTTGCTTATCATTGGGATGTCCTCTAAATCTTCAGTTGCTCGAGCCTCCAAGCTCAAGGTCTTTGCTACACCATGGATGCTATTCTATGTGTAGGCATTAAAGTCCTAGTTCCCAATGTTGAATGTTACCCCTCCAACAATCCTAAGTCGATCCTATTTATTATAGAGTTGTACTTTGTACTAGAGAATAGGGTGTGAATTAGTTAGGCCTACATGTTTAGAGATGGTTTGAGAATGGCTTCAATCTTGACCTCTTTATTAGTGGCTTCCTATTTTGATAGCCCTAATGTGGTAAAGGCATCCACGTTAGCTACCTTTTCTATCCTTTCTTGCAAGTTTAGCACTCTTTCCACCACCTATACTTTTAAGGGTACTTCCATTTGGTGTAGCTCTTCTCTCTTGTCCTCACAACAACCTTCCCTATTTGTTTAGAGTGGTCATAGCTTGTTAGTTACTTGGTACACTTGGCACAATCTACTTTCTCTTTGAATTTTTCCAAATACTTATGTATGGCATATTGCTCTACTAGTTCCTTTGCCATTGATTCTCAAGTTGCAATCTTGTTAAGGTTTTAAATTTGTCGATAGCACAAGTGTAGTTGCTTCCTCATTTCCATGTTTAGGTTTTATATTGCTTGCTCCTCCTTGCTAAAAGGAACCTATGGTTTGCTATGTCTTTCGAATGTGATCTTATCACTAGCTTTTGCCTTTTTGGGGTACCTACACACTAAACACTAGGGTGCAAGAAGCTTAAAGATTATTTGACTTTCTACCCCTATATTGTGTAGTGCCTTCTTAAATTCTTTTCTCATTCATCATAATATACCTGGTTGTTGATAATTCACAATTACTATTTCATCACTCTTTGGCCCCCTCTTCTGCCATGAAAGGTGGCATTTAATATTTCTTCACAATTAATATTTTCGCTCTTTGGCCCACTCTTCTACTCTGAAAGATTGAAATGTTTTCCAGTATTGAGTGTGACCAGTTGGTGAACAATGGAACATTCCATGATGCTTCTTTTACATCCAAATGATAATGCATGGAACAAAATATTATTTATATACAAATAGAATTTGCTAAGACCCTTTTTGGGTGTAGCAAAATGTGGTCCTCTAAGGGTCTATTATGGGTCAAAGCAAGCACCCAAAAAGGTGTAGGTGCTCATTGAGTGAACCGCTTCTACAAGAAAGGGGATTCTAATCTTGCCAATTGATCCAAATCATCCAAGTCTTTTGGTGTGGTGTCTAGACAACTAGGTTTGAAAAAAGTAATTGAGTAACCTTTGAGAGATTTTTCTCCAAATATTTGTGTTGTTATTAACTCTTTTGTTATGACGATATTCTTAGTGAATATAAATCCATACCTTCTCTTGAGTATGGGAGAGTTTTAATCGCTTCAACTATTTTATCATCTAGAAGACCTAGGTTCATCCATCTGTAGCTAGTGGCAGATAAGGTGAAATCCTTATCAAGAATTTAGTGCTTATGACCATAGTTTCACTAGTGTTGATAGCCATGTCGACAACTAGCTCCAAGATCAAAAGTCTTTTATATGATGGGTGCAACCATTAGTAACACATACCTAATGGTTATGTTTAGTTGACACCTTTGGAGGTATTGTTTATGGATGTACAACCAGATTTTCCACATTACATGTGATTGATGTCTCCTTTAATTGTTGTTATTTATTGTCATCCTTAGTGAGGGATTTGTGGGCTTCGATGGTTGCGACTTTGGTGGGCTTCAGCATCGTAAAGATGTAGGTATCGAAGATTGAGAAGAGCAAGAGAAAGAGGTCATTTACCAATGGATTCTCATGGCTCTTCTCTTTGCACTTGAGCTTGCTGGATGTTAGTGAAGTAACAAATGGTCGCTTTGTTGGTGTTGCTTGTTATTGCGTAGTTGAGACCTCATCAATCAACAACTGGGGGTTTCTAAGGTTCCAAATTATTATGCCACTACATTGATTGTGGTGGGAGTACCTACTTTTGTTTTGCTTTTAAGCTAGTAATGAATTGTATAGAGTTTGTTTGCACAATAGGTTCTTTCTTTTTATAGATAAACATAGTTTTAATTACTTCTTTTATGTTAGGTTTTAGGTTTTTCACCTGTGATGTATTAGCTTGTTGTATTAGTTGTTGTTATGGTAGAGACAGCTGAGCCATTAATGAGGGTGTCAATGTAAGTCTGAAAGAAATATATGTTCCTTGAAATTTATATAGCCAAATGAATCCATTCCCTACATAGTACCCTTGACCTTGCAATAAGGCCTTGGAAGCCCATAGTGGCTTGGTGTTGATACTTCTCATGTAACTTGGGCATATTGGTCTTGATTGTAGGAGGTAGACCCCATTGGTTGCTTTGTAACAGGGATAGCCTCATTACTTTTGTATCCAGTCTTGGAAATGCACTTCTCCTAGGTTATTTTTGGTTTTGACACCTTTTTCACTCGTTACTGGTGGTCCTTTTGCACTTAAAGTAATCCCCTAAGCAAGGTTGTAGAAGCAAGGTTGCCCTTGCTAAAAGCCATGATGATTTTCCCATTGGGTAGGGCTAAGTATATATGTTGCATCATAAACGTTTCACTTGGCTTATCGCTTTGAATGTTCCACCCAAAGAGTCTCTTTCTCAACTTACTCTGCATTTAGTAGCACGTAGAAAATTGTGGGGAGGCTTTAAGTCTCAATGGTCAACATCACCTTGCACGTCCCTAGCAAGGTGTAAGATGTGCCACCATAAAATCAACATCACCTTGCACTTCCTAAGTAAGATGTATGGTGTACCTTTATATGGCTTGGATGTAAAGAGGCACATGGATCTTATGTATAGCCTTTTAGGAGTTTGCTTTCAAATATGTTCCTTGAGAGAATTTTACACATGGTAATGTGTTGAGGATATCATAGTCTCCAAATCTATATTTCATTCACTATTTTCTTTTGTTTTGGTTTGTGACACCAATGCTTGTATTTTCTTTTGTTTTGTAATGATATTCATGTTTTCAACATTTAGAATTGGTACTAACATATGATTTATAGTACGAAGTGTGTGAAATGCTCTTTGGTTAACTTCTCCCCCCCTCCCCAACCCCAACAAGGGGCTTGATTAGCCACCTTTGGCTTAAAAGTGATGAAGAGATTTGATTCCTCGGCTCACTTAGTAATCTATGCTCAAGATGACAATGGTTTTCTAGATGTCCTTCGAGACTACTTTTATTGCTATTGCCTATTATGTCTTCTTAATATATGCATAACATCATGTACTATCAGATGGAGCAATGTGCAAATAGGTACATGGTATAACAAAAAATGTCTAACATAATGTGAATCCTGTGTAATCTACTAGTCACATGCATCTCTCCTTGAATCACTTGTCTAGTAAAGGTTGGGTTGTTATGTCACATGATAGTTCATACTTCCTCATAGCCACCAACATTCTAAGGAAAGTAGGAGCTATGTATGGTGGATCATACTTGGATGTCTTTATGGTAGTCCACTCTTTAGCATTGGTCATGAGTTGAAATACTTTCTGCTCAAATGAAGCTCTAAGATCCTATTTATGGGAATGTTTTGTGTATGTGAGGATGGGCTTAGTGAAAGAAGGGTTGAATTTAGGGTAAGAGGAAAGTATGCATATAAACCACCCATAATGTATTTTTTACCAAGCTTAATAATCAAGTCTCTCTTTTTTTTTAAGATTTTAAAGGTTTTCTTAGGTATGGATAAAGCATAGGCATGTAATTGCCGCATGATGGTGAGAGGGTGAGGAGGGGTGTTAGAGCTATTGAGAGTATAGGCATATGATCCCTCCTTATGCAAGAGTGGATAAGGGCAGGCAAGTGTGAATGATCCTAAGGGGAAGGGAAAACCCTAACCCTAGCCAATTGGGGCTATATAAATAGCCCATGGGTCTACATCAACCTTTGAGTGAGAGTGACCCAAGTTGTACTTTCATGAGCAACTGAATAAGCAAAACTTGTTCTTGTGAGCTCTTCTCTCCCTCTTGTACGCACTTCAATCTTGGCTTCCACTTTGATTTTCCACGAGAGCCACGTGGAGAGCAGTAGGGGATCGAGTGAATATGTCGAATTGATAGCATGTGAAAAGATGCATGGCCATTTTTGATTGAATTGCATTATCATCATAAATATCCAGGAAGCATGTACCACAAATGTCTTGGAGAGGAGCAATGGGGGAAGCATCGACAATAGTGTGGAAGTCCAAGGGAGAAGGCATGGGAAGCGTGGGATGTATGTGGATAACGAAGTGTGGTTGGTGGATTGGTTGCATGGTTTCTTATTGTGTGATGTGTTTTGATTTCCTTTCCCACCAAGAAAAACAAAGATAAAGAAGAAGATGGGTATCAAAGAAGAAAGATAAAGCTAAAGACTTGCTCAAGTAGATCATGGTTCTTCTTCACGAGGATGCTTCACACTTAAGTGTCGAAAGAATGATAACCATTGAATATGCACAAATAAAGACATCAAAATTTGCTCGTGATAGAAACATCATTTTTATAGTGACTCATTGCAATTGCAATTCTTGTCAAAAACCATATATACAACAATGTAAAAGCATGGGCCCAAAGCTCATTAAATATTGTGATAGGAAAAGGAAGATCAATACCTTTTGTTTGATTCCACAAATTGAAGGGTCTCCAAGACCTTAGTCCAATGTATGCATTTTCAATATCATGATGTAAGAAAAGGAAAAGATGGTTTTGTGTGATGGGAGTTGAGGAGGTGGGTTATTGAGTTGGTTACAAGCTCTCTCTTCCTTTATCTTCTCTCCTCGTGATTACTTTCCCTCTCTCCCACTTTGGTATAACTCTCACTTCCTGTTCTTGTTTCTTTATCTATTGTCCCATTGCAATATCTAATTGGAGAGTGGAAAAGAGTAAGAGAGTGAGGATATGACATTGCTATAACTCTTGTGTGCCTTTCTCTCGTGTGTTTTGAGTGATGGTTTCTTTGTGAGATGGGTGTGTTTTCTTACATGTGTTGTGGCCAACGAGTGTACTTACAATCTCTTCTATGTCAATTTGAGGTTCATTTTGGTGCCATGGCAAGGTGATCTTCATTGGTGCACTAGTCAAGAAAGAGGTAACCACAAGATTTGCAAGAAAAAAAAATTGCATCCATCAAAGAGAAGATCTTCAAGTTGGTTTGCAACCTCAAGAAGAAGAGGTTTTCAAGAATCTAGAAGGGGCTTGATTCAACTATGAGTTCAATACATAAAGATGATGAAAAAGATGAAAGGACTTACGGAGAGGCGAGGTCTTCTTGAAGTTGTTCAAGCTCTTGCTACATATTGCCCATGTTCACCATGGTTGATGCATTGTTAACTAGAAATATCCCAAGGTTATGGGGCACTAGAGACATTGGGACACTCTAACCCTTGTGCCTCTTGATCAAACAATGATAGCAACTCCAAGTAGGGGTGATCTCTTTTGTCAACTGTTGTTGCTTCTCATCACTCCTGCTCCTCCTTTCCATGGATGTATTCTTTTCACCTCATATTTCCCTCGCCAACCAAGTCACATCCAATCCATCAAACACCAATCATTCCATTGCCCCTAGCCAACCCACACTTTCTATGCCCTCTACCCTTGTCTACAACACTATCACCAATGCTTCGCCCATTGCTCCTCTTGACCATATTTGTGGCACACGTTCCCTAGATGTTCGTGATGGTAATGAAGTTCAATCAAAAATGCCTTGATGCCTTGCCACATGGCATCAATTTAGTGTTTTCTCAATCCCTTGCTACTCTACTCACCTCATCCTCTCACCATCATGTGACACTTACATGCCTCTCCTTTATCCATACCCAAGAAAACCATCTTCTTTTATTTAAAGAGCCTTGATTATTAACCTTTCTAACAAATACATTGTCGGTGATTTATAAGCATATCTTCCTCTTATTCTAAATTCAATTCTTCTTTCACTAAGACCATCCTCACACACACACAACCCATTCCATAAATGTCATCTTTTCAATTTCCATTCTTTTGCCACTAATAAAACTACCTTCCTTTCCCTTTTCAATATACATTTTTCTGAGTGGGAGATCTCCAATGTAATACCCTTTGCAAGGCTGTACTTTATTTTTTATATGTTTTCGAATTCTATTTTAATGCTCCACAACACAGTTTCTTTTGAACTCATATTAAGTGTGATATCCCTCCTTGTGTCCAAATTCATGGAAAACCCTACCTTTTGTGTTTTTGTGATATGTTTTTATATCATGTACTTTACTTAGGCTACATGACCTGATTGTGCTATTTGTTTTGGTGAGATGTGTTTTGGTTTCCTTTCTCTCCAAGCAAAATAAAGGCAATTTAGATTGGAAGACGAATACCAAAGAAGGTGAAGATAAAGACTTGCTCGAGCTAATCATCATTCTTCCTCACTTTGTTCGTGGGGCCACTTTACACTTGAGTGCCAAAGGAATGACAACCACCAAGTATGTGCAAAAATGAAGGCATCAAAAATTACTCATAGTAGAAACATTCTTTGTATAGTGACTCATTGCAATTGTAATTCTTGTCAAAATAATATATGAAGCAATGTGAAAGCATGGACCCAAATGTCATAAAATATTGTGATACGAAAATGAAGGTTAAGACCTTTTGTTTCATTCCATAAATTAAAGGGTTTTCAAAACTTGTCTAAAGTCTGAATTTTCAATATCATAATGTCAGAAGAGGAAAAATGTGGTTTTGTGCTGTGGAATTTGAGGTGGTGGGTTATTGAGTTGGTCACAACCTCTCTCTTCCTTTTATCTTCTCTCCTCGGTTCCTTTCCCTCTCTTGAAATAACTGCAATCTTCCTTGGCCCCTCTCAAGCACTGCTGATCTTTTTAATTAGCATTGTCATTTGTTCTCCTCTTTCTCTCAATCCTGAATTGCAGTCGTTTTGTTCTTCTATTGTACTAATTAGGTGCACCTAAAAATATTATACATACCCTAAAATTAATGTCAATGACACTCATGGTACAAAGGCAACCATTTGGAACACTAGCCACTTTATTGGCTCAATGACAAGGGCTTTGCATTACCTTGGCCTTATAAGGCCCTTGCAATGGTGGATGCTGCACTGTTACAAAATTCAGAGGCATATCCTCAATTACTACATGACACATGATGACTCCATTTTTCAAACTAAACGCTGATTATTAGAACATAGTATTCATATATAAGCTTCAAGCTTTTTTTGGACAATGACGAATTATCACAGTCAATACGTCGTCCAGAGGTAAGACCTAACTCACTCACAACATGGTAGAAGAACAGCAAGCCTAGCTAAGAGCAAGACAAAGAGACTACGATAAAGACGCCAAGCTGTCCAAGATATGGGATACTAAAGGTCAACAATTTTGAATTGAAATTTTTCAAAACAGTATCCATACATGGAAAATTAATTATTCTTCATGCAATACTTCAAGCACAGAGCAACTGCATTTATTTGCTACTTTCACATCTATTAGAAAATACACAGATCTTTGGATGCAATCAAGGGAACGAATTATCCAGTGTTCACTTTTAAGTGACCATATGATACAATAAATTCCACTGCCACTTAATTTTCCTCTCTAGCAAATGGCTGAGGAGCATTGCAACCATTAATATAATGTTACATGCAAGTTTACAAGGTAGACTGGACTATCAAACCATACATTCTATTATGAAGGGAATAATCCACTTACTTCTAAAAAGTGGTCACAGGAAACACCTATTGAAGGTTCCAGAACTGATAACATTAAGTCACCTCACAACAGAATGGAACTAAGATTGAGTTGTCCACTTGAAGAGCTTATCTGTGTGATCTCCAAGCTACAGATCTATCACCTTCAAGTCCTCCTGTAAGAAAGCTTCTGTGACTGCACAAATCCAGTAAAAATGTTTATGCTAGTAAGTTCTGTGTTCAGCACTGATACCATGGAGGGACATGAAATTTGGCCATGAAAGTACAAGCAAGCAAAGAGAAGTCCTTAGCCAAACTTCGAGCAAATACTCACTGCCACTCTATCCCTACAAAAGTAAAAATAAAACAAGCTGGAGGACCCCACTGACATTGCAATAAAGTGACCCTCAAAGGCCAGAAATAAGCCTTCCTAAGAAACATGCAGAACACAAATCTTGCCGAACAACACTAAACAAATCGAGCTTTGTGACACAGCTTCAAAAATACGTTTCTCCAAGTAGGCTTATACTCATGACTTATTAGGCTGTCACCCACTACATATAACCACAGCAACTTGACCACTATATTTCTCACATTTCTGAATACAAACAAATACTACAGCTTATATCTTCAACCATTGCAATCCATTGATCGAGGTTTTGAAGCTGAAAATTTTTCAAATGTGTATATATGACAAATCGCCTGGACTCGGGCATTTTTGGCATTCTGTCTTACAGAACAAACCTCATGTTACTAGGCTTGCCACTTGGAGAATGAGCCAAGCCATGCACAACTCTTGCCACATATATGGTCAATCACCTTGACTTAGGACATTTGCGGCATTCTGTCTTATAGAACAAACCTCATGTTACTAGACTTGGTGCATGAGCCATACACAATTTTTGCCACTTCTAAGAACCCATATTACTCAAAAACATTCTCATGACTTGAGCATATGAGAGCTGCTGATGAATGACTGGATCATATTTGTGGACTCAAACCAAGTAGTCTGCAATTGGCTGTAGAGAGTAACAGCCCTCATGTTTGACGGAGCCTCATATATGAGCTAGATTTTCTCCCACACCTCAGAAGATGTCCCACAAGAGGTGACCTCCCGTAGGACTTCCTTCCAGAGACACTAAAGAAGCAGTAAGTATGCTTTGGTATCATTTCTATCCCAGTCTAGGACTGCTTCCTCAAAGTTCTCTCCACCCCAATCGAATGGAAAAGATGGGTCATCAAGGACGAGAGTTAGAACTTGAAACAATATAACAGAGGTACTTCTGCACAAGCCAAGCTTTCACTGCACTCCAAGTTAGATGGTCAGGGCCTTTGAAGCTTCTCATCTGTGTTACAGCATGGAGGAGCCACTGATAGACAACGGTTTTAGAGAGAATAAGTGGGTTACTAAACCCAAAAATGCAGGTTCAACAGTTCAAACAAGAGATACTAGTTCAAATCGAGAGAGAGGAACAGTATGTGAAGTGAGTGTAGCTAATGGAGGCACCAAAACTAGCATCCATGAACCTTTCCTCAGGTGTGTTAAGTAGGTCAGAAAACCACAATTTAAAAAATCATAAAAGACAAGTAATTAATGGCAAACAAAAGTGGTCTACACAAAGGTGAAAAACAGCTACATAAAATACGGAACGTCAAGTGCTGAGTCCGACCATGGCAGGGCTGATCAAATCCCAAGGTATAACTGTAAAATGCAGGGACCAGGATACAGCAGGGCAGAAATCAGTCAAACAGCAGCTGACAGATGTCAGGCAACCAGGAAATGATGCACCCAGGCAGCCGAATAGTAGCAAGAGTAAAACACAAGGTTTGAACAGATGAGCAAGGTGTAGTAGACCTGAAACAGCAGTCAACAACAGCAGAAGGAAGCAAAATCAAGATGCTTGGGCTCTTATACCATGTCAGACAGACATGGAGCAACAAAAGAAAATGCTGAAGCTGCTGTATAGACAGTGAACTGAACAAAAGAACAAAAATGCATGAACTCCAGAAATAGAACCCATATACCAAAGCATGAGAATGCGCACAACCACAGGTTGTGGGCGACCAGCCGAGTGCTCCCAGAATTCCTCTCTCTAGCAGGATGTTGTGTGCATGAATGACTCCAAGTACACAGAGGAGATAAAGTCTATAAAAAGGCTGAGAAGGAGCCACAAGAGAATTAGGTCAACCAACAACTGAAAGGGCCAAACATGCAGGTCAGCCAGGGGGGGAAATGACCCACCCATACAGTAGCTTATACGCCTATCCATTGCAATAAAAGTCCTTTCACATTTCTCATTCCACTGACATACCCCTCTTGAAACATTGGAAGCAACCCCGGTTGCATGTAATTAAGATCCAAGATAGCATACCAATTGACAAATACGTATGGACAAGCAACTAAGCAACACTACATGTACTGCCAATATCCAATTATCAAAATGGTAGTCACTAAACTAATAAACAACCAAGCACAATTGTACAAACACAAGCGTCCACAACACTAAGCATAGAAGTCTCAAAACTCAAATATTGTCACACAACATGGTGTAGGGAATCTGAAAGATCTCCAAGCAACCTCTGCATATCTGAGCAAATTTGCACCAAGTAGAAACACCGCCCTCTTCCCTTGAGCATCGAGCAATTCTTCAAAACTACACTGTGTTGTACCTATTTCAGCCCCAACTAGGGCAGCTTAACTGAACTTCTTTCAGCCCCAAGAAAGGTGGGTTCCAGCTGAAATGTGCAACAGCTAAGGTGAATCTGTGAAGTCATCATCTTCTAAATCAATCCCTCTTTGTCTCATCCATTTACTAGCTGCTCAACACATAAACAATGACCTTTCTTACGATAAAACTAATGGACACCCAAACAGTCCCACTTTGTTCCCCATGCTTTTGCTGTTTCTCACACAAATAATTACTCTTTACACCACAATACGATTCAATTATCCTCTGATCAGTTAGTTCCTTTTTAACCTTAATACATTTGCCATCAGTTGCTCCAATCAACCATGGATTCGCGTGACAAAAATTGATGGGAAACTTCATGCATGCTCTTAAACATCTGACATGGTGCCCCAGATAGTACCAAACCAGAATTTACAAAACCCATTATCATACAGGACCAACCCCAGTAACTTGCATACCAAAGTGTGTTGCAGTGACTCCTAACTATCCAGACATACCAATTTGCCTTCCCTGCTGCACAGAAGTGTTACCATGCCTGGAATTACCCAGTCTGCGTTACACCCCAAGCATATTCCCTGGCAAACCTTGTGCAACAGGCTGAAAGCAAACAGATTGATCCCCCTTGCATTTTAAGAGTTACCCAAGGTACTACCGACTATAACCTGAAAAGCTGCACCCTTGCCAAAGTACCCTGAAAGTGCCAAAGGATGTGGAATAATCAGCTGTCCAAGTTGTGCATGCTGAAAACTTTTGCTATTACCATGCAACTCAGCACTTGCACAAAATTCGATTGTTGGAATGGATTCTATATATATTTGGCATACCTGTAGTATGTCCTTGAGAAACATCCCTTGTAGGCAAATATATTGCTGAATTGAAGGTCCCTATACATTCAGCATTACTGGTGCCAATGCATGCAATGCCTTTGATTGGGAAGATCCCCCATGAGCCTCACTAGGCTGTTTAGAACACCAAACGACCTTTTCCCCTTTAACATTGGGAACTAACTCCATAGATTCAGCACACTATGTTGCTGAATTCACTGTTACAATGTCATGATAGCCCTTACCAATTGTGCCCTTAACATTGCATTATCATCCCAAATATGTGGCCCTTGCTTCAGTGCATGTGAATGGGCTGCATGCTCATTATTCCCATTGATTGTATGATGTCCCATAGCATTCCCTGCACTTGACGACTCAAAAGCATGCGATGGGTCCCTATCAACAGGGGATTCTTGTTGCTCACTCATTGTACCACTATTATGTGAAATTTTCACATTGACAGTTGTCAGCCCCAAAGCTCCGGGGCCCCTTGTAGTATTTCTTAATTATTACTGGAAAAAAATCCAAATCAAATGCATAAGGCTGGATTTCCACCAATTCCTCATAACACAACCGATCCACAGGTGCTCTTTACCCCTTCATTGTTGGATTCTAACCAACTCTAGACTATTCCACCTGAATACTTCAGCCTACCAAATATTAGAAAGTACATCCAGCAATCAAACTCAAATTCCTAAAGCATTCCTAAGGTTAACCTGTTGTTACGTCCCTCGACATCCGAATGGGCGCTGGTCACAATGGTCAAGTGACTTACTGTGGATGCACTAAGGGCACTTTAGGGTTAGGGCAGCCAAGTCCTATTTATAGGAATCAAGGCCCTATTGTGCACATTCATTGTGTGATCACCACTCTTGGACTCTTGGCCCATTGGTTAACACATCCATACATGGGGATGGTGTGGGCTAGCGATATTGAACACCAACCCTTGGAATGTGGTCATGACCCAGAGTGCTACTAGCTCCCAAGTTTGGGGGTGAGCTCCTTGGCTCTATGGCTAGGAGGTGAGCCTAATGTCCAGTCTCTTTTATTTGTGGATATGGCTTGTCTCGTGTGCATGTTGGATCCTAGGGGAATGTTTTATTGGTATCAAAGAGCCACCTGCAATTAGACGCAAGATCCAATGATCTACAAAAAAACACTTTTGCTCATGGAACCGTGATGGTTCATGCTTGACAAGTACACCTTTATCTTGTTAAAGGTGGTATGGGACTCCACCACCGACAGCAGCGTGCATAGGGGGCACATGTTGCGGGTGGTGAGTATGATGGCAAGGTATGTTTCTTGTCCAGTACTCATGCTCGGGTTTTGTGTTAGAGCGATGTTTGTGCACAAGGATTTTTAGTGGTTCTAACTATTGGAGTCCGAGGAACTGTCACTCCAAAGCTATGGCAAACCATCGTTGAAAGCTAAAACTTTGTAGCCCGAATAAGCATCAAAATATTGATTGGTAGTAATTTTTGTCGATTTAATATTAATGTTATTGTTGCCATTAATTTTAATGTTATTGTGGCATTAAATGTTACTATGATTTTAACATTTGATATTTGCTATTAGTTTTAAGCTTGACATAGTGTTTAATATTAGGACAAGATTTCACCATTATTATTATGTCAAGAAAAGGAAAACACCCAGAATCTCATTGTGGAGAGAGAAAGACTCGGAATCAATCAGGGAGAGAGACTAATGGAGAGAGAGAGAGAGAGAGAGTGTGTGTGTGTGTGTGTGTGTGGTGTTGTTGACTAGCAATCATGATGTTGATGGGCCAACTCCTAACACGCCAAGGTGGCCAAAGAGAGAGAGAGAGAGAGGCATTGCCTACTAAGTATCCATCCTTGGGCGATGCCCATGGCATTGACTACAGGACGACGACTCCGACCTAGATGTTGGCCGACATGGTAGGGGCAACTCTGACGAAGGCTATACGACTGTTTGTCAATCGGGCCCTTCCATGTGGAAAGAAGGGGGGGCTAACATGTTCAGCCTATGTGGCCTGGAGATTGGTGATTTGGGGGCTACGAGGCTATGATAGGCACAAAGACTTTAATCTCTCCAATTCTTCATTTCACACTGGAGTCAATCTCACCCGAGTTATTTCTCTTTCTTCACTTCATAATTCTTTTCATTTTTCCTGTAAGGTTTAATATTGAAAAGAAGCAAGCTCACTAAGCTGCCCCCTTGCTCCTTTTTTTTTTGAACTGGACAGGTTTGCATTTAATGCAGCCTGTTTACAATCCTGTTACCATCAGCACCCTACCTGCAGCCTATCTACAATCCTGTTCCCATCAGCATCTGGCCTCTCTCTCAATTCTATCAGCACATATTCTCTCATGCTCTCTCGCTCTCTCTATCTTCTTCTTTGCTCTCTGTTTATACATTCTCTATCGCCATCATGGATTCCAGCAGTGTATCTCCTTTCGATGTACTTGTTCCTACCAAACCTAAACACATGGAGCATGCCCATCCAGCTTCTCTTGAACCCTAACCACGAGCAGCATCATGAAGCATATTCTTCTTCAAATCTGATGGAGATTGGTCGCTTGTGGTGATTCTTCAAGATCAAGTCAAGAACGTGCAACCAGTTGGATGAGCTACGCACTCCCCATTTTTCATTTGTGCCCATAGCCGTGGGGACATTGCCTCTTCAGTTCCTCTACTTTATCCCTTAAGGGAAGAAAAATGAATTTGATGAGACGAGCACTCATTCATGGCTGGTTAAATGGACAACAAATTTTGATTTATATCAACTTGATGATGCCCAACATATTGGGTAGATACAAATCATATTACACACGAAGGCGTATGCTTGTTAGTGGGCGAGGCTACACCCTGTGATAGTGCTATCCTGGTCCCACGGGTCTGTGACATAAATCCGCACAAGTAACATGGTTCGTGGGCACACAGCACCATGTCGCGTCTTGAACACGCAGCAGAAGCCACCTTGCAAGATATGCCAAGAAGATGCAATTTCGCGTCACAGCATGCACCCTCCGCCTTGTGTCGCATCACAGGCCGTCACGCCGTTGATATCCCTCCTACATCACGGCTTGCTCACAACATGCGTAACGCATTTGTCTAACTGGCATTGGGGTAACTTAGTGCTTAAAGTCGCCGGATTGCGTCACGAAAGAGTTTCAGGCTCACAAAGATCCACTTTCAACCATCTTGGACCATGGTGCCACAAGGGCGACATGGGTCAATCCCACCTCTCCTCATAAGTCTCAACTCCTACAAGTCATGTCAACTTGAACTCGGAGCAGAGGGCCGAGCTGCCTTGCTCAAAATGAGAGCCCTACACGTTGGGAGACAAAAATGATGGTTGCTCCATGAGGCACAACCACCATGGAGGAGGGGGGGAGACATGGGGTTGCCCCAGCCTCACACTCCCTCCCCTCATACCTACCCCCCCTCGATCAAATTTGAGTCCACTCAAATTGAGTTGGTTCCCTACGAAAAAGACCGAGGTTAATCACCTTGAAAAGGGGTAGCATGAGGATTCATCAACCATACGGATGCCTTTGGCGCAAATTGCTCTAGAGCCGAGGCAGCGATTTCTTCGGACCGTTTGTAATACGGCCCAACACCCTCGCAAGATTCCCCAACTGCCTTGCATGGGGAAGAGCTCGCCTTGATGGCCAGATCTCTACCCACTGGCCACTAGTCCGAAATTGATTCAAAGACCAAAGACGATCACTTGCCCTCGTATGCTTCTCTCCTCCTTCAAATAGCTAAGGCGCTACCACCTGCTCCTACTTCCGCGTCAAAGACACAACTGCCACTTGCATCCTTGAGTTGTTTTGTGAACTTGAATCGAAGTTATCTCCCCCCTTTGTTCCTAGGCAAGTAGACTTGGTGTTGCTTTGACTAGGGCCTGAGCCACATCCCATTGTACACCTCGCACCGTACCCAAGAAGGGTTGCTTTTCCCTCAACAACCTAGGGCAAACCGCCTATGCATCGAATGCACAGACGGCTCCAAGCCTCTCACGGCGAGACTAGCTGTCCCATTGCAAAGACTCCACGGGAACGAGAGATCAACGCCATCGCCTCATGGATGGCTCTGCTTAGCAGAACTCCTATAGAAGCCTCCCACAATAGACCACAAGTGTTTCCCAACACATTGCAATTCGCCTTGGTTGGTTCCTGTAGTCGCTCTATCCCCTGCTCGTACTCCGAGGCCGAGATCAACTGCCCTTGCCTCATGAAGGGCTCCGCCCAGGAAATGCATCCACTCATACGGAGTCCAATTCTCCCGCACAAGCATCTTTACCCTTGTTTTTCAAGGAGACAAGTTTGAAATATGCTCCTGGGTCCCAATACCAGTCACAGCTCCATCCCCATCTCCGTCACGAATATGCTTCCGCACAAGCATACGGAGTCCAATTCTCCCGCACAAGCATCTTTACCCTTGTTTTTCAAGGAGACAAGTTTGAAATATGCTCCTGGGTCCCAATACTAGTCACAGCTCCATCCCCATCTCCGTCACGAAACAAATCCTTCAACTTCACATCAAGTCCCATACCCCGCTGCGTTGCGTCCAAACCTGTACATGTTGCACCCTCCTAGTTTCCACCTTGGGTCCGAAACACCTTGGCTTCCACGTAGTCGGGCTGAGTCCTGGGCCTAGTTTCTTTAAGCTCGCCCCAGGTACACGAGCATCCACTCTTCCGGCCTTCTCATGGGCCTTCATCGGTCCACTTCTCTTCTCCCTTCTTTCCACATCCCTTGGCCATTCGTTTATTCTCGTGGCTCCACAAGTCTTCCCGCGCATCTCACTATGCCCCGTCTCGATCCTGTTCCTTCGTCCCTGGATCCAAATTTTGCCCAATCCTTTGTATCGCTCGCCAGCTCTCGGCACTCTACGAGTCCTAGTCCCCCACCCTTCTCTTCATACGGCCCATCCTTATACTCACTGCTCTGCGAGTGTCCACCCTTTTCATTCCCATCCGCCTGGTTTCTTTATCCTTGCCCTAGGTCCACGAGTCTTCACCCTCCATCCACCCGGTCCCTCGCCCTCTCTCAGCTTCACCATGGTGGCCATGGCAGACACCCGGTATCTTTATACTCCCCCCAAATCCACGAGTTTACCAAAACATGTCCCTCACCCTCTCTGGGCTTCACCGCAAATGAATGGCAACTAGCACGGTTTCTTTACTCACCCCAAGTTCACGAGTCTTCAACCTCCATCCACCCAGTCACTAAGGTGGTGCAACCAATTGTTGTCTATAGCATTTCACGGGCAAGGTATTCTTTGATTCATGCATGTGTCCTGAGTGTTGGCTTGATCCTCATTTGAATTAGATATCAACATTGCTAAATTGAATCAAAGCTACATAAGGGTCAAAACCTTATTATCTCTCTTTTTTTCAATTAAAGGAAAGCAGGTTGGCCAACATTTAATGTTGACTGATTAGCATAAAATACCTCAAATAAGCATCATAATAACCATAATAAAACACCTAAATAACCTAGTCATGCCCGCAACTCCTACATGAGCTGTGTAAACTACTAACACTCTCTAAAATCACAACTCACTCACACTCCCTCTTTGGCACTAGAGAGTTGTGAGGGATAACCGCATCACCTAGACTAGAAAGTAGCAAAGGAAGGGGCAGTCAAGCCCTTCCCTTGGTCTAAAGAAGTGGATCCCTGTCGTGCCTTGGACTTCCCCTTGGCTAGAGGATCATAGTCGAAGTCTGAGGAAAAGGATGACTCGTTGGGGGTGTCCGCATCCCGCTTCTTTTTCTCCCTCTACTTCTATGAGGCTGCTAACTCCTTGATGTCCTTCCGCAAGTATCCCTTCTTACCATAGTCATAACGTTGAGCCTTCGACTTCTTCTTCCTATCACTCCTCCCGGAAGCTATAAAGGCCTCACTGGAACTGCCACAATGAGATAGAAGCCTCTCTTGCAAATGCAAAGATGCCTCATACTCAAGTAGCATTGAGGACGTATGTGTAAAGCTCACAAGCATAGATGACATCTGCGCTTGCAAAGCATTGGCCACTATCAAACTTCAAGGGAAGCTTGTAGAGTACCATTCCCACTAGATGTGCCTCTGGAAGAGCAAACTGCATGTATCAAAGCTAGTCTTATACTTATGTAACATGAAGCAAAGATAACTGAAAGGCGTCCTTCAGCTTAAACTTCATCTGCTGAAGCTATCCATAAAGCGTCATTGCACGCATGGAGGAATGTGCCTCTTACGACATCCGAAGCTTCAACCATACTTCGAGAGATGTCTTATAGGAGGTAACCACCGGTATAACTTCTTTAGAAATACACCGAAGCATTGTAGAATACACACGTAAAAAAGTTTTATACAAGTGTCAATGCATTAAGCACTGGATACCCTAGCATACACCGAACTTCAACCTTGGTTACTCCCTACTTTTATTGGCCACATATTAAGACTATGGTTGAGTCTTATGTGTGTGAGTGCTCACATGGTCAACTTTATAAAGCTGAACGGCACAAACAAGCAAGGATGTTGCATCCTTTATAATTCCTAATATAAAGTGAAGCAACATTTCTATGGATTTTACAATAGGATTGCTTGGGTATAGCCGATGACATGGCAAGCTGGTGACAACAAATCAAGCACAAACGCAAGTTCAATCCTAGGGGGACATTTCACCTAACAGTTTTCATGCAAGCCACATTGTTCCTCTCACAAACAGTATGTTTTCTCATGACAAAATTGTTTGAAATACACTTTGTCCATGATGAAAGTGTCGAAAAAATCACAAGGCCTTGTAAAAAAATACTCGTCTACAGGTAACACCACAATCATACGACAAAGCATAGACTAATAAATAACACAGTTCAGGGCCTAGGATAACTTAGAGACAATGAACACTGAACATGAATAATAAATAAATGAATATATGTAATGCTCAATGTAGCAAATAAACTTTGCGAAGTGAATATTAACCCTTGAACTCTCCCGTGTCTCTAGAACTTAGCCCTGTATATTCGATCACCACTTAGCCTTCACACCACCTTGGTTGCATTGTGAAGGGTAAGAGTGTAGGTAAGGCTAAGAGTTTACTAACCTTGGTTGCATTATCCATATATTCCTTGCTTCCTTACCCTTCACAGCTTGGTTACATTGTCCATATATTCGTGTCAATGATGAAGAAAAGAGTATGGGGAATATATGGGCAATGCAACCAAGGGATAAAAGGTAAGCAAGTAAGAAGATTGTCCTAGGAGACTACCATGGAGGCTGCCATGAATATGGTGGATCTGAGTCGATCACTCTTTAACCAAAAAGGAATAAATGCACACAAATGCATGTTTATAAGAACAAAATGCCAACGTATTAGATAGTGCAAAGGACCATGCAAGATGTCATATTCATGCAAGATGCTATGCAACAGTACCACTTCAACAATGTCCTCATAGGGATATTGTTTACTTGCCCAAGCACCCTTTTACAATCACGATTATCCTAATGATACAAATAATGATATATAGTACAATAATAACGTCCATGAAACAAAATGTAATCAAAACCTTGTAATCTCTAAGAGAAGAAGTCGCCCCCCTCTCTAATGGTATATGCAAAGTTATTTTATGAAGCCAGGAACTCTAGACAAATGGTATGTAAATGCCCTAAACAACATAATATGCTTGACAATTATAATATTCGTTTATTTTGAAAATTTAATATTTTAAAAAATGGAGAGAATAAATACTTAAAGCTGAATACGACAATTTACAACCATGGAAATGTAAAAGTAACAAAGACAAGATTGCGAGTTCAAGATGGGCATTCCTCCTTGAACAAATGTATTATTGCTCAACTCAAGTCTTTTAAAGAAGAGCTCAGTTATAATCAACCAAAGAGTGAGAAGAAGTTCTCACTCTCATAAGATCATAAAAAGATATACAGGACTTGCTATGCAATTAAAACAAGAGGTTTCTTTATAAGATGTGAGTAGAAAGAGGAAAAATCGATCTTTCTCCATCATTCATCTACAATACATTGATATGGCTTGGTTCTTGTTTTTCAAATGGAAGAAGATCTATAACGAATTTACAGATTTGTTATCCTATAAAACAGCAGCCAAAAAAGAGGGAATATGGAGATATTTGATGGTGGAGTAGAGGATGATTATTATGTACATAAAAAAGGGAAGCTATTGCAAAAAAGGAAAGTGGAGTAGCACAAGAGAAGTATCCAACCACATGTCAAGTATGACAAGTAGAAGACGCTTAGAAGCTTGGATTAACACTAGTCTCTTCTCTATAGCCTTCCTTTTTTAGCTAAGTGCTGTCAAGAATAAAATTAAGCACTATCAAGATACAAAACTTGCTATTTTTAGAACGCCATTTCTATTTTTAGGGCTAACAATTTTAGCACTGTCATGTGAAAGCTCTTTACGTGTACATTACAAAAATAGTGCTGAAAACTTCATATGAGTTTTCCATACAAAGATATGTGCATTTTAAGCTTTCAAGTTACATACACACAAAGTATAAACATTTCATAGTCGTGCCATCTTGTTGATTGTAAGTATTTGTTTTGGCAAATCTAACCCAAACTTCAAAGCATTACTTCTTTCTGTATGCGAGCTTGACCCTGATGTGCTCGAGTTCCAGTCAAATGCCCAATTGAATCATATAGGTGGCAATGTGTACTATCTTTTTTTAACCCACCACATAGGTCCACTATAACCTATAGCCACTCGTCAGTGCACTTTTCTTTATATCTAGTAAGTGCAAAGAAAATCTATTTAATAGACAATGAAATGTACAAACAAAAAAAAGGATACAATTTTTTTTTCTGTTGTATTATGACAACACCGGTTTTTATTTAGTTGTTCTCAATTGAAAAGTTTTTTTATATGACAGAAAAACATTTAAATAATCTTCTATAAATTTTTCATCTCCTCGTTGCGCATCTATTACAGGTAAATTTTTAAATTTTAGCAAGAATTTCCACATCACAAGGCCACTGCTTATGGTTCAATCCTTGTGAAACACAATCTATTCAAGTTTTAAGAGTCATTCTATATTTTTGACTTATGGGGGAATCTTAACTAATGGATTCCTTTAGTTCAAGTCCTATGTAAGGCTTTAACACACTTACATGAAAAACACTGTGTATTTTTCAATCCCCAAGAAGCTTAGGTCGGTATAAATTTTCATTTATTTTGTCAATGACGTTAAAGTATCCAAAGCTTTGAAAAAGATGCATTTTGGTTGAAATTTTGTTTTAGCCTATTTTATCAAATTTCAACAAGACATACTGACCGATTTCAAAAGTCAAAAGTTTTTTCATTTATCTACTCGCTTCTTTTAATACTCTTAGACGCCTTTGATAGTTGCTCAAACTTGATACATTGTTGTTTTCAAATCCGAAGCAAACTCATCAACAACAAATATCTTATCTTTAGTTTAAATGATTGAAGAAAGAATCATTTTACCATGTATTATCCCATTTGAAGCTTTCCATATGGATGGTGTACTCTATTCTTATAAGTAAACTTCAACAATTGAAAATATTTTTTCCATTGTGACTTGTTTTTCACTAATATAATCTTTTAACATATTCAAAAGAGTAAGATTACCTCTATTTAACCGTCAGTTTGAGGATAAAAAGATGAGGAGAATTAAAGTGGTATTCAAGTTTTCAAATAAGACACACAAAAAGAGATGTCCTTGGAATAGCTGAGATCAAATCCATTGTAATAGATTTTTATAGAGCATCAAGTAACACTACAAGAAAGTATAGTAATCCTGGAGCCTCCTTCCTATTATACTTGGCTTTTAGACATGCTAAATAAGCCTTGATGAAATTATATATATCTCTTTGTATTGTTGGCCAATAAAAGAAACATTCAATTGCACGTAAAGTACTTGTCATTCCTTTATGTCCTACATAAGAAGATTCATGACTTACTTTAAGCACTTTCTATTGAAAAAAAACAATAATATAAAGCAATTATTCATGAAAAGGTAACCATCTTGAATGGAATAATCTGAATGAGAATCTCCTTACTGTAAATTTTTCCAAACTATCACAATATTAAAATTTAACATCTTGGTCAAAAGTATTATTCATCACTTGGAAATCTTCATGATGGACCACTATAATAGTTGCAATGCAAGGCACTCTAGAAAGTGCATCAGCAACTACATTATGTTTCCCTAGAGTGTACGCAATTTGAAAATGAAACATAAACAAAAAAAAAAATCTACATTATATATTTCTCTTACAAATGCTTTTGATTCTTGAAATACTTCAAGCTTTGATGATCAATTTTTTTAAAAAATTCATTGTCTAAAAGATAACGCTTCCATATCTTTGAAGCATGAACCACAACTACGAGCTTTTTTTCATAAATATCATACATTTTCTCCATACCATTTAAAAAACAACTTTCAAAAGCTACGACATGGCCACCTTGATTTAAAATTGTATCAATACAATCACTACAAGCATCCACTTACAGCATAAATAATTTCATCAAATCTAAAACGATAAAAACAAGTTCAGAAGTAGGGAAAATTTTTAGCTTTGTAAAGATATTCTCTTTCTTCCTCCATTGAAAGTAGCTCTTCTTCTTTGTAAGGTCATAAAGAGAAAAAGCAATATGTGCAAAATGCTTTATGAAGATATAGTAATAGAAGAATAAGCCAAGAAAGATCGCACCTCATATACATCACGAAAATCATGTAAAGATGATTTAGGAGATTTTGGACTCCTAAGCGGGCTAGCCATAGCTTATAGTGGTTGCTTGTCTTCCTTAGATGGCTCTAATTTCTCCTTTAAGCATTCCTTCTCAACTGGAGTGGCATGTAAATGGCACCTTGCTTTCTCTTTTGAAGTTGATGGTTTGTTAGCTATTATCAATCTTTTCTTAAATTTAGCAACAGCATCAAGCGACTGCGCTAGAGTTAACTTGAGCAGAGTTTCCTTTTTCTAATAGGTATAGTCTGGTTTCTTGGTTTCTATATTAGTTGGTTCAATCTCTCTTGTCGTTTTTATCCTAGATCTAGAGCCTTGTTTGGGTCTTCTCTTATGTTTCCTTGCATTAGGTGAGATCTAGGCATTGGCTGACAGAGGTGGTGACACATGGGTTTGGGTAACCAAATCCATCAATTTTTTGAGTAATATCCTTAAGTGCATAACAATACTCTGGGTATCCATCCCGACATTATGCTAACTCTCTGTCTACATTTGTAGTGGTATCCTCGCGATCTTTATCTCATTTTGCTTAAGAGATCTCTTCTTGGCAATATTAGAAACTATATGGAAGTTGTTAAATACTTGGATTTTCTCACTATACATTTAAATCTTCAGAAGAGATAACATGCCTAACTTATTTTATACATGAAAATTTCACTCTTTTTACCATTTATCAAGAGTTCATTTTGTCAAAGCAATCATAAAACAATCTCCAATTGCTAATAGTCGTTCTCTTTATTCTGGCTAAAAACAAGAATATCATCAAAGAAAGTATCAGCATATTGTCTGTGATATCTAAACGTATGCTCTATCATTCAATTGAAGGAGGTTGGTGTATTGGTTAATCCAAAAGGAGCCACCAAGAATTCATTTAAACCAAAGGAAGTACAAAAAGCAATTTTGTTTACATCTTGTAGTATTTCACTAATCTAGTGATAACGATTGTTCAAATCAATGCAGCTAAACACCCTTGTGTCTCCTGAACAATCCAAAATGTCACCAATTCTATAAATAGAAAATCGATTCTTTAGACACGTGAAACCAACCTTCCTCCTCGGATAGGGTGATAAATAACTTGATTAAGCACGAATTACAACAAAGTATAAAATTCACACAAACTGAAAATGCACACTTTACCACTTTAATCTTAGACAGTAGGCACCCACTTGACCCCAAAGCTGGTACCCCTTGCGATATTTCTTTATGATATATTGCAAATGGAAGGAGTACAAGTGAGATCCTCTAATCTCCTCTGCTAATCCAAGTGCCTCTTGCTGTTAAAATTGACCAGCAAGCCTCTAAACTAATTTACCCCTTGGTTTGCTTGGGAATTGGTCTTCACTCTACTCCTTGAAAGACAAATTTAACCCCAAATCTAATATCGGTTAACCAACCTCTTGAATCTCCCTAAAATTCCTCAATTTCAAATTCTCCAATTCAAGTCCTAGGCCCTCAATTTTAAGCACAAATCCCGAGGCACTGTCAAAACCCTAATTTTTGCTATAAATTAGGGTTTACAATAAAGATTAACTAAAATCTTTTCCTCTGATGGCTCAAACTACTGAAAAATACTGAGATAACTTGAGAGATGGCTAGGGGATGAGAGAAAATGTTGTAGAGAGAAATTTCAAAGTTTCATCGTGAGAAACACTGAAAAGCTATTGCTGCCCTGCTCAAACAACCATGAAAGCTATCACTTACAGCTCAGGACCACCAAAAAGACTACTACCCCCTCTTGTATGTTGTCATCTCCACCAAAGGAACCTTAAGCTACTCTCATTTGCTCTTGGAGGGCTCCAAACTACTGTCACGTGCTATAGGATTGATTCCTAGTGGCTATAAATCACATCAGCAACCTCTCCTTGCTCTCTCACAACCTCCTCTCTCATAATGGCTAGAATAGACTTTTACCAATCCCTAAAAACCTTTTTTCCACTTGCATGGGCAATTTCTGCCAAGTAGCAACCTTCTAATCTCATTTTTAAACATTATTCAACTTATTTATTCTAAAAATTAATTTAATAATTATTCTAGTGTTTAAAAAATTAATTCCACCGTCAATAATTAAATTAACTAGACCAATTTGTCTTTCGAGTATCCCAGAGCAATTATTAGCCCTTAGACCGACATTAATTAATTAATTAATGCTCAATCTCTAATGTTACCATCGACATTAGTGGCAAATAAATTAGTCTAGGCCAAAATCTAACACTAAGTACCACCTAGTACCTGTCAAGCATAACTTATTACAACTACATCCTCGAGGTTCTTGGCTTGTTATCATGAAATAATTGCCATGTGCATCACATGTGCTAAACAACCTTGCACATTTGATTAATAACTTAATCAAATGTATCAACAAGATTAAAGCATCTTAAAATTTCACGTCCCTATGATAACAAGCCACTTGTTTACACATGAGGACACGAGATCTATTCGATGCTTCTCTTTATCAACATACTATTGACTATCTACTGTATTTGTGTAATACACGGCCGGATATTCAATTTGGAGTTTCTCAATTGGCACACGTTATACACAGCCATGGTATTACACATTGGCAAGCAATTTAAACATGTCTTTTCTTATCTCAAAGACACTCATACATCAAGCCTTTTTATCCTAAAGGCACTTCTCCCTACTTGCATGCATTCACACACAATGATTGGACTGGTTGTTTTGATACACAAGTGTCCATTAGTGGTAATTGTTTCATACTTGGTGATTCATGTATTTCTAAGCTGAGCGAGAAACAATCTACAGTGACCACATCTTGTTGTGAGACTGAATAGAAGGCAACATTTACAACTACATTGAAATGTGTACGGCTCAGACGTCTTTTGGTAGATCTTAGTATAGCTTCGCAATCACCCACTACTATCTATATTGACATATAGAGTGCCGTGGTAATTATGAAAAATTCAATTTTTCATACTCGCACTAAGCACATTGAGATGCATTATCATGACATCAAAGAGAGGCTCCATGCAAGGGAGATTGAATTGGTTTATGTCCCTACACGAGACAACTTAGTATATATATTTAGCAAAGCTCTCTCTAAAAAGAAGTTTGAAGCCTTTCACAAGGCTCTAGGCTTGATACCATTTGGAAATTGATCTGCCTATTCCATATATGCGTTCAAATCATTCACTCAAGGGGGGGTTGTTACACTTATTGTGTTTCTCCTAAGTTCTGGTGTAAGCACGCTCCCTTATCCACAGACACTTTTTACCTTCTAGCTAGAGAAGGATTTTTCTCTCGTATGAATACCCATCAATGGGTTTGGCATTTAGTACCTTTGAAATTGTACTTTCATATTATTCTCACGTAGTGGATGTGACCTTTCAACACTCTCTTTTCTCTTCATGTTCAGTTATTCACTGTGTGTGTGCGCGCACGCTACTGAATCCTAACCTAACACAATCTTTACACTTTTCTAAGACCTTAAGTTACTCTTAGTTTTCATCATTCATGTCATCTTTTATATCATTAACATAAAGTAAAAAACATTGAATACAATCCTTAATCACTCTAGAGACTTGCATATGGCTTACCATAGGTATGTTATCTCTAATGACTGCAACGTGAATCTTGTAATTCTTACCTTTGTTGGTGTCACCAGGTGGTGATACTTTTTGTAGTTGCTTTCCTTATTTACTTATATACATATTTTATTTTTCTTTTCTTTAGTTGCTGTTGCTTTTTACCCCCCGAAGTCTCTTGGATTAAGCCGGGGTCTTTGCATGGCCAGAAGAGGCAACCATGGGAACAAATTGGACTAATGGTTTGTCTAAGCCTTGGGACCGGATTGAACGGGCACTGAAGAATAGAATGCCAGCGGTTTGAGACTATGTGCTTAACCACTAGAGATGGTGTAGGACAATGAGCCTGGCCAAGACAGAAGATGCACGTGTGAGAATGCCCACGAAATAAAATTCGTCGTAACTGAGTCGCATTACACTTTTTGATGTGGTTGCAATGATAAAAGTTGCTCATAACAACTTGAGAAATGCAAGGGTTACCATCCCTAAAATTTAGGGAATAACTATTTTTGGACCCCAGAATCTGTTCACGTCATTATCTTCGTTTTTATACGATGATTAATTCTTGAGTCTATGCCAAGGTCAAATTTTGCACCGATCATGGAGAATTTTAGACCGGAAGGTTTAAACAAGAAAATTGTTACGTGTATGCCATGTGTCACAATTTGGCACAAATTTCCAAAAGATAGCTTTTTTTTAAAAAAACGTAATAAGTAGAAGGGGCAAATCTAAGCATGAAGTTTTCAAGGGCTGAGGGCAGATTGCTAAGTATATCAGCTATGGAGAGTACTTCTTTGTCTTTGACTCATGTACGGAGATAAAGCTTGCTCCCTCTAGTCAACTCTCTCTCTATTCTTAGAGGAAATGCTCTGCATGATGGGCTGATTCCATCAAATGTATAGTTATGTGTTTTCTTTGCTCTTCTGCTAAGGCAAGAGCCTCATTGTCCAAGTTCAAGAGTAGTTGATTGCTTCTCCAATGTAGAAACTAAAGAAAGTGATGACCATGCCACACAGGAACAGGGTTTTTCAGCTCTCATTTAGTGTTGTTTGTGGGACTGTTTTACTATTGGAATGGTACCAGGGTCAAAGGGTTTGTAGTCCAACTGGTATGGAACAAATCTGGAATGGAATAAGGCTGAGAACAGGTCAAGGAACAGGTGAATACCAATAAATACAGAGTTCTGCAAATTGCAATTCTACACTTGAATTATTGAGTTATGGTCACAGAAAGTGTTTCCCTACTTGGGATGTTGTTTTGAATATACTGTACTGTCCTTATGCAGCTGAAATTTACTCAGAAATTATGAAAGCCAACTATTCACGGGTTTTGTACTTTGAAACGTTTCTTTTTTTTATAACTTTCCATCTTTTAATTGATAAAGAAATACCAAAAGGGGGCGCCAGACTTCGGGGCCAATCTAGTGTTGAGTGAGGGAGTGAGGTCTCTATTTGTGTGTGTATGTGAAAAGACTAGGTATTAATTCAAGGGACTACCACTTTATGTGAGTCATAGACCGGTTTCAGTTGGTGAGTTCTACCTTGTTCCTTTGAGAGAAGATGATCGAGCCTACCCTACGATTCCAAGGCATGCCAAGAATCACATCATAGCCATCAAGATCTACAATACAGAACCCATCTTTGTCGTTGTAGCCTTGGATTTCAAATTTGAGCTTACCATTGTAGTGCATTATGATCTTCACTCTTATCACTTTTATCAATATTTAAAGCTTAGAGAACTTCTGCCAGAGTCTCCATCTTTTTATTTTTTAACCCAATCTCTTTAGGCAACTCCAAGAAAATGAAGTTTTCATTCACTCCAAGTTCTATCAAGAATAGTGCTTGCTTACCTTGCAACTATCCCCAAGTTTTTAATAGTTTGTGCATCTCTAGGGTGTGGTTTGTATTTGCAACTACATCACTAACAGCACCTATTGTTGGAAAGTTTGCTTTGTTCTTTATTTGGATATTGCTTTGCTATATGGCATGTTTGTCCACATTTAAAATACTTCCCTTCTTTCATGAAGTGTTGTTTTTCTTCTTCAAAAAGTTGCTTAGCTTGTGGATATAGATTGGAGCGGAGCTGAGAAGCATTTGAAGCTATATAGGGCTTCATCTTCTTTTCATTTGATATATGCTTTTGTTGCTATTTTGGTCATTCTTTTGGGACTGAATATTCATGGCCAACCAATCTCTTCTTATCATTCTTTTGAAATGATTTGTTGCCATTATGCTCTATTTTCCATATCTCAACATGGCCAATGAGTTCCCTAAGACTAGAACAATGATAATGATTAAGAGAATCATAAAGTTTAAAATGCAAACCTCCTTGGAACTTTCTAAGATTTTCAAAGCTGATAATTTTCTTAAAATGATGAATCTTCAAGAGTACCTCCCAAAACCTCTCTGTGTAGTCATCAAGTGATTCATTTTTCCCTTGTTAGAGTCGATCCCATTCCATTTCTACATCTCTTTTGAAATGAACAAAAAGGGATGGCCTTGTATCATGTGAACAAAGGTTCACCAAGATTTTGGAACAACATGATCATATTCCAACCACATCCACGATGTGTAGGCTAGGTCAGTCAAATGTAGAGCTTTTCTTTTTCTTTATACTTGTTACAATAATATAAGATTTAAAATTGACAAATCAACTTAAGAAGAAGATTGGGAATATTCAAAAACCATCATACGTAGTGAGTTTGATCTTCTTTTCAAGTTGAGATAATAACTCTTATACCTTTGTCCATGACCGGATCTTAAGACAAAAGATGGTGAAGTGATCGATGGGAATAAAGATAGAGGTAAGGGTAAAGAATACTGACGTCTTTTTCAATTATGAGATCTTCCACAAGAAGAGTGTGACTCTTCATCGCTTGATGAGTGTCCATTGAAAAAGGCTCCATATGACTTTGAAGAAGAGGACGGGCTTCAACGAGATCTCTTTCTTTATCTTGAAGTAAAACTGGACTTTTCTTTTGTTTCACTACACTTTGGAAAAGTAGTTGGGCTTTCTTATTAACTACTTTCATCGGTATGGCTTTCTCTCTTAGATGCAAATGGGTTTCTTTCCTTGGATCCCTTGGGCTTCTCAACTCTTTCTAGTTGAAGAAGTTGCTCATAAATATGTTGATTCTTCTCTTCAAGGCTTTGAATGGCTTAAAAGATAGCACTTGGACTTTCTGTTGAGATTTAAGAAAAAAATATGCTCAAGCACTTAATGCAAGGACTAAAAACAAACAAACTTATTCAAGAATGTTAATTTAACATCTATTTAGTAAACCGGTCACTTCTTATGAGCAGCCACTGCAAGTACTGTGCGAATAGTAACAACGAAGTGTTACTGCTTCCATTGTTGCATCCGCTTCTGACACAAGTTAGCTAACCCAACAATACACGTTGGCCAAAACTATAAAATGAGCGACCACTCTATATACTAGCAATAAAATACATAAATGTCATTTGTAATGCATAAACTCGCACATGAGATATCTATTTTGTATTGAAGAGGTCAATGAGATAACACTTTGCCATTATTTGTAGAGCCTTCATGGCTACAACAATTCATTTCCACAACATTGGGCCATCCACCACTCACACCCAATACCTCCCCAGGTTGGTCAACACTGCAAGCCTTACAATACTTTCTAAACCACCTTTTGGAAGGATGCCTTTGGTATCAATAGCTCAAATCTACATTGAATTTGCCTAAAATCACATAGGGCAATGATACCCAATCTCCATCTTCGGTTCTTTTGTGATGGTCTTCATAATAAGTATGTGTTATCCTAAAGAAGGTTGCACCTTCTATCCCAATTAATATCAAGTACACAATCTTTGTAAGGAAATGATGAATGATCTACTTGGTGCACATCATGTAAGCTCAACGAGAGAAGGATAAGAAGATAAGAAAGCTAAGAAGGAAAGAATAAAAGTAATAGGTGAAAATGATAAGAAGATTGCACTTTTAGCCGTTTAAAACCCTAAACCACCTAAATGCAGTTTCACGTGCATGGTTCATCATCTTATTATAAAAACATAGTCTTTTATCACTTTGTGTCAACCAAGAACACACAAAATAGCCCCAAATGCTAGACTTCAAACTATCTTGACATTTTTTTGGCTCATAAAAAATATGATGCGCTCTTGGCTACCTAGCAGGTGCATATGTTAAATTTTATTGCATTCAATACAAATAGATATTTATAAAATTATCCTATTCAAATGTATATATGGATCAATAATCAAGGAATTAACGTTGCAATTACTGATCCTTAGAAATTTAACACCATGTAGACTCTACAAGGCATCAAGAGGAAAGCACATAACATTATATGGCAACTTTTCACATATTTTCATATTGACGTCAACAATCGTAATAAATATTGTAATCATAATTGTAATAAAGTAGTAAAATATAGCAAAAAAACTTACATTACAGTTGAGAGTAAAGTTTGAAATCAAAAACTCCATTTAAACTTTTAAGCTAGTACAGAAGTTTTGCAATTGAACAACACGTCCTACACACATGGGGGACACTTGTCTAAATAAGATAAAATTACAAATAATAGTGATTTCATAAGAAGGAATGCATCCTTCACTACTTGAAGATTACTTACAAGTTGAAAGTCCTTGGAGATTACAATAACACACTATGCATGTATTGCACAACACTTAGTATCACTCATTGAGTTTATCAAAAAAGCCTTTGCAACCCCCTACAAAGTATGAAGACACTCTTTTGTGAAGCGATTGTGTCTATCCTAACCTTGTGGCAGAAAACAACTTATGCTTTCTGTTTGGTAGACATCTTGCACAATCTCGTAAACAATTCTAAAGCAACTAACCTTTAGAATGATGAGATTAAAAGAGTGCAAGTACTTCCTGATTTATCTCATGGTGCAGTGGCAAAACTTTGATATGACTCAGGTAGGCAAGTCAAGACAAGAGAAACAAGAGGAGCATGAGAAATAATATTATTAATGTTACCAAGCTACTTTGTGAGATCCTTTATGCATGTAATGTAGGTATCCACTGGATCACTTCCTATCATGTGCTCTATCTCAAGCTGCTTGTGCAAATAGGTTACACAAGCCTCATTGTGCACATGATACAAAGAAGCAAGTTGTGCATGGCTAAATATGCAGAATAACCAATCTCTTTCACGAGAGTGGAATCAAAGCATGTCTCTTTCATCCCATCTTGAATGATCAACAGTAGGAGGTGCAGCAAGAGCTGGAGTAGAAGATCCACTTGTGGCAATGGAGGAATTGGATGAGCCTATAACATTTTGTTTAACAAGGCCTGTAGGCCTAATCTCAAAACCAGACACATAAGCCCAAAGTTACTTAGCAACCAAAACATGTCTCATCATGCATGCCCACATTGGATAATTAGTGCCTTTAGCAAGTCATTTGGGGTGCCATTGCTTGAAATTTGCACATGATTGATGATGTTGAAGAACAATTTACAACCGAAAAGGCTTCAATGTCCCCACAGTTGCTTGACAACCAAAACATGCCACATAATGTATACCCACATTGGATAATTTGTGCCATTCAATTTGTCTGAGTCTCCAAACATATTTAGTGAGGCATTTTGGGCTGCCATTGCTTGAATTTTGCACACAATTGATGATATTGAAGAAGATTTTGCAACTGAAAAAGTTTCAACATCCCCGAAAGTTGATGAAGATGATGAGATTTGCCTCAAATTTGATGAATTAGAACAAATTTCAGAAAAGAACCAAAACTTTTTGACAAATTTTGATGAAATTTAGGCTCAATTGTGAAAAGCCCCAATTTTTTGACATAAAATTGAACAATCTTCAGCTTCAAATAGGAAATCTCAAAAATTTCAATCAAATGTAGATGTTCTCAACAAAAGCCCCAATTTTCTGAAAATTTTTGAGCGAAAATTGGTATCTGCTGTGAAAATTCCCAAACTTTGTGCCTGTGAAAAGGCTGCACAGGAACAGGGGTTTATTTTGTGGAAATAATGTTGACTAAGGTTCAAAGAGTAGTAATATTTTACTATTGAAGACTTGAGGCTAAGTCAACATGGCCCAAGCTCTCTCTTCAAACGTGCAGTCTGTCAAGACAAGGCAATGGTCAAGTGGTGTCCCACAAAAAGCAATGATTAGACGGGACAGGCAGGCTTAGATGTTGAAAGTACAAGTTAAGGCCTTATATAGGTTAAAGTACTCACATGTGTCTTTGAACCTTATGAGTTGTAGGTAGGTGTGAACACCATGTCCTTGAACCTTATCAAATATAGGTCGTGTGGATATACACTAGGGTAGACACAGTGTACAGACTGGAGCTTATTGAACAAAGACAATAACGCAAAAAGAAAAATTTGAACAATGAAGATAAAACTGAATGAGTAATGAATTAATGTATGCACACAATGCTCAAAAGCAGAGCAGTCCAACAGCAGATGACTCCCATGAGAGGGGGCTGCGGGAGAGCATCATCCTCAAGTGATAGATCCAGAGTGCAGCAACCACCATCTTGAGGTAGAAAATGAAGTGGCTGCAGTATACTGGAGTTGAGGGTGGTCAAATGCAGCAGCTGTCGGCTCATCGATGCAATAGACTGATGTATAAGGTTGTGAAGGGCAAGATAGTAGGCTGGAAACCAAAACACAGCAGGTCTCTAAGGGTGGAAAAGGGTGGAGAACGGCAAGGTAGCAGGTTGGAAAACAAAACATAGCAGGTCTCTAAGGGTGGTCTAGTTTCCAGAGGAGGACAAATGCTGAAAACTCAAAAACATAGGAGTGAAATGAACCACCAAATGCTTGATAGCAGCAAAGTGGGCTGCAGAAGTAAAACCGAAAATGCTAGAATCCTCCAGGATGCACTTATCACACAGCAGCTGAATTAGACAGACAGGCGCTGGAGCAGTGGTGACAAAACCTAGAGTGACTGTGACAGAAATTGGAACCAAACGTCAGGGTGGCAGCAGCAGATGGTCATGGCAGCAGCTGGTAATGATGGGCAGACTCTGGCAAAAGGGACGCAAGTGATCTAGCACATACTCTATTTATTGAGATGGAACTAACCAAAGTTAGAGTTTTGCTTGTTGGACAGTGAAGCACACTTGTGCACTTGAGTCTTTGTGCCATTGGTCTTGATGTAATTGGCCCACCTTTGGTCAGCTGACAATCAGTTTGGTCTGGTCAGTGCCCAAGAGGCTAGCATAGTACCAGGAATATAGGAACAACACAACTAAAACATGTAATGCTCAGAAGAATGGAATAAAATGATAATGAAATATATGAACAAGCAAGGTACAATGAATGGATGCTCAAGAAGCAGAGGGGCTGACAGCAATATACCTGCAGTGAAAGCGAAGGCTCAAAACAGAGGAAGAAAAAGCTTTTGTGACTCAGGGTCTACAGCTGTGGGATGCAGAAGAAGTCATCAATGGTGGCACAAATCAGTAGGACGAGTTTCTTGTACTTGAATAGATCATGGACACTGGAGAGAGCAACCAGCTACCTGTTGGGGCCAAAATTTTGAGGGTGATTTGTATTTAGTCTAGCACGACGATGACGCTGTGGCAGGCTGAAACAGGTGCATTTGACCAAGCAGCAATAGAGTCCTCTTGGGACAGCAAACACAGCAGTGAGGCAGGCTGAATCAGCTGTGCTTGTTCACTTGTTCAGAGGCCACATTGAACATCAGCATTTGATACATGGCGGTAGCAAGGCAGCACTGGCAGCAAGCAGCAGGGCTCATCAAAGTAAACTTGTCTAGTAGGTAGGCATTGAAGGCTGGCGATTCCAGGGGCGAATTTGGTGATGGAAGTTTGGCAAAAGTGGAATGAAAAAGGCATATACCTTGGTCCTTTTTCATATGACCTTTTGAAGCCATTGTCCTACCCAAAACTCTTGGTTTTGGGTATACCATTAAATTTAATTGTATATCCCTTTTGGCACTATATCAAAGCTGACTCATAATGGAGGATTAACCTTGACCTAACTTTTTGTTGCGTATCCCCTCATGCCCAAATAGGGAGCCCAAGTGGAAATGACAAGCCCAAAAAGGACTCACCAAAAGGTACATAAGGGAAAGCACCCCTTGCACCATCAAGTTTATTCTGAAGGTAAGAGGAGAAGCAAGCATTCTCTCCCCCCATCATATTGATGCTGAAAGAGAAGGAGAAAGAGCAAGGTCAAGGCTCACATGGAGTTTCTCAAGCATTGGCTAATGTTGGCTTTGGTGATAAGGACACCTCTAAGATTGGGCTTGCAACTAGTGTATAAATCTCTATGAACGTCATTAGAATGAGAAATGTGAAAGGACTAATAATTTAATTAAATTTCACCTAAGATTTTTAATTAAAAGGAAATATAATTCTAATATCCCTAGCTCTAGGCATGGACAACAATTATACCCAACAATGAAGGATTTGACCATGGGCATGCAGTGGACAAGTGTATGGGCTATGTGACACAAGGACAGGCAAAAGAAACAAGGTTAAATGTGAAACTTTCATTAAATCGAAAGTTTGGGACCTTTTTACCCATTGAGCACCCAATACATGCTAAAGCATTCTCCTCATGATTTAGCAGGATTCTAGAGGAAAAATGCATTTAGAAAGCCATGTATTGCAATTTGCAGCTGTCTCTCTTCCCTCATGGCAGCCCATGCCCAGTTTTTGCTGTCCATTTAGTTTGACTACAGATTTTCTGATTTTCAGCCATGGAGATTGTGCTGACAACTTGAATGGAGTTGGGACAACAACCAATCTCCTCCACCAGCCATGAGGATTCTGTTAGTGTTCCATCCTTGGACCTTCAAAAGACGCTAGTAACATTTGTCATAGTGGTCATGAACTAACTTGGTGCAAATGCACTAAGGGCACTTTAGGGTTAAGGCAACAGAGTCCTATCCTTCTTGCAAAAAAGAAGGATGACATGATGCGCTTTTGCATGGACTATAAAGGTCTCAATAAAGTGACCATCGAGAATAAATATCAATTATCTCGAATGGATGATCTTGTAGATCGACTTTCTGGTTCACATTACTTCACCAAGATTAATCTTAGATCTAGATACGATTAGATGTAAATAGCTCTTGAGGATGTCCCGAAGACTATGTTTCACACATGGTATAGATACTATCAATTCTTAGTCATACCTTTTTCGACTAACAAGTACTCTTGCTGTCAGGATTCTGTTGTGTTTCATCCTTGGACCTCCAGAAGGCACTAGTAGCATTTGTCATAGTGGTCATGAACTAACTCGATGCGAATGCACAAATGGCACTTTAGGATTAAAGCACCCGAGTCCTATCCTTCTTGCACAAAAGAAGGATGGCATAATGCACTTCTACGTGGACTATAAAGCTCTCAATAAAGTGACCATCAAGAATAAATATCAATTATCTCAAATGGATGACCTTGTAGATCGACTTTGTGGTTTACTCTTAGCTAATGATGAACGATTTATTTTGTTTATATCTCGAAAAGTGGATAGTTGTCTTTTTCAAGGACATACTTGTTTATAGTAAGGTGTTGGAAAAACATGCAAACCATTTGCATATCATCTTACATCTCTTGTATGCAAGAACAATTGTTTGCAAAACTATCGAAGTGCAAATTTTTTCGCGTGGAGTTTTTGTATCTTGGACACTCATCTTGGTCGATAGCATCCGAATTGATCCCGACAAGGTTCAAGACTCGAGTAATGCTCAATTTGCCTATTTTGAGAACCCTAAGGCAAGTTATATCTTTTTTCAAGTTTTATTGGTTTCGTTCAAAAGTTCATTAAGAATTATGCTCACATTGTTGAACCCTTAGCCTGTTTACTTAAGGGTATCCAAAGCAAGAAGAAGCACGTTAGTTTGCCCATTGTTTGGACTAGTGAGCTCATTCAATGTTTTCAAGCATTGAAACATCTAGTTACTACTGTACTGATGTTGCAAATTATCTTTATAAATAAACCTTTCACAATTCCTACAGATATGAGTAATTATATTATAGGTGTTTTCCTTTATCAGGATAGTTGACCTATTGCATTTCAAGCCGTAAACTCACAAATGTCCTAACACGTTACACAACTTTAGAGAAGGTGTTATTGGCAATCATCAATGCACTTAAAATTTTATACAATTATTTGTATAGCGTCCGGTTCATTACCTGGACTAACCACCATTCATTAAAGTATCTTTGCGATCAACTCAATCTCTATGGCCATAACGTGAGATGGACGAAGCTTATGCAAGAGTTTGACTTCAAAATCCATTACTAAAAGGTGCAACTATTATGGTTACTAATTGCCTTAGTCAGATCCTTGAAGTCAATGCTCTATCTTTCACAAAATTACATTATAGGTTTCTATTTTTCTTTGAAAGGGCATTACCAAACGGATCCTTGCTTCAATAGAATTTAGCAATTACTCAAGGGTGGACCTAGTAGCTCTAGACGCTTTAGCAATCTCAACTCTCAAAAGCTCGCTACTAAGATGAAGATGGTGGAAAAATGGAATATTCATAATGGATTTCCATTCAAACAAGGCAAAGTGTGTGTGCCCGAGAATGAGAATATCTGCAAAAAGATTTTATATAATGATCATGATGCACCAAGCACGGGACACCTTGGCATGCACTGGACTTTACTGGACTTTGATCTTGGTTACTCAATATTTTTATAGGCTACACATGAAGACTTTTGTTAAGTCTTATATACATGAGTGCCCAACTGTTAACTTAATAAAGCTAAACAACACAAATAAATGATGATGTTACATCCTTTGCAAATTTCTGAAAAGAAGCGGACTAGCATTCTTTGGATTTTGTAGTGGGATTAACCCGTATAAATCGAGGTTCCAATGCAATTTGAATCATGGTCGACCAACTGACGAAACAGCTCAATTTATTTTAATAAAGACGATCATTCAAAGTCAAGCATTGGCAAGTCTCTTTGTCGAGCATTTGTATAAACTTTATGGTTTGCTAGAGAAAATTGAAACCAACCTTCCTTCTTGGATAGGGTGGTAATACCTGATTACGCACTTAATTACAGCAATCAATAAATGAACATAAATTGAAATGCACACTTTACCTTAACAATCTTGGACAATAGACACCCTAATAGCCCCAAAATTGGTGCCCCTTGCGGTATTGCTTTAACTTGTATTGCCAAATTCCAATGGATTGCGTACAAGCTAAGATTTCACAATCTCCTTTGCTGATCCAAAAACCCCTTGCTGTACAAACAATCAACAAACAAATTGGGCAAATGGCCCCCTGATTTTCACCCAGGCCTTGCTCCAATGGAACCCCAACTAGCCAAATGCTGCCTCAAATTCACAATGGATGGGCTGGCATCTGAAATCCCTGACAATATCACAAATTGCAGGTGCTAATTTCAGTATATGATGCCTTCTACTAATGGCATGGGTCCCAAGGTGACTGCTAAACCCTAATTACTACTGTAAATTAGGATTTACAACAGAGTTTCTCTTGCTATCCACCAAATCTGACTGAGATCTACTGCAAATGGCTGGGAAATGATGAGATCTTCCGACAATCGACCAGAGAGGGTGAGAGAATGCTAGAGGAGAGAGAAATTTCTGATTTCCACACGGTAAATGGCTAAATTATGCGTGCTGCCTATACCAGACTACATTAAATGCAATAACCAGCTGCCTGAAGGCCCATAAATATAATCACCAGCCTGTTGATGTTGTCACCAGCTCTAAGTGGTGATTCTCTTGCTGTCACCTGCCTCTTGGGGCCCCGAGATGGCTGTCACCCACAGCAATTTACTGCTCTCTGGTTAGAAAAATGAACCAGCAGCTCCTCTCTCTCCCCCAAGATGAAAACTCACTAAAAGGCTGAGACCAAGCCCAAAAAACGTTTACTCAATTTGCATGGGTATTTGTGCCAAGTGACAACCTTCTAAACCCAATTTTCAACATTATCCAACCATCAAATTAATTTTCAAAAATATTTAATTCTGAAAATTAATTTCAGCCCTTTTGGGCCTACCCAAAATTAAATGCGCCCATTCATAATTAAATTGACTAGGCCATTTGCAATTCGAAGTGGTCCCTAACCTCTATTGACCCTTAGACTAGCATTAATTAATTAAGTAATGTCTATTTCCTAGTGTCACCACCACTAACATTAATGGCAAAACAACCATCCTAGAGTCCAAACTAGCACCAACTGACTACCAAAGAAAGCCTAGCTCGCATAGTTTATCACAACTTTTGCCTTTGACACCCATTGTATTCTCAAGGTCCTTGGCCTATCATCATGAAATAACTGCATGTGCAACACGTCCTTAACAACTTTGCACATTTGATTAGTAACCAAATCAAATGTTACTAGCAAGATTAAAGCATCTCAAAATTTCATGTCCCCGTGATAGAAATAGTCAATGACCATGATCCTAAATTCACTGGCCATTTCTAGCAAACAATCTTCCAAAAGTTGAAGACCCAATTGTCCATGTTGTCCTTGAAACATCTTGAAATTGTTGGATAGGCCAAGAAAACAAAATTAGACTATGGAGGATATGTTTCATACATATGTCTCCTATAGACAATCTAATCGGAAGCATTATCTTCCTCAAATTGAGTTTGCTTATAACAACACCACATATTCGACTGCTGGATATAGCTCGTTTATGCTAATGTATGATTATGAGTCGAAACCACTAATTTCCATTGAGCTCAAGCGAGTAAAAATACAGTATGTGATTGCCTTTTGGCATAACATGGAGATGTTGATGATTGTGAGGAAAAGCATTAAAACAATCCAAGATTGTGCTATGTTTGACGCTAACCAAAATCATACTCCTTGAGAGCTCCAAGAGGACATGTGGGTTTATCTTTAAGTCCCAAATGACTCTGATTCAATGACTACCAACAAGTGCTATAAATTATCTTCAAGATATGGTGGTCCTTTCCAAATTACCAAGAAGAAAATTAGTGTGCCTTAAGAGTTAAAGTTACCTCTAGATATTCAAGTTCACTTAGTGTTTCATGTGAATTGTTTGAAAGAACGATTGAGACTATGTGAATTAATAGTTTTAATTCAAGAAATCCTATGACTTGAGGACACTACTCATTATATTCCACTCAAACCCGAAGTAATTCTGGTCAAGTGGAAGAACAGCCTGGAGACAGAAGCTACATGGAATGCGTTCACATCATTGCTCAAGGGGAGTTTGTTACACTTGTCGTGTTCCTCCATAGCTCTGGTATGAATGTTTCCTTATCCATGAGCACTTTTTACTTTCTAGTTGGAGGAGGGTTTTTCCCCATGTAAACACCCATCAATAGGTATGGTACTTTAGTCACATTAGTGTATGTAACCTTCCAACAACTCTCTCCTCTCTTATCGTTCACTCATTCACTCTGTGTGTGTGTGTGTGTGTGTGTGTGTGTGTGTGTGTGTGTGCAGCCTTTTTCACTAACTGCTCAATAGTACATGCAATCTACAATCTATTTGCAAATAAAACTTGTGTTTGCTTCATACAAACACCTCAAAACTTACAGACTTGAGATTTGTAACCTGTGCACCCACTTTCAATCGACGCAATCAAAATTGTAGTATGCCTTGAAATTGTTATCCACAACTTTGCATATTAAAAACGAGGCTTGAAATGGCCTCAAATGCCCAAAAAAGTAACAAAGTTGCCCTAAAGGGCTCATCTACAGAATATACAGTGCTCTGCTCACACACCAAATCTCACTGCAATCTGAGATCTTTGCTTTGCCTTGCTTCTAGTGCCTCCACAAGCACTATCCAAGAGAAAGAGTGGAAGAATAAGAGAGCTTCTTACCTGTTGCTTGCTTACTCAAATCCTTGCTGCTTCTCCTTCACTTCGGCCTTCAAAACCACTCTCTCTCAATAGTGCTACTGTAATACCATGTCAAAAATCACATGGTGGAGGGATTTGCTTGAGTTGTTGCACTAAACACACACCATACAATAGGAGCTCAATTCTCCATAGTTATACCATCTCTAAAAACCACACCCCTTCTTTAAGCAAGCTTACACAATACAAAACCGTCATTGAATAGCTTAGCTTCAATAATGCAGCATCCAAGTAGTATATGTTGAAGGAGACAACTTCATTCAATTCAAAAACCTTCCCACACAATCCCAACTACTTGGTATTCATAAGTTATTGGATGTAACAAACTCAGTACACTTTGCACGACATTGAAACAAAAACATCAATAATGCATAGTCTATTAATTCCTCAACGATGATAAGCTCTCAACTTCATACCAAAATATAATGAGCAAGGCCAAACTAACATTCAAGAGATCATGTACCACATTCTATCCCTTTGGGCCAGCCATGTTGTTCTCTAGATTATCAATATACATTATGGCCCACCCAAAGTAATAATACAATTCTCTTTTGTTTAAAGACCATAAGTCTATGCTTGTCATATTGCCATAATTTACTTCAAAATCTGTCGCACATTCAATTTGCTATATTTAACATTTGTCTTTCACATATTCTCCTTAACTAAACAATATTCTATTACTTCAATTGGGTTACTCAAGTTTCTAGTATTGCCATTTGGCTTCATGAGAAGCTATTGCTTTCTCTAGGATGATGCTAGGGATTTCTATATGATTCATTGTAAACAATGATCTTGCTCTTAATGACATTCACAAATCTAAGAGCTTGAGAAATGTTACATCTTTGTATTGATTTTTTTGTTTTAAAAGCCAACTCCTTGATCTAAAGACAAACAAATTTTTCAAGTTTGAGATCTCACTTGGGAGACGTTCTTATGAAGGATTTTATTCATGTGGACTTTGAAAGTTGTGGAGCATTACATGCTCGTTACCTATCCACTCACAAAGGTGACTTGAGAATACCTAGGAAATGTCCCGTGAACAACTCAAGGTTGTACCTTCAAGAAGCTAACACTCATTTATTCTAATCGCCCAATTCTTAGTCTCCCTTACCTTAATGATCCATTTTCGATAATTACATGTCGAAAGGGCACTAGAGAATTTATAGAATAAAATGGGCATCCTATGCCTTTTATGCCACCTATGGCCACAAGTTTATTGCCATAATATAAGGCCTGTGCAAGAGGAGGACATATCGTATTGGCTAGGATTTTGAAGTTCAGACCAACAATGAAGGAGATATTGCACCCAAACTTGTAGCACTTGACACAAGGGGCTCTTCATGATGAAAATAAATCGATTACCAATCATTATGCATAGTTACACGTTTATTATTCCTTGTCAGCACTTGGTCCTATTTCTCCTCCCACACCAAAGAAAAGAGCCAAAGGTGATCAATCACGACAAACTTAATACCGAAGCAAGTGTATAAGCATGAGCCACAACTTCCATACTTGTTGAAATCTAGTGGATTCACAAGGCCCAAAGGCCCTAACAAGAGCTAGTTCACTAAGGAGACTCTTATCCCTGTTGCAATTTACCAAAAGGTGATGTGATTGGGCAACTATGTGCTTAGCAAGGGAGTGTAACCAGCCATATTTAACATAAATTGTGTTTCATAGATACGTGCATTATAATCATGAACATAAAAGTATGGGCAAAGATCTCAAAATCGTAATGGAAGCAATTGGAGATACATTGTTTGCAACACAATGGCTAGCTCTGTCACATGGTAGGACAATGAAAGAAAGGCTAACCATCAAGACCACATCCGACAAACATAACCCTTTCACTCCATATGCAATGTAGCAAACTACCAAGAATCTAAGACCCAAAAATCATCCGCTCTGTAAGGAGCAACATAGATGTTGATCTAGAATGTGAAGTTTCTACACCCAATCTCACACAAGACACTAGTGACTATAAAAGATTATAAATAGTGCATGTATGAGATGGCATCAAGGGGACAAGTTCATGAAACCCACTACTCAACAACACACTAAAGTTGAAGGGATAAAGGCTGCAGCAAATTATAAATGCCACTAAACATTAACCCATGAAGGTTGCATAACAGTTTCACTCCATATGCAATCTAGCCACTACAAGAATCTAAGACCCAAAAATCATCCGCTCTATAAGAAGCAACATAGACATTGAACTTGAATGTGAAGTTTCTACACCCAATCTCATACAAGACACAAGTGCCTATAAAAGATGATAAATAGTGCAAGATAGCGTCAAGGGGCAAGTTCATGAAACCCACTAATCAATTACAATAGGCTAAAGTTGAATGGATAAAGGCTGCAGCAAATCATAAATGCCATTAATTGTTAGGCCATGAAGGTTATTAAGTCAAACAATGCAAGAGAATGTGCTAAGACATTGGCCAACCCGGTTTCACACTTGTAAAAGTGTCCATTCCCAGCATAATGCAGAATCTCAAAGATGATTACAATTATTAGAATAATCATCACCTAACTAGCGTTTTTCCCCCGAATTAGTGACATGTTGAGAAGAAACCTAAAGAACTTTTATAATACTCAAGACCTAGGGTGACTTAGTAGGCTGCAGTTTGGTTTGAATTCTACTATGGTAGAAAATCACAGCAAACTTGAACGAGTTGGTTAGTAAAAACATTCCCTTGATAGACAAATTAAAACTATGTTGTTGAATTGTACTGCTGTAGAAAATCACACAAACTTGAACAAGTTGGTTAGTAAAAGCATTCCCTTAATAGACAAATTAAAACTGTGCAGTTGTTCCACACGTGTTATTTATTTTTGTTTTAAAGACCAACTTCTCCCTTACTAAGTTCATGCTTCCTACTACACCACAAACAAAACAGACACCTACGCATCCAGTAAAAACATCTTCTCAGTCTAGTACAGCATACTTTCACATAGCAAATATGAAAATTTTGAAAGTCGTAGCAACTCAGCATTGAAATAGATGAATGCTTGCGATGTTACTTCTACACCAACTCACTACAGCAAACCTGCATGCATGCTTGCAATTCATGCAAAGAACATTTCTTCATGGTAAATGGAGGTATATGAGAAGCATACCTTGATAAGCATGTAAGTTGGAAGCCAAGCAGGTGAAGATGGAACACCAACCCAGCTTATCTGCTTAAAAGAGCAAGGACAACAATGCAAGTCCTGTAAAGTAAGTGGAAAATTCTGATACATGGAAAAACATAGATAATCCTGCACGGCTAAGCTTTTTGGTATGCACTAGTACCCCCCAAACAAAAAGAAATCCATGCATTTGTTCATAAAAGAGAGGAAAGGACAAGACAAAGAAACGCAGAGCTGGCTACCTAAAATGGATGAGGAGTTTGCACATGCTGCTTGAAAAAAGTTTTCATGACAATTGCAAGAGAGAAAACAGAGAGACCTACAGGTACCAAACCTAGAACCTGTTTGTATTTAAAACATTTGCCATACTCAAAATCTCTACATTCCAGAAAAAGTGTTTGGCCTTTCGTTCACCTACTACTTTCAAACATCAAGTAATGAAGCAAGCATCGCTATGCCATTTAAGTGGTCATTATAAGAATCCAAAAAACCAAGAAAAGAACAAGAAAACTTTACCAAAGCATATTCACCGGTTTCGAACTGCCGGATTTCCAGAATCTACACATTGTAAAAGAACGTCTCAGCTGGCACTGTTTATTACTTTGACTATTATTATCCTAATCAACTAAGGTTTAAAGCTGACCTCCCCTCGATCCTCATAAATGTAGTCGATTCCCTTGTAGTTGAGAGGATGTCCTACAGCTAAGTACTGCAAAATGCTAAACAAGCCTGAGCATAACGAACAGAGAACACAGAAGATGTCTAATTATCAACCCTTTAAACGTTCATAACCACAACAATACAGAGCACTGTTTCAGTCATGAGTAAAACTTATTATTTGCCAGTTCCAATCTTGCTCTGAAAATGGCAATACGTATTCATTCATATAAACTAGTATTCTTTTCACTCTTCTGATTATATTCTTCCCACTACCTAGTTCCTTCCATAAGCAATTGCAGATGGCCAGCTACCTCAACACTGTTCAAATATTCCTCCTTATCAACTCTGACAATCTGGCCCTTCTTCACTGCAATTCAAAGATGCAGAGAAATCGACTCTAGTTGGCGACAAGTTGCATGTGGAACAAAATTGAATACTGCGAAGCGACGGAACTCACATGGTACAGCCGGCTTGGGAGCGGGAGTATCAGAACCTGTAGTCGATGGGAATGGGGTTGCTCCAGAAGCGCTGAATACTCTCCTACCAGATCGTGAACTCGAGAGGGTCCGAAAGAAAGGCAGTGATGCACCATGGTCTAATCCTGGAAGAGTAAAACCTCCGTCGAGATACCTTACTTTGCTGGAAGAAAACGCTCGGAGGATGGAAGGAGCTTCCAAGTGCACGCTGATACTCGAAGGCTGATAACAGACCGCCGGGGCAGTGGCCATGGAGCCTACAGATTTCTTGGCCAACAACAAGGCGTACAATAGACTAGCGATGATGGTGGTGATATATAACTACGTAGACACGTGCAGGGAGCGCTGTGTTGGGATCTGAATTGATCATGTGGTAACTTGTAATTGTGATATGAAATGCTGTAGCCTGTGATAGGGTGAGATCCAATTATCAGTGAGATCTCCTAGCAAGCAAGAGAATTTATGGGAGGTTGATATAATTATTAATAAATATAATCTGGCAGTATACATATTCATATGTGCGTGCGTGTGTGTGTGTGTGTGTGTGTGTTTGTTTAATACATGTATCTATTTGTGTGCCCTCATAAATGTATGTCCTCTCTCTCGCTCCCATTATTTTTATTTTTCTTCATCATTTCTCTCGTCTTTCTTCATCTCATATGTGTGCGTGCTTTGCACACACATATATATATGCATTGTATGTACATGTATGTGCGTATATTTGTATGTAGATGTGTGTGTTTGCATATGCAAATGTGTGCATGTTTGTAAGTGTATATTTATGCTCTCTCCTTTGTTATTTCTCTCTCCAAATTTTATCACTATATATATGTTAAGATGTGTGCAAGTGTGTGTATTTTATACATGTGTGTCCATTTGTGTAGTCTTATAAGTATGTGTACTCTCCTCTCTCTCTCTCTCATATATGTATACATATATGTGTATCTACATACACACACATACATTTTTTCCTTTTTTGTATTTTCTTGTTTTTCCTATGCTTTATGTGTGTGTTAAGACAAAGCTTTTCGTATATTGCTACAAAACAATTGCTAATAAGTCAATAACTATGTATTCCCAAGACACTTGCACATATATGTTTACATCAAATTAAGCATACAAGATACAACATACAAAGGATTTGAATCCATGTATAATTAATTGGCAAAGTGGTGATGCCTTTATATTGGAATCATAGTACAAAACAAACAATAAGTATTATAGAGTATTTTCAATGAGCAAGTTATAATCCAAGGTTTCAACAATAATATGCCACAATAGGGGTAGGTCGTAGATTTGTCACCCACATCCATACAACAATAATCCCCTGTAAGAACAAGCTACATAGATGCATATTGCAAGTGTCAATGACCTACCACAATTATTATCCAGATCCACTTATATTATGGATTACCTTGTTAGAATCCATGATTGTTACTAGCTCGTAGAGTTGCAGCCAAGTGGTTTAAGTAGCTTGATTGCAATGAATTGGATAACTGGTCAGTGATTAGTGAACACTGAGTAGTTTCATTCGTTAAGGGGATATTTATGCCATTTCTATACTAGTGTCCAGTTGTCATAGGAATGGCAGAATCTATCTTGTATGCCCATGGGAGTAACAATCAATTTTATTGTGGTCCTTTCTTAGTGTAAGAAGCTAGGAATACTTAGAATGCTATTAATATGCCATGTCACATTGACACTGGTATATAAGGAGAGAAGTTGTAATTTTACACATCTTTTTGACATATCAATACAATTACAATCTTTCTCTCCCTTCTTGCTCCAAGCTTCCATGGCTTCTTCATCTTTCCTGTCTTTGTCTCTCCAATTCTAGTCTTTCTCTCCCCTCGTCACTCTATTTCTCTCTCTCTTCCTGCAGTCTTTCTCTCTCCACTGCAGTCTTTCTCTCTCCTCTTCTTCTCTCCCTAGTTTTCTCTCTGACAAGTGGTATCAGAGCTTCAGTCTTTGATCCATTATTTTCTTCCATTTTCACTCTCATTTTCCTATTTCAAAACCAATTTCAGACAAAAATGGTACAAGACAGTGACTAGTGGAGTGCTGCAGGACAACTACAGTTAGCAATGACTACATCTGGAGATATTCAAGGTCAGATATGGCGGGTAAAGGCTTAAATGGCTGGACGTCATCAAATTTTATGCAAAAATGGAGGTAACTAGGGTAAAGAATGGTTAACTGGGCTTAGTTTGAGAACAAACTGTGGTTACTTTGAAAAGAGGGGTTTCTCTTTCCCCTTTCCTGGAAATTCCTGCAGGTTCCATGGAGGTTCAGCCCCAAGATCTGTTCATATCTCTCTTACCTCTGATCTTCCTGACCAACAATCACCTGGAATAGAAGCCTTTCAGCATGAGCTTCAAGTTGAGCACTTACTTGCTCAAGATTGAGCAAGCATTCAGGCCAGGAACAGCCCCGAAAATTGCGGCGCAATTTTCGGGCTGATTCCAGCCCTGCCCTTGCTCAGCCTGCCTCACCTCCAGCTCCTGACACTCTCCTTGGTCCTTGGCAAGAGAAATCTTCAGCAAACAAGGGAGGATTCAGCTCCATTCATGATTCTTCAGCATCTCTTGAACCCTACATGAACAGTCCATGGGCAGCCATGAAAGCTTCAGCCCAAGCTTCTATTTCTTGACAATTTCTTGAAGATTCTTCATCCTTTTGGCTCGTGGAATCATTTCAGCAAGGATTCTTCAACAAATTGCAAGGATTAAGCACGGGATGGCTTAAGATTGAAGATCAAGAGCTTCTATGGAGCAAAAATTTGGGGGAAACGGGTTTAATGCTTCAATTTCAAGCATTTGAAGCTTCAAGATTGGTCTCTACCATCAAATAAGCAAGCTTCATGGATTATTTTGCTAACATTGGACAACCGGGAGCCCTATCAAGCATTTGGCAAGTTATTTTCAGCCATGTCAAGGTATTTCTCTTCAATTTTTAATCTCTCTCATTAATCCAATTGCTGAGCTTAAGCCATTTGACTGAGAGATTAAAGAATTGAACATTTTCATCAAATTCTCAGCCAACCTTTGCTTGAATTCATCTATTCATGAATGCAATGCTTCCCTAATGCATATTAGCTTCAATCAGTGAATAAAGGGCCTTAATCTGAGATTTCAGCATAACATTTGAATCCTATGAAGTGAATACATTGATCGATTCCTTTGCTTACTCTAATCCAATTGATTGGTTGATTCTCTTTTGCCTAAATTGAAAAATTGTAAAGGGTAAGTACTAGCAATCAGTGAGTCACTGAATTGCATAGGTAAAACCCTTCTCCCATCTCAAGTTCTTTTATCTCAATCAATTGCATCTCATGAAAGGCTGAATGGTTATTTTTCAATTGCATATCATGCTGATTGCTTAGCACACTAGCCTTTGCCATGTTGATATTCCCACCAAGGAAAAAGGTGGATGCCGGGGGAGATAGTGGGACAAAAGAGAGGTGACCCTCCCTCACTATCGAAGATCCCGAAGGGGTGCAACCAACCGACCCGGGGGGAACTTTGCCCACCTCCCGGTGATTCGGAGCCCGTGTAGGGAGCCCGTCCTGCCGTTTTATCCCTCACACAGGTACAGCGAGTGGAGAATTGAAGATTGAAGACTTTCCAACGACTCAAGTACCTACTGGAGTAAAACAGGGTAAAACAGGGCATTTTCAGGTTACCCACAGGGTATTTACAGGTGGATACAGGTACACCCTTTGATACTGAAGTACAGGTGCAGGTACTACAGGGTACCCACATGTCCTATATACCCCTTTGCAGGGTTTGGTAGCCATTGGAGGTTACTTTCTTGCATTACAAGGTCAAAACAGGGCACTTACAGGTCTAAACAGGGTGCAGGACTGGACAGTTCAGACTCTGAAATTCAGTTACAGAATTTTCTGTCCTAAACCTGTTATAGCGTTCTATAGCTCATCTCGAAGAGGGCATTGTAAGCTTCGATTCGCACAAAAAAGTTTTGCAATCGGAGTTTTCTAGCCAAAGTTATAGCCGTTTTACTGACAGGGGGTACTGCAGGACTGCACTAGTATGGCAGGGCATAAAGGCAAAAATAAGGTCCAGGAGGACTATGCACAGCAAATCAGGGATTCTATGATGGAAAGCACACTTCAAGAGAACCCTGAAGAGCCTCAACAAGGAGAGATTAGTATTCTCAATGACGCTTTGTGTGCCCATGAACTAAGACATAAAGAACGTCATGAGACTATTTTGTCAGCAATGGAGCATATGATTTTATCATTTGATCAAACGAAGTCTACTGTTGAGAAGATGATGGAATCAACTAACCGAACCAATGCTTCCATTGATAAGTTGGTAGAATCTAATGCCCAACTTATGGCACAATTTTCTCAACTCATGCAGTCACAAAAGGGATCAAAAGAAGCAAATGAGAAGGCTTGTTCAAATAGTGACCCCTCAGTTCCACTTCAGCCATCCAACCAAAATGGTTATGGAGATGGGATCATAGGAAGAAGAGGCATACCCAATAGTCAATATGAAGTGGGAGAAGCTTCACAAAGGCATGATGACTATTTGGGCAGTTTGAACGGTGCCAATACTCAAGCTTTTGGACTGCATACTCAGCATTCTAGGGGTGCTTTACCAACAGGAAGATTACAGGGTAATTCTCAGCCACCTGTTGGAAGATTTCAATCTCATTTTGGGGGTTCTGTACTTAGAAATTCCGATCAGCCAGTTTTGGGACAGCAACCTTTCCATGATAGAGAATTCAAGGATAAAATTGTTTTATCCAAATTCAACGGCCAGTCATCTTCACCATCAGAATTAGAGAAATGGACATCTAAGATGGAGTCTTATTTTGACATATTCCCTAAAACTGATGATATGAAGATACACTTTGCCTCCTTGCACTTAGAAGGATTTGCCCACACTTGGTGGAGGTATATCAAGAAAGAGAATGTACTTATTGAGAATTGGGAAGCGTTCAAGGCACTTATGGCTGAAGTCTTTGTTTCACCTCTTGAAAAAGAGAAGTTAGAACGAAGATGGTATGCTTTGGAACAAAGGGGCCTAAGTGTAAGAGAATATACAAACATATTCCTCAACTTGACCATGTATGTGGAAAACATCAGTGATGAGGCCAAGTTACACAAGTTCATGTATGGTTTAGAACCATCCTTGTCAGCTGATGTTATGGCGCAAAATCCTACTTCACTTTTCAAGGCTATTGAGCTTGCAGAGCGCTTTGGAAGGAAGTATAGGAAAGAGTCTTCATTTCAGCCAAGTTATGGACAGCCAAGGACTGTTTTAAAGCAAGGGCAAGTTGGTAACAATTATGGCAGCAATCATATGCCTAGTGGGAGCTTACGGATACCAACTTATCCTCCATTTAATGCTTCTAGGATTCAAAGCAATTTCAGGACAACAAACAGTTCAAAGGTTGAATTTAAGCAAGGTGACAATAAGCCTAAGTCTACTTCAGCCAATACAAATTCCAGAAATATTCCCATGGATCTTTACAAGGAAAGAAAGGACAAAGGCTTATGCTTCAAGTGTGGAGAAAAGTATACTCCTGACCATGCTTCAAAGTGTGTATACAAAAATGCCAAGCCAAAAATTCAGAGTATGCTAGTTCTTGAGGACCTTGAAAATGACATAGATGAAGTTAATGCAGTCCCAATCAATGCTGAAAATGAAGATTTCGAGGATGATGGTGGACAGGAGTACTTCTATGATCCATCTGACTCTTTTCCTTTTGATCCAGGCGGTGATATCCCATTTGATCCTGGTGGATTTTGTAATGAGTTGCCTACTGCCACTAATTGTTCTATCTCTATGGATTCTTGGACGGGATCTAAGAACCCTAATACACTTCGTATGAAGGGAAGCATATGTGGAAAGCCAGTGTTCATCCTGATAGATAGTGGCAGTACCCACAGTTTTGTCAATAAATCCATTTTGTACAAGTTGAATTGTGTTCCCACCGACTTACAGCAGCCCATTAGAGTACAAATGGCTAATGGTGAAGAGAAAATCAGCACACAGATTTGTCCACAGGTTTCTTTGCAGATGGCTGAAAATTTTGAAGTCAAAGTAAACCTGATCACTTTGGAAATGGGGCCCATAGATATTGTACTTGGTTGTGACTGGTTGATGGCCTTAGGCAGGATTACTATGGATTTCTCACAGTTATATATGGAGTTTTTCTCCAATGGGCAGCTCATCCGTTTACAGGGGATCCCTAGTAAATCTGATTTTCAGCTTATCACCATTCAACAACTCAAGAAAGAGTACAAGAAGCGCTCACAGATATTTGTATTGCATTTGAACAAAGAAACACAGGATCAGTCCAATAATTCAGCAAACCATCCAGCCTTGACAGCTCTTCTTGAGGAGTACAGAGAATTATTTGAAGTACCTACTTCATTGCCTCCTAAGAGAGCGGTGGATCACCCCATTGATTTGGAACCCAACTCAAAGACGATCAATAAGCCACCTTACATATTATCAAAATGTGAATGAGAGGAAGTAGCCAAGCAAATCAAAGAGCTTCTTGAAATGGGATTCATTGAACCAAGTTCTTCACCGTATGCATCCCCAGTCCTGTTAGTTAAAAAGAAAGTTGGATCTTTCAGAATGTGCATTGACTACAGGGATCTCAATAAGATAACAGTGAAGAACAGGTATCCTATACCCAGGATAGATGATTTGCTTGATGAGCTTAAGGGGGCTCGATTATTCACGAAGATTGATTTGAGATCAGGGTATCATCAGATTTGCATGAGAGAGGGTGATGAGGTCAAGACTGCTTTTAGGACTGATCATGGGCTCTACCATTTCTTGGTGATGCCATTCGGTCTTACAAACGCTCCAGCTACCTTTCAAAGCCTGATGAATAAGATTCTACAACCTTTCCTCTTTCAGTTTGTCTTGGTATTCTTCGACGACATTTTGATCTACAGCAAGACTTTTCAGGATCATTTGTCGCATATGAGGAAGGTTTTTGATGTGTTGAGACATCATAGGCTTTTTGCTAAGGAGAAGAAGTGTTCTTTCATGCAGACTGAAGTGGAATACTTGGGACATATAGTCAGTGAAAAAGGAATACAGGCTGATCCCAAGAAGGTGCAATGCATAAAAGATTGGCCAACACCTACTACTACTACCTCTCTTAGAGGATTTCTTGGTCTATCTTCATTCTATCGCAGATTTATAAAGCATTATGCGGCAATTGCAGCCCCTTTAACTGACAGGTTGAAGAAAGAGACTTTCTTTTGGGATTCTCTTGCAGATAGCAGCTTCAACCAGTTAAAGGAATTACTTACCTCCGCTCCTATTCTTGTATGCCCGGATTTCTCTAAAGAGTTTACTATACAATGTGATGCTAGTGGCCGTGGCATTGGGGTTGTTTTGCTTCAGGAGCATGGAGTAATTGCATTTGAAAGCCGTAAGCTTACTGATAAGGAGATGGCCATGAATGTTTATGATCAGGAAATGTTGGCTATTCTGCATGCAATCAAGAAATGGCACCATTACTTATATGGCAGCCGATTCAGAGTGCATAGTGATCATCGCGTACTCAAGTATTTCCTTACTCAGTCAAATCTTACTCCAAAGCAACGACGATGGGTAGCAACATTACAAAATTATGACTTTGACATCACTCATACAAGGGGCAAAGATAACATAGTGGCCGATTCTCTCTCTCGTATGTGGGCCTGCAAAGTATCAGCCATGACGGAATTACATAGTGATTGGATTGAAGAGCTACAAGAGGCATATCTCTTAGATGAGGAATTCAGCCAAATCTTTCAGAAATTACAGCAAGGTCTTATGGAAGAAAACTCACATTACCAGCTTAAAAATGGTCTTATTTGCTGGAAGGGCAAGATTGTTATTCCCTCTACTTCTTCTTTCAAGCGAAAAATTATGGAGGAGATGCATTCTTCGCCTTTAGCTGGACACTTGGGAGTTTTCAAGACTTATGACAGGATCAGCAAGAGCTTTTATTGGAAAGAACTGTGGAAAGATGTCAAGGACTTCGTTATGAAGTGTATGCCTTGTCAGCAAAATAAGGATAGCACCCATAAGCCAGGGGGTTTATTGCAGCCATTGCCTATTCCTACGGGTAAATGGACTCATATTACTATGGACTTTATCACTGGCTTACCTACTACCAAGAAGGGGTGGAATAGTATTTATGTGGTGGTTGACAGACTCACCAAAGCAGCTCATTTTATTCCAACAAAAATTCAGTTTACTGCTTCTCAGGTGGCCAACCAGTTTATGGAGCATATTTTCAGATTACATGGATTACCGCAGGTGATTGTCCATGATAGGGACTCAAAGTTTATGAGTAACTTTTGGCAAGCGGTATTTACATCTATGGGTACCAAGTTGGCTCCATCTACGGCTTATCATCCCCAAACTGATGGACAGACAGGGAGAGTTAATAAATGGTTGGAAACTTATCTTCGCCATTTTTGCTATGATGTCCAAACCTCATGGGATTCTTGGTTACACCTGGCAGAGTTTGCTTATAATAATTCCACTCATGCAAGCATAGGAGTTTCACCCTTTGAGGCTTTGTATGGTTACAAGGTGCCCCTACCCACAGTCATTTTTAACGAAAAGATCAACCCTCATGGGAAGGAAGAGTTGGATAGAATGCAGACCCTTCTTCAGCAATGCAAGGTGAATCTAAGGAAGGCTCAAGATCAGATGAAGATGTATGCTGATAAGAAGAGGAGGCCTTTAGAGTTCCAGGAAGAAGAGCTGGTTTTGTTGAAGGTGCCCAAATCCAAGTATTCTACATTGAAAGATGGATCCAGTAATAAGCTTGCCCACAGATTCTATGGCCCTTACAGGATCCTTAAGCGGATTGGAGATTTGGCATACAGACTAGAGCTTCCCTCTTCTACAAAGATTCATAACGTCTTCCATGTTAGTCAGCTCAAGCCCTATTATGGTGATCCAGTGGATTTAGTTGATGAGTTGCCACCTATTGATGAAGATGGTATCGTTCAGTACATCCCAGAGGCTGTTATAGGTCAGCGTGAAAAGAAGCTTCGATCACGTTCTATTGTGGAATATTTGATTAAATGGAGAGGTTTACCCTCTGAAGAGGCTTCTTGGAGACCTGATTCAATATTGGATGAGTATCCATACTTGAAGGATACATTGGTGGCTGAAGCCTATTGCTTATGGAGCTAGTATTGGTGCAGACTGGTTCAGGACAGCACGCTGTTTTAGAACAGTTTTTGTCATACTTCATTTTCAGAATTGAGCTATCTACATGAGCTTAAAGTACTCTTCAAGAGCTTCGTTTTGATATGTGGTACACCTCATTTGGACACTTCTATCAAAAGTTATGGCTGATTTGGTCCAGCAGGGACTGTTATTTCAGCAAGCTGTCTACTTTCTTCTGGAACTATTTGTTGAAGATTCTATGGCTCCAATGGCTTCTAAGGTTTTTCAAATCATGTATATAGTGGAGTTCTCTTTCCGTTCATCATATTCAGCCCTTGTAATGATAATTCTTCACTCATTTCCTATTTGTAAAGCTGTAAAACAGAGTAGTACTCTATTCTGTCCATCTTTTCTTTAGTTCTTTCTAGGTTTGTTTTTGAGGACAAAAACTTTTGGGAAGGGATGGATTGTAAGAAGCTGGGAATACTTAGAATGCTATTAATATACCATGTCACATTGACACTCGTATATAAGGAGAGAAGTTGTAATTTTACACATCTTTTTGACATATCAATACAATTACAATCTTTCTCTCCCTTCTTGCTCCAAGCTTCCATGGCTTCTTCATCTTTCCTGTCTTTCTCTCTCCAATTCTAGTCTTTCTCTCTCCTCGTCACTCTATTTCTCTCTCTTCCTACAGTCTTTCTCTCTCCACTGCAGTATTTCTCTCTCCTCTTCTTCTCTCCCTAGTTCTCTCTCTGACACTTAGATTCACATGGATTAATATTCAAGCATTTAGGCTTATGCAACATGTGTCCAATGCAGCAGCTATCTATCCCTTGTTACGAGCATGCCTTACAAATTCCTAGGCTCAGGTAAGGCCAATTACATACATGAACCAGATACAACACATAGTGCAAACATAGATGTGCTTATAGGATAACTAAATAAGTATCTAAATACACACAGCATGGGTCAAGAAGAGGTGGGTATCTTTGTCCAAAGAGATGCAATAATGGATTATAAGCCAATGTTGGTGGGAGCATAATATCCTTTAAGCTTGATGATCACAAAGGGTCACTAGTGCCCACATACTGAACTAGCACATTGATCAATATTATGACAATCTGGTTGTGCAGATATTAGTCTTCTACTAGTGCAGCATCATGCCATGCAACTTAATCAAACCAATCGAAATCATGGACTTGTGATGTAGAGTTATATTGCCAGTACTATGAGCTACCATTAATGCATAACAATTGTGTGCAGAGGCACCAATGATGAAGATATGATTATTTTGAAGTTAATCAACTATGGTACCTTGCCTCCCAAGCATCATAAGAGGTTAATGCACTTTTGACAGTGATACTGTAGTGCACAAATCATGCCATATCTCATTTCAACACCATAAGGTAGGGCGATTATGGAGAGATAGAGTGGCGGTATTGAGAGTTACCATGAAGAAGCCAGATCTATTTGCTTTTGCCCTTGATCCAAGCCCGTGTAGCAGGGAGGTCGGATATGTAGGCTTGAGTAGTTGCCATCAAAAACCATAACCACAACCATCAAGACACGATGGCCTTTCATTAGTTGTAGTGAGGGAGGAAATGAGGGAAGGTTTACGAGGGGTGGATTAATAAATAGGCGAGAATGTGGGAGTAGAGGAATCCAACACTGCCAAGTTCCAATGTTCATTTGTGCTAGTCCTAATTCATCAGACTTATAAGCCATAATGACAACTATACAAGTCGTCCCTTCTTTTGAAAGGGGGGTTATAGTGTATAAAATAGTATATAATGTTTCAATTATAAAATTTTTTTGAGCATACCTCACTTTTCCTATCGTATAATGACCTATCATATATATTTTATCACATGCAATATCATCCCATATCCTCTTATTATCATATGATCTCCCTAACTTTCATAAACCATACTCATAGTGCATATAATATAGGATTAGCTTAACTAAGTATGCTAGCCTGGTACTTTGTTTTAATTGTTACTGAAATCTTAGTCATAGGTTGCAAGTTGTTAGCCTAAGGTATTGCTTCATACTTAGAGGCATATATGCCAGTTCTATTCATTCCAACCCCCTTACCCCATTATATGATATTAATAGCTTTAGACTATTAGAGGTGCCCTTTATAAAAAGAATTTGTTTATGGTGCTTGAGAGATTCCCAATATATTAAAATTGTGTTTAGGCACACCAAGCATAATCATAAACGATATCATGTCTTCAAGAATATAATTATCATAATTGACTTAGGGGATCCTATTCAATTTTCAAACATGGAGAGGGCAAAACATCTCCCTCCTCCTTTCAAAAAAGATTTTCATTATGTTAGTACATCAAGAGTGTTGAGAATAGCAAATGATGCTTGGCCATAGAGGCTAGATGAATGCCCATAGAGGTTGAATCAATGCCTTGAAGAGTCTAGGAGATGTGACAAAGATGTATGCTCTAGAAACTATAGGAATAGATGTCCAAACCCCCATATGCATAGTGAGTACAATGGTACTATCCAAAAGCTACAAAGGCATGTACTTGTTGACACTCATTTCAATGTAATGGTACTATCATTCTGTGCCACTCAAGATTGTGTTTATGAGTCCAAGTTAATCTATCTTGGAACCTAATTCACTTGAGTTACAATTATTTAGCTCAATCATGTTTTATGTTTATCATCTCCATCCACCATAGCTAGCATAGCTCTAGATCCATGTTTCTCAACAAGGAGTAATTGTTTATAAATAAGAGAAATAGAGAGATGGGCACAATGTTAGGAATTCCTTGCAGGCCTGCCATAAGTAAAAATCCTTATGATTGCCCTATTCTCACATGTGGACATCTAGTGTGGAGGTATGTGTGCATGTATGTATATGTGTGTTTAATACATGTGTGTCTATTTGTGTGGTCTCAGTAAATGTCTATATATGTATTTAGTATGTGTGTGTCTATTTGTGTGGTCTTATAAATGTGTATCCTCTCTTTCCTTCTCATCATTTTTATTTTCTCTCATTTCTTTTTCTTCCTCATGTCTCTCATCTTTCTTCACCTCAAGTGTGTATTTGTGTGTGGATGTGTGTGTCTATATATATTCATATGTCCATGCATGTAAGTGTGTGTTTTATATGTGTATCTCCATTCTCTCTCCACTGCTCTCTCTCATATGTGTTTACGTATGTGTGAGCATGTACACATATATGCATACATGTGCATATGTGTTTGCATATATGTGTGCAGGTGTACATGTGTATCTATTGTTCATGTGTTTTTATAGTGCATGTGCATTTATGTGTGGTTTTAGAGCATGTATACATTGCACGAACATATTCAATAAATAAAATTAGCATCCCATTATGTATGTTCACTTTATAAAAAAATCTACTCTTTTTTAATGGTGTACATGCATTTGTGAATGTTTTTAAAGTATGTACACATTGCATACACATGTTCAACAAAAAAAAACCATATTATTTTACATTGTGTGTGTGTGTGTGTGTGTGTGTGTGTGTGTGTGTGTGTGTGTAATTTTTCAAAGACTTGCCTTTTTCCTTTCCATAATCATATTGTATGTTCAATTTAAAAAGAGAAAGAGAGAGATATTAAAATATAAGATCATTCAACCCTCCAATGGATGCTCTAGACATCTAACAAATGCATTTTTTAGCAAGTTTATTAGCTAAATTGTTTAGATCAACAATAGTAGGCATGTTCTATGTTTTTATTGACTATGTAGACCTTCCAAGTTGCTTTGGGTACTTTATATTTGTTGGACCCCCCCCCCCCCCCCTTTTTTTTTAAACTAGAAAATTTCTAACAAGGGTTCTAGTGCAACAAGCTTGACTTAGGTGGATGCTAACAAGCAAGCAGATACATGCATCATGGAATGATTATATGGTTTAAGACAATCATTATTGCCACAAATCTCTATTGGAGATGAATCTATATTTCTCATTTAGGTCCCATCTTGCTTGAGACCATTGCCACCATTGGTTTGGTGAGCATTCAAAACCCATAGGGGGATCAAGAGTCTCTACCTTCCTCAAAAGGACAAATCTCCTAATCCATACAATAGTATAGTATTCTCAAAGGAGAATCTTCCCCCCTAATTGGACAATTATGGGATGCCTAGCAGAGATACAATCTCCTCATTCAAGTCAAGTATCCAAAATTAAGAATTATGAGCTAGCCAACCTTAGATCCTTTATGGCTTAGTTTCAAAGTGGATTTAATTAAGGTAGAAGGGTTCGAGGAATTAAGACTACCATTAACAAAATTATCATCCTCTAATTCCTCTAAATCATGAGATTCACATAGAAAAATATGTTGCTGTTCCTTACTTTCCTAATGTCCTTGTTCTTGGACTAACTCCCTTTCTTCTAAGACCACTTTGTTTGTTGCTATTGGCTTTGGTCTTCTTGGGTTGGACCTTCTAAAGACCTAAGAGTTTGCCTTGAGTGTCTCTAAGGCCCAAGCTTTTGTTTTTCAAAGTGTGTCCCACTCTAGAGAGTATTTTATGAAATGTCCTAATTTTGACACTTCAAACATGAATTAGATAAGTTTTTATATGGATTTCCATTTGCAAATTGGAAATCCTTTTGCATTCCTTATGACTACATGCTCTTTTGAGGTGTTACTAGCATCATTATCTCAATCTATCTCTATCCCAACTTCTTACCCAGGGGAGAAGCTATGGCATTGAGATATTAATATAAAGGCTTTGATATCTCTAACAATTCTACCCATATTAGCACATTAGTGGACTTAGAAGAGGATATGGGTATTAAAAGGTTTTGTGCCATTTGAAAAGGGTGAGTGGAAAGTTGAGAAACCTCCATTCATCATAGCAAGAATATTCGCAACCATGTTACTACCTATTGTGATGGCATATGCTTGAAGCGAGAGTACTTTGAGCTTGTGAATTCCAGTGGGAATTCCACGATGCAAAATTTTTCAATCCAATAGACCCATGTCAGAACATGGGATTTTCTTAACAAAGGAGGGAAAGAGACACAAAGGATCATGGAACATTGTGGGATACCTTTGTTAGAAGAGCAAAACATGTAGCATAATAATGAAAGACACAAGATCAATGATAGAGACAATGCATAACATGTAAACATGAACAAGAATTCACTATGACAACATTATAATGTTTGAATGCCAACTTACACACTCTTGAAAGCTCCCTCTCTCCACATTGAGCATCTACAAGTACAAATGTGATCATAGATTATGGCCACACTCCCTCTTTTTACAAACAACAATAAAGGAATTGTCCTACCCCAAAATAGGTTGGCCAAATACCAAATAAAGAAGAAAGAGAGTACCCATAAACTAGGTTGTGGATGCTTGTGAATATCTGATATGACCACTTCTAGCACCCTCTCTCAAAGCATAGGTAAACAAATAATGAATAAGAATACCTAGGATGCACCACGGGTGGATACTCCTGCAACGTGCACTTTGTTGGATCTTCCTTGGTAAGAAAACATCTCGAAGAAGAAGTCCAAATGCCATAACCCTTATTAGAAAGCAGCTAGCCACCTTGCACCTCCTGTAGCCACACAAGCTCCATGGATAAATTGCCGTGTGTGACACCAAGATTCATCCAATAGAGCTTATATATGCCATTTGTGTAATATTTCCATGCAATAAAAGTTAGTCGGTTAGTTCGAAAGTTAGTCATTCAGTTAATAAGTTAGTAAGATTACTAATAAAAACTAACTAAAGTAAAAACTAACTAACATTAATAGCTAATAATTTTTATTTAATTAAAATATATTAAAAAATTGAGAGTTGTAAATCCAATATTTTTCTCGGATTGACAAGGACTGTAGCCACCCTTCACGAAAGTTACAACGTGATCGAGACTTATGAGCCATATTAATCACTAGTATTAATATGTATAGTTTGGATGGTCCAAAAATATTTGATTTTTGGGCAAAAAAACTAGTATATTTTAGATATTATCCTAAAAAGATAGAACTGAAAGTCATTTAAAAGAAACGACAAGTAATGTTTTAGTTAGTTTTGGAGATTTTAGAAAAAGAAAAATAAAGATATTTTAGATATTATCCTAAAAAGATAGAACTGAAAGTCATTTAAAAGAAAAGACAAGTGATGTTTTAGTTAGTTTTGGAGATTTTATAAAAAGAAAAATAAAGAAAAGTGAATGGCAAAATCGTACACGCTGCGATCGTAGTCTACATGCAATAGACAACACTTTGAATAGAGAAAAGAAGGAGGAGTGAGCTGAGAGCTTTCTAACCAAGTGTCTTGATGTTTTACCCCCCTTTTGGAGCCAATGCAACCATTAGATTTATGATATGAGCATCAGATCACTGAGTCTTCCAAGAGCCCCTCCACTCTTGTTCCCAGCCTTATTCCCTCCTCTCTAATTCATTATAGATATGAGGCATGGGGAGGCACAAGGGAGCATAAGGAGACCCCGAGAGGCTACGAGAGAGAGGTAGAGAGAAGGATACCCCTCCAAGAGATTGTGAGGAAGAGCTTGAAAGAGAGAAAGACATAGAGAGAGAGAGAGAGAAAGAGAGAGAGAGAGAAGACTTACCCCGAGAGCCTGTACAAGTCCCTCTATCTCAATCCTCGACTTAACCATCTTCTCTTACACTCTCCCATCTCCTCGAATCTATTATGCCTTCTTAATCTCTTGAGTCTACTTTGCGAACGACGCGAAGAATGTCGCATGTGGATGGCAATCCTACAATCAGCAAAACAAAGCTTCGGGCGAAGGCATCATTGTCAATCTAATTGCGGTACCGGTCGTAAGTAATGTATTTCCAAATTGATAGATGCTTGTTTAAATTCTCGCATGAGATACATTATGCTCCATACTATGATGGACAAGAATAGGTCATGGAAAGGGATAGGCCTCTTCTCACATATTTGAAAGATGGAGTTTGCAAAGTGTATGTATTAAGGAAAGTTAATTGCACTTAGTTGCATATGGCTTATTCGTTGATAGAGCAATCAATCAAGGGTTATGAATAGCATAACCATAAAAAGAATAACATTAGAAATTGTGCATACAAGTATTAAGTAAATTTTGCATAGAAGCGCTCTTTGATCCCAAGGGGGAGAGGAATATGCGATGGAATTATTATCGCGTCTATTTTTGTATTGTTTGGGAAAAATACAATTAGTTTTGTTGGTTGATTGAAAAGAACCCTAAATGGTTTTTTTCAATCAACTGATTGTGGCATTGTGATTTGGATAAGTATTCCAAGGCTTGTGTTGATGGCCACTGCATGGCAGGGGTCTGTAATGACAAGTTGCCATGGGAATAAATGAATGTTTTCCTAGAAGATGAATGATATTAGGGCTGATTGCCTTGATTGTGCTTGATTCTTAATTGGATTAATTAAAGAATGATATTTTGTATGTGTGGATCATCTCCAAGATCGCACCACGGATTACCTCGAGAGGGCACTGCTCGATTCACAGGCCAATGGTCAAGTGGTGAAAAGACCAACCACGAAAATGGCATCTCACTCCTAGACTACTTGTGGGTCAGGTGGAGCTCTACCCCTTGCTTGTCCAGAATGGAGTTGGAGATTCATGTGAGCCCAATGTCCGGGACGTTGGAAGATCCTATTCTAAATAAAGGATGAAAATTTCGGTGCCATGTGATTTGGACCAGGTACTTCTGTTGGATAGAAGGGATACATAATTCTCCTGTATGGGCAAGAGACAAAGATTAACTTGAAGATAAGTTAAGGAACTTGTTTGTCAAAATGACTACTTGTTTTGTTTTCATGTATGTGCTATAAATTACGCGAATGAACCTTGTTCCCTAAAAGGATTAATTAATGAAGTTGATTTTAAATGTCGCACATAAATGTGATAGGACCTAATTAGAAAAGTAAAGCTATCAAGGGAAGCGGGTAGATAGAATCCTCGATGAGTCCGTCCTATGGCAAGGTGGTCCCAGAGAACTGGGAGGCTTCTCACAAGGATTTATTGCCAAGTTGACTTTAGGTATTGTTAAGTTAGAACCTGATTCATGCCATTTTAGGGGATCGGAATGGGACTATGCCCTACGGGCAGAGAGGTTGAGTGGCGCATCCCTCTCTTTTCCCATTCTCTTTGAACCAAGTGCGATATGGATTTGCTTCGGATTGGGTATCTTTGCGTAAAGTAGGATGTCCAAAACCCGATGCTAGAATGCTCTAGGAACTTAGATTTCAGGTCGATCCTAGTGGTTTTGGCCACGAACGTTCCGTTGCGAGGCAGCGGACTCGGGAAACCCCAGGCGACAAACCCCGGAACATTCCATGGGAGTGCCGGGCGGTGACACTTAGATTCGTTTCTTGATGGATTGCCAAAATGTGCTTAGATAGCCAACAGGCGGGCATGTTACACTTTGGGTCCCCTTGTGGAGACCACATGAACACATCATGTCACAGATTCCAAGATGAACCTGGCATAGGATATAACGGTTGGATCATTAAAAGATGTGAACTTGATGACACACATCAAATCCACTAATAAAACGAAAGAGCACCAACATGCCCTCTCTCCACCCTAATACTTGCCCCTTTTGACTAGGAGAATGTGAGGGCGTATAGCATCATTAGAGCCAAGAAGAACCATCCACCTAAGCCTTCAGTAAACCCCAAGTGAACCAAGACATGTTGGGGGTAAAGGCCCCTCTACCTAGTCGCCCGTGTATTAGTACATTGACAATACCCACCACTGCACACTGTAGGTGGCGAGCGCCCATCACTGTCACTTTATTCTTTATTCTTTTAGTGACAGTTTGAATAAAGGAAGGCCCAGTCACACATTGTGACTGTTGGAGTTCCCATTTGGTCTCTCTCTCTCTCTCTCTCTCTCTCTTTCTTGCTCTTGCTCTCCCGCCATAGCTCTTCCAAGCAAGCTTTGATCCTTCTCACTTTTCAATTGGTATCAGAGCATGGATTCATGACTACTCGAGCTTGGTTCGTGACTCCTTCAACTTCCTATTTATTACCTACACTCATTAGGTCTCTCTCGGTAGTAATAGCTGACTCTCTTGAGCTCCCGTCACTCCTCGACTTCTCGAGCACCTACGCGGCCCATTTGGACACCCTCAAGGCATTCCTTCAAAGGTGTTGGAGCTCTCTTTTGTTATTTTACTTCAATCCATAGTTTTTGTGAAATAGGGTAGCCATATTCTCTTGCTTCTTGTGATGCCTACTCTCTACCAGTGACTTTGCCATAAGAGGGAGCTCCTGGGGATCCTTGACTACTCCCCCAATCTTGCCTTGACCTTGCCCATCCCTTTCACAAGCCTTAGATCAGTTTGGGCCAGCTTGAAGACCTACAAAAAAATTATTTTTTACTTCAGCCCTCCCTTGGCACTCATTGGCAGCTTGAAAACACTTCATTTGGCACTTGGGAACACCCCCTTGATGCTCGACATTGGTGGTTATCATTAGCATTGATTTGTGGATTGATTTATCTCAGTCCAGGATTGTTTTTCACAGTCCACAGGAAGCCACAAATAGTATTACATCAACACTTTATATTTATGCTTGGTTGGCATTAACATTGGTTGCTCGGTTGGTCCCGAATGCGCCCCGAATGCTAGGGGAATGTATACCTATGATGCGAGATGTTTTTGGGGCTGAATTTACTCAGTCATTGACTATTTTACATAGTCCATAGGCAGGACAAAATAGGACAGCCCTTTGTCATTACACTTTATGCTCATGCTACATAGTCATTTGATGACCGATTATGCCCAGTTGGTGCATATACATATAGGAAAGTATGCCTATGGTTTGTCTATGGTTTTGAGCTTGGATTGAGCCACTATTTGCTCATTTTGGGATGTTTATTTGGACTAAATTTACTCAGTCATTGACTATTTTACATAGTCCACATGCAGGACAAAACAGTGCAGCCCTTTGTCATTAAACTTTATGCTCATGCTACATAGTCATTTGATGTCCGATTATGCCTAGTTGGTGCCTATACATATGGGAAAGTATACCTATGGTTTGTTTATGGTTTTGAGCTTGGATTGAGACATTATTTACTTAGTTTTGGATATTTATATGATGTTGGAATATTCAAGGCTGAAGCTCTTTTACTTATGTTTGGATATGACTATTACATTTCGGCTATGTCTTGGATGTATACATTGATATAATGACTCTTGGGGATCGACATAGAGCTTGAATTTGCTCTCAAATCATTGGTTGAGCTCAAGTTCACTTCGCATAGCATTTGGAATCTTTATCTCTCTGATGTACTTATGGCATGTACTTTGCTTATGTCTGATTGATCTTGACATGCTTGGCATATGCCACTACTACATGTTGTTACATTGTTTGGATTTGGATGCTATTGAGCCTTGCTTTGGCTTGACATTTGATTGCCCGGAGCTTACTTTGGCTATTTCTCAGCTTGCCGAAGTTACAAATTGGATGTACTTGTTGTCTATGGATGCTATGTACGGATGCTACACGGCCTACATGCTCATGAGGTCTTATTGATGATTGATCTTGGATCTTCTGGCACCGGTGCTGTCATATGCCCTTGTTGAGCTTCTTTGCTTGATATTTACATCCTTTGTGCCAGTGGGAGCGTCTTGATACACTCGATAGACATTGAGCATGCGGTTTATACTACTTGAGCATTCAGATACTTGAGATTGGGATCTTCACTTGGATATTGCATCATTGATATATGCGATGGTCCTCACAGATGTACTTGGGCTGATTTGGGCTTTGAACTCCCTAAGCATACACCTCTTTGTGTTAGGTCTTGCCAGTGTTGTGTGCACTTTGCCCTATTACATAGTGGGTGTGTCGGCTTACTGAAGGATTCATTTGACATGCTTGGGTGTTTGCTCAATGTCCATATGACTGTCACATGCTGATTTATGCCTGCTTGATGTTGGTTATGCTTTGACAATCAGTGGCTGACTTGGTGCATTCATTTTGCCTACAATTTGCTCTCATTGTACCTGGATGTAATTTATTATAGCAAGTAGTTATGCATGGACTAATGTGGAATTTTCATGTTGAATCATCCTGATTTTATGTACTTTTGATAATACTTGGTGGGCAATATCATTAGCTATCATTTTATGATCATTTTGCCTTGGTTTTGGTGGTATTTTGGCTATTTACAGTAGAAAACACCAAGCAATTTTGAACTGTTTGCACCATTTTGGACTATAGTATGGCATCTTCTTCCATAGACAGTGTTATCTTCAACATCACTAAGCTTGATGGTACGAATTATGCCTATTGGAAGAGCCAAGTTTTGCATTGGTGTAGAAATCTCAGATCAAGCCACTAAGGATGCATGGCGAGTAGCCTGAAACTATGATTGATGATGAATGGGGTGAGCTTGATGAGTTATGCAAGTCCACCCTCATCTTGTCTCTCACTAAACAGGTGCATTACAATGAGGTTGAGAAAGCACAGAGTGCTTTGCAGCATTGGGATGAAATTAAGAACCTCTATGACAAGAAAAGTCCAGCAAGTCAAATGTATTGACTGAAGCAGCTTATGGACCTACACATGAAGGAGAATATGACAATGTCTACTCATTTGAGCTAGTTCCATGCTATTCTCAAGAACTTGACTTCGCAGGGCATTACCTTTACTGATGAGGTTACTCCATTTTTTTTGCTTGGGACTCTAGGTGAGTCATGGGATGTATTCCGGATTGCCTTATGTGCTCCTGCTACTATTTTGAACTTGCCTGATATAAAGAGTGCTCTTCTGTAGGAAGAGATCAACTGTAAGTAGTTATGCATGGACTAATGTGGAATTTTCATGTTGAATCATCCTGATTTTATGTACTTTTGATAATACTTGGTGGGCAACATCATTAGCTATCATTTTATGATCATTTTGCCTTGGTTTTGGTGGTATTTTGGCTATTTACAGTAGAAAACACCAAGCAATTTTGAACTGTTTGCACCATTTTGGACTATAGTATGGCATCTTCTTCCATAGACAGTGTTATCTTCAACATCACTAAGCTTGATGGTACGAATTATGCCTATTGGAAGAGCCAAGTTTTAAAGCATTGGTGTAGAAATCTCAGATCAAGCCACTAAGGATGCATGGCGAGTAGCCTGAAACTATGATTGATGATGAATGGGGTGAGCTTGATGAGTTATGCAAGTCCACCCTCATCTTGTCTCTCACTAAACAGGTGCATTACAATGAGGTTGAGGAAGCACAGAGTGCTTTGCAGCATTGGGATGAAATTAAGAACCTCTATGACAAGAAAAGTCCAGCAAGTCAAATGTATTGACTGAAGCAGCTTATGGACCTACACATGAAGGAGAATATGACAATGTCTACTCATTTGAGCTAGTTCCATGCTATTCTCAAGAACTTGACTTCGCAGGGCATTACCTTTACTGATGAGGTTACTCCATTGTTTTTGCTTGGGACTCTAGGTGAGTCATGGGATGTATTCCGAATTGCCTTATGTGCTCCTGCTACTATTTTGAACTTGCCTGATATAGAGAGTGCTCTTCTGTAGGAAGAGATCAACTGTAAGAACTTGGATGCCTCTCGTATGTCGCATGCTTTGACTGTTAGAGGCAGAGATGGTAATGGAAAGAATGATCATGGGTATGGATGTGGCAAAGACTTGCAGAAGTCTAGGTCTAAGTCGGCAGCAAGTCGTGTGGAAGAAATGCTAATGTGACATGTCATCATTGCGGCAAGAAGGGTCACATAAGCCCACGGTGTCATGAGTTGCATAATGAGAAGTGCAAAGAGAAGGGGAAAGACAAAGTACATGAAAAGTCCTCTGATTGCAGCATTATGCCTGTGAAATCCAGTGTGAAAATCGAGGAGATAAATGCCATGCAGACTGATGACTCCGATGGGGAGTACATACTTACAGCTAGTTCTTGTGATGCTACGCCATTGACCGAGGTTCACTCTATGTATGCGCAGTGCTGGCTTTTGGAGTATGGTGCTTCATTTCATGTTACACCATGCCGTGAGTGGTTCCATTCCTACCGCACTGTCTCTGGTTCAATTCGCTTGAGCGATGACATGTCACTTGCTATTGTTGGCATTGGGGGTGTATGGCTGCAGTTCTCTAGTGGCAGTACTTTTCTGTTACAGGATGTATGTCATGTACCTGCGCTTACACGTAGTATTATGTCTGCAAGGAAGCTTGATGATACTAGATTTCATGTTTCATTTGGGGATTCTGCTTGGAAGATCACCCATGGCAAACTTGTGCTTGCTAGAGGTGCCAAGGCTGGTAGCCTCTACCCTCTTGTAGTTAATGGGTCCTCTATTGACTATGTTTTGTTAGTCAGTTCCATCCCACATGTCTCTCTTTGGCATGCCTGTTTGGGCCATATGTCCTTGAAGGGAATGAAAATGCTTTCTGGTTTTACAGTACTTACCACCCCTTGACTATGCATGTTTTGATTCATGTGAGCATTGTCTTTATGGTAGATAGACTAGGAATATGCATAAGAAGTCTGATAGGACACGCATGAGTGAGCCCCTAGCATTGGTACATTTGGATGTTTGTGGACCCACACCTTGCCAATTTATGGGTGGTGCAAAGTATTTTGTGACATTCATTAACGATTTTTTGCGTAAAGTCTGGGCTTACCCCTTTAAGCTTAAGTTAGTAAACTTAAGTCAGATGTCTTGGTTGTGTTTCAGAGATGACTTACATTGGTTGAGAACCAGACTGGGCATAGGCTGAAATGCCTTAGGACTGACTATGGGGGAGAATATGTGTCATGTGCCTTTGAACAACTATGTGATGAGAGGGGTATTAAGCATCAGTTGATCACCCCCGGTAGATTGGTCTCAGCTACTCTTTGCATCACCCATATCAACCATTGCATGCCATATATCGCATGCTTTGATAACATTCCCCACAAGCGACCGGGTCCTGTTTCATCATTGATAACAATATCCAAACTAGGACCACAGTTAAAGAAAAGGTCTTCTTCATAAGCAAGATTTGCCAGTGAATCCACAAACTGATTCCAGTAACGTGGAATCAACTAAAAAGATACTCTCTCAAACTCCTCAAGTAGGGTCATCACAGTTCGATGATACATACAAAGGATGGGATTCCGCACTGTGTATGTCCCATCTAGCTGATTCAGGATCAACTGGGAATCCCCTTTTACTAACAACCACCGAATACCACCTTGTATGCAGTCCCATAATCAAGGCTTTATACTCCGCCATATTGTTAGTGAATCCTACCCTGAGTAGACCAAATTCCTTTGGAAGAGATTAAATGAATAGAGATTTTTTTAAACAATCATCTTTTGGGCAGCATTCCAACAATTTTCAGCCAACTTATAATGAAAGGGAGTACAAGGAAAATATTACCATTTCCAACTTCAAGGGGGATAATGCATCCCTAATGGAGTGGGAAGAATGGGCAAACAAATTGGAGATGTACTATACACTTTTTCCTCGCCATATCTAATGGTTTATGGATCAAAACCAAGTGGAGGAAATGTTTATAGACCAATGGCTGAAGCAAAATAAAGCTTTGCAAGGGTTGAAAATGCACAAAAGGGATTTCAAAACGGCACTTACAACAAAGTTATTTCAAATGAACAAATTAGAGACATGAGGGCAAAAGGGTAATGCTTCAAGTGTGGAGAAAATGGACACAAGACCATAGGCTAAAATGCAAATCCAAAAATAGCAAGCTTAACTTTGTCATCATTGATGAGACGAATGATGATGAAAGTGAAGAGGGGAATGTATTTCAGGTACGAGCAAACCCTATGGTTGAAGAAATGCATGATGAAGAGGAAGGAAATAATGGTGAATTTTATGATATTGTGGACAGTTTTCCTTTTGATCCGGGTGGTTCTTTATGTACAATTTCTCATGATGCTTGGACTGGTTGTAAAGGAGAAAACACCCTTAGACTTGAAGGGCTAATCAATGGCAGAAAAGTTCATCTTTTGATTGATAGGGGCAGCACCCATAGCTTCATTAATACCAAATCTTTGCATGGGTTGAGATTGCTTCCTCAACAAATGCAAGTGGCGTTGAAGATTCAAGTTGCTAATGGAGCTTATGAATCAAGTAATGAAGTATGCCTACATACTCCTATTACTCTATCTCATTCATGTGTTATGGAAGTGGATTTGATCACTTTTGGAAATGGGCCCCATAGATATTGTCATTGGTTGCGATTGGTTGAAAACCATTGGAAAGTTTTCTTTGGATTTGCAAAACATGTTGATGGAATTCCAATGGAATGGACAACCTATGATACTGAAGGGCATTGGGCAAAAGCAAATGGAACTCATCTCTAGGAAGAAGATGCATAAAGAAATCAATGCACAGTCATGCACATTCACTCTTTTGCTTGCGAAAGTGGATGAAGAGCAGTCACCAAATAAGCCATCATCTTCTTCAAAGCAAAAGGATCCAATAATGGAAAAGCTATTGGAAGAATATAAAGATTTATTTCAACAACCATCATCTTTGCCTCCAAAGAAAAAGGTAGACCACCCTATTGACTTGCTACCCAACACAAAACCCATCAACAAATCTCCCTATCACCTGCCAAAGTTTGAAAGGGAAGAAGTGGAAAGATAAGTTAAAGAGTTGCTGCAAATGGGTTTAATTCAGCCAAGTCAATCTCCATTTGCCCCTCCTGTGCTCTTGGTAAAGAAGAAAGATAGATCTTTTCGTATGTGCATTGATTATAGCTTAACAAGTCCACGCTGAAGAATAGATACCCGATTCCTTGCATTGATGACCTTTTGGATGAGCTCAAAGATGCAAAGGTCTTCATTAAGATTGATCTTCGTTCAGGTTATCATCAAATTCAAATGAAGGAAGGGGATGAATATAAAACAACCTTTAGGATTGCAAAATGAGTATATCACTTCTTGGTTATGCCATTTGGGCTTTCAAATGTGCCCACTACTTTTCAAGCATTCGTGAATAAGATATTGCAACCTTTCTTGTTCAAAACAGTCCTTGTATTCTTTGATGATATTCTCATTTATAGTAAATCTAAGGTTGAGCATTTGATGTATGTTCGAGAGGTCTTTGACACATTAAGAAGACATACACTCTTTGCAAAAATGTCAAAGTGTTCTTTCATGGAAGATGAAGTGGAATACTTGGGTCACATTGTGGGAGAGTAAGGCATTCGTGTGGATCCTAACAAGGTGAAATGTGTCAAAGAGTGGCCTACTCCTACGAATTCTACTATCTTAAGGGGTTTCCTTGGATTATCTTCCTTCTATAGGAGGTTTATAAAAAATTATGCTCATGTGGCGGCTCCTTTGATCGATAGGCTGAAGAAAGAAGCTTTTTTTTGGGACTCCGTAGGCCGACAAGAGTTTCAATGAGCTGAAATCTCTATTAGTTTCAACACCTATTCTTGTATGCTTGGATTTCTCTAAGGAATTCATTATATATGCGGATGCTAGTGGACGAGGAGTTGGGGCTATTTTGTATCAAGACCATGGAGTTATAGCCTATGAAAGTCACAAGCTTGATGACAAGGAACGTCAACTACATGTCCATGAACAAGAAATGTTGGCAATTTTGCATGTTATCAAAAAGTGGCATCATTATATATATGGCAGCCATATCAAGGTGAAAAGTGATCATCGTGTGCTGAAATACTTCCTTTCCCAACCAAATTCATCCCCTGAACAAAGGAGGTGGTTAGCTACTTTTCAAAGCTATGATTTTGAAATATCTTACATGGCTGGAAAAGATAATGTTATGGTGTATGCTTTATCACGTATGTGGGCATGTTCTTTATCCTCAATTTCAATCATACATTGGATTCATGACATCCAAGAATAATATTTGCTTGATGAGCAAGCATCAAATATGATGAATAAATTTCAGCAAGGAAAAGGAGAAGAGTATCCCAATTTTAATTGGCACAATGGTCTTTTATGGTATCATGGTAGAGTCTACTCGACACCACAATCCTCTTTCAAAGATCGTATTTTGCATGAGATGCATTCTTCACCTTTAGCGAGTCATCATGGGATGTTCAAAACATTTGACAACATCCATGAGAGCTTCTATTGGAAGGGCATTTGGCGGGATGTAAAGGATTATGTAATGCAATGTCTTTCGGGTCAACAAAATAAAGACTCATCTCTTCTACCTGGTAGCTTACTTCAGCCACTTCCTATTCTTCAAGGCAAGTGGACTGATATCTCTATGGATTTCATTGTGGGATTGCCTACAACTAAGCATGGGTGGAATAGCATTTATGTAGTAGTTGATCGGTTGACTAAATCAGCCCATTTCGTCCCTACAAAGGCCCAATTTACAGCAAAGCAAGTGGCTCAATAATTCATGGAATGTATTTTCAAGCTTCATGGTTTATCAATGAAGATTGTGACAAGCATGATAAGGATGATGTATGTTCAATCCACAATAATGTCACACAATTTGTTTAAGCAAGAAAAGTTTGAGTTTTGAGTTTTTCATTTTGAGTTTTTGCATTTTTATGTTATTTCTTGAGTTTTATTGTGTTTTTGAGTTTGAGTTTTGTGTTCTTGTCTAGTCTAACAAATGTAATCTTTCCAATCTCAATCAAATAAATCGGTTTCTCTCAATTCAACCTTCCTAAACTACCACATGTGCTTTAGAGGATGCAAGTTGTAAGTGTGGATGATCAATATCCCATCAATCCCATCGACACGAGTAGAAAAGCCTCCTATTCTACCTCTATCATATAGTAGGAGTGTGAGAATCTCCACTGTTACACCATCAATTTCCCTAGCAACGGAACCAAAATGTTGGGCTAAATATATAACAATCAGGATATTGAATAGACTTATGTTATTTTAGAAGCTATAACTCACTTTGGTAATAATCTCTCACCTTATCTCTCAACATTCCACTCTAAATAACTATGTATCCTCCTCTTCCAATGAGGAAAGTAAGAATACAAGACTAGTTTTGAGGTGTAGTAAACTCATCTAGCTTACCTTTTTGCATTGTAGTACAAAAGCTAGTTACCATTGCTCCTTTGCATCCACCATCAATGTGGGGTGTCTGCCAGGCCACCTTGTTGTAGTCCATTAGTAGGTTCTCTAAATGACGCCACCTGGCGCTCCCTTGGAACATCACAAAGTTTGTCACTTAGACCCCATTGAGTCTACATCGCAATGGAAGTGTTCCGGCTGAACCCACTAGGATCGACTTGAATTTTCAGGTTCCTAAAATCAGAGAGTCTCCTAATAGCCAGCTAGCGTCAGTAATTTTGAGTTCCCACTTCTACAGGATTACTTAATCTGAAGTGGACTTGCCATTACACTTGGTTCAAACAGAATGGGAGATGGAGCGGAGTTGGTATGTCAACTCTCTTGCCCATAAGGCAAAATCCCATTCCGACCCCCTAAAACAATGCAAGTCAGTTCTACCTAATGACTAGTTCCATCAATTTATCGTCTTCTTATTTCTATTGCCAATTTAGAAAAGCTCCTAGCTAATCGAGACCACCCTATGGTTGGACGAACCCGTTGGGGGTTACGTCCATCCACTTTCCTTTGATGATGAAATCATCTTTAGTTTTTTAATTATCTGCATCACATTTATTGGAACATATACGACTATCTTCCTTAATTAGTCCATAAAAGCACAGGTTTCTTCATGTAATTTATCTCATGGACATGCATACAATTCAAATAACCCTTGAGTAAAACAATTTTATTTATTATATTGAAAGTTTATTGCAATTTCTATCGTTTTGACCCTGCGAAAGAAATATAGAATTCCACAAGGATATTCTGACCACCAAGATTCCACCCTTGTAACTAGTATTTAGGGTTCTAGGATCCCATCCTAGGTCATGAAGGGGCTCCTCAGATTCTACAAACAATGCAGGATTTACGGTAGAGCCCCCTTGGTACCCACATTTCCTACTACTCGAGACTATCCCTACGGACATACCTTTTTCCTATGGAGCCAGTCTAAGCATCTCGTAGTGATAACCATGACCCCCTTGGAGTAGGGTCTCACAGCTAGCTTTGGAGGTAGCCTAGTGCAATCCTTCCTTTTATTCTATTTGTCAATATTTTCAATCAGAGATCTAAATTCTAGCAAACACAAATAGTCATTTTAAATGTATATCAAATGATGCAATGACAATCACACCATCATGCAACTCACAACTTCACATAGCCAAGGTAGACCTTATCCTAAGGTAACTTTACATTCTAATAAGGATTCTCCTCCCCATAAACAAGTGTTGAGTACATCTCTTATAACATATTAAGCAAGGCATGAATTTTCCGTTTGGGCTATCTTACCCAACATAAGCAAAATTCCTTAAAGAAATATATTGTGCCAATAACTTAACGAGATGATTTACAGATCCCTTTAAATAGAGTTTCACTTTTTAAGCATTAGTCAACACTTAACCTTGTCACGTTGACAGTATATCAAGTGCGCATAAAGACATATGTGCAATAACCTCTGGCAACTATTTCCAACATGTTTCTACATTTTAGAATCTCAATTAATCTAGCTGCAATTCATAGTGATTAATCATTTATGCATGCACTAGTATGCTTTCTAAATGAAGTCAATTCGTGTAAGTGAAAAATATGGAAGCTAATATTTTATGCAAAATTTTTCCATAAACCTTATTATTTTAAGTGATGAAATAATAACCTAATAGTGAATAACCTGGTTTGGTACGACGACATTAGGAATTTCTTCTTTAGTTGCACCTACATTAGCCACACCTGATGTTCCGTTGGTAGTGGGAACTTCAGCAACCTTGGGCACTCTCGTATCTCTGGCAATACTTGTTCCTTGAGCGGTTGCAGTGGTTCCCATGGTCCTTCCACCTCGTCGCTTTGGAGCCATCGTCCGTGAGCGTGTTCGAGAGATAGGGAAGGTGGAACAAATTCAAGATGGGAGAGTGTAAGAGAAGATGGCTTAGTCGAAGACTGAGACATGGGGGATTGAGCTAACTCTCTCCCTTGCAACCTCTCGGGGTAGTTTCTTTCTCTCTCTCTTAAGCTCCTTCTCACAGCCTCTTGGAGGGGTATCCCTTTACCTCCCTCTCTCTACCTCTCTCTCGCAGCCTCTTAAGGTCTCCTTATGCTTCTCTAAACTGCTTCCCATGCCTCATATTTATAGTTGAATTAGAGAAGAGGGTTGTGGCTGAGAAGAGAGCTCTTTGTGGAGGGGATCTTGGCAAAATCAACAATTTGAAACTTCTAAGATGCAATTTGATACTCAAATCACAAATCTAATGGTTCCATTGGCTTTGAAAGGGGGTAAAACCCTAAGTTACTTGATTAGAAATCTTTCAGATCACTCCTTCTTCTTCTCCTTGTTCGAAGTGCTGTTGTTGCTTGTAAACTGCGATCGCGATGTGCGCGATTTCACCTATCATTCTTTTTTTGTATTAAATCTCCAAAACTAACTGAAAAAAATCAATTGTCTTTTTTACATGACATCATGTTCTGGAAATTTCCATATCTTTTTAGGATATTTACAATAAATAATATATAAATCATCTAAAATATGCTAGTCTTGTCCAAAAATCTAATATTTTTGGACCATCCATACTATACACATTGACACTAATGACTAATATGGCTCATAACTCTCATTCATGTTGTAACTTTTGTGATGGGTGGCTGCAGTCCTTATCAATTCGAAAACAATATCAGGTTATGATTCTTCCCTTCACATTGGTCTTATTCATCAGGAAAAGGATAGGGATTCATGGTCCATGTAGAATTTGAAGTGCATCGATAGCAGATAGTGTTGGAACTTTTCCAAGGCAAACACCATTGTTAGGCAATCAAGCTCCATCACTGTGTAGTTCCGTTACTTTTTGGCTTGCACAATAGATAGGTTGATCTAACTTTGAGGGGCCCTTTTGGCATAAGATTTCACCTAGGCCTTCAACTGATATATCAGTGTGCACATGAAACTCTTTCATTCAATCAGGAGGCCACAGGATGGGTGCTTCAATCAGGCACTGTTTCAGTGTGTTGAATGCCTCATCACAATCAGTGGTTCATGTGAGCTCTGCATCTTTTCTGAGGAGTTTATGTGGGGGGATGCCTTTGTCGCAAAGTGCACAATGAATCTTCTGTAATAGCCCACATGGCTAAGGAATCCCCTCAATTGTTTGAGGTTGTTGGTGTTGTTAAGGTGGCAATCTTCTCAATCTTTACAGGATCTATTGCTATCCCTTGTGCAAAGACAATGTGGTCTAAAAGAACTCCTGAAAAGACTCCAAAGGAACATTTGTCGGGGTTGAGAGAGATTCCATACTCTCAACATCTGTCAAAGTACTGCTCTAGGTGTTCCCAATTTTATCTAGGTATACCTCAATGAAGTCATGCAAATGGTTTTGAAATGTGGCCATCATCACTCGTTGGAATGTAGTAGGAGTGTTAGAGAGCCCAAATGGCATCACTCTATAAGCATAGGTTCCCCATTCTGTTGTGAAGGTTATTTTGGATTGATCTTCTTTTGCGATTTGGACTTGATTATATCCGGTGAATCCATCCAAGAGGGAATAGAGCTCATGGCTTGCCGCTGTGTCCAACAATTAGTATGTGGGTGAAAGGGATAGGGAAATGATCCTTCTTGGTCATGGAGTTCAACTTTCGAAAGTCTACACATATTCGCAACTTTCCATTCTTCTTGGGTACTACCATAATGGGCAAAACCCATTCACTATTGGCCACCGGATAGATAAACTCAGCTTCAAGGAGCTTCAGTAATTTAGCTTTCACTAGGGTAGAGTAATTTGGATTCACGTGCCTCTGTCTTTGCCTCATAGGCTTGGCGTCAGGCTCTAGGTCAATGTGGTGTTGACATACTATGGGATCAATCCCCATCAGATCTTTGTATGACCATGCAAACACGTCCAAGTTCTCCTTTAATAGGTCTCACAAGACTAGTAGTTCTTCTTTTGGAAGATTGATACCCACCTTTAGGTGACGTTCAGTACCTTCTACATCCACGAATGTTAATTGCTTTTAACCTTCCACTTCATGGATGAATGTCCCACGAACTGCTTCTAGGTATAGATTCGACTCCTTTGAGGGAGTGGTCTCCTCTTTTGATGATTCACTAGAACCAACTTCCCCTTTCAGTGGAGGCATAGCTTGCTCTTTGGGAAGCTGAAAGGGTATCATGGCTATTTCAGGTTTGGTTTGGGGATGAGTTACTTCTTGGCTTGGAGACTTGCCTTCCGAGGATGCATCCAAGAACATCACATAATAGAAACCTTCTGGGTTCTGTTGGCAAGGTGCATTGTCATCATCTTCTTGTGAGAGGGGTGGATTAGGGTGGTAAGAGCCACTGCTCAAGGAAGGCTTATTTTGCTTAATCCATTTCTTATAGAAGTTTTTCTTATAACGTGACTCATTAATCAATCCAAAGGGTACCATAGTCATTCTATTGAACAACAAGGGATCTTTTGCTTCTGAGGCTTCAGGAACTTCTTCCTCATTTCTACCTTCTGCAATTAGGATAGATTTTTCTAACCCGCTTTCATAGTCTTCTTATGCATTATCATCTTCATCCTCTTTAGATTCTGTTTCTACCTCTATGGAGGCTCTGTAAGAGAAGAATAGACTTTGTGTTATGTCCTCTACTTCTGCTTCAGTCTCTGCTTCTAGCTTTGTCTCTAATATTGCTATATAATAGGGGAAACAATACATCCATGCTTCTATCTTGCTGTGAGAGGTAATTTTAGAAGTTAATTCGGGTTCAAGTAAGAGGTATTCACCCATTGACAAAGACTTTGCTTCTTCAGGAGTTGGCTTATAGTGCCCATTGTCAAGGATTGTGCTTTTGTTTTCTTGGGAAAGATTTGTTTGACGGCTTCTTCGTCTCTTGATGTACCATCTGTTATTTCATTGGAAGAGTCCATTATGACTTTGATGGAAGTGGATCCATTGCCTTTTTGTGATCCATACAACTTCAACACCACTTTGTTGGATCCTCCACCTAGGGTTAGGTTTTGAACTAATCCTTCCCTGCTCTTGCTTCAAAAAGCCAAGGTCTTCCCAGCGAGTAGAGGGTATGAGGTCCCGTAGAAATTTGGTTTGACCACTAAATATATCATCCAATAATATCTTCCTACGAGGGTTGACTTCACATACAGGAGAATGCCCAAAGGCTTAATTTTGCTCTGGTCTGCTAATCGGATAAGCCACTGTGTAGGCTATATTCCTTGTAAGCCTAAATCCTTCATTGTCACATTTGTCATTATGTTTATTGATGAGCCTCCATCAATCAATGCGTCTGCTATAAAGCATTCTTCAATCCATATGCCAATCTCTCGGGTTCCAAGATCTAGAAAGGCATTAGCCACATCCACTTCTTTTACAGGCTCTAGGGCTTTGTTGGACTTGGTTGCTATTGAGGGAGTAATCCTTAAGCCTCTTCTTCTCGTCAGTATGCTTTTGAATTTCTTTCGACAACTAGGAGACAACATTAGAAATTGTCGGAATGTTAGGTTAGGTTCAAAAGTGTCTAGGTCTTTGACCAAATCATATTCTTTGATAGGATCCACAAGATTCTCCAATCGGCTAGGGAATGGGGCAACACCCACTTTTATTGTTCCTTTTTCTTCTAAGAGTGGTAACATTCGTGCTGCTTCTCCCTAAGGAGGTACTTCAGCATCCTCTATCTCTCAATCTTTGGTCCTATCTCTACAACTGTCTCTGTAGCTCTCTATGGCTCTATAGTGCTCTGTACTACATTGTTATGTGTTGCATTGTTCTATTTCTCTCCAAGAATGTTAAACTTCATTGTCTTGGTAGAGGAAACATTCTCTTTTAGACTCGCGGGTTCTCCTTTCTTTGCACACGTTATTGGGGCAATTTCCAATTCCACCAAATTGGAAGTAAGTTCTTGGGTCCTTTGTTAGGAATCATGAGTGGCTTTCACAGGAGCGGGACTTGGACAATCTTTTGTAGTGTGGCCTTCTCCTTAGCATCGATTGTATAAGGGCTTGTAGTCCATAGAGCTTCTAGGGTTTGGACAATTCGGTGAGATATGACCCTTTTCTCCACATCTGTGATACTCGACTTCTAATCATTGGCCATCGCCAGATCGTCATCCTTTGTAACTTTGAGAGGGAAACCTCCTTGGGCCAAAATTAGGACCGAATTCCTTGGGCTTTGCTCCTATATCTTGGGTGGTCATCTTGGATTCCAGTAAGTTGAATCTTGCTTCTTCTATCGTGCATATCCTTCAGAGAGTAGATATCCTCTATATGGTTCTTCCTCAAATAGTACGAATAGAAGGCTCTAGGAATGGTTGGTTTTTGAGTACATTCAGTGGCTAAATGTCCTGTTTGATGACACTTTTCACTCCATGTATTAGAGTGCATCACATCTCTCCCACCTCCTGTAGGAGTGGATATATTAGCGGTATTCACCTTCAAAGTGTATAGCTACTCTGCAATCACATCCATAAGCTCCTTCTTGATGCTTGTGACTGAATTGGACAGGTAGTCATTCAGATTTTCACCTCTTGGAGTACTTGTAGTAGGGTTTTGGGAAGCCTCTATAATTATTGCATACACCAATTGAGTTGATCTAGAGAGTCCTCTATTTTGATTCTGGTTTAGAGCTCCTGTTGAGACTGGGGGTTATTGATTCCAGTTGATAGGATTCCACTATTGTTGAGTCGCCATTGGGAGAACTGTTTGAGGCCACTGCTATTATGGTTGAAGCTTCATTTGAGGCACTATCATTCGCGGCCACTGTGGATTTAGTGCACTGTGCTGCAGCACTGTTTGCATTTGGGGTAGGGGTAGGGAACTATCCCTAGGATTGCATTTGGTGGGTATGCCATTCCTAGCATGAGAGGAGGCAAGACTCCTCTTCTTGAGGTCATTGATGACCCTGCTTCAACTTCATTATACAGTCTTGCATCTTCCACTGTAGATTGTAGATTGAATGATCTTCTCAATTCCACAAACTTGCGAACTTTTGGTTGTAGGCCTCTAAGGAAAAATCTATTCTAGATGCCTTCATCCAAATGATAGTTGGTCAATCTCTTCAGTATGGATTCCATTTATGAGACAATGGCTTCTACTCATTCACCAGAGGATTGACTTAGGTTCATAAACTCCTCTCACATCCGCTCTTCAAAACCTTCACATCTGAATTTAGTGAGGAAGGCCAAATTCAATTCATTCCATATGCCAAAAGTTCATGCTACTTTTCTCTCATACCACTGAAATGCCGCACCTTTGAAAGTGGCAGGGAATATTGCTAACCGATGCTCAGGGGTTCTACCATTGTTAGCCACACATGCTACCATAAACTCTGCTACATGAAGATCAAGGTCTTCATTGTACTCTCCCTTAAAAATGGGCAATGGGACTACATTTGCTAGCCTATCCATCAATATTTCCACGACGAATCTGATTAGAAAGGGTACCTTGAGTCGCCATGGCGACTTCTGTAAAGAGTGCTGCTAGGGCATCAAAGGAGGCTTCTACTTCTACCTCATTCTTGCCTTTGATTTTTTCCTTCTCTCTTCTCATGTACCTTTAGACTCATTCTAGTGCTTGCCTCTTGATTACATCATTCATCAGGGAATTGGCTCCACCCAGTTGGTTTGTACTCAACAGAACAAAAATAGAGGGGGCTTCAGTCTCTGGAGGACTCTCTTGCCAACATTTCTTATACTTTCTTATTTTCTACATCTCTGAATTCAGCTTTCAGTCCGCTATAGAAGGGAAGATATTCGGTTCTAAAAGTGTCAAAGCTCATTCTTCTAAGAATTATTGTGGTGCCATCATCATAGTAATGCCATCTCCTAATGGTTTCAATCGTGTATGTTGTGAATAACACTCTATCTACTAGCTTCTAGTGGGTTGCTAATTGGACAAACATGAGATTGTCAGTGTACCATGTGTCCCACATATCGTGCTATTGAGTATCCACGAACAAATTTCAACTCTTTTCTTTCTTGTTTCCATGAACCTCCACTGACCATGACTCCTGAAGCTTCTTCACTATCTCCCACTTGATGATATCTTGAAACTTCTCAATGAATGCTAGATCTCCGATGGATGATCATTTTCTCAGTTTTTGCACTTCAGTTTGCTCCCAAACAACTTGCAACTAAGATGCATGTCTTTATTGCTTCAACAGGGAGAGAAAATAGTCCACCATATAGAGAATATATCAAGATGGTGATATGTTTCCACCATTGTGAAATGAACTTCTTGTAGAAAGTCGCTTTGGCAATGAGAATCTCCAATTCTTCAGTGGTAGAAGGAACTTTGCTAGCATCCATTGAATTCTTCTCTTCTTAGCAATGCCATTTCCTTCATTTTCAACCTCTTTTGATGCTTGTTGATGGCAATTTTCCTTGGCTGCACACCAAAAACATGGAGCCCCAATAGAGACACCAAGAAAATGGGGCATCTACTACAAGAAAATCTATCTTGTACTATCAACAATTGTCTTTTTTCATATTTGATATGATCTCAACAAAGAAAACAACACCAGGAACAAGAAATCTTCACGCAGCTTCATAGAAACAATTCTCCCATGGCTTTTACTTTAACAAAATCCATCATTCTCTTCATATTCTTCATAGAATTCTTTGATAGACATTGAAAACACAAAATAATACTCCACTTTGAATGGAAAAATATCACATATGATTCATCTTTAAAGTTTCCATAGCTTTTTCTCACAATCTTTCATATGTAGATACATTGTTTTTCATAAAATTGGCTATCCTTGACTCTCTCTCTCTCTCTCTCTCTCTCTCTCTCTCTCTCTCTCTCTCTCTCTCTCTCTCAATAGTACATCATCTCCTCACTACAATACTCAATAATCACTCACAATATTAGAACCACTACATGACTCTTCACATCTCACTACGGTCACTTCACTCCAGTCTTCTCTTAAGTCTTTAGTAGCTACTTCTTCCACTTCTTTGAGCTCTTTTAAACTTGCATTCACCTCTTTCCAAGGCTAGAAAACTTTCCCATACTACATCCTTATCCACTAGAACACATACAGAGGCATAGAGAAGATTTACAGAGGCTCTACAGAAGCTCAACAGAGAGTTACAAAAGGTCAATAGAAAGCATCTAGCTCAAGTAAAACCAATCAAAATCATCAAAACCATTAAATGAACTTTCAAACAACCTCAAACTTCATCAATCATCACTCCAACCTTCCATAAAGAAGAAAAACAGAACAAAATAGAAGCTATCAGAACCTTAATAGAATCCTAACAGAACATCACAAAACTTCATATCTCTACAAAAAAACGTCATGAGCTTATCAAAACCATTCCACCCTATCCAAAACACTCTCAAACCACTTCCAAACCAATCAATCTTCATATAAAATCATCCATTTAGTCCACAAAAGAAACAAAAATCAACCAAAAAACACAGGTCATTTCAACATTCAAAAAGTGGACAAAGCTATCTTTGTATCAATTTATTTAAAATGAAAGCAATTTCTATTCTTTTCATATTTGCTATGTGTTCACTACTCCTTGCTTAGATTCTGTTTGCTACACCATATAATGTCTACATGGTATCCTAGCCCAAGGGACTTTGTGGAAGTTTAAAATTACAACTATACTTGATTCTTATGAGCTTCTAGAGACGGTGTTGGGGACTGACCCAGAACCATAAACCACCCTTGTCCCATCAAATTCGAGTGTTATGATTTCTCCAAATGCACATCTTCTATGAGCTTGGAAACGAAGAAACATAGATGCATTGTGTGCCTTAGTTTACAAACTGTTTTGACATTGTTTTGACCTTGATTTAGCATACAACCAAGGCATTAGAGACTGGAACTATTGAGGAGCTAGTATGAAACATGAAATTAGATAAGGATTTAATATTAGAGAATCAACTAGCAATAGAGAAGTTGGCCAAAGGAGAGATATATGAAGCATTCATTACTTGGATCAAGAATTTGCACGATAAATGTAGCATTGGGATACAAAAGACTAGTGAGGAGCTAGCTTAGAGGTGTCTTTGGATTTGTCTACTAAAGTCTAATGGATTAGTAACTACCCTAAACACTCAGGTGAGACCCAAAGCTTTGATATTTACGGAATTTTGTGCACTACTAATAGAGGAGGAGTTGTAGCTTAAAGTGCTACATTCTCTACCAATGTGAAAGACAAAGGTGGTTTCTCTACCAATGGTGGCAAGAAGAAGAAGAAGTGTGGTAAGAAAAAGTGTCAAGGAGAGTGCTTCTATTGCAAGAAGAAAGGACATGTAGTTGCAGATTTACGTATCAAGAAGGTAGATGAAAAGAATGGCATTGTAAGACTAAAGGGTGGTAAGAAAAAGTGTCAAGTAGAGTGCTTCTATTGCAAAAAGAAAAGACATGCAGTTACAGATTTATGTGTCAAGAAGGTAGATGAAAAGAATGGCATCGTGAAGTCTAAAGGGAAGAGAGAACCAATATAGCTAAAGCAAAGTTGGATTTATTCATGGTGACTATTGAAGAAGTGTGTTCTTCGATGCAAGATATATCTACCAATGAGTCATGGGTGTTGGATAGTGGTGCCTCCCATCACATGATCAAATAAGAAAGGTCTATAAAGTTCCATGAAGCCTCTATAAGAATCCATCACTATGATGGTTGGGAATAATGCAAAATGTCTTATTGAGGGCACATGTACTATTTCGTTTGTTGTTCTAGAGATTAAGAGAAATCTACTATCAATTGCTTCTATAATTGATCTTGGCCATGAAGTGAGGTTTGCTAAGACATGTGCAAAAATCATCAATAGTGCTGGCAAAGTCATTGTGGCAAAGGCACCATTGGTGTGGGCTCAAGTAAAATTTGACATGAAATATTTGGTCACATTGTTTTGTAGTGTTAAAGGAGATGCATAAGCAAGGTATGGTTGCTCACCTACCTGCAACTAAAATAAAGGAACCATGTAAAGCTTGTATGATAGACAAGCAATAGAGAAATGTATTTTCACAAGAAAGCAAAAATAGAGCAAAGGATCCTCTAGAGTTGGTGTATGCTAACTTGTGCGGTAAAATGCCTACACAAGCCTTGGGAGGATCTTCTTATTTTATGTTGATCATCTACAACTAAAGTAGGAAGATGTGGGTGTACTTTCTTTGTGATAAGGCTTAAGCTTTTGATAAGTTTAAAGAATGGCTAAAACTTATTGAGAATGAAACATGGAAAAGTGTGAAGAAGTTTAGAATAGATATGGTGGTGAGTTCAACTCAAAGGAGTTCGAATACTTTTGTAAGAGAAAATGGATTAAGCATCAATTGAGGACACCTCATATACCTCAATAGAATGCTATTATTGAATATCAAAATTATACCATTGTGGAAATGCCAAGGTGCATGTTTAAAGGGATTGTCAATGGATAGAAACTATTAATACTACAGTCTACATTCTCAATCAAAGTTACACAAAGGCTCTTAAGGGAAAAATTCCTCATGAGACCTATTCTAGTAAGAAACCATTTGTCTCACATCTTAGAACTTTTGAATGTGAATTTTATGCACATGTTTCAAAGGATAAGAGAATAAGTTAAAACTAAAAAGCACAAAATGTATCTTTTTAGGTTATAGTGATGAGCAAAAGGCTTACAAATTGTAAGACCAAGAGGCAAAGAAGATCATAGCTAGTCGTGATGTGGTGTTCAAGGAGCAACCACATATAGTGGAGGAGGAGAATATAAGTTCTTCCACTTTATCATTCAGCAAAGAAGTAATACACTATAAACCTATCCCAAGAGTTGTCCCTACCCTCAAGGAGAAGGAAGGATCATCTTTGGATGATGAGAAAAAATTTCACCAACTTGCAATCATGCCACTAGAAAAGCCATTGCCACAATGGGTGAAGTAGCTCTATGATCGTAATAATCCTATGCCTACCATAGTTGCGAAAAAGGTAGATGGACCAAAGCGATCTCTAAGAATAGAGGAGTAAAGAAAGGCTTATGGTCATATAGTCAATATGGCCTTGATGGCTAAGATTATGAGAGAAGTAAAGGAGCCAATAGACTTAGAAGAAGTACTTGCCGATCTAGTATGGAGAGCAACTATACAAACTAAGTATGATAGCATAATGAAGAATGATATTGGCACCAAGTGGATCTAGAAGGTAAAGGCTAATGGTAGCTTAGAAAAGCACAAAGCTAGATTAGTTGCATAGGGATTTTCATAGGTTGAAGGATTTGATTTTCAAGAATCTTTTGCTCTAACTATTCGAATGACCACTATTCAGACAATACTTGTTGTAGTCACCACTCATAAGAAGTGGCTAGTTTACCAAATGGATGTTAAATCAACAATCTTGAATGGAGAACTCAAGGAGGAGGTGTACATGGCTTAGCCATTCTAAGAACAAAGTTTGTAAGTTGAAAAAGATATTGTATGGGTTGAAATAAGCCCCTTGAGTATGGTATCAATGGATAGATAAAAATTTTAAAGGCTTGAATATCAAAATATCTACCTCAGATGTTAACTTTTATGTTTATAGGGATAGCAAAAATTTTGTAGTGATTTTCCTATATGTGGATGACCTTCTTATTATAGGTGACTATAAAGATATGATCCATCAAACTTGTAAGGCTTTGAGCTCTGAGTTTAAAATGATAGACTTGGGCATATTGCACTATTGTTTGGGGATTGAAGCCTTGGCAAGTACTTGGAAAAATCTTCATCTCTCAAAAGAAATATGCATGGGAGATCTTAAAAGTACCTAGCATGGCCGAGTGTAAGGAGATAGCTACATCTATGGAGGTTAATGTGAAGTTATCCATTGAGGATACATTAGCACTAGAGTAAACATTGGGAGGTACAAAGTTTGGTTGTTGGCAGTCTCATCCACTTGTGTAATGGTAGGACAGATATCATATTCAATATTGGTGTTTTGAGCAGGTTCTTAAGCAAACTACAAGAAAGTTATTAGAAATATGGGATGCGGATACTCAAATAGTTGAAGGAAATTGTTGACTATAGTATCACATATAGTTTTGAAAGTGCTCTTATGGGAAGCTATGACTCAGATTGGACAAGTGATAGTGATTCCAAGAAATCAATATTTGGATATTACTTCGCTTTAGGGTTCAAGAATCTTCTCTTGGTTCAATATGAGAAGCAACCAATTGTGGCATTGTCTTCTACTGAAGCAAAGTACAAGGCAGCTTGTTTTGTTGCATAAGTAGTATGGTTAAAGAGGATCCTATGGCATATGGGAGTACAAGATGAAGATCCAACAGTGCTAAAGTGTGACAATCAAAGTTGCATTGTCATTTCCAAAAATCCAATTTTTCATGCATACATCAAACACATTCCAGTATTGCTATGTGCGTGACTTGATCGAGGATAGGATAATAGCGCTAGTCTATTGTCCAACGAAGGAGAATGGAGTAGGTATCTTCACCAAATCTCTTATAAAGAATCTACTTTTAGTTTATCTTCACCAGATCTCTTATAAAGCCATGTGTGAGCATGAACATTGGTTGAGTCTTAACTTGTATGTCAAATGAGGTTTATGTAATCAAACTTTGTGGATCTAGTCTATGGGTTACATAGAATAGTTATACATGAAACAACTCAAGGAACAATGCATCGAGTTATGAGGTATGGAGTTATCAGGGAGCCCTCTTTTGTGATCTAAGGGTTGTGAAAGCGGTCCCTAGTTGGGGGATCTCAAGGGGGCTAATGGCCCTCTGAGACGGGGGTCTAGGGGGTAGCACTCTCAGCTCAACGATAGAGAGAATATTCCCTAAAATATTCCTTAGCCAACTAGGAAAGGTTCATAATACGGTTGGATAGGCTGACTAGACTACCTTCTTGGGCTATAAAAGGAAAACCCTTCCAAAGCCATAGTTTATCTATCTTTCACCCAATCAAAGTTCTTCTAGCTACCCTTAAGATCTTTGCCTATCATCTGTCTGGATTTTCATATAAGCTTCACAGTGGAAGTGCATGAGTGGATATAGCCATCTTTCTATTAGTTCATTTGAGATTAAAGTAGTTTCTATTCTTCTCATATTTGTTGTGTGTTCTCTATTCCTTGCTCAAATTTTGTCCGTTGCACCATGTAATTTTTACAAGAATATCAAATGTCAACTGCTCCAACTTGTATAAAATGCCATTAGGCACATGTGTTGCTTTGAGCACCTTATTTCTAATGCAAGGTTGTCTTCAATTGGGTGACAAGGACCATTAGCTTAAATTCAATGGAAAAGAAAAGAATGTTTAAGAGAGAGGGGGGAAAGATAATGGGAGAGGGGGCTTTTGTGCACATGAACGCCACAATAGACTTGCAGTGATAGATGTGTGTGTGTGTGTGTGTGTGTGTGTGTGTGTGTGTGTGTGTGTGTGTGTGTGTGTGTGTGTGTGTGTGTGTGTGTGTGTGTGTGTGTGTGTGTGTGTGCACGCGTGCCATTTGACATAATTTCCCATAGAATGCATTATAAGGAGGGTGTCTTTATATATGAGGGGAGGGGGATTTCATTTGATATTATTAATAAGAGACATATATATTATTTCATTAAATTTATTGGGTTGGGGATGTCCAATGCTTTATTATGGGATTTGGAGGGGGTGGGGAGGGGAGGAAAACGTGCAGAAGGCCAAGAATCAAGAGGAGATTGAAGGAGGGGGCTCGAACGTTGATGATGAAGGTGTCGGGCGGCAGCCTGGCGGCGTGTAAAGCGCAGCAGGGGGTGCATGGTGTGTCAGGCGGAGTAGGGGGTTGGCGTTGAAGACCACGATCCAGGGGGGGAGGGGCTCCCCTTATATAGTGGGGGGGTGTGTGTGCGGTTCATGGGTGGGGGAGACGGCCATTTGGCAGGGCCGCCACCCCACACCTGGGGGGTGCATGCCCCCTCTCCCACTCTTACTCTCTCTCTCTCTCTCTCTCTCTCTCTCTCTCTCTCTCTCTCTCTCTCTCTCTCTCTCTCTCTCTCTCTCTCTCTCTCTCTCTCTCTCTCTCTCTCTCTGACATGCTGTCGACAGGGGGAGAGAGAGAGGTAAAAAAATTTTGAACTAATTTTAAAATTTTGAAAAGGGGGGGTTCTTATGGGAGAGGCACGGGAAATGTTACACAATCGATCAATTCTCCTTCTTGAATGAATCCAAATCTTCAATGCTTATTGTAGTCTTACTCCCTTGCCGACATTAATCACTATTTTGATGAAATCCCTAATTCTATAAGTGCTCTTGAGTGCCATTTGTTGTCCATTATTGTCCATAATAAGAGAAAGTTCCAGATATTGATAGGATGAACCAATGTCGGTAAAGTAAGTGCTCTTGAGCCTTAATCACTCTCCTAGAATTAGGCAAAATAAATTGCACTTAATGGATGCAGTTCCACATGGCATCATATCCCTCCAACCTAGTGGTTAATGAACTCCAAATGATGCCTAGAATCAAGGTTGACAAGCCTTTTAAGAAACAAAGGTCATGGGAGAGAGATATTAACTAAAATCTTCCATGGAGTTTTGAAGAGAGCTTGAAGAAGAAAAGGAAAAGTGGGGTTTCTTGAAAATTAGTCACTCTTTTAGCCTTTTCCAAACTCTGTGAGCCCCATTTTGTCCAAGAACCACAAAAAATGGACTCAAGAAAGGTTAAGACCTCCTAAAATGGCAACACAACCACCACTTCTTCAAGTCTTCTTCTAGGATGCTCCAAAGTAGTTATGGTTTATTGTAGTAGAGCCTACCTAGTCATAGTTATTGGAAATAACTAGACACAAACTAGATTCTCAACTACTGTAACCAATCTTTCATCCATAAGACCACACAAAATCTTGAGAATAACTTCTCGATTGAATCAAATACTTGCTTTGATACTAGTGTAAGAAATACAATTTCTCATACCCAATAAAATACTCAAGAGATATTGAAAAGCTATGATCAAAGCAACCATAACTAATGCTCAAATTATTGTGTTGAAGAAATACAAGAAGTAAAATGGATATGGTAGCAAGATCCCCACCTCTTGCAATGCAAGGTTGCTCACCTCTTAGCTATGGTGGGAGGTCCAAGGATAAGAGTTCTCAAGAAGTAGATTTGATTAATGGCAAAAGATAGTGAGCCATATTATATCTCAACCTTTTATACTCTTTCCTAAACATATGCTTTATTACATCTACACTAAAAGTAAGGCCTTTTGTAGCCATTGTGAAAACAAGACATTTCTCTCCATGTAGACCTTGGCCAAGGAAGTGACTTCCATGGAAGAACATATACATTGATCTCTTCTTCAAAAGAAATTGGGTATTGTAGCATCCCCTTGTAGGCATTGCACTCTTCTTCTCTTGTTGCATAATACATCAGAATATATGAAACACCCAAAATTTTAGTAAAATGAATAACCAATGGGGATGACAAAAATAATAAGTTGTATATCAATTATCCTTGATAGGATGTACCAACTCATCCACAAAATTTATAAAGTGAGAATTTTCCACAATGCTACCATTCAAAACTTGCCCTTATGCTATTAGTGACTTGATGAGAAGGTCTCTTGCTATAGTCATTTACACCTTTTGTAGCCTTGCACTCTTATCCATTCTTAAAGTATATAACACCATATTCTTTATTTTTGCAATCATTGACTTAGGCATGACACACTACCCTACATGAGAGTGTTGGCCAATGTGAAGCATTAGTCTTCTTATGACAAAGTAGATTTGAGGAACTCAAGAGAAGGGAGTAGTAAAATAAGAAAATTCTAGACAAAAAAATAGCTATACATTGCTAATGTTTCAGTGGCGAGAGAGATTTAAGAGAAACAATGATAGTGTTGGGATTCAAGAATAAGGCAAACCAAAACTCTTCCAAAGAGGATGGAGGCATGGGAATAAGAGGATGATCATCAACAGTTGCCACCCTCTCTCTATACTATCTCATCATGTAGATATATATTCTTGGACCCTCTTTATTACTTAATTATTGTATTATCTATATATCCCCCCTCTCTCCATATTTCTATCCCCCTCTCTCTTTTTCTCTTTGAACCTCCTCACCCTCATCACATATTAACATAATCTCTCTCTCTCTCTCTCTCTCTCTCTCTCTCTCTCTCTCTCTCTCTCTCTCTCTCTCTCTCTCTCTCTCTCTCTCTCTCTTTGACATTGACAACTTATACCTTTTTGAAAGTCATTTAAGACTCACCAATGTTCCATTCACATATGCATCGATATCTTATGCATGGGAGTTTATTATACAAACCCACACATTGACATGTTATGCTAACTTTTCTTGTTTCTATCTTGAAGAAAGTTTAATGCAAGCCATCTACAGAGCCGTATCTTGTTGCATTGTTCTGATGTCATTGTTTGGGGAGTGTGACCTTGGGCTAGAGCAAGGTGGTGCTAATACAAGTAGATTGGGTTGCCTAAAATAAGGTTAAAATGAGACATGCAAGGGCTCCCTAATCCCTAAAACCCTCAACATTCCTATCAATGCAATTCCCTTATTGACAAGAAGGGGTTCACCAGCATCATGTCTTACAAGTTAATAGAAGGTCTAATCATCCAATCCTTACTTTGAGAAGACACTTGATATGTGTACAATAGGATATAACGGTGATTAGAAAAAAAAAATTCCTTGAAAAAAAAATCATGTTAGCATGGCTTTTAATGTGTATATATGCATGTGGTGTATATAGTAGATGAATTGATATTTGCCTTAGTCAAGAGAAAGAGAGATGCCTCCATTCATCAACATCACCTTCTTCAATATCACCGGTTTTCTCCTACCACATGCATCATCCTCCTTCCACTCACACACCCTCTCTCTCGTTCCCCTCAATACATACTCTTCCATCTACAACATTGATACATAGCTCTTTCCCACAACTCTACCCTCTGCCACTTGGCAGAGAATCAATCGGATACTTGGTGCACATAATGGGAGGTATCACCATTGGGCATTACATAATAGAAGTTGCCACTAGGCATCACATCAATATCAGCTCATTGGTTGTCTAGCCACTTCACTGATACTCCATTGTTGTTTAACATGCACTCTATTTATTTTTAAACCCTAAGCATGCCAAACCATGGACTTCATTTTGAAATCAAGTCCATGATGGGAGAAAGGGGGAAAATGAAGCTCTTTAGTAGCATAGGGTAGTGTTGGATTATTGATTGAGTTGTGAGAGGTGGTGAGCATAAAGAAGAGGATATGCCAGCCTTAGTTGGTAAGCCAATACTAAGATGGGGTTATCCTCACCATCAGTGGTGGCAAATGGCCTTCTTAGATTAGTTGAAGGTAAAAAAGACTTGAAGATTTGTTTGGCAAGCTAAGATTTAAGGAGGGGCATTGAAGTCCTCTGCCTCTCTTCCTCTATCTTTTTCCTTCTCAAAGACAAGGATAGTAAGCCTATCGGCCGAGATGGGAAAGCTCATTGATTGAGTTGGAGAGGAGATTATGAGCAGCTTGATAGCGTATAATTAGCCTTTCTCTCTCATTCATGGCAAGATGGTGGCATATTAGCTTAGTTAAGGGGGAGAAGGCCTCCTTTCCTCCTCTCTCTCTTTTTTATTAGCTCACTATTACCTGGAAAATTGGGGAGAGGGAGAACACTACTCTAGCCATCCCTCCTCTCATTCGGAAGTAGCCCTCCTCTACTATAACACTTGTAAGGGGTTAACTAGCTTTTGATGAAAACAAGGTGGTGAGAAGATGCAATGACACTAGTCACAAGATGGAGGAGTTTGCTAGTAGTGCCTACCCCACTTCATGTGGTTCACGGTGGCTTGCTTGGCAGCCTACAATGACTGTAGAGCCACATGGGCAGTGACCCTATCCATGGCTAAGATAGTGGTTAATATGCTAGATAGCCACAAAAATTGAAAGTGGCACTTTCTTGTGAGTGGGGGGGCTCAAATCCATCAACCTCTCTTCAAAAATGTGCCTCTTGGCCCAAAAGAAGAGGAATTTCAACTTGAAGATTCTTGCTTCTATTGTAGGTGTTGTATTAGAAGCAAACTGGCCTACTTAGAAGCTAATCAAAATAGAAACATCTTATATAGCATAGGGGGTACAAAAGGAGACAAGTGATGGCCTACTACTCGAGATTGGACAAAGAGCCACGGATCAAACAATAAGGAATAGAAGATGGGCTACTTTGATTAATCCATGTCACAAGAAGTGCAACAAGGAGCTCTAACATGCACCTACATGAACCCTCTAGTAGTTGGTGCAGATTTAAAGGGACAATGTGATTATGAAATTGTTTGAGGGAGGACTTTGATTAGGCAACCGGCTCATACTAGGCTAGAGGTATCACCTTGTAACCATCCGTTGTTTGGTAGTGCATTCAATTCAAAGAATTGGAGCAAGGGGACAACATTGATGAGCTAGAAATAGAGTAGCACATTCTCATAATCATGTTGAACACAAGCATGCCAAATCATGAACTTCATTTTTGAAGCTCCCAAAGCTCCAAATTGAAGTCCATGGTTTGGCCTCCTCCAAAATGAAGTGGTATTATGCTGAAATGCATCCATGGTTGAAGGTGGAGAAGCCCATGCTGGCAATGTTGAAGGTGCAGACGTGAGGGCAAAACTTGAAGGTGGAGAAGCCCATCCTGGCATTGTTGAAGATGTGGACATGAGGGCAAATCTTGAAGGTATTAACAAGCATGGTGGCAAGGGATGGGGAGGGCACGAAGAGACTACAATTGAGGAGAAGGATGGAGATGATAGCTAGTAGGATGTTAGTCTTATTCAATATCTCAACAATAGAGCTAGAAATCACGAGGTAGGCATCCACAAAGTGGAGCTAGATGTCATGCTTGAAGTTGCAGGGCCGGGGTAAGTTTGAGAGCACTAGTTTAGTTGTTTGCACTCATGAGCTTCATCTCCATATGGAAATATGTTGTTTAAGACATGCAATAATCTTGTGGCTTTAGGTGAATTTTCAGTTTGCACCATACTTGGCAATGTTTAATGTGTTCTTTCCTCTAATTCAAATTTGCAACTAGCTACTCATTTGGTGAGGCTTAATGCTATATCTTTACAAACTCAAAATGGAGAGAGATGTAAGAAGAGGCCAACTCTTGAAAACCAAGCAAGGTTTTAAGATTATTCTACCCTACAGTATTGGGTAATGTTTAATGAGTCATCCACTCACTCAGTCACTTGGTAAGTCTAATTTGCACTAGCTACTAAGCAATCCTTAAAACATATAACAGATACAAGAAGAGGTTAACTCTTGAAATTCGAGGGAAAGTATATGTCTAGGTAAATATGCAAGGACATAGGCCTTATATGCTATTAATCATACTCCTTAACTAATGAGCCCACTATTAAAGCCTATTTTCTAAGGGTCTAGGGACAATTTATCTAAAGAGGATCTCTTCTACAAATATGTCCAGTTTTGGAATTTGGCATCTAAATTATGAGGAAAACTAAAGTAGTTGTTCTCTATTTTTTTGGTGGTAGAGATACATATCTCCTATTTTAACACAAATCAATGATATTTCCCATATTATTAGAACATTTGTTCACTTCTAAAAAAGTGAGCAACAGTGTCAAGCTAATAAGCAATCAATAAAATAGGCAAGAGGATCAACATTGAACCCCAAACAAAATATAGAACTACTTATGTGCAACCAACTAACCTAGAGCAACTAAGTAGTTGTATGGGTAACTACCTAATAATGACTAACTAGTGCAGGTAACTAGCTAAGCGTGACTAGTTATACAACTAATTTATTGTATGACTAAGTGTACTATGAACTAGGTGTACTACTAACCTAGTGCGTGAATGCTAATGCTTCATGTGGTCAATTAGGGGGTGAGCATGTGCGAATTGGATAATGCAATTAAGTGTGAAGAGGTTGGTTGTAGCTGAGTGGTCGTGTTGAGAGTAAAAGAGATTGTGTTTTTAGTTGTTTTTTGTCACATTTTGGGTGATTTTTGGTTGTTTAGAATGCGTGTTTGATTGGTTTATTATGAGATTGGATGAGTTTTGAAGAGTTTGAATATTGTGTTGAATGATTTTGGCTTATGGATGATGGTTTTTGATTGGTTTATGATAATGAGCTAAGATGGTGTATTAGTATTCTAATTGATTCTGTTATGCTCAAATAGTAACTATTTTGTACTATTTTCTTTCTATTTGAGAGTTTGAGATTGTGAATGATTGGGTTTGAGCATTATTGAGTAAATTTGGAATAATCTTTGGTAAGTATAAATGGATTCAATTGAAGCTATGAGGTTTCATGGTGTACTATTAACTCTATGTGGTGTAATGTTGAGCTTGTATATGTCTTCTATTTACTTCTATTTGCTTATGTGTTCTATGGAATGAATTTTTATGTTAACCCTCAAACGAACGAAGGTGGAAAATCCGGAAAAGCTAAAGCAGAAGACAAAGACAAAGGCCAAGGTAAAGAGAAACGGACGACAAAGACGCACAAGGAGAAGAGTAGGAGCTTTCACTCAACCGCCAAGACCCATGGACTGCTTATTGTTTCAAGCGTTCCAAGCCGAGCACTAATGGCTACCTCTCACATAACCAACGCGCCATCCATATCTACGGGTGTAGTGAGTTTACCTCACGTGCCGTTCGAGGTACCTCCTCTCCTGCGCACTCCGGTAGCTCCACGATCCAAGTGCAAGCTTCAAGCAAGCTTGATCCTCCCACTCCATTGCCGCGAGCAAGACAAGAGAAGAGAAGAGAAGAGAAGAAGAGAGGAGAAGATGGAGAGCTTCTCCACCCCATGGTCCCTCACCCTCACACACTCACTCCCTCACACTCTCACACTCCCTCTCTTAAGCACAAGCTTCAAGCAAGCAAGAACAAGAAGAAGAAGAAGAAGAGGAGAGCTACTTTTGTCCACACACAAGAATGAGCTTCTCATTCACTTTTCAACTTTATATACAAAACCCTAAATCCCTTTTGGGCAGTCATCCCCTTTTCCCCTTTTTACATGGCTGGCCGTAGCCTAGCTAGGCCCCTTTTTCCCATTGTCCTTCTATCTTCCTAGCTTCCTTTTCACCGCCCATCTACATTTACAAATTGCACGGGTGAGAGGGTGAGAGCCCGGCGCTCCTTGAATTAAACCATGATGCGCTTCCGCTCTTTTACAAGAGTTTTGACTTGCGCTTTTCCTTGTGTGCCTTTCTCCCTTATTTAGGACTCTTCTCCTTGTGCGTCTTTGTCTTTTGTTTCTCTTTGCCTTGGCCTTTGTCTTTGTCTTCTGCTTTAGCTTTTTCGGATTTTCCACCTTTGTTCGTTTGAGGGTTAACAGTTTAGCTTAGGAAAGTTTTCCAATCTTGGAAAGAGAAGCTTATAATCTCAAAATTAGCTAGCTTGAATGAAGATGTAGCTAATGAAGACTAAAGTAAATATTGAAGTAGCATTGACAGTAGTGGATTGTGAAGAGTCACTCTAGTGGCTCTAATGCCTCTTCAAGGGGTTAGTCATGCCTTTTGGAAGGAAACTCCATGACCAAGAGAGGAGTTTAGTGATTCATTCTATTGTATTGCAAGTGACTATTATGAATGAGCGATTGAGAGAGAAAGATAACCATTTCAAAGGCTGAAACTATGTATTTGTGAGAGATTGAGAGAAAAAGAACAATGAATCGTGATGAATGAAGCCTATGTGACTAATTTTATTCAAGATTGAGTAGATCTTTGTATTTTCTTGGTCTTTTGATGCATGATAATGAAGATATATTGAATATTTGATGAGAATAAATCCATGGGAGGAAATATTAATTATGTTACATATAGTTGTTTATGTTGTTCCTATTGTTTTTTTTGTCTAGCAATATGAAGTGATAAAGATATTGCTTGTTGATGCTACAAGATAAACTTTCTTGCAGTATTTTTCCCATTTCCTTGGTGTTCACTAAAGAGCTCCATGTTTTGGTGCATAGTCATGGAAGGCTACCATCAATAAGTATCTACAAGAAGCTATAAATGAAACAAATGGCATTGTTGAAGAGAAAGAGAAGCACAAAAGATTGTAATATTATAAGAACTACAAAAGAATTACAATAATCCATATGCAAAACCAATTCTTTCAATAGATTCATCCCCAATGGAGAGAGCATAATGCTATCTTGATGTGGGTCTTGTATGATAGATTGTTCCCCCTATCTACAGAAGCAACAAAGACTTGCATTTTGGTGTCCATCCTATTTGGGAGAAAACTAAAGAGGCACAAATAGAGAGAATGAATATCAATGGCAGTTTTGGCTTTCATCGAAGATTTTCTAGACATTATCAAGTGGGAGATCATGAAGAAACTTCGAGAGCTGTGATCAATGGAGTTCCACGAGAATAAGAAGAAAAACAACTAGGACTTGCTCATGGACACACAACAGCAAGACATATGGAATGCCTAGTGCACTGACAACCTTCTCTTTGTCCGATTGACGATCCACTAGAATCTAGTAGACATACCATTCTTCACAACCTATGTTATTGAAACCATCCAAAGAAGTTGGTACTACCAAAATGATGTCACTATGGTAATTCTTTGAAGAATGAATTTTGATACCTTTAGAACAAAATAAATTCCATTCCTCTCTACAATGACATGAAAGTGGAATTCAAAGACTGTGAAAAGAAAGAAGTGGAAGAAATGTTGGTAAGAGAGTCTTCTAGAGACTAAATCCCCACTGTTTCCCTTTTGTAGAGCACTAACAAACTGAGTGGAGCCAACTCCCTAATGAATGATACGATAAAGAGACAAGCACTAGAACAAATGCAAAGGTATGAGAAGACAAAAGGCACAAGTCAAAGCTAAGAAGAACAAGTAGAAGAAGCCTCCGTCGATACCCTTGTGGCACTCTTTAGAAGTCCTAATGGCAAATCAAGGTCCACTTCCCAACCAAGTATGTCCTTAAAATGTTGATAAAGACCTTGATCTTCATATAGTTGAGTTCATGCTAGCCTATGTGGCCAACAATGCTAGAACCCCAGAGCATTAGTTGGCAATATTCTCCACCACTTTCAAAGGCATGGCATTTCAGTGGTATGAGAGACAAGTTGCATAAACTTTTGGCACATGGGACGAGATGGCATTTCTCACAAAAACTCAAGCATGAAGATTTCGAAGAGCAAATGCAAGATGAGTTCATGAATTTGAGCTAGTCCTGTGGAGAATGAGTGGAAGCATATATCTTTAGAATGAAATCTATATTATAGAGATGGACCAACCACAAGTTGGATGAGGGCATCCAGAAGGGAGTCTCCTTAGAGACCTACAACGAGAAGTTTACAAGTTTGTGAAATTGAGAAGATCAACTAAGCAAAGGATCTCTACCTCCTTTAATGCTTGGAATAGCATATCCACCTAATGTAGTCCTAGGGACTAGTCCTTACCCCTATCCTCAAATGCATACAATGCCTCAATACAGAGCACCAACTCCATAGCGGCCACAAACAGTGTCTCCAATGATAGACCAACCACAATAGTAGTGGGCTCAAACAAATTTTCCAATGTCAAATCAACAACAATAGTGGAACCCTTACCAATTGGAATTAATAGCCAACAATCCAAATAGGAGCTCTAAGCCAAAGTCAAAGCAAAGGTCCCTTGGCATCAATCCAACTAGTTTACGCACTAATTATAGAGACTTTCCAAAAATGCACTGTAAGCACTCCAAGAGGAGAAAAATTGAAGGACTGGTCCAATTCAATTGTAAATATTAAGAAGGATGTGATCACAGAACAATTGCAAATACTAAAAGTGAATATTACCAAAATATCAAACACTACAAGAGTTGGAAAAGATATCCTATGATCAAATACTTGGTGTGGAAAGTTCCATCAAGTGGGACATTTAGCCACTGAATGTACCCAAAAACTAACCATCCCTAAAGCCATCTGTTCATATTGCTTGAGAAAGAACCACAAAAAGAACATACGCTCTCTAAGGAAGATCTCGAAGGAAGATGCATGATAGAAGAAAGAAATATGAGAAAGTAAGGTTCAACTTGCTAGAATCCAAGATAACCCAAGATATTAGCCCAAATTCCAAAGAGTTTGATCCTAATTTTGATCCAAGGAGGCTCCCTTTTCAAAGTTATAGAGAAAGATATTCAAGTGGTGGATAGAGATCAAAAGAAGTGAAATGTTACATATGCAGAGAGAAGGATTGCATCTCCCAAATAATCAAAACCCTAGAAGATCCATGGATTATGAGCCCCTCTATAGTAGTCAATGTAAAGAAGAAGACCGCACTGTTAAATACTATCCCAATTCAAGGCCAATGCCACTAATAGCCAGCAGAAGGCTCAAGAGCTTGCCTCCAATCTAGTAGAATTGAAAGTGGCTACAAGTACACATGCTAAGAGAAGAGAACCAACATTTCCCAAAGAAAGTATTCCATCTATAAAAGCTGTAAAATTTAAGCTCCCAATAGAGTCATAGAGCAGTATAGTACAAGACAGTACAATCAATAGTAGTAAATCTGTTGGCCATGAGCTCCGCTCTCCTCAATGATCATTCTAAGTGTTAGTATGTGATCCAATGTAGAGAAGCCTCTCCTAAAGTTAGCTTGTCCTTGTACTATTACCTCACATCTCTGCCCACTTGTTCAAATCCTACTCAATAATGAAGGCATAGAACTTGGCCAATGTATGTGCAACCATAATAATGGTTGGACATAAAACTTAGCCAATGTATGTCCAACCATAATAATGGAGGCATAGAACTTAACCAATGTATGTCCAAACATAATAGTTTGAGAGTCATTGGGTAGAGCGGTATAACAAACGAATACTAAGATAGTCCAAGACACATGATCAGATGTCCAAGAGATGGAAGAGGTGGATGTACCTCCAGTGATAGAAGTAGTAGCAACCACTACTTAAAGAAAGAGGAAAAATTAAAGTGGATATTGCCCCATTCCCTAACTGTTTGGAGAAGCGAGTGGATCCCATAAAAGAGTATGATTTGGTGAAAGATATAAATACCTTCCATCCTAATTTAACATTTTTACAACCATTGATGCTATCTCCTAGTTGTAAAAATGGGTTGAAAAGCATTCTCATGTGAGTAGGAAAGCCGAAAGCCAAATTTCACAAATTAAAATCTAGCTGTGGAATTATCAAATCATATCCAAAAGACTAAAAATTATAGAAAAGTCTTCAAAAAAGAACACGAACCAATAATTCATATACGTCATATTTCAGAATCAAGAAAGACCAAAAAGATAATGCTTCCTAGCAAAGGACACAAAATAAGACCACTAAGATGGAATTTTGCTAGTAATGTCATTTCAGTTATCCATTCAATCCTTCCCCCATCTCTCTATCTTCCATATACATGAAGACATGGCCTAAGGATTCCCAACCCTCCAACTACTACCAAGACTAATAAAGGCTTAGAGCCTATGAAAGAAGTAGATGTGGCCAACATCTTTCTAGACCGTGCTACCTAGAGATTGGTGTCTAGATAGAAGGTTGCTTCATTGCAAGTGCATTGATAGATAAAGGCTCTTTAATAAATATAATGACTGATGTAAAGATAAAAGATTTGGACTTGCAAGGCATGCAGCCAACTCAATGGCTTATCAAACAAGCAAACCAAAGGAGAATCAAGCTCTTAGGCATCCTCTCACATGTCAAGACGATAGTTTCAAGATGAGATTACTGATGGTTGACATATCTGGTACTGAAGCTAAACTCTTATGAAACCTCTTACCCATTGTTACTGGGAAGACCATGGTTGTTTGAAGCACGAGTAAAGACTAATTGGTTCAAAGGAACCTAAACCCTAGGTAGGGGACTCAACAAAGTGGTATTGAAGCTTAATGGTTTGCAAAGAGGACATGTGCCTAACAAAGCACTAGATGGAACATGAGTTGAAGAAGATATGATCAAGAAAATTTTCCTAAAGAAATCTGAGGCATAGTCCCTAATCCCAAAAGAAACAAAGTCATTGTCAATGGGTGAATATCTCTTGCCTGAACCAAGAACAACTTCTAAAATTAGTTTTTATTGTGAGATCAAGGCATGGATGTATTGTTCTCCCTATTAAATGGCCATAGTAGAGCTAGAGACAAAAGCAAAAGAGGTAACCAAGAGCATGTTCTTCTCATACATAGCTCCTATAGAAGTTGAAATAGATCCTAAAGAGGAAATTATGAAATTGAAGATCAAGAAGTGACTAGGAAGAATCAATCTTATCAAAAGTGAATACAAAATAAAGATCAAGTTCCAAAGGCCTCAGAAGTTGAAGATCCCATGCCATTGGATGGAATGACAATGGTACCCTCTGGGTTGATTAATGGTCTATGAAGCATACAAAAGATATATAGAAAAGGGATTATGCAAAAGAAGATTTCCTTTACTAGTGGCTATTGTTGCCCTAATCCACCATTTCCACGAAAGGATGATGATGATACACCTTGCCAATAAGTGCTAGTGCTACAACAATAGAATAGCAAACCAGAGGAGTCCTTATTATGTGACATTCTTGGATGCATCCTTAGAAGATGAGTCCTCAAGTCAAGAAGTGAGTATCTTATGAACCAAATCAAAAACATTCCTCATACCATTTCAGTATCCGGAAGGATCCAAAGAGTTACACTTAAAGAAAGAAAAAGCTAGTTCTAGTGGATCATCAACCAAGGAAGCTACTCTAGTAAAGAAGTCACACCTATATCCAAAAACTATCCATGGGACTTTTATCCAAGAAGTGAAAGTGAAAAGCAATTGATCTTTGTCTATGTAGAAGGCACTAAACATCATTTGAAGGTGGATAGGAGTCTACCTAACATAGAGTTGTCGATCTTTGTGACCTACTAAAGAAGAACTTGGATGTGTTTGCATAGTCTTATAAAGATTTGAAGGGTATTGATCCCAATGTGTGTTAACAACCACTGAGTGATGTGAGCTATCATCCTAACCAAATAGGGATGTGAATATGGGCTACCCTCTATATTTATCAATTGTGTGTAAGACAAATGATGGGATGAGTGACCAATCTTTTTCAATGATAGGTGAGGTGTGTAAATGGAGTGTTATTGGGCTTCTATTATTACACGGGTTGGGCCTCTCAATGGCCTTCCTTCTTGTACCATATATCGATACATGGTGGGATGCACTACTGTACCGTAAATTCACAAGGCATACAACATTTGCACAAGTGACATGAGGATTCCATCAATGAGTTTCAGGAATTGGGTTGCCCTCCTATATCTCTATCAATAGAGCATGAGACTATGGGGGTCAGGGGAAGGGGAGATGTTGAGCATGAGTGATTTTTCCTTCCATCAATTGAGAGATGTGGATTGAGTTATGTTATGACAAGTATGACATGTATGTTCTCATTTCTCTATCCATACATGGGTTGGGCCTTTGTGACCACAATATGATAGGTCACTCTATTCTATACACTACATTATAAAGCTCCCCAGCCTTTTTTCTTGCATCTATGCCAAATGATTGGGATACACATTTGCACCATCAATTGTGCACGTTAGCATACTCCCCCTAAGCCTGCCTCTTTGTTTTCTTCTAAATTGGGTGTAAGCTATGGGTTCTCTTCCATTCTTTGAACAACATGAGTAAACAAGGTAAGTGACTAATCTATCTTCCACAAATTGAGTGACTGGAGAGCTTGAATGTTGTGTGATTTGTCAATGATAACTTGTCGGTCCTCAACAACAATGGTACCTCCCTAGGAGCTATTGCACATTCCTTGCTATATTGATGCATGTTGTGGTGAGATTAGGAACCTCTTGCTTTTAACTCTGACATATAGCATGTCAATGCCCATCCACAACCAACTATTGAATGGGCCAAGTATATCTAACCCTTATCTTTGCGATTTGATCATTGTGTGTCATGTTATAAGTGTGGGGATGCAAGGCTTGGGTCATTTTTAGTGTCTAGGCTGCTATTGATCTAACATAACTAGTCCTTTCAAGGTCTTAAGTTTGGGTATGCATCTCTATGCATCCGTTCTGTACACAACCATGCGAATGCTCTACCCAATCTTTACTCGATGCACTTCCTTTTTTACCACCCTTCATTCTAATGCATAGATTGGTTGTTATTAATTTTTTCATCTTTTTTAGTCTTTATATTATGTCTTTTTGCTCCTTTTCTATGCGAACCTACTCATGTGACATTGGAACTTTGTTCTAAATGCACAACTTTGTTTAGGATCTTTCCACAAACTTCTTTTCTTTTCCCACAATCCATTTCAAAGAACCAATTTCTTATTATTAATTTTTTATTACATTTGTAGACACCTTTTTTTCCCATTTTTCATGTGAATGTACCTTTTCGGTTTCAAAGCTGATATTTGCAATTTCCCTCTTGTTTCCCCCATCAGATTGCCCATTTTTCCTTTTTTCCACACTCGCATCGACCTTTTGGATTTTTAGTCATGAATTTTTAAATATGATTTATGTGACCATCTGCATTTTTGTCCCAAGTTATTATTCGGTGCTTTTCACGCCCCTTGTTATTACTGAGGCATCCTCCACTCTATTTTTGCCTCTATCGTTGCAATTTTTTTTACACCCAAGTTTTTGGGACATGAAAAAATGAGGGAGGGGACAGACACAACTTTCTTTTTTTTCATTTATTAAATTTTAAAAACACACTTTCAAAAAATAATAAAAGTAAATCAATATTTTTTTAATAAATTTAAAAATCCCTCCTCTTCCCTCCCCCATGTAACCACCCACCACCCCCTCTCTCATCTCTCTTCTTCTTCTTCTCTTTGTTCTTATTTTTCTTCTTTCTCTCACGTCCCCCTCTCTCTCTCCCTGACGCCCCTCTCTCCCTCCAACTCCCTCTTTCTCTCCCTTCCTCCCCTCTCCCTACGTGCTCCTGCCACCCCCCTCTCTTCAATCCTCCCCCTTCTCCTTCTCCCTATAGTCCTTCCTTCTACCCTCCTCCTCCTCCTTCCTTCCCTCCCTCCTCCCCATTGAGAAGCCCATGCCATCCACACGAGGACCCACCATTGCTAACAAAGTCTCCTATTGTGCTGATGTCTTGAGTCATATCATCGCCACTGGCTCATGCCGATGTTGGACTTGCCTGCTTCACCCTATAAGTTGTCGCCACCCTTTGAACTACTTCCCTTCCTAGTCACCCAGGTGCCTCCCACCCACGGTGCGCTCTTCTCCATCCCCTTCTTCTACCACCTCCCTCCTCTTCTCCTCCCCTCCTCCCCACACTGCCACCACCAAATCACCTCCTTCCCCTAACAAATCACCTTCCCTAAAAGCCCTCCCCCAAAACCACCCCCTCTATCCAAGCCCCCCTTCCCACACTCCCCACAAGAAAAAACCAAGACAAAGAAGCATGCAAAACCTGAATCCCTACCGATGCACCATCCCACAAGTCCCTAGGTCCCACTTCCTAATATCAACACACTAAAACCCACACCTACCTTAAGACTCCCTAGGCCCCTATTCACACACAGGCTACCTCAATTGCATATTTTTTTAATGTTCGTGTGCTGATCTTCCTTGTCCGCATACGCATGATTGACAAGATGATATTCACGTGTAGGGAAACACGTGTAATTTTTTCCATGCGAGAAAACTCGTGTTCATGCACTACATCTAGAGAATAGCCACCATTTACCCTTTTTTAAATTTAAAAATTGAAAAGAAAATGCAAAAAAATGTTGTAAAAAATCTAAAAATTTCCAAAAAAAGAAAGACAATATAAAAAAAATCTCAAAAATAACTACACACTTTAAATTTTTTTAACCAAAAAATTTAAAAACCTTTAAAATGTTAGAAATTTAGTAAAATATGTTTAAAACATTATGAAAATTGAATTACATATTTTAAAAAAATTATAAAAAATCCTAACATTTCCTTTTTGGCCCTCTTTACAAATTTCAGCATTTAATTGTTAAAAAAAGAAATTAAAAAAAAAACTAACAAACATAAGATAATTCACATACAAAATAAATGAATAAAAACCAAACAAAACTCCTACAAATTTTCTTTGTTTGTCTTAAACAACAAATCATAAAAATTAAAAGAAAAGAATAAAACATTTTTTAAAAAAAACACACAAACACACCCAAAACAACAACTATACATCCCATTATGGTTTCTTTTGGTATTTGTATTAGCCGTTGTTTTGTTTTGGATTACCATCTAGGAGAATGACTAGTCGCTAGTCACCCAATATATCCTTTCTATGGACTTTTGGACGATGTGTGTTTGTGGGATTTGTGTCTCCTTTACCGCCATGCTGTCAAACCACCTTGTGGGTGTCCCACGCACTGCCAAGTTCCTTTTATTTCCTTCCTCCACATGCATTGTAACATATTTTTTAATTTTGATTAAAAATATCCCAATCATTACACCACTAAATTGACAGAATGCACTCTCTAATTTTTAATTAAAATAAATGAATTTTTAATCTATAAAAGGAACCCCTTTGGTTGCATGAGCACAATACATCATAATCCACCTTATTTCTATTAAATTAAAACGGGCCCATGTTGTTCACATATGCACGTGAACACATGCTACAAACACACTAGTTTGTCAATAAAATTCAGCCCTACTATCATGCATGCATGCACTTTGCATTATATATCGTCTAAATTGTGATAATGAATTGCATTTAGAGACCCTTTGTCGAGTTCGAGTATGGGCTATGATAATAATGGGTTAATTTAAAATAAATTGATGGATACTTTTTACTTTATTATATGAATTCGGTTAGCTTCACCAATCCACTCCACCACACTATAGGCTTATGAACTATGCATATGAGGATGGGATTATCAATCAATTTGGTCTTATAAGTCATTGTCCACCCCTATCTTTCAATTAGTGGTCTTGGTACGAGTCCATTTTGATCTCTATGGTCTATTTGGGGTGTGATCTGCCTGCTAGTTTATTTTATTTTGAGTGTTTAAATATAGGGTTCAAGGTGCTTTTTTATTTGCACAACACAAAGCGTCGGTCGCATATGTGCATAGATCATGTCAAAATTTTTGCATAGGCTATGGATTGCTTGGGAATTTGTGGTCTAATCCTATTTTTTTTTATCATTTCCACATTTTTGTTTCAGTGTGGTGGTCTATGCTTTTGTAAGATTTCTCCTATTCTTCCTTATTTTTGTGTGTGTATGCGGCTTACCTATGTAGTCTGAATGGCACCCCCACCACCAATAGTGGTTCAGCATGTCCCACTAACTATCCACAATTATTCTCTCCTTCTAAAGGCCTAATTGTATCCATCACGTGGAGTTGCATGATTTTGTTGCTCTTAAGTTTACGCTAGTAGATGCGAGACTTTGCTATTCTATTCTAATTTCTTACAAGTGCCATTGAGGATTAGTGTATGGCTGCAATTTTCATATCTCCTCTGCTAATCTCAATGAGGCATTGTCTCTGCCCCACTCTACTCCACTTGTTCCTAGTAGTGCTAGTCAATTGTCAAATGAGCAAATTGTGGAGGTCTTACAAAAGGAAACCCCTACACTATTGATGCCAAGCAAGGTCATTAACTATTCAAGTATATCAGTGGCTATTATTTCTTCCCCTTTATGAAATCATCTCTACCAATTCTTGCAAGACCATTTTGTGTCTAACCAACACCCAAATTCCTATCAAAAGAGTTGTTCACTACTTCTATCAAAATTCTCATTGGAGCCAAGTTTAATTGGGCAATGTTTCCTTTTAGTAAGATAGACCAACATTTTTAGAAGGCCTAGAAAGGCCAACTAATTAATATATATTATGAAAAACTCACCTTAACAATAAGAAATGGTTTAGTTACTATGGGCACATCACTTGACATAATACATGACAAACACAATATAAAAGGATGTGTTGCATACCTCTTCCTCATTCTCATACATATTTCCACACTCCACTAGTAAGATCAAGGTTTTGTAATGAGCAAAATTTGCCTTTTTTGCATGCTTTGCAACAATGGAAAAATGGCATGCGATGATGCATATCAGAAACCATCCCTCATCTACAACATATAAACTTCCAAATGAGGAAATAGCCACCAAGATACCTACAACTCTTCTATAAGACCCTCAATGTCTATAATAGATACTCCCAATACAATTCCTTATGAATATATGTGAGCATCCTCTTGTTGCCACCAAAATTAGCTTGAATTTTTCTAGTAATCAACATGTGTTAAATCTCATTTTTCCTATAGCCATCAAAGAATTAGTTTTATTCCTAAGGCTACTACTATGGAAATAATAATCATGAATCACTAAACAACGTATCTTTCATGATTGAGCCTACACATTGCCATTGGATTTAGGATTGTAAGAATGCAAGTATGTAGCTTGGAGAAGAAGTAGTTTGAGAGAGCACAACTCAAAGTGTATTGAGAGGTAGCAATTGAGAAGAGTTACAAGGCTAAGTATGCCTTAAAATTGAATAGGCATATATAAAAGGTCAAGGGAAGAAAATCTCTTCAAGAGGGAGAAAAGCACCCTAGTAGTCCTAGGTGTGCTCACACACATCACTACCAAAAGTGATGCAGTGAACAAGAGGAAGCACTCATGTATAGGGAATTGCTATGCCCAATGGACTAGATGAATCCACAAAGGGGAGTAAGCCCAAAGCTTTGCAAAATCTTTGAACTTCTCACAAGGCAAAGCCTTTGTGAAAAGATTTGCAAGGTTGTTCTATGTTGAGAATCTCAAAGATGAGTAGGTTTACACATAGCACATGTACTAAGCATTGGCAAGCAGTGAAGTGGTTATTTCAATACTTAAATCATGTACTCAGTTGGGTTGTTTTATCCCAAGGCCAACTTTACATGCTTTTTCAGATTTTGATTGGGTCGGGTTGTTATGACACTTGTGTATCCACCGGTGATTTTTTTTTCATGCTTGCTAGCTCTTGGCCCACTCATGCATATTGTGGTTGAGCAAGAACCAATATATTGTAGCCACTTTTAGTTGTGAAGCTCAATGTAGGGTAGCTTTCACAACTACAATTCAATGTGTTTTGCTTAGACAATGCTTATGTAAGATATTTGATATCAATTAATGGAATACTTTGTGCATGTGGCTATTGTCTACTTTTATTGAGGAGAGAAACATAATAATTGACATATTTGTTGGATGTGGTGAGGTTGGTTTACAATGTAAGGAGCTTGGTGAACATCACTTAGTAGGTATATAAAATAACAATCATGTTGCTTTTCATGCCTTACAGGATATTTTAGAGTCACATAGTTTTCTAAACTCTATTCATGGTAGGTATTGAATATGACTTATTGCCCTCATTTATAATCATATTTGTCACAGTTTATAGTTATATACTATTATAGTGTCTTGGAAATTATGGATAAAAGAAAAGTGTGTCAAATTTGCATGAAAGCATGTAACATAAATTTATAAACAAATATGTTATCTTATTGTAGTGGATCTAACTACTTTATGTTTATAGCCTTGGATGGCTCACAATGGATTCAAAAGGCTCACATTTTGTATTTCATGGCTCAAAATCTCAAATGCACTCAATGGCCTATAGCCGATCGAGCACCCCTTGTATATGCACACAATGTACAATCATATATAAGTGAAGGTAATAAAGAATAAGATACCATTCATTTTTGTACCCAACCCTCTTGTACTCATCTTCTATCTCACATCCTATCATTGCTTTCCTCTCACTCTAATATTTCTCTCATTCCAACTTATATACTCTTTCTCTATCTTCCCTTCGCATGCACGTGCGTGCACACGCACACACACACACACACACACACACACTCTCTCTCTCTCTCTCTCTCTCTCTCTCTCTCTCTCTCTCTCTCTCTCTCTCTCTCTCTCTCTCTCTCTCTCTCTCTCTCTCTCATATCATTCACACACACTCTCTTTCTCCTCTCTATCTTCTCACTCCACTCTCTCTTTCCCTCTCTCTTCTCTCCACTCTTTCTCTCTTCTTCATACTCTACTTTTTTCTAATACCTCTCTCTACATACATACATACATACATACATACATACATATATATATAATTTGCTTCAACTGGTGAAGAAGAGCTTGCTTCAAGCCTTCATGGCAGCCCACCCTTTATTCTTCCAAGGTATACACTAGGTCTGAACTTGTCAAAACTTGCTTCAAGCTCTCATATGGCAACCCACCCTTCATCCTTCCAAGATATGCACTATGTCTCAGCTTACTCTACACTTGTTAGAGCTTATTCTAGGGCTTCATGGAGGTTGGTTGAGCATTGGTTAAGGCCCTATTGTGTTCTATAGTTGTTGCATAAGCCCAGAAGGTTGTTGGCACAATTTACACTACCAAGATAGCACCATGTCTTGGCTAGAAACAACCTCTAGTGGCTCGTCTTGCTTATGACACTTGGCAAACCTCTTGGCACTACTCCCCGGTATCCAAGACTTGGTCTCGATCATCAGTTGGAGTGGCATTGCTCAGCCATTAACCTACTATTTGAAATAGTTTGTTATATACTATGGTGGACAATACCTAGTGGACTCCATATTGCTTATGATGATGTCTTTGGGATGTTATTTTGATGTTAAAATGTTATATTAATGCTTTGAGGTGCCATTTGGATTAGATAGAGCTTATTTAGCTTAGTTTTAGTAAGGTTTATCGCTGTAATACAGTTTATATAGCAAGCATACAATAGCAAAGCTTTATGCTTTGAAGGCCTATATGCTATTTTGGGGATATTGCAATAGTGGAGCAAGCATACAATAGTGGAGCTTCATGCTTTGAATGCCTACAAGCTACTTTGGGAATACTACATTATACATGGATGCTTGTCTTTAATGTATGTACTCAGATATGCCTATGATGTGCTTTGAGCCCTGTTGGATGTATTTGGGTGTTAGCGATTTCCTTATGTGATTCTTCACTTGTGGATTGAAGATTTATTGAATGTATATGCTCCCAGATGTATCATTGATGCACTTGGGCTTCCTTATGTGCTTGATGCATTGAATCTTATTGTGCTCTTGAACATTTTTGATTGGCTTCTAGTGGGAGACATTTGTACTTATATTGGCTCTTTGTGTTAGTAGGAGACTCTTTATGCTCTTTCAATTTATGCTACATTGTTCATTACAGAGATTCATGACTATGGGCTGATTTGCTTTCAGCTTTGGATACCTTATGCGTATCATTGTTAGTGGGTTGTCAATGGGTGGATACATGCTTGATATGCATTATTGTATGCATCTATTTATATGCACCCTGTATATTTGTAATGCTTCCTCAGAAAAGGAAATATGCAACAGAAGTTATACAACTAGAAAAACACGAGCAAGCAAGATATCTTTCAATTGATTTAGTATTAAGTTTTTTATAACATTCATAGTCATACAATGTACCGTGACCAATGCCTTTCTTTGCTTGTAGCATGGTCTCATATGGAAACCCACCATGTGAGAGTACAATGTCAATTCCTTAAGGTTACAAAGAAGAGGAAAGGAAAAGTTATTAATAGCACTACAGGCTCAAAATGAGTAAGTCTAAGTCCACCTTTGTAGAGTGCTATCCTTCATGTAGTTTTATATTTTCTCAAGTCTTTTCTTATGTGCAGTCATGTGTTCTAAGTTCCATTGTTATAAGATAGCATGGACCAATTTTACCCCAACACTTTCATAGGAGATATTCTATTCTCAAAAGTTTGGGCTAGCTAACAAGACTTCAATGATGAGAAACTTGGGTGATGATATGTCTAAATGGGTAGAATGTGATATAGCTATAGAAAGTCAAATATGTGCTTCATAATACAATACCTCAACCATGTTGTTGGGATAGCTTGTATGAAAGAGAAATGAGGCTCATGTTGCTTACTTGCATAAGTAGTTAGAAAGTGAACATATGGATGAAGATGACCCATGGAGAGTTTTTTGACAAAGATCAAAGATCTTAAGAAGCAATCGATTGCTGCAAATGAGAATATGCAAGACAATTCACTCATGCAAATTATTCTCAATGGCCTTTCTAATTTTCATCAAATTTTTGTATCTACTCTTTGCTTGATAATGAAAGGCAATATGAATGTGTTTTCATTTGATGAGTTGGCATGTTTTGTTACAAAAAGAACTGTATAGACAAAATAGGTCCATCATGTGTGTTGTAGACCAAGCTTTTGTGGCTAGTCAAAAAGGTTAAGGAAAAGCTTCCTTTTCCACTAGTAAGTAGAAATATGCAAATGATATTCAAACAAAGAAGGTTGATAAGGATGAGAAGAAAAATGATATTCTGATGTTTTGCAAGCACTGCAAGATAAAAGATAATGTCATTAAGGACTATCCTAAATTGGCTACAAAAGAGATTAAGAAGGAAGAGGCTTGTATGGATGTTGCTGACATCTCTCCTTCTAAGTCAAAATATATAAATGTTGTGTAAGATATAGAGCGGGCATTTAGGGCACAATGCAATTATGACCCTTCTTAACATGATTCATGCATGTTTATTATGGATTTCAATGTATGATACTTTGACACTAGTGCCACGAAGCATATTGCTTCTTTATGCAATGTGATCACTTCTCTTTAGTATGCTACTAAGGGTGGTATTGTGTCATGTGCCAATAAATCCTCTTATCCTATAAAGAAGTTGGAAAAAATGTATTGAATGCTGTAAATGGTAATACTTTCACACTTATGGATGCTTTGTATATGCTAGAGATAAAAAAGAATTTGATGCCAATTTTTGCACATACCAAGTTTGGCTTGATCATGAAGTTTGTTTTGATAACTAATGTATTGTTGACGATCTCTCTTATGGTAATATAATTATTGCATTTAGTTCACTACATTGTTAGCTCTACAAGCTCAATCATTATGATAAATGTATGGAAGATGTGGCATACACAATTGCAAATTCGCAAGTTATTTCAAATGTAAAACTTTGGCATATATGTTTTGGTCATCTAAACTTTGCTAGTTTGCTACATCTACATAAATTTGATATGGTACCTTCATTTTCTATTCATATTCTTGAGTCACTTGGAAAATACATTTATGAAGGTTGCATATTGGGTAAAATGCAATGTTTTTCATTTCTAAAAGATGGTTTAGTGAGAGTTGTTTGCAAACTACAACTTGTATATATTGATGTTTGTGGTCCAATGTGTACTTTGTGACATTTATTGATGACTATTATAAGCATTTATGGGTGTTTGGTTTGAAATCTAAGTCGAAAGTATTTTTTTCCTTTAAATAGTTTGTCAACATGGGTGAAAATTTATCGAGATATCAAGTAGATATTACTCTCCATTCAGATCAAGGGGAGAATATATTTCTAAGGATTTTAATACATATCTTGCTAAACGTGGGACAAAACACTAGTGTCTAGTGTCATATACACCACAACAAACTGATGTAGTTGAGAGGAAAAATAGATCACTCGTAGAGATGGCATGATGCATAATTAAGAGTCAAGCTTTCGCACATAGTTTGGCCTAATGTTGTTTTATGCGCAGCATATGTACTTAACAAGTGTCGCACCAAGACTTTGTAGTATATTACTCCGTATGAGGCTTGGCATGGTAAAAACCATATGTGGTTCACTTGCATGTTTTTGGTTGCTTGCATTATGCTTTTGTTTCTGGTGTAACAATGCAAGAAGTTAGATGACAACATTGTAAAATGTATTTTTGTTGGGTATAGTAATGAAAGTAATGGTTATAAGTCATACTATCCAAAAAATAAGCATATATTGCTCAATTGTGATATTTTATTTGTGAAAGATGTTGTTCATTCTTTATTATCATATACGAAAGAGAAAAATCTACAGTCACAAGATATCTTGACACTTCCTTGCCCCTTTTTGGTGGTACACAATCACATACAAAGCTAAATTAGGTAAATATTTAGCCTATGTAGGTTTCTCATAATAAATGTAGATCAATATATTTCTGATGTAGACATGAATGATGCACTTATTAATGAGAAAGTAAAGATTGAACCATCTAGGACTATGCCAAAATGGTTGGTGCAAACATTATGTGACAGTAAGGTGGATACACCATTGGCTAGTCATACTCATTCGGGCTCTCATAATGGCTCTTATGCATCAATTTGTTTTGGATTTGATATTTCTAATTTGTGTGATGAGGATGAGCCTATGACTTTTGAAGAGGTACAATGTTCAGAAAATTGGATGGTTGCTATGCAATTGAAGTATGATGCTATTATCAAAAATAGTACTTGATTCTTATGTGACTTGTCTCCTAGCAAAAAGGCCATTGGTATCAAGTGAATTTACAAGTTAAAGCATAAGATAGATAGCAATGTTGATTGCTATAAAGCTATACTTCTAGCAAAGTGTTATGCTCAATATAAGGGAACTAATTTTGATGAGAGCTTTGCTTCCACTTAATGTATGACAACTATTTGTAGCATTTATGTATTAGTAGCTCATAATGGTTGGAACATCGCTTGAACATCAAAACTCCATTTCTAAATGGTGATTTATACAAGGAAGTGTATGTTTTTCAACCTCTTAGTTCTCAAAATAGTCCAACTGAGAGCACTTTATATATCAGACATGAGTGTGATATGCATCTAATCATCATCATTTATGTTGATGACATGCTACTTACTAGTCTTAATGAGACACATACTACTGAATTTAAGGCTAAGTTGAATTTTGCTTTTGACATGTTAGATTTGGGCCTATTATATCATTATTTGGGAATTTAGTTGAAGTTGCATCATGGATCTATTCCTTTGTATCAAACAATGTATACTAAGACATTATCTACAAATATTTGGTCTTAAAGACTACAAGCCTATCACTACACCTATGGAGATAGATTTTAAGTTGAGCCTTTATGATGACAAATATAGTTTTGATATCTTCCTATCAACAAGCTCTTGGATGTTTGATTTGTGTATATATTACAAGGCTTAACATTCAATTTTCCATAGTGGTCAAATGCACTAAGGTCACCTCAACCTTAACATCACTGTCATGAACTAACAAAAGCTCCCTGTCGTGTAGGATTGACTTCTACATTGACTATTGAAAGGTAGGGCCCGAGTGGACCCGAGTGGACTCGAGTGGAAGCACACAAGTAGAAGCAACATCAAAGCAAGGGCTATGACTAATGGAGCAAGAGACCAAGAGAAAGAGACACTATATGTGGGAATTCAAACAGTCATAATGTATGACTAGCCTTCCCTTATTCAAATATTATTAAAAGAATAAAGAATGAAGTGATAGTGATGGACACCCACCACCTGTGCAGTGTATATGAGTGTGGATACTATCAGTGTAATGAATACATGAGGGATTAGGCACATACTCATTTACCCCCAACAACCTCCCACTTAAAGGTGAATGTGTGTCTAGTGAGGAGAGAATGAGAAAAAAATAGCAAAGTACAAATGTGCATAAAGTATAATAGGATAAGGAATAGATGTCATTTGATCCTATGCTCATCATCTTCCTAAGAAATGCAAAATATTCTATTGAGAGACTTTTAGTGACCAGCTTTGTAAGATTCTCATCAATCAAGATCTTTACAAGCTTAACAAACTTGTCCTCTGATACCAAGGTTTATGACCAGACAGCCTAACCAAAGAGCCTCCTTGCAAGTCTCAGTGGGTGGCTACAACATAATCTGCCTCTATAGTAGAAAGGGATGTGCATATCTACACCCTGGACATCCAAGAAACAATATCTCTAGCAAAGGTGAAGACATAGCTAGAGATGGACTTCCTATTGTCTACATGTTCTACATAATCAAAGTCAATGTACCCCATAACTCCTGTATCCTGTTCACTATAACATATGTATATATCTACAATGCCCTTATGGTATCTCATGATGCACTTCATAACATCCCAATGCCACTTACCACGTGTAGCCATATAGTGCGCTACAACTCCCACTGTAAATGCTATGTTAAGACGAGTGTCTATCATAGCACACATCAAACTTCCCACTAAAAATACATAAGGGATCTTAGCTATCTCAGTCTTCTACTCATGAGATTGCAAACAATCGACCTGACTAACCTTCACATGAGAATATAAAGGACAACCAATAGGCTTAACATTCTGTATATGAAGCCGCGAAAGGACCTTTTGGATATACTTCTTCTGTGATAAATAAAGAAGCCCCTTAGAGCAATTACACATGATACACATCCCAAGAATATATCAGGCTTATCCCATGTTCTTCATCTCAAAGATCTTTTTGAGATGACCTTTTAAGGTATCCAACTCACCATGAGCACTCCAAGCAATCAATATATCATCCACATAGAGTACCAAAATCATAAGACTGCCATCATCAACCTACTTTTGTATAAACATGGATCCATATCACTACTGTATATATCCTTGTGAATGCATGAAGGTATCAAACTTATGGTACCATTCCCTAGCCTACTTAAGGCCATAAAGGCTTTTTCTCAACTTACACACTAGGTGTTCCATACCTTTTTTGTCAAAATCCTTAGCTTGCTGCATATAAATATCATAATACAAGTCCCCATGTAAGAAAGCTATCTTAATATCCATTTTGATAGAGGTCCAGATCAAGCTTTGCAACCAAAGCCAAAACCAAGTGTAGGGTAGTCATCTTGAGGATAGGAGAGAAGACTTAATCGAAGTCAATAGCACGCTCCTACTTAAAACCCTTAGCAACCAATTTGGCCTTATAGGCTGGCTTGGGGCATCCAAGGGTACTCTTCAACTTGTACACCGACTTGCATGGCAATGCACATTTTCCACTAGATAAAGGAACCAAATCCTACGATGATTTTTCTACAGTGAGGTATACTCTAGCTGCATGGATATCTCCCAAGAGTGACTATCACCTTTGTGCATGAACTCATCATAGGTAAGAGACTCACAAGCATCTATCACCATAACATAATCCATATAAGGTGCAAACCAATTAGGCTGATGTCTATCTCTAGTAGACTGCCGTAAAATAGATTGTGGGACCTATACATGCTATCTAACATCAGGGTCTTCGTCCATTAGAGTATCAACTACTATAGGTTGTCTAGTCAGATATACAATAACAGGAGGTTCCTCTTGAAATATTACCCTCCATACCTCAATAACTTGCTTAGGCTACTTATACATTTTCTCTTCATAGAAAAGAACATCATGGCAATGGATGATGTTCCGAGCAGCTTGCCAATCTCATAGGTGATAGCCCATCTCACCTACATCCCCATAATCAAGAAAGATGCATTTCATAGACTTAGGATCCAGCTTATTGCGCTAATCCTTGGGAACATAGCAAAAAGCCTCACAATGAAAGACACATAAATGAGCATAAGACGGTAGACCATACCTCCTCTGTAACTTGATAGTCAAGAGTAGTATATGGGCATTGATTAATCAAATGTACAATATTAATTTTAATTGCCTTAGCCCGAAAGTGCTATGGTAAGGCTACCTAGCTAAGCATATTATGAATTCACTCCTGAATTGTCCTATTTATGCACTCAACCATACCTTTCTAGGATGGGGTGTATAGGGTGATTAATTGATGCTCAATACCCCTCTCATCACAAAATTACTCAAAGGATTTAGATACGTACTCTCCCCAATTATTAAATCATAGGTATTTCAACCTATTATACTTAGACCGGTTCTCAACAAAAGCAGGCCAATGCTGACTTTCAATTTTTGCTTTATGGGGTATACCTAAACCTTGTGTGAGTAATCATCAATGAAAGTAATGAAATATTTCATGTCATCTAATGACTTACAGGGCATAGGTCCACAAACATCAGAATGAACAAGAGCCAAAGGCTCACCCATGTGCATGATGTCAAACTTCTTACGAGAGTTATGAGTCTTTCTGCCTACCAAGAAGACAATGATCACAAGAATGAAATGAAGCCCTTGAATGAGGGGTAACATGAAACGAGGGGTAACATGAAATGAAGCCCCTGAATAAATTAGCCAATACTAAGCATAGGTGGACGAGGCATCAACCAACTACGAAACATCAAGAGAAGAAGCTACAAGTATGTAATCATCATCAAAATCAATTTGCACGACATTAATCTCCTCAATCTTCACACTAGACTTATTAGGGACTTCTTGTACTTTATCCTTTCCCTTTCCTTTACACTTGTCATCATGAATTTTATGGCACTATAGCCAAATATGACCTTGCTTCCCACATTAGTAACAATTCAATCTGGAGTGATAGCCACAAGACTTACTGTGAGATTATCCACATGACTAAGAATGGGACTATTAAGAGTGTCTTCCATGGTGGTGATTACCGCTCCTACCATTATTGCCTCTCATTGTCAAAGCATGAGTGGTGCAAGAAGCATCTATATTCTTTTTGTTAACCTCTTCATTCAAGAACGCACCCTTTATATCCTGCAATTTCATCCCATCAGCAATAGGTATGTTTGCACATATAGCAATACAGAATGTATCCCTTGACTCAAGCAATGTAACCAGTAAGAATAAGAGAGGAAGATTGTCCTTAAATTCAATCCTCTACAAAGACAAGTGGCTGAAAATAGAATGAAACTCCTTTAAGTGGCCAGGCATGGAAGTCCCCTCCTTCATACAAAGATCCATGAGTTGCTTCAACCAATACATCTGAGAGGCAGGGATCTACTTTTATCATAGACATTGTGAATCTTGTCCCATAATTGCCAAGTAGTATACTCATTAGAGAAAAAATTATAGTAGACTTCCTTAGAGAGTGACAAAATGATTGTAACTAGTAAGAATAAGAGAGGAAGATTGTCCTTAAACTCAATCCTCTACAAAGACAAGTGGCTGAAAATAGAATGAAACTCCTTTAAGTCGGCAGGCATGGAAGTCCCCTCCTTCATACAAAGATCCATGAGTTGCTTCAACCAATACATCTGAGAGGCAGGGATCTACTTTTATCATAGACAATGCGAAATCTTGTCCCATAATTGCCAAGTAGTATACTCATTAGAGAAAAAAATATAGTAGACTTGCTTAGAGAGTGACAAAATGATTGTAGATTTATATAACTCATCTAGTTCAACCCAATCCTCTGTATCAAAGCCTTTGGGCTTTACACCCTCATGTCTCAATGGCTTAATCTACAATTTCTGCACTAGAACCTACTAGATTTGTACCTTCCAATAGATGCAATTTGTGTCATCCAACTTTTCAATGTTAAAGATAGCCTATCATTCAATCCACCATCCATAATATAAGAGATGAAAGCACAATCCAAGACAAACAAGCTATAGTAAATGATGGCAAAATAGCCCTAAAATCACAGCCAAATCAAGGGATAAGCAACAAGAGAAATTGCCATGAGAATAAGCTATCCATTAACTGTAATCAAGCGACTGTGAAATCCAATTGACTACCCTTAGATAGAATACATAAGACTAAAATGACAAGTTGTTGTAATAAACTGCAGTAATATGCCAACAACGATGTGTGAGCAACTAAGAAAGAAAGACTAGGAACGATTGGCACTGAATGCTATCACAACTGTAATATGTCAGTAACCATACATGTGGTAGACATAAATATCATGCCCATATGAGATCTCAAGCTAAAGAGAGAAGAGCTACGAAATGCATAACCCATTGAGCAAAGCTCAATACATAACCTTGAAGCATATAAATATCACTGACTATCAGTGTCAAGTCTAAAGTAAGTGATCAAGTCAATCCACTATAGGGTAACTGCATTCAATACATATCAAGAGAGCATGTACATGAAGTAAGTATCCCATAGTCTCAATGAAAGTAAGCTCAAGCTCAACTATATAAATCCAAAGCTCTATGTAACATCCAAAGTAGTGCATGTAACTCCCAATGAGACAAAATCAAATGCCAAATGAGCAATGCAAGCTTTTAAAAAAAAGTACATGACATCGGAGTATCCAATATATATAAAGCATAAGCCAAGACATAAAACCCAATAGACTCTTCAAGCCTATAATTCTGTAAGCCACTAAAGTAACCAAGGTATATAACTACAGCCAAGATCAATTTAACGAAGCCCAAATCTCAATTCAAAAGCATATCATAGCATATCAAGAAGTATATATAACAATTGAAGTAGAGGTGGTACATTCACTAGGTATTCTGTAAAGCATTAATGAGCATTAGACAAAGCTATTTCAAGCTCAAATCAGTCCTAGAAACATAACCATACCATCTAGGCACCAAAGAGGCATCCCCAAAGCATCAAACATGCATTATGGAATTTATTATTTGCTATCCAAACCAAAACTATTATATTCTATATGAAAAAAATAGTAGAGAACTACATAGAATCAACTCTATGAGTATCTAGATATGTAGCTCTTATTGTATTCTTTATTTCTAGCTATAGAACGCCTAAATCCAATACCATGTGCAAAAGTTATGGTCAAAATACAATAGTGCTGTCAAGTTGCCATAACTGTCCACAACTTTTACAACATACTCTGTATCCACTAAAAATAGATAAAATGGCTACTCCTTGGCTCAATAAGCATTCAATAAGGCTTAGTTAAGCCTTGGGAAGCTCCTCAACAAGCACGAAGCAAGCTAGAATGAGCTGGAAGAAGAAAGACTCAATGCATACCTTGAGAGGAAGAAACAATGGCCACCATGAAACCTTGAGTTTAATATCCCAAGTGAATGTCCCCTCTGAGATCGCTTGGTCTCTGCACCACTGTTTCCACCAAAGTCTCACTTTGCCTGTTAGCTTAAGTTTAGTGAGCATGGCTTGGTTAGCAGGTGCAGTTCATGCTGCCTCAAAATAATCCTCCATGGACAAGCTCGGCGTTGGCTTAAATAGTCCTTCCCTTGCCATCAAACTCGGGTGGCTTAATTTGTTTGAGAAGGAATTTCTTCTCTTGAGCCGCAGCTGGACTTGATGTAGGAGTTGGATTTGGAACTTGCGCTTGGGGTTGCGTTTGAACAATAAGATTCTTTAAGTTAACATCTTATCATACGTTCTCATATTACGTTAATATGACTAGCACAGCTTTTTACTAAGAGATTTAATCACTTAACACCTTAGTTAACATTTATGATCAAGATAGACAATTGTAAAAAGTCTTATTTATTAATGAAAGCATAACCCTTTGAGTACATTTATTTTGGATAAGTACGACAGACTGATTGATACATCAGTTTGGGAAAAATAGGTGGGAAAAATAGGATTGTGTTACAATCGGCTATAGGGACGGAATAATAATATGGAGTGGGGTCATGGATTTTCAAGAAACTGTGTGTGTGTGTGTGTGTGTGTGTGTGTGTGTGTGTGTGTGTGTGTGTGTGTGTGTGTGTGTGTGTGTGTGTGTGTGTGTGTGTGTGTGTGTCCATCCTTTGTTGCTTTGCATCATAATATTATAAATATTATTAGCTTAGAATTTCTATTTCTGTTATAGAATTTAAGCATCCTCAAGTGTGAATGGCGTGCAGATACATGTGATAACATCATGCAAAAGATAATGTAAACATGAAATAAACAAATAGACTAAGAATACTCCTTAATTATTGTGATTATGGTAAGTAAGAAGTTAAGGTACAATTGGATGTTGTCAAAATTTAGCATATATTTGCACAAATGGATAGTAGTCTTTATAGTGTTGCTAGTAAGTTGGTGATAATGAAGTCCAAACTTTCATCAATGAGAACATCAGTGGCCTATGTCTTAGGCAAATTAATTGAAATATTGATTGAGAGTTTTTTGTGGAGTCATGGAGAGTGTAAGAAAAATGGCATGGAATACCATATGTTTAGGTAGTAGTTTCAAAAATAACTTGTCCTCGATATTGAGGAATTGTAGGACAATGCTTCAAGACTTTCAGTAAATTAGCTACAAAGAAATTCAAGGAATCCTTGGTCAATCATTTCTCAAGAATGAATTCCTTTTATTGTATTAGATAATGTTGCACTATGAAGATGAGTTGTTTTTTCGTTCTTTCAAATTGAAGACCACGTGATCTAAAGTGACTTATAATATGGTAGACTCTTAGAGAGAGTATTGAAAAAAGGTACATTGGGCCAATAATGTAAATGGAGAGGGAATATCTCTTATGCAAGTCATTTTGGTTATGAGAAGAAGGTTTTGAAGGTGAGTTTGTTCCCTTTACTATATGAAGTGATAGATCATGCTAGATTAAAGAGGATGAAATTTAACCAAGCACATAACTTAAACTATGTATCAATATAGAATTAGTTGGACCCCTAAATTCAAGCTTGAGAGCTTTCCTTGAACCACGGTCATCTTTATATAGCTTTTGGAAAGTCATTCTCTCCCTTGGATTATTGGTGTTGTCACTTATGGCCTTTAGGTAAAAGCCGCTTTGGTGAGCAAGTGCTTTGCATGCAAGATTACCATTGCATGGCAAAATAGCAATAAACTGAGAGCTAAATAAAGCCTTCGAATTGGGGTGGCTGATCTGGGAGGGTGCCCATTAACACCCTTGTTGTTTTCCATAGCCACGGATGGTCTTGATTTTTGTTGGAGGATTAATTTCACTTAAAAAATTTACATAATCAAACTCCCAAATACTAACAGGGACATGCTTCTTAACTTGTTTGCAAATGATACAATAGTGACAATGAAGAATAAAGAGAAATACATCAAGACTTTCTAAGATTGCTACACATGTTACGCCTTGCATCAAGATCGATGGTTTATCACAAGAAGACACACATAAAAACTTTTCTCAGATAAGGACATTAGTGGCTACTTGATTGTGGATTGGCAAACAAGAGAATGGCAATGTTTCCACCTTCCTAGTATCCTAGTGGGATTTGGAGCGACTTTACAACAACAACATGGGAAATAAGTAATGGGAAAACTCAAGATCAAATTGGACAAATAGCATGGATTGCAACAAAATCTACAGAGTTGATGAATCATCTTTAAAGATATGGTAATTTCCACTATCATATCCTTCCTAGCATGTTCGAGACCCTTCCAATCTAGTCTTTGACAATTTGATACACTTTGTAGGAATTTTCTTTGGGAGGGATATCAACAAATACAAAATTCCCAAGGTTTCTTAGCACCACTATAGCCTCCCCAAAAATTAGGGTCAACTTGGAATCACAAATAATCAAGCACTAGCTAATAGGCTAGCAGCTAAAGGGATTGTACAAAGTCAACTAAAGAAAGAAGAATTCTAGGCAATATTACTCAGTTACAACATCAACAACGTGATAGTTGAAAAGTATCTAAGATAGAGAGACATTCCTCTACATCATACTTTTAAAAAATATTGAGGAAAAGTTCAAGGAAGCTAGCTCTAGCTAAGCAATGTAAAATGAAGCCATGTTTAGGTAGAATTTGATTTTTTTAATGTTTGCATGAATTGAAGAGCAATAGTATAAGAGTGTGGCTAGACTTCATAAATAGTGTTGGAAAACATGGAGCAAGATTTGTGACTTCAACAACACATATAAGTGGAATAGGATGATGATCTTGAAAGGGAAGATAATCTTAATGGACATGACATTGGTCTTATCAACTGAAGGAAGAATGCTTGACATGCTAGTAACCACTTTTCATCTAGATTAATATGCAAATGAGCGTAAAAGACTTTGGATGGTTGGCCAAGAAGGAATTCTACTAGTAATTGGAAAGGAAAAGGACATGATGGAGCTATAAAAAGTGTGACAAAAGATAAGGACGTTTAATGGATTGTCAAGAAATGGTGCTTTAGATTCAAATGCATATGATCAAAATCTATCCCCCCCTAGAATCTCATGTTTGTTATGAATTATACTGCATAAACCTCTTTGAACAAAAGAAAGAGCTAGCAAAATTATGTTAGCGAATGGCTATTGCCCAAGATGTACAAAAGAATTATAGAATATCCTAGACATGTTCATATGTTGCCTAAGCAATAGGCATATAATCAAAGCATTGTACATAATTATTTTCCCCTTCACCCATGAGAGCTTATTTGGAAATAATTTCTTCTTGGAAGGCTAATATAATACTCATTGTGCTCTCAAATAAGATAAGAAGTATCTAGTTATGTGGACAAATATAAATGGATTGGTTTTCAATGGTAAAATCACAAATCATGCCATTAGATTGGGACTTGGCTTTTTGTCTTGCATATTGGAGTAAGAAGATACTATCGTCTACAAGGAGGAAGCAAGAAATCCTCACAAATAAAAGTTTATCTATTGAAGAAGAAGAAGAAGAAGAAGAAAGCATATTTGGCAACCAAGGCGGTAGTGGTTGTGCAAATCTGGTTAGCACTCAAGGAAAAAGTGTGATTTACTATCCCCACAAGTGGTCAAAATGTCTCCATCAATACTTAAAAAACATGCCCTATGCCCTATGATGTATCTAAATACTCCCAACATGATATACCCAAGCCAAAGGACAAAGCATTGTTTGCATATATTTCATTTTCCTCATTAATGTATATTGTCAATGAAAAGAAAACAAGATTGCATACCAAAGGTTGTTGGGCATCGGAGAGAGGTTGCTACAAATAATAAATAACAATAACTTTACATGCATGAAAGTTAAGGTGTGCATTCTCCATTCGCATACCACATCATGTCCATCCATGCACCTGATTGCATGGGAGAGAGCATTGTTGGACAAAGAGAGTGAGAGTAGCAATAATGCTGCCACAAGTGACAGTGGAGAACAATGGCACTTTGACAACAAGCACATGTTCATCAACATAGGCTCATAAGAGGAAATGAATTTCATAGGCTTCCTTGCATCATTAGGCTGATGACATCACATGGATGGAGCTCGCGAGTTTATAGTATCTTGGACAAGTGCAAGAGTAGGAGTTGCTTGCTCTTTGTTTGGGCTTTGGATCTTGTCATGGTTGATATGATGTTGACAGTTGGTTACAACAATCACTTAGGATGCTAACACTAATACAGAGAAAGCAACAATGAGTTCAGGCACTGGTTAGAATTGGCTAGGGTCTCGTGGCAATTGCTAAGAGGCTGGCTCCAAGTTTCTGGATTGGGACAGGTGCGACACAACTGAGGATTGCTTTTGCTCTAGTGGGTGTGAACGTAATATGCTTTGCTCCAGCCAAGGTAGCTGGGGCACAAGTGCACAGGCGCAAGGCAAGAAGTTTCTTTTCTTTGAAGTGTAGCCATATTAAATCAGGTGGCATGGGAGGCAGCTGATAGGGAGTGATGACCTTGCACTAGGATATCATGCCAATGGCACTCAGACAGTTGGAAGGTTGGGCAGTCAATGGATTCTATAAAAGTTCAATTCACCTCTTGCGAAGGAGCACTATGGAACTCAAACCTTTGCCCTTGCAGCTTCTTCTAGGTGAGTGCTTACTTGGAGAGCTGGATTGCATGAGGGAAAAGGGTGTGTAAGAAAAAAAGGGGACACGAGGGGGGTGAAACACGGGGTTTGAAAAAAAATCGAATAGAAAATGGTTGTATTTTATTTGAGGAAAATTCAAAGATAAGGATATTTATAAACAGGCCTTGTCAATAAATCCTAGACAACCTCGTCGCTCTAACTTGGTTGTTCAACTGCTTTCTTGGCAATGTGGAAGCCCCAACATGACTGGGAGTGTGTTTTGAAACGTAGCTGAAACACACACTCTAACCTCAAACACACCCAAGAGAGGAGAAGCACCTACCTTGTGGCTTTGATCGATGCAAGCTACAAGCCTCTGGCTCTTCACAGTCGACTCACTGAAGCAGCAAGTGCTGGTGATGGTGTTAGGAAAAGGCCGAGATAGAGGCCTAGGAGGGAAAACGTAGGGTGTGAATTTGATAACATTAATTTGATAACATTACCTTCTCTGTATCATCTATCTGCTATTGTAATAGTGTCAATTTGGGTCAACAAGGTATAAACCCTAACCCAAGGAAAGAGAGTAAACAAGCAACTCAGCTTACGAAACCCTTGGGATCCTGCCAAGTCACGATTGATCTAGGATCGAATGCTGGAAGCATTCGGGGAGAAGGAATCACACCTTAGCAGTTGGCTGTACAAACAACCACCGGAATGCTCGTGATTGTACACTTAGGTGCATTGTTTTGTACTTCTTTGCTCAAGGAAATAATTCAGGAAAAACAACTAATGCTTCAGGTCAAAATCCTGGAAGGAGAGGCAGTACCAGTTACCTCCGACTGTCTGCCTGACCTATCCAAGGGGGTTGTTAGCTGCGTCGGGTACGTGGACCGAACCTGCTGCGAGAGTTCTCTCCATGGGTGCTACTTGGAGCAGAAGGACACTTGGGTACCAGGGGAGGCTCTGGCTGTAAATCCCTTACCTTCAGATCCCGAACAAGAGGCCGACGTGACTCGAGATGGGATCTCGAGGCCCGCATACTAGTCAACGAGCGGGACTTGGAATAGGGATCCTCCCTGAGGATTGCTGGAATAGCCTTCGGGCAGGTTATTTGATGTTTTCCAAAGACTGATAATAAAGATCAAATGTTGAAAAATGAACTTTCTTGACATTGTTTTTGTGTGTTAGTGCTTAAGTTACCTGAAGGAACCAGTGATTAATTGGTTAATTAAGGAAGATGTTTTTGCGTGTCAAACTAAATGTGGTAGGTAATTAGATAATTAAAGCAACCCGAGGAAAGTGCAGTGGACGTGACTCTGGGTCCGTCCTACGGAAGGGTTGTCCCGGTTGGCCGAATACTTTTCCCAAAGGAAATTGACAGCAAGGTAACAATGACCTAGAATCTATAGAGCTAGAGTCCCGATTTATGCTATTTTAGGGGAACGGAATGGGACTATGCAACATGAAGAGAACTAGATAAGGGAAGCCTATCCAGTAGAACTTGCACACTCATTGAGTCAGTCATTTGCTTTATAAGAGGGATATGCTTAACTTGGAGACTATAGACACTGCTTTGTCCACCATCTAGTATGTATCCCTTGCTACCATCTTCTAGTCTCATCAATGGCATGGTCGTGTACACACCCGGCTGGCTTGTTGCATGCTGCACTTCCACATCAATATCATCACCAATCTCAAAGTGACTCTTAAGCTCTTCCAATGCCACCTCACAGAAACATGAGTCATACCTTATTGACAAGGTACTGAAACTACCATATTTGATTTGCACAGTGTTTGGCATTGTTGCTAAATAGGTAAATAGTCCTGTCTATGTGAATGTCTTCTTAAGAAGCCAATAGACACAGTTAGAACCTCAATAGAGTTGAAGAACAATCTATGCAAAGGGAACAAGAGAAGAGTTGTTCTTCAAGTAACTGTAATAAGATGTCGATATGAAAATAGATCTCAATATGAAAATAGTAATTGTCAAGGTTAAACAGCTTGTGGAGAATACCTTTAGCTCATAGTTTTAATGGCAGCATGGCTCAACTTGGAGAGGCATTAGTGAGTATATTTATCCTTCTTGGTAATCAAAGGCTAGTTGAGGCTTGTTCCAAGCCTTCTTCTTGACACATTCAACATTGGTTTGGGACCCTATTGTGAATAGTAAGGTAGGCAATAGGACTAGCAAATCATCATGATTTGCACCAATTTGTTGGCTTGAATCCCTACTCAGCTTGGTCACTCCTCCAGCTCCCGTATGGTCATTGGGCACTTGAGCAATCATCTCCGACACTACTCGACACCTTTGACATGATTTTGGGCATTAGTTGGGGCTCTTGGTTTATGATAGTTTGTTGTATTATAGTTTTGGATAGCTCTTTACTCATTGTCTGGAGGTCACTTATACTTCCCGAGACGTCTATTTGATGTCGGATCATCTGGGGATGTTGTGCCAATGTATTGGAATGCTATGGGATTGATTTGAGCACTCTTTTGCTTAGTTTTACAGAGGTTTTTTACTATTGTAATAAGTAGGGTAGAACCTTATTTTATCAATGAAAGCATATGTTTATTGCTCTTAGGTGCTTAGCAACTACTTGGGTTAGTACCCCTTGTTATATATATAGTGAACCCCTTGAGATTAGTACCCCTTGTTTTCAGCTTGTTTTAGTACTAGCTTTAGGGGTATTTGTAGTAATTATAACATCCTACTTTGATAGTTTGTGCACTTGTTTGCCTTCATTATGGCTAGTGGCTCGAGTGATAGTGCTACCTTTAATATTAGCATATGGATAGCACCAACTATAGCTACTGGAAGGCCCAAATCTGATAAGTTTTAGTACAAAAAATGCAAATTAGGCCTTTGAAACATAAGGATATCAAGTTTGAATCTATTGATCCAGAGGATTGGGTTGAATTAGATAAGATATGTAAGTCCACCATCATATTGTCCCTCTCTATACATGTGTTCTATAATGTTGTCTCTAATGAGCAGTCCGCATGGGACTTATGTGAAAAGATTCGCAATGTTTATGACTAGCAAAGTCTCGCTTCTTAGATGAATGGCTAAAGCAACTCATGGACATTTGCACGAAGGAGGACACATCTATGTCAGCTTACTTAAATGAGTTTCGTTCCATTATCAGTCTTTTGTCTTCGCAGGGGATTGAATTCAAGGGTACTCCACTCCCTTTGTTCCTCTTAGTTACACTGCCTAAATCATGGGATACATTTCGTACTGCTATGTGTACCAACATGGATGTAGAGGGTCACTCTTGACTAAGGTTAACAAAAAGAATGTCGATGCTTCCTATACCTCTCATGATTTGATAGTTAGAGGCAATAATGGTAGGGGTAGTAATGCCCACCATGGGAGAGACTCTTAATAGTCTCACTCTCAGTCACGTGGATAGTCTCGCAGTAAGCTCATGGCCATCAGTTCTCATTGACTTGTCATTATTGTGCGAAAGCAAAACATATTCAATCGCAATGCCATAAAATGTGCAAAGATAGCACAAGGAAAGGGCAAGGGCAAAGTACATGACAACAATGATAATCACAACATTTACCCTAGCTAGTCAAGCGTTGAGATTGAAGAGATTAATGTTATACATACTGATTTTGATGATGATTTTATACTTGAAACTTCTTCTCTTTATACTTTATAGTTGGCTAATGCTTTGTCTACGCATACTCAATGTTGATTGATAAATTCAAGGGCTTCCTTTCATATGACTCCTCGCATAGAGTGGTTTCACTCATATCATAGTATGACTAGATCTATCCATTTGGGTAAGGACCTGGCATTACAAATAGTTGGTATTGGTGATGTCGAGTTGCAGTTTGGTTTAGGTTGCATGTTTACTCTTCATGATGTACGTCATGTGCTGGCTCTCACAAAGAGCCTTATCTCTATTGGCACTTTGGATGATGTAGGTTATGTGGTTTCTTTTGGTGATTCCTTGTGGAAGATTATTCGTGGAAATCTTATCATTGTGCATGGTGCTAAGTCCAATACTCTCTATCCCTTGCTTGTATATGGGTCAATTGACCATATTTTGGCCATGGGTGCAGTTCCACATGTATCTCTATGGCATCGTCACCTTGGGCACATGTCCTTGAAAGGAATGAAAATGCTTACCATTTGCAGTATCTTCCATCCCTTGACTATAAGTGCTTCGAGTCTTGTGATCATTGTTTATATGGCATGCAAACATGAAATAGACATAAAGAGTCTAGTATAACGTGCATGGGTGAGCCATTGACTCTTGTTCATTTGGATGTATGTGGTCCCATACCCTGGAAGTCATTAGGTGGTGCAAAGTATTTTGTTTCTTTCATTGATGACTATTAGTATAAGGTCTAGGCATATCCTATTAAGCAAAAATTAAAAATCTATGTGATATTTTAGGAGGAGCCTCTTGCTATTGTACAGGTAGCTAGACAGCCTACAACAGTGGGGTTGATGCTCCAATGGCCTAGGTCTCTGATAATCCATAGGATGTACAAGCCCCGCAACCAGCTTTGAGGTGGTCTACTAGAGATAGACAATAGCCCGTGTAGTTTGAGTCCTTTATGGATTATGTTATGGTGATAGATACTGGTGAGCCTCTTACCTTATGATGAGGCCATGCACATAGATGATAGTTACTCGTGAGAGAGGGCCACACAGTCAAAGTACTACTCACTATAGAAAAATCATACGTGGGATTTGGTTTCTTTGCCCAGTGGCAAGTGTGCTTTGCCATGTAAGTGGGTGTACAAGTTGAAAAGCACCCCTGGATGTCCCAAGCTGGGATCTAAGGCTAGATTGGTTACTAAGGGCATCAAGTAGGAATATGGTGTGGACTTTGATGAAGTCTTTTCTCATGTTGTGAAGATGACTACCCTACGCTTAGTACTAGTTTTGGTTGCTTAGTTTGACTTGGATCTTTATTAGATGGATGTTAAGACAACTTTTCTTCATGGGAACTTGCATGATGAGATTTACATGGAGCAACTAAGGGCTTTGCCGAATCTAGTAGGGACCACCTAGTATGCAAATTGAGAAAGAGCCTTTATGGCCTTAAGGAGGCACCTAGGGAATGGTACCGCAAGTTTGATGCTTTTATGCATTCACAGGGATATTCCTATAGTGATATGGATCCGTGTTTATATAGAAGAAGGCTTGTGATGGTAGCCTTCTGTGCTTCCACTTTAGGGCTCACTCCCTTCATTGTTTATTGCATAAATAGATGTAGACAAGCCTTGGGGCAAAGAAGGGGACCACTTCAACTCATGGTTTAGAGATTAAGAAGTGCTTGAAGAAAGTGATAAAGGGTTCAAGAAATTGGTTGGTGCAAATTCACTCAACAATAATGGGGCAAGAATAGATTAAGCTCGCCACATTCAACGCCTTTACTTTTGAAAATTGCACATGCTTTGCAATAGGGCTACCATGGGTGGAATCAAGATGTATCATAGTAGTGAAGACATGTAGAAAGCCTAAGTTGAAATTTAGTCCCCAAGATTGCAGAGTGCTGTAGGTCTCATTTGATTAGGATGGCTAAAATATTGATGTAATCAATATTTATGGTTACAATGAAGCTAAACAGAGAAGAAGAGGGCAATGACATGTTGGGGAAAATCACATAAGACAAATGTCTACTGAGAGGTGATTTTAACATGGTTTTGAAAGATGGTGATGCATCCACTATAACATCCAAGGTTTAAGGAGATGAATTGGAGCAAGCAACTAATACTACCATAAGATCCAAGATACACTCTCGACCTTCTTATATACTTAAAATATATATGGTAAATATTATGCTGGCGTAGAGAGAGAACAGATGAGAGAAAACAAGGATGAAGAGAGAGAGAGAGAGAGAGAGAGAGAGAGAGAGAGAGAGAGAGATTGACAACACACCAGGGATTGGAAGATGGGCCAATCCCCACTTGTGGAGTTATATCATTGACAAGGAGCAAGCTCCTCCATTACACATAAACCAATTCTTAACTTGTAGATCTTGGGAACAAGATCACAGTTCCTTACACGGTATACGACCGGCTAACACTTGCACAACTTGGAAGTTGGCACCTTTTGATCCTTCTTGAGTCTCTCCTTCTCTCCTATACACAATATGTGTAGGGATCTCCTCTTGGAGCTTGATTTCAGCAGAGCTTCCACAACACTTGCACCTTCTCTCCTACATAATGTGTATAGGGATCTCCTCTTGGAGCTCGATTTTAGTAGAGCTTCCGCAGCACTTTGTGATACTCGAACCGCCTTCTCTCCTCCTTTTGCATACATGCAAAGTGATGCTTCCTTCCTCTCTTCTGTACCCAATGAAAGCCTCCCTTTTATAGGCTCCAAGAGCTTCTCTTCTTGGAGAGAGAGACTTGAGTGCCAAGATTGGAAAGGTTGATCTTCATGCAAGATGTGGCTGTTCGAGGACCTGCTCTGCAACACCAGTTTTGGAAAATCTCTCTGTGCGTTGCTTGGATGGAAAAACATCCAACATAAAAGTTGTAGATCTTGCCGTTTCTAATAACCTACACTGGCTGTTTTTAGAGATCTACTTTCTATCGCGAGATATTTTAAAGATGGATTCACCATGTCTATTTTAAGAAAAGCAGCTTTTTAAACTCTATTCTTAACTTATGGTCCATGCAACCACCTTGAGCCATAGATAAGGAGAGTTCATTAGATTACCTTGGGCCTCAACCTTAAGATTGACTTCCACACAAAAGCTTGTGTCATCTTAGACCTTAGAAAGAGAAAATCACTTCTCTCCTCACTTCCAAAGGATCACATCTCTTGTCTTTTTTAGTGAGAGAATTACATCTCTCGTCTTTCTTAGTGAAAGAATTACTTCTCTCCTTAATTCATTAAGAGAGAAAATACCTTAAACCTTGACTTGTAAGGGAGAGGATGACCCCAAATGAGTGCAATGCTCATTCAGGTAAACGTTTCCAGGCGTCCCCGGATGCACACATAAATACATACACACAATGCTAATGCACTTCCTCTTCTTAGAACTCAATCCATCTTCATTTATGTGTAAGTCCTTGGTTCTTATGTACACTCTTACACTTGGCAGACACTTCCTTCCCCCTTCATAACTTGTAGTGCTGTACCAGATATCCCCATCACAATGCTTTGATCACCCCATTAAGTGATGTACTAGGAATATTGGTCTCTAAATGGTCTCATGGCCATGCTAGATCATCATCAACACAAAAGTGAGTCATTAATTTATTGACATAAATTTGCTAAATGGAGAATGCGTAATAAGTAATCAATTTAGTAACAAATACTTTGGGGCTTAATGACATTTGTGATCATTTGTTAATTACCAATCCTCCTCTTATCTACGATTCCTTGAGCCACACTAAATATTTAGCAAGGCTGCATTGCAAGTATAGCATGGATGGAGACTTCTGACTACCATTAGTAAGTCATTTAAAAATAGAATTTGATTGCCTTCTCTTAGATCATTCCCCAATGCTACTTACTTTGTGTTATTTTGAGGTCAATAGAATAGAATGCAATCATAAGCCAATGATAGATAGTCCAAGGCCTTACAACCAACTCGAGCTCAATTATTTGATAGAGGGCTCAATCATAGGACTTTAGGAGAATATAAAGAGAGGAACATGCAACCCTTAGGAGAAGTTTACCTTCCAAGCATAACAATACATTTAAACTCCAAGTTGTTTATCTCTGTAACAATTTGCACAAGAGATTGGCACTGGTGGAGCAAACCATCAACCATTTGGCAAAAGTAGCAAGGGGAAGTAGATTCAAAGTCACTAAAACAAAAATTTAATGGCAAGCATTGGAGATAAGGCAAATAGGATTACCGATAGAAGAGCAAAATATCAACTTACTATTCAATCAATGAGACATATTAGACTGAACTGCATTCCTCTTGAATTTATTAAGGGACTCAAAATGAAGAGGATGAAAGCAAGCTTGGTGGTTTTGGAAAAATGGGACAATTGGCCACAGGTATAAGGGAGATCTCTTTACTACATGGGGATTTTTATAGGAACATGTATGGAGTACATGGCACCTGTGGGCAATGTGCATCAAGTATACTTTTGTAGCAAGTTTGTGAAGTAATAAAGGAGGAGGAAAATGTGGCATTATGCAAGGAATTCAGTAAGGAGAACTTTGGGAAGGGCTTAAGGGGTTGGGGACTAAAAACTCTATAGGGTTTGATGGCATGATAGTTGAGTTTTTCAATTATATTATGGCATGTGATCGAGAAACACATAACTAGTTTAAGGATCATTGCTAGCCTCCTAGGAGAAAAACATTATTACCTTGTTGCCTAAACAAAAAACAATGCATGGATTTTAGGGCGTTGGAGACCAATATCCTTAATGGGTACCACATAAAGTCTTTACCTGCAAAGTTTTCACCCATTCTTCAAAAACACATCAATTGGCACCATTACGTCTTCATAAAAGGCAAGAGTATGATGGATAATGTGCATAATGTGATGATGGTTGTGGAATGGGCCAAGCCTTTGATTAGAAGTTTGTATTTCCCAAACTAGATGTGGAGAAGGTGTCTAATAAAGTGAGTTAGGATCATTTAAGGTTGGCACTTAGGAAGATGGGGTTTTATGACAAGGTAGCCAACGTAGCATACATGCTAGGAGCTAATGCAAAAGCATTCAAGTCCATGGACCACTATTGGACCCCATTAAAATAAAAAAGGGGTGAGTCCTATGCTCTTTGTTGCTTGTGGCCACATAATTTGTGTTTTGCTTAGTGGATAGGCTTACATTGGATGGAACTTTGAAAGGGTCATGTACCAAATATAAGCACTTGGTTGGACAAGGCTTTGCAAATGATTTACTACTCGTGTTGAAAGCCAAAAGAGAATACTTGGATATGGATCTAAAGGTTTAGAATGGCAAGAAGAGGCATTAAGCTTTAGATTCAACATATGGAAGCCATCTCTCATCAGTGTATCAAAGGACGACTTGTTAAAATTGGGCTAGAAAGGGAAGGTCATTAATAGAGGAAATGTCTTTAGGTACTTAGGCCACCATATTGGTCTAAGACTAAGTGAGGTTGCCATATCAAGATGGGTGCTTGATGATATGAGGGTAAAACTAAATAGTTGGAATTCCATAGCCTAGCCTTTGCATGCAGGGCTTTAAATTTTGTCACTCATTGTCTTTCCTACTATGAGGTATTACTTACCACATTTGATGTGGAGCAATGAATTGTAGAAAACATGGGATTTAATGATGGGATGATTTCTATTTGGCAAACCAAGGAAAGATAGATATTGGGCATCCTTTTCTTTGAGCAATATTAACAAGGATTGGCATGTAGGAGAATTGAAACTCATAGATCTCAAAGATGAAGCCTTGAAAGCTAGAGCTAAGCTCTTAAAAATATGCAAATGCAAATAGGAAGTTTTGCTCTATCTAGGAACTTGACAACAAGGGGTTGTTAACCAACAAAGACATGAAAAAATCTAAAACTACTAGATTAGGAGCCAATATTATCCAAGATCGGCTTAAAATACATGACAAAATTTGAATGGGATCTCAAAAAAATCCCTATCTAGGTAAGGAAACCATTCATTGGACATGGGCCTTCCAACTTTCAATCACACACAAGTTAGGAAGAAGAGGTATGAATCTTGCCAACATAGGGGCATTCAAGGTGGAGAATTGGATTTCAGCTAAAATATTTCTATCTTTTGAAGAGTTATAGGGAAGAAATGTGGAATCTAAGTCTCTAGAGTTATCTTTGGTATTTTGTATGATTTAGATGAAACAAGGAAAATGGGCCTCGATGCAATTTGCATCATGGCCGTGCAAGCAAATTGGGAAGCTGGAAATAAGAGGCTTTTTGAAGGAACAAGACATGATTGTCTTTTGGTATTCAATTATCCAAAGACCTAGACCTTTCTAGAAATCATATTGCATGCTTGGCAAGGTTTTTTAGAAAAGTGATGCACTTGAAATATATATTATCAACAAATATGTAGATCATGGTGAACATGCACAAGCCAAAAAGCTTTAGCTGTTGAGCAAGCTAAAGTAAGCTACCTTAAACACATGGTCTTTTTTCTTTAAAATCCAAAGTAGAACAAGCACTTCTTGTTTACAAAAAGTCCCTAAATTGTACCCAATATCCTTTTACTTTTTTTGTGCCCTTCTAGATATGTCGCCAATCCATTTCATATGGAAGTTATACGTTGTGGCCTTAGCACCTTCCATTTCATATGGAAGTTATACGTTGTTGCCTTAGCACCTTAAAGTGACTTAATGCATTGGTTTTGAGGAAAGCATAAGTTTATCTTCTAGTTCCACTGCACATGTAATATTCTATTTACTAATACAAAAGAACAAACTATAAATTTAGAAATACCTTTTGTCTTCATCATATCAGGTTACCTGATGACATCGGTAGGACATTCAAAAGCACTCACAATCGGTAGCTGGCTTGGGGCCTGAGGTGGACATCCCCTTAGAAGGATTCGAGGAGTTCGTGTGATAAGTAGGCGAATGCAACACACATTTGAACCTTTATCCGGTTCTCGGACTGAAATTTCCCGCCACGGTGCCACTGTGACACCGAGGAAACCCTGCATAAGTCCTTCGCCATCAAATTCTCCAGAATGACATCTTTGCGAGCTTGCGATACTGTCAGCACGTCCCTGCAGAAGCTGAAAGACTCGCAGGCAAGCTTCTGCATTTTTAGAACATCCGTTGCGGACTCTCCGTGGTTCATGCCATCCCTTTTGTACTGAGCTTGCATTTTAGTCGATTTTTGCACAACCGCAATGCTTAACCACGTTGGATGGAGGAGGTAATGATTACCGATTTGAAGGTTTCAGGATATCGAGGAATGTGCCGAGCTCTTAGAACAGCTTGCAGAGTGTTCCCCGCTTGATAGTTCAGAAGCTCTGCAGATCACCCAGGCTCTCGCAGTATCCTTCTTTATTCCCGACCCGTTGCAAACGGGGCGCTTTTGGGTCATTTCATGTATTCCGCATGGGATAAGCTTGCATAGTTCAAAGTTTTGTAGTCCACGGCATACTGTGATCAGGTAGGAAGTGCTCTATACAACATCGTTTTAATGCATGGCCTTAGCAAATAGCTTGATACTAGCTATTTGCTGGAATTCAACTTGCATCTGACAAGCATAATGGCATGATGCATGATAAAGTGTCATATTCCCCCCTTTATGTCATTTGGTTGCCACACATATCTACTGCTATAGTGCAGAACTTTGTAGCACAAATATGGCCAATACAATTCAATGGTGCTTATTTTGTATCAAGCCATCTCCAACTAAGTTAAGTAATTTTAACTCAAGTAGATAATGTTTTTCGTATGAGCCAGATGGTGCTACTTCTCATTCGTGAAAATGAAGTCTGTCTTGGAGGTCACCTATTGTTTTAATTTTATCATGCCAATTTTCTGGGTTCTTTCCACTTCTCTGCAATCATCTCTAGTGATCCAAACCTTTTTCACTAAAAGACTTCTTAGATGATGGCACAAGTACGAGTTTATTGGCTTGGGCAAAGTAGTTTCTAGATAACAAGATGGTCCTAGTTTTTGGCCAATCAACTGCACACTCAAGTGTCTTGGTTAGGCAATCATGTACTTGCTTATGATGGTTTCAGATATGTATTCGATAGATTTTGTAAGTTGTGCAGCTGAGAATGATTGCATTTTCATTGGAAAGAGCATCATGCATTTGTGACGAGCCAGCAAAAGGTAGGTAGTATGAGGATGATGTGCAATTTCAGCTGGGGAGAGCATAGTGCACCCATGACATGGTAATATTTTACAAGAAGATGGATAGTTTCAAGCTCCAAAATGAACAACAACGTTGCCGTAAATGCTGAAGGACCAAAAGTATTTACTGGACTAAAGTTTTGGTTTTTAGTTTTTATTCTGGAAATTATGAATTACAATGGGAAGATGCCGAAGCTGCAAGAAATTGGAGGATTAGGCTGAGAACTTGAAATCCCTTGAAGTTCTTTCAACTGAAAGTCCCCCAAATCCCAACAAATCAAGGCAGTCCTTGACAATTTTGGAACTCTTTGCTGTCTACAGCAATCAGCAGCACAAATCCTCAAATTGCCTCTTGATCTTGAATGCTTGGGTAGTGAAATTGAGTCTCCGAGAGTTGCATGCAATCAACCCTTGCTGTAGACAAATAATTGTCTTAAAATCTGCTGGAAAGTCACCGTTTTATAGCACCAAACCTTCATGCATATCTGAATTCTTCATGCACGCATCCCAAGATGGCTACACAGACCTAATCCTTTCTGTTTGCAGGCCTATACTCAGCAAGTTCAATGTGGAAATGCTTTAGATCCACGGTAGAGGCTTCAATTGACGAGAGAGAGAGAGAGAGAGAGAGAGAGAGAGAGAGAGAGAGAGAGAGAGAGAGAGAGAGAGAGAGAGAGAGAGAGAGAGAGAGAGAGAGAGAGAGAGAGAGAGAGAGAGAGAGAGATAAGTGATGGTTGATCGAGAAGCGTGCCCGCCGCCTATCTGATCCTTGTGGCCCTGGGTCGCTAGGGTCTTGTGCCCGTCGCGTGCCCTCGCCTTGACCTGCGCCGCGGGGCCCTGTGTCCGTCGCGTGCCATTGTCGCTGTCGCGTGGACATGCGCACGTCTTGTCGAAACGGAACTTCCCTTCTGCGAACACCCATTGGTTTCGACCGCCATGCTGGCTTGTTGCCCTACTGATCGTATTCGTCTTGCCCAGCTTAGGCACCGCACAGTAGACTGCTCTGATTTAACCGTTTTTTTGCCAGCAATGAGAAGTGGCCTGTCACACCCAGGTTGCCACACAACGAGCGCGAGAGCGTGAGCAAGCAAGGGAATGAGGCCTCTTGTTTCCTTCCTATGGACGTGTCCTCTCTGCCAAGCGGGCGCCTGTTCCTGCTCGCGCACTCCCTAAGCCCCTTTGTTAGTCTAGTGTAGGGTCCATTCTGCCCCCTAGAGAGGCTTGCGCCATTTTTGCCTCCCATGAGCTCTTGGCTCGGTCTCTGACCGGCATACGTAGTGATACAACATGGATGGTTTGGATATGGCTTTTATAGACCAAACGGTGGCAGGTCTTGGTTCGGATTCTGATACAGAGGAACCTTAGGATATGGTTCTGTGCACAGAGGAGATGCCCCTTGGTCTTGACTTCCAGCCTGCGGGCAAACGCACCAAGCATACTTCGGAAGAGACAATGGATCATCAGGATCGTTCCTATGCTCAGGTTGCTTTTGATTCAGTGGATTCTCAGGATGTTGACTGGGAGCATTTGTTGGAGTTTGCCAACACTCTACTTGGCGATTATGTTTAACATAATCAATAAGTTTTTTTTGACTCTGGAATTGAAGATGTTTTGGAAGCCATTTTGAACACGAAAAATGTCTTGTGCTCATTTTCAGTGTTTTATGAACGTGCTGTTATACTCTTTTTTACTGGTAGGATCCCAGTGCTTTCCCGTATTCGCCAGTGGCTGCACAGTTTGCTACAAGGAGAGTGTGTTGAAGAGATTTTTGTTGGGCCCCGAGGCTTTTTTGAGGTGCTGTTGAAATCTGAGAAGCATTGTGCTGATCTCCTCTTTAAACTACCATTGTTCTTTGATCGTTGTTTGGTCTATGTTGTGCCATGGCGCCCTATGGCAGATTTTTAGCGCTTGCTTCAACGTGAATGCCCGGTGTGGGTTGAGGTGGAAAATAGCATGGCTGTCTATTGGCCACTGTTAAAGGACGCCATGGCCGTGGTGGGCATTGTTTTAGTCCCCCCGAGCCTCAGAGCCATGAATCGTAACCGTTTGTGTATGTTATGGGACACTGCTATGAAAAGGCCTGCTTGGTTACGGCTTAATTGCTCTGGCATGCATTCTTTGCACTTTCGTTTGAAATGGGGCAACTTTGCAGGGCATTGCTTTTTGTGTGGAAAATTGGGGCATTTTATAGCCGAATGGCCAGAGAAGCAACCGACTTCAGATGTTGAGCATGTTGTGTTGCCCATGGAAGATATGGTGCTTGATGCTCTGTCGCAGGATGCAACCCAGCCACCTAAAGTTTGGGATAAAGGTAAACAATAGGTTTTGGGTTTGGATTCCCGTGGCAATGACTGGGTAGATGTACGTGTAAAAAAAGGTAACAGGTTTGATGCCGGCATGGCGGATATTGTGCCTGCTGCGTCACAAGATTCTATGCGCACTTATATGCGCAGGAAAGAAATGTTGTTTTCAGAGCACACTGCTCTTGCTATGGTTTCCTTTGCTCCCTATCATCAGCCTACTAGGAAAGTGTATACGGATGGTCCAAAGGGTCTACCTGCTAAGCTGGCTTTTGATACTAGAGGGAACGTTATTACCCCATGGGATCGTCGTTATCCTTGTTCCATCCCCAAGACAGTGGATATGCTGTATACTTCCAAATCTGGCCGTCAGAAATCTTTTGTCGTGTTAGCTGATTTTTTGGATGAGGGAGTCTTGGAGATTTTAGCAAAAAAGGTCAAATCGAGGCAAGCTGTGCCTCGTACTTGATTTTCTTTTTGAATACACATGAAGATAGCCATGTGGAATGTGCGAGGCATTTGTTCTTGCCATAAGCAATATGCCATGTGGATTGTATTGCATGAAAATCAGTGGGATGTCTTGTGTGCTGTTGAGCACAAGAGTCACGGTGAAGCAGGAAAAGTTGTGGATTGCCATGGGTTTCGTTTGTTCTATGCAGGGACACATGCCATGCATTATTCTGGTGTGCTCATGATTGTACATGAAAAATATTAGCCTGTTCTTATTAAAAATGATGTACATGGCCGCTTTGTGGTGATTGAAGTTTTATTTGAAGGAGAGATCTTATGGTTACTTGGCCTCTATGCTCCGAATGATCCTTTATCTCACCGGGATCTTTGGAATACTTTGCAGACTTCCTTGTCACTTGGCAGACGGGGTTTTTTGATGGGGGATTTTAATATGTGTGTTGATTCTTCACAGTCCACATTAGAGCATTCGGTAATGGACGCTCCGGAAAGTCGTGTGTGGCATGCGTTGGCTCTTGCTGTTCTTAAGCAAGATCTTCGGTCTTGGCTACACCCTTCTTCTACAGGGTTTACTTTCCATTCTGCGCAATATGCAACTACATGGTCGCGGTTGGATCGCATATATATCATGTAGAATGATGATTTTCTTCCTGAGATACTCGAAATGAAAGTGTTGCAGCAATATGCCTTGTCGGACCATTTCCCTCTACAGCTTGAGATGCTTGCACAATCCATTGGACCTTTTAAGCAATTTCTGGATAGACTCCCTTTGCATTTCAACTCGTCTTATTTGAAGCATTCAATCTTTCAAGGCTATATGCAGCAATTGATTGATAGATTCTTATTGGACTTCTCCTCTCAGGGCATTGCTTCGTTTGAACGATTGCTCTCTAATGTGCAGCGGGTTGTTCGATTGCCATGTGATTTGCCATGAATATTGTGGATCTAGAGTCAACCACTCTCTAAACGAAAAGGGATAAATGCTATGCAATGGTTCCACTTGGATAGTGCCCTTGCAAGGGAATTGCTCACTTGTCCAAGTACCCTTTTACAATCATAATTATATGGACAATGGTACAAAGTGCAATAATAATGTCCATGAAGCAAAAGTAATCAAAATTTTATTAACTCCAAGAGAAGAAAGCCATACTCTCTCACCATTGGATGGTGGAAGGGAAAGCTAGAGGGAACCCCGTCTCCCCATCAGGTTGAAGTAGAAGGGAAGGGAGCATCATGCCGATCCTAGGTAGTAAGTGCTGAAAAATTGAGTGATTGACTAGCTTGGTTAATATATCTGCAAAATTATTCAATGATGGTATAAACTCTAGTTGGATAGTGCTTAGCTCAACGTGCTCTTTGATGAAATGGTAGTGCACTCCTACATGCTTTGTCCTTTGACTGATGATGGGGTTACCAACTAGTGCTATGACACACTAGTTGTCATAGAAGATGATGGTCAAAATGTCACAATGGGAATTGAAGTGCTACTAGTAAGCTCCTCAAGTAGATAGCCTTTATGGTGCCGTCTTTGAGAGCCCTATACTCCACATCAGCAATGAAGTTAATCACTGTCTCCTATTTGCAAATGGACTAAACAATGAGCCGTTCTCCTATTTACAAATGGACTAAACAATGAGCTGTACACAGGGAGAAAATATAGCCACCATGGGAATGGTGGGTGTTGGGATCTCCTACTCAATTGGAATCTGTGTATCCACGGCCATATGCCAGTCCATAAGAATAGGTACACCGAAGTTAATATATCTCAATACATGCATAAAAGCAATCCAATGTGACATTTTAGGTGCATTGAAATATTGGCCAAACGAACACATTGAGTACGATAAGTTTGGTCGAGTGTAAATCAACTAGAGGAGTTTTTCTACCATAGATATATAGGTATGCTCATATGACCTTGGCGGGCTTTGTTAGTTTCACAGTAGGATCAAGATGCGTGGCATAGGCCGCGTCTGTGCAATACTACTCAATCAACCGAAGGGCTTATTTTGGTTGAGATACAAATATTTCATTTTTAGATCGAACTATCTCCATGCCCAAAAAACAGGACAACTGACTTAGGCTAGTCATCTCAAATGTGGTGCAAATTTGGGGCTTTATATTTGCAATGGTAGTAGAAACTCAGCATGTAAGAATTTAATGATCAATGTACAAAAGAATATGGTTGACACCCTTTGAAGTAGTTTAGACATACAAATTTGGGTCATATGGGATAGAATTATAGCCATGAGTTCTGAGGAACTCATCCATCCAAACCATGAATGCGTTTCTTGCTTCATGCCATAAATAGCTTTTTACAAGTGAAAGACCTTATCCTTAATGAATTGAATGAGAAAACTTGAGATATTGCTCCACATAGACTTCCTCATCCAAATATCTATTCAACAAGGCACTTTTGACATCCAGATGATAAGAGTGGCCTACCATGGTGAGCAGCTAGGGCAACTAATAAGCAAAATGATGTCAACCATGCAATTGAAGTAAAGGTCTCTTCATAGTCAACATTGTGCTTTTGTAAAAACCCTTGTACTTCTCCAAAGTCCACTCAGCTTTCAGTTTAGTCCTAAAGATTCACTTAGTCCCAATGATCTTCTTGTGGCATGGAGGATGTGTCAGAGTGCAGCGATGCGGAAGCGTGGGACCAAGACTGAGAGAGAGTGAGCACGGAGAGGAGAGAGAGAGAGGAGATAGTGAAACGCAGAAAATCTGTAGTGAAGAATGCTATATAGGAATGCAGAAATATACACAGGGGCAGAGAGAATATCTGCGTATGTCTTCGTCTTGAGGACCTCGATCTCCGTCAGCCCGTGTGCTGTCTGTCACCAACAGGCTGTCTCTGTCATATACAAGTGACTAGAGTGTGCTGGAAGATTGCTAATAGCAGAAAAAATACCACGAAAAAATAGCCAAATCAGGTCGGCTGCATTTAATGCAGCCGACTGCATAAACTATCCGACTGCTGATGTGGCAATTGTCCGCCGACTGTTGACGTGGCTGCGATTGCACTGTCCGTGCTGCTTGCTGCAACTTTGCTGTTTAGGAAATGACTCTCTAACACCCCCTCTCAGATCTTGGACAGGTTAGAAGATTGAGGGATCTAGCATGCCGCCGAAGATCTTGGGGAAGCACTTTCGTGAACAAATCTGCAAGATTATCCTCTGTCTTGCAGTACTGCACATCAATGGTCCCATCTAGAAGCTTCTCCCAAATGAAGTGATATTGGATCTCAATGTGCTTCGTCCGGGCATGGAATACAGGATTCTGTACCAAGGCAATGCAACTCTCATTGTTGCACGGCAGAAGAGTAGGACGAGTCTGGGGGTAGCCAAGCTCCTCCAACAATCTCCGAAGCCACACAACCTCACATGTGGTGGAAGATGTGGCCTGATACTCCGCCTCAGTAGAAGAAAGGGCTACCATGGGTTGCTTCTTACTACTCCATGAGATAACACTTGTACCCAAGGTAAAACAATAGCCTGTAGTAGACCGTCGAAGGTCCACATCGCCAGCCCAATCCGAGTCGCTCCAACCTACAAGAACAAGATTTGAAGCATATGTACTTGTTGCTGGATAAGAAATCCCTAAGTCAGAGTTTCCCCTCAAATATCGAAGAATCCTCAGGGCAGCTTGCCAATGCACCTGTTTGGGTTCGCTCATGAACCTCACCAAAAGATCCACAACAAAACAAAGATCAACACGAGTGTTGAGTAGCCAAATCAAGGAGCCAATTAGTTGATGGTAGCGGGAAGCATCCGTCAAGGGAGAAGTTGAGTGTGAAGTGGCCTTCCAGTTTGGATCCATAGGAGTAGAAACGGTCCGACAAGTCCATCTCAAAAGTCACCAAGAGTGTTCCATGCACGCGGAGCCTGCTTGAGGCTATACAAGGCCTTCTTCAACTTGTAAACTTTCTCGTTCGAGGATCCAAAGCCAAGGGGCTACTCTACATAGATCTCCTCTTGCAAGTCACCATTGAGAAAGGCTGACTTCATACCAATTGATAGACAGGCCATCTTCTATGGCCAGCCAAGGCAAGAACAACTCGAATAGTCGCCATACGAGCAGTGGGGGCAAAAGTATCATGGAAGTCAATGCTTAGGCGCTAAGCAAAACCTTTAGCAACAAGGCGAGCCTTGTGCTTGTCCAAAGAACCATCGCTAAGGTACTTGGTCTTGAAGATCCACTTGATGCCAATCACCTTTTTGTGAGAGGGACGAGACACAAGGTACCAAGTGCCATTCCTCTCAATAGCCTTCAACTCAGCTTCCATAGCTTTCTGCCAATGGTTAAACTGTAAAGCCTCCTTCACTGCAGTGGGCTCTCGATCATGCATAACAGAGGTCATCAAACAAGGTACCAAGTGCCATTCTTTGTGAGAGGGACGAGACACAAGGTACCAAGTGCCATTCCTCTCAATAGCCTCCAACTCAGCTTCCATAGCTTTCTGCCAATGGTCAAACTGTAAAGCCTCCTTCACGGCAGCTGGCTCTCGATCATGCATAACAGGGGTCATCAAACAATAGTTAGAGCAAACAAGCTCCGTAGAATGTGCATGATTCCTCCGTGACCTCCGCGGTCCATCTTGCGGTTCCCACTCCTCAGGGACTCCCTTGATCATTGAATCTCGGAGGGTGTCACGGGCCCAACAAGGAGGAGGCCGGATCTCTCTCTGTTGCTCTCCATTTGTTGAAGACTTGAGTATATCCATCGGCAAAAGCTCCACTGGGGTGGCCGGTGGAAGGAAAGACTCTGAATCAGAAGAAGAATCTCCATCAAGAGGCGTTGTCTCCAAAGGAATTGTCTCAGGAGCCTAACCCTTCCTTGGATCTCCAAGGACGGATGCTTCTCACCCCCTTTTGTGGCCGGAACTTCCATGAATTGCACATCTCGGCTCGTGTAGGCATCTCGCTTGATGAGATCAAACAGACGATAACCTTGAGACTAGGAGCTGTAGCCAATAAAAACCTGTCGTCAGGAAGCCGCCCCAAACTTGTCATGCTGCGTCTTTGGGATGTGCACATAGGCATCACACCCAAAGATCTTGAAATAAGAGACATCAGGCTTAGTCCCAAAGTAAGCCTCAAGGTGTCATCTTGTCAATGACTGAAGTGGGAGATCGATTGAGGATGTGGATTGTGGTAGCCACTGCCTCGGCCCACAGAAATTGAGGTGTTTGTCGGTGCTCCATCATGGTGGGCGCCATCTCGATCACACTTCGGTTCTTCCGCTCCAAAATGCCATTATCTTAAAGAGTGTTGGTATTAGCAAACTCTTGGTGAATGCCCCTATTTGCAGAAAAACGAGCAAACACATTAGACTCAAATTCACTGCCCTTGTTTGAGCACAAGGATTTCAGTCACCGGCTAGATCGGTTCTCCTCAAAGAGAAGCCAATCCTTGAAGTGGGAGAAAGCCTCCGACTTCAGCGTCAAGAAATAGGCCCATGTCATTCTCTTGTAGTCATTTATGATCAACATGAAATACAAGCTCCCCTTCAGGGACTCGGTCCTCATCGGGCCACAAAGATCCATAGATACAAGCTCCATAGGTGAAGTAGACCGCCGCGAAGCTTTGTTGGGAATCGCATCGTGATGTAGTTTCCCACGAATGCAGGAGACACATGGCTGTTGGCTCACCACTATGTCCGGCAAGCCTTGGACAAATGATCCTCGCGATGCCTTCCGAAGGTACTCATAGTTCAGGTGGCCAAATTGAGCATGCCATAGCTCGGATTATGTTTGAGAGGTAAGAGCTGTAGAGGACTTTAATTTGTAGATGCCGTTCTCCTCATACCTTGAAGAGAGAACCTTCCTTGATCCACGATCAAGAACTCGAACATCACTGCCAAACTCCACCAAGAGGCCAAGATAACAAATCTTATGGACTGAAAGCAAATGATACCCTAAACTTGGCACATGCAACACCTCGGAAGTGTGGGTACCACCACGTCCATTTGGAATTAGCTGCATCTCACCCCGCGTAGCAATAGACACAAAAGAGCTGTCTCCAATGAGAATCTTCCCATGCGAAGGTCACAAATGGGCAATACCAACGGGAGAAGGAGTCATGTGCCATGAGGCACCACTGTCCACGATCCACTCTCGAGCCTGGGGAACTGTCATCACAGCATCAAAAGTCTTCAGTGTAGGGTCCTCAATGACTACTAAATGTAGAAAAGCAGCTGATAAGGGTGCAGCTACTGCTCCAGAATCTTTGGGTCCTTCTTCTTGGTGTTCTTGTCTTTGTTGGGGCAATCCTTCTTCCAATGACCGGTCTTACCACAAATATGGCAGTTCGATTTCTTCTCCTTGTCCTTCTCGGATTTGTTGTCCTCCTTCTTCTTGTTTTGGTCCTTTCCCTTCTTTTGAGAGACTTGGCCAACCAAAGTCTCCGATTTGGAAGCATTCTGTCTCTTCAATTGTTCCTCTTGGTCCAAGACCATAGGAACTAGCTCTTCCCACCAAAGAGTCGACTCCCGCCCTGATGCAATAAGAGCGGAATAAAAGGTACCAAATCGTGGTAGCAATTGGGACAATAAAGTGATTGTCATGTCTTCAGAGGAAATAGGCTTCCCCGCATTTTGAACCTGCATCTGAAGCTACCAAGGCTTGTTGATGTGTTCCCGAAGCGAAAAAGACTTATTCACAGACAAGGTCCGCATCTGCACCTCCAAAGAAACCCTCTTCATCAAGGTCATCCGGTTATACATCCGGTCGAGTTCCAACCATATCTCTCGAGCCATCGTTAAGTGCTCGATGTGAGCTATCACGGTTGTAGTACAAGACAGAAAAAGAAAAGAACAAACCCTCACATTGGAAATGTCTTTTTTGTGGCTAACAAAGTAAGGGCCCATTTCTTGAGAGGGCCAGGCCATCATGTGCTCTTTTGTGAGAATGTTAGCCAAGAGAAGTAGTTTCTTCAGCAAAAGGCTGTTGAGCAAGATACCATTTCAGCATGGAGGAGAGCATCACAGCTGGTGGCAGTTGATCCGCACTCATTTGGCCTTGCTACTACTACTGCTATTGCTTCTAGCAGACCAGGTTCAGCTAGGGCATCATCCACTACAGCTCACACCACTAGCAACATTGGTGGTGGTACTTTTGAGATGCTTGGCTCTATAGCTCTTGCAACACCTATTGTGAGACATATTAGGCAAACCACTCTTATGCACATATGGATGCCAGAAAAAAGGAGGATGCAAATATGGCAATTGCAAGATTCTTCTATCATGATCACATTGCATTTAATGCAGCCAAGTCAGAGTACTTCAAGAACATGTGTAAAAAGGTTGGAGAAGTTGGACCCTCCTATGTTTCACCATCTTCCATGTCTTTGCACATGACTCTTTTATAGAAGGAGAGATGTGCAATGGAGATTGCAACTGAAAACACAAGAAGTTTATGGCAATCAAATGGGGTGACTTTGATTGCAGATGGGTGGTCAAACACTTGAAGATGATCTATTCATGATATGGTTGCATTTTCACTTGGTGAGATGTATTTCATAAACTCTTGTGATGCCAATGAAATTGGCAAGTCAGTGGATGTACTCGCAACTAAGTGGATGAGTAGCATTGAGATGGTTGGCCCTGATTTATTCATAGGGCTTGTTGTGGATAGAGAGCCCGCAAATAGGCTATAGGTGATATTGTGCAACAAGCATATCCACACATTACAATGTTGTTTTGCATGGCACATTGTTTGAATAATCTGCTAAAAAACATTGGCAAGTTGGGCTGGATTGAGCTTGTGATTGAGAAAGAAAATGCTATGGTGATCTTTGTGTTGAACCACGAGTTCATGTGTGCTAAGTTTCACAAGAGGTCCAAGAAGGTTCTCTTGAAGTACTTGTAAACACAGTTTGCCTATTAATTTTTTGATGCGCTTGGTCGCCTAAGCACATGTAGTGTTGCTTTGCGATAGATCTTCATTAGTGAGCAGTATTGTGCACATGCATTGTCCTCCATTGCTGCAGGGATAAGATGTGTTGAATGTGCAGAAGATGCCTTGTTTTGGGATGATGTGCATTGGATTGATGCCATGGTGCAGCCAGTGATGCATTTCTGAGACTTGTGGACAGTATGCAGCTATGCATTGGAAAAGACTACATAGCTATGGATAGAATGATTGAGAAGCTGCGTTCTTTCTTTCCTTTTGATGATGATGACGAGGATTGTGAGATGGCACAGAGATATGAGGAGTTACGCATATTATGCGTCACACGGTGGAACAATTATTATTCTCCTTTGCATGTAGCTGCATTTGTGTTGGATCCTGAGTTTTAGGAGAGTTGCCAGAATAGGGATAATGAGATTGTTGTTGGTTGGATGATAGTCTTGAGGAAGATGGTGCTTGACTCCGACGAGAGACGCAAATTAGAGACACTCTGGTAAGGTACATATCTCGTTGTGGCATAGATGGTAGCAAGGATGCATGGGATGATAGGTGAAGAGTTGGGGTTGCCTTATGGTGGGAGGATTATGGGGCCGAGGGGCTTGAGTTGCAGGCATTGGCTATTTGTATATTGAGTTCTGCTATGAGCTCCTCTTATTTGGAGCAACTATGAAGCTCCTATTCACATATTGCTTTAAAAAAGTGAAATAGTGTAGGTGTGCAGAAGGCAAATGACTTGGTGTTTGTGAGTGTCAAATTGCGCATGTTGGAAAAGAGTGCGATTGCATTTGTAGATCCATTTGTTGTATGGGAGAAGCAATAGGATGACGAGCAAGAGCAACAAGCAGAGCATGCCTAGCAGGGAGATCCCAGGAGGATGATTATGTCATACATGAGATTGAGCATTCTCCTTCCAGTTGATAATTAGGCTCTAGATTCGCAATTCTTAGTTTCTAGTCATTTGAGTCTTTATTTATCAGTTGTATTGTTTTAACTTTCTTGTAGTCTTCATTGACTACTGTGAGTAGCGAGTACTTATCTATGGAGTGTCACTTCTAGTCTTCTACTCATTATTGTTTCTTGTATTTATTTTGAGTACCAACTTCTCATGCTAAAGTCACCATTTGGCATTGTCATGTATACTCTTCAATTTGAGTATTGATTGTTCATTTAGTAACTATTAAGTTTCAACTTTGAAATTTCAGCTTTCAAGAGTTTTATGTGACATTTATGATTTTAAGGAGGTTTCTAGTTAAGGTACCATATTTGTCTAGTTTCATTATAAAGTGTCTCAATTATATCTAGAACATATATAATTATTAGGTCCCCGTCTTGGCCACGGTCCCCCGTCCCCTATTTTCCCGCGTCCGTCCTTGGTGACTATGGTTGGAGTGCAAGAGAGAAATAGGAATGATTGAATGCGTGCATTTAGTTTGTCCCAATGTGCCTCTACCTTCACTAACTCAGCTTTCTCATTAGTAGAAAGCTTGGAGACATCATGGGTTGTAGGACGGTCTTTGGCCTTGGTCACGAGCTTCGCCAGAGCTTTTGATCGAAAGGAAGGCCCAGTAACATACCTAATGGTCCTAGGGCTTCATTTGCTCGTCCCGGACCCATTTCAACCGTTGGAGGTGACGAAAACTCAAAATTTGCACCACTGAAAACATAGCCTTTTATCCCTCATGAATAGCCGAAACTTGCAAAAAGAGCAACTTTGCTCCTTTCTTGTGCTTCACCTATTCGCCTCAGCCTTGTGTCGATGCGTAGGCTTCTTGCTCACCCTTGAATGTTGAAAACACAAACTTTTGTCATGCTGAAATTTCCCTTTCAGGTCTCCCCATGATCAATCAGCCCTTCAACATTGCTCTGATACCATGTTGAGTGCAGCAAATGTGGAAAATTGAAAGAAAATGAACATAGAAAAGAGGGAGAGAGAAAGAGATAGTAGAATGTAGAAATCTGTAGTGAATGAATGCTTAAATGAAGAAGGCAAATTGTGTACAAGGGCTGTCGAGTGTATCTCCACGAGATGATCTTTCTCTCCACGTAAAAAACAAGTGAGAATGACCGGAGGCTGGCCAGCCTATAAATAGGCAATAAAAAAGATCAGATCAGCCAGCCTATAAATAGGCAATAAATATAAATAATCAAGAAAATGATCAGGTCAGCCAGTAGTTAAAACTGGCTGACTGCTGCAAACAGCAATTGCAGCAATAAAATACAAATAAAATGCTGCACAATAAATGCCTGTGCATGTGGCATCCTACACAGTATGCATGGCCTGCCTGACTGCCCGGAAGTGCTGGAAAACACTTGTGGACTGCATGAAATTGTCCGACCTTTATCCAGGAAATGCGTAACTTTCCCCAAGAGTGCTAACTATGCAACGGAATACTGCCAGTGCCCGTCGAGGGGATGACTAAATCTCTAATACATACTTCCCAAAAAAATGTCACACAGACTCTCCAAACTCTTGGTGTGATGATGTACATTGCTGCACACACTGCAACATCTGCATCAGAAAAGGCTACAGAGAAGTTCATGAGGGTTATGGGTTGTTGAGGTTACCTGATAGAAGTCTGTGTACCAGGAAAGAATCACGAAACTGCTGCAAATCCCCATCAAGGCACCAATGCTACTGATAAGCGGCTCAATTCCTCTCAAAAGAGTAGAGGTTGGAATGCAAGTGTATGCTGAAGTTTCTGACTTCAGGTGGCTTCTGACCCAACTAGATGCAAGGCAACTCATTTGCATTATGTGTCCATGTATTATTGAAGCAAATAGCAAGGATTGTTTTGGAGGTTGTGCTATGTTGATGTTTGTGTTTGGGGATCACATCAGACTTTGTTTTACTAGCTTCACTTAGATTCATCTATATGACTCCATCGGTCGGTGTAGCACGTTCACTCACTGAGGTTTTTTTGGTGCCCAGGTTTGTGTTAGCTATGACAGGATTTTAGAACTATTGTTGTGTTAACTTATGTTCTTCATATTTGGAACTCCTGCTGTGTTATTTTCTGTTCCTCATTCCTTCAAAGTATAGGTTGTGTTTTTAATACTTGCACTTGCCTGTGAACGACAGCTTTATTTTTCTGGTTTGTGTTTCATGGTGTAAAAAATGTGACAAATGTTGCCTACATTTCATTCATTTGATTATTTCACAATTGTTTCCATCACGGCAAATTTCTAGATGACTTTAATTATTTGTGATGTGAATGGAATTTCCATGTTGTTCATTCACTTTTTCCTTAAACCATTTGAAAGGATCTGTGGACAAAGTATGGATGGTTAGACACACATGCTTGTACTTGGAGATGTTTGTTGTTCAAAGTCTTAAGACGGCATATATTACAATTTCAAACCTACAACAGAGTTTTTAGGTCGCTACTTATTCTTTCCGCTGAGGTACTGTAATCAGAACATATTGCCATGATTTGTTTTTTGTACGCACTAATATACTCAGCCGATTTTTAATCAGGATGAACATGGGGTTTAATCTGAGAAGCATATTTTTATTTTTGTCATTATTCTTTGATTGCAGATATTCAGATGGTGCAAGGAGGCTGTTTCAACCATAGAGGAACAAGGGCTGAAGCCTCAATGTGAAGTCAATTCTGGAACTGATCATGTACAAGCATCTTTTCTGTGCAGATACAAAGTCCAGAGTCTTGAGCTGCAAACTTTAAGCTGAATATTGTTCTTATCTAGCTAATAATTCTCTGATAAGTCATGTGCTTTCAACGAAAACCATGATGAAAATGTTGAAGAGGTTGTTTTTGTCTACTTGACATCGAGTCTTACCTCCTCTCAAAATAATTTTACACAGGATAAAGAACTATTGGTTCTTGTTTTTAAAGAACAAGCTTCTCAACATCTCTGTGGAGTTACTGCAGTAGGTGCTCAAAATAATATGAAAGCTTGATGGCTGATGTGCTCTCTGCCCGAGTAGTTCTGTACTACTCAATCACATCTCTGCACCTCACTTTTCAGGTGCTATGCTATTATGCTGTTGAACGATCTCCCATCTGTATGTAGTCTAGTCTACCTTGCCAGTAACTCAATTGAAGTCCACTAACTCTAGTACTAACTCTAAATATGGTGAGACAACTTATTAACTTAGTTGTGCTCACATTGCAAACTAATTGGCTAGAACATTGGGCATTGCCCATAGAATTGGACATTTCTAACACTAAAAAGGTGCATTATGTATTTAAACCTTCATTAGCTCTTTAAGGCAGCCCCAAAAGTAAAAAATAACCAAAGTTCTTGTATTACATAAGAAAACACCCAAACTTTGGGAGGATCCACATCTATCAATAGGAGGTTGTCTGACCACTTGTTCCTATCCTTGTTTTGCAAGTTCTACTACTATTGGCATCCTATTCCCATGGGGCCTGCTGTCCACATGCCTGATGGAGAATATCTCAGCTCATGGTGCTGTCTACCAGCTAGACAACCTGTTCAGCCTTTTCTCTATAGTTGCATTTGCAGATTTCAACCATCTATTGCCTGTTCGGAGCTGTTCTCCACGTGGCAACTACTAATCAGCCTCTGTTTCTGCACAGCCTTGTCCGTACCTGCTGATGTCATCCTCTCAGTTGCCTAGCCTCTAGTAGCCTGCGCTTGCTGTCTGCATCTGCCACTTTGATCATTCACTACCTCCGAGAGTTGTCTATTGTGTTGCTACACACTTCACTGTAAGGAAATACCCTAACACAAAAACACAAACAAAAACCGTACGACAAAGCACAGACTGATAAAAGAACACAGTTAGGGTTAGGGTAACTCAAAGTTAATGAACACAAAAAATAAATGAAGTGATATGACTGCTGAATATACAATGCTCATGTAGCAAACAAGCAAACACACTATGCAGTGAATGAATATTGAATCTCGAACTCCTATATCTCAAGGATCAGGGTAGGGGTAATGAGTTGGAGAGTGTGTCGTACTTTGAATGGATCCCAAATCGCAGCGAGGCAGCCTCTGGATGTTGAACAACAATAAATGCAGCTTATGTATGGTTGGACTTGAAGTAGACGACAGTCTAGGGAGAGTGTACAGTAAACGCAAGTTGTAGAGAGAGAAAAACAGCAGACATATATTGTGGAGAGAGAAAATCAGCTGAACATAGGTGGAGGAGAGAATCTACAAACGCAGGCTGTGGAGAGAGAAAATCTGCTGTGATAGGCTGAGGAGAGAGAAAAATAGCAGCAACAGCAGGGAGGAGAGAGAAAATTGAATAGGCGGCAGCTAGAGAGTGATCAGTAACAGTCACTCTGCTGTAAACAGCTGCAAACTGTGGGTGGAAGGCTGGAAATAGGCGCTAGACTGTAGGTGACAGCAAGGGATAACTGAGAGTGCGATGTCCCTCACGAAAGGGGTGTGGGCAGCAAGCTGAAAACACCCAAAACTTGCAAAAACGAGATTTATAGTTGAATGGAGGGCATCATACCTATTTATAGATAGTTTGGGCCCTCCAACGTGGGTTTGTGCTTATGGGACATAGACACTCTCTAGGAATGCATTTCTTTTAAATAAACAAGGTTACTTTATTAATTAAGCATGTTTTGGGACTGTTTAAGTGAAGCTAATGCATTTTTAGCTCAACGTTCATGGGATCAGTCTCAATTAGTTTCAGCCTCGTGTTTTTGGAATAGAGTATCATGTGTGAAGAAATGCTCTAAATGCAAAAAATACAAAACTAATTGTATGACAAAACACAAATTGATAAACATAGAACACAATTAGGGTTAGGGCAACTCAAAGGCAGACAATGAATAATGAAGTGAATGACTATTGAATATACGATGCGTATGCAACAAACACATTGTAATGAATATTGAACCTCGAACTCTGGTATCTTTGGGATCAAGACAAAGATTATGAGTTGGAGAGTATGTCGTACTCCTAACAGATCCCGAAATGCAACAAGGTAGTCTTCATTTGTCGAACAATAGCAAGGGTAGTCAGAGAGATTGGATCTGATGTAGACAAGTAGTGAGGAGAGAGAAATACTAAAAACGCAGATATCTAAGGAGAAAATTTAGGTAACAGTTGTAGGAGGCAAATGTAGCAAAGAGAGGAGAGAGAAAGTGAGAGCAACAACCACAAATAGTAAACACAGCCTGGGGAGGAGAGAGAATGCCACGGTGGCAGATCCATATTGTAAACGCAGCCTCTAGAAGGGTGTATGTAATTGGGCGACATAAGAAATTAGCAAAATGCCAGTATAGGGTAGTTGCCAACAATGAAAGAGCCTCTGGATGTAGTCGCTAGCAAGCATGAAGGAGATGGAGGTTGGAATCAAGTGTTAGACGGTAGTAGACATCAATTGGAAGCTTCGCGAACGGGGTGTGGGAAGTAAAGTTATGGCTCCTGAAACCTGCAAAAATAAGATTATTGAAGTGGTGAGCTACATGTCTATTTATAGAAAATCTGAGGCACCCAAATTAAGGTTTTGCATGTGGGACACAATAACTCTCTAGGACCGTGTTTTTTTAAAAATAAGAAGTTTCTTTATTAATTAAGCGTGTTTTGGGGCTGTTTAAGTAAGACTAATTTAATTTTAGCTTAACATCCCCTCTCAGACTCAAAACTGAGCGAGGAGAAATAAGCCCTTTGGTATATTTTTCTTTTATCCCAAGGCGTCTCATCCTAAAACAGCTAAGGCATTGAGGCAAAGGGTGCACATTGACTATTAGTGACCTACCAAGACTATAGAGATGATGGTTATCTTACCAAGGGAGTTCGAGTGATCACCCTAGAGAGGTCAGGGTAGTGGACTAAGGATACTCGTTGGCTGCCCAGGGGCCTGTAAAGTCCTGCCAAGGTGGATGGAATCAACAATGGACATTTTTTTTTGGAGAGCTTTGTTTTAAATGGTCATAAGATTCAGCATTAAGAGAGGGTTTCAAATCAATGTTTGTTCCATTGAGTCACTATGCCCCGAAGTACGGTAAAGAAGGATGGATAGCTCCACTATTTTCAAAAGCCAAGCAAAACAATCCCACACACTACTAGGATAAGTGCTTAGGGATTTCTAAGGATGTGTGTGTGTGTGTGAATCATATGGAGAATATGTGGAGAGACATGCTCTACGATGGAGGAGCAAGCAAGACAAGCAAAGCTTGTATGCAAGCATACATTAAAAAAATTGCCATTGGAGATTGCCATGTGTAACGCCACGAGTATGGTGGATCCGGAGTCGACAACTCCAAGAGTTCCTTGGATAGATGGCCTTTGTAGTAGTATCAAAGAGAGCCCAACACTCTACCTAAGCCATGGAAGCCACCACTGCTTGTTGCTTATGACAAGCCCAAGAGATGGGTGATGTGCTCAAGGTGTAGAGGTAGCCGCACGCTGGGCATTAGGATCTCCTGTCCACTCAGAATCAATGTAGCCTTGCAAGCATAAACCATGACCATAAGTTAGTCCATAATTAAAGGTACATCTTAAATATCTTAGTACACGAAGACAAGTAATCGAATGAGACATTCTAGGTGCATTAAAATGCTAACTAAGCAAACTAACTGAGAATGTAAGATTTGACCTAGTTTAAGTTAACTAAAGTTCTACAACAGAATGATAGGTGTGAGCACCAAAAAATTGACCTGAGGTATCCTTATGTAGATGGACAATGGGATCAAGAGGTGTGGCCACTGGCCGTTTTGATCAATGTAATACTGTTTCTCCAATTGTAGGGCGTATTTTTATTGTGATAGAAAGATAGTTTCCTCGGTTCTAACAATCTCTTTTCCCAAGAAATAAGACAATATAAATAAGAGTCTCTTGCCAACTACTGTCCTGCTCAGAATGTGCAATGTAATCAGTTGTAAACAACGATGAATATGAAGCCTGAGAAGCAAACTGAGCAGACCTTCTAGGGCCCTTTGGAGTGGAATCTAGTGGAAGGATCCTTGAATCTCGCATAGTCTATTGGTACCAATGAGGTAACGGGTCTTGCAGAGGAGGCTTGGGGACTGAAGTATCTGCAAGAAAGTCAGGAGTAGGCAGTAGACCTGGCTTAGAAGGCACGATCTCAAATGATGTGAGCGGAGGTGAGAATGGAGAGTTTGATGTAGAAGATTTGCCCGATGTCCCTCTTATCAAAGACGACATCCCTCCTAACGATCACCTTGTTTGTTAGAGGATTGGACAAACGGTAGGCTTTTGCTTTGGAAGAATAGCCCACAAAGATCAAGAGGTCAACTTGAGGGGTGAGCTTTCTATATTGTCATAAGAAGTATGCATATAAGCACGATTATTGAAGACTTAAAAGTGAGAAACGATAGGCCGAGGGCCAAAAATGCCTCGTACGGAGTCTTTTTAGGGACTGCCATAGTTGGACATCGGTTAAGGATGTACACTAAAGTGTTAACAGCTTCAACCCAAAGGCACTCAAGGAGCTTTGTTGCAAACAACATAGAGTGTGCCATATTCATGATTGTGCGGTTCGTATGCTCTACAACTCCTTTTTGTGTAGGGGAATTGGTAGAGGTGAGCTAGCACGCAATGCCTTGCTCTTGTAGAAACTCAAAAAACTCGTGTGAGGTAAACTCACCACTAGAATAATTCCGTATAATATCCACATGACGACTAATTTAGTTATGAACCAAGAGCACCCAAGCACTAAAATAAGTGAAGGCATCTGATTTGTGCTTTAGGAAGTACACTCATATGTATGTAGAGAAATCATCCACTATTGAAAAGAAGTACAGTGAGCCATTTAAGGCGGCAGTGGATGGTAGACCACAAAGATATATATGAATGAGCCTAAAGGTTTTCTCAGCACAGGTGGTAGACCGATGAGGAAAGGGTGTATGATGTTGCTTACCTAGTTGACATGCTTTACATGTAGTGACGGGTGTGTAGTGGAGATGTGATGTTCAATGATGGCAATGGTGGAGAGAGAGAGAAAGAGTGAGTAGTAGTAGAGAGTGAGAGTAAGAGAGATGCACGATGTGTGGGTACAATGAGTTGTACCTCTTTTAGGATTTTGTGATAGTTATATGTAAAGCATGAGTGCTCACCGTTCACACCCGAGCACGTATAAAAGGCACGGTGGCCCTTTATTCCCAACAACCTCCCATCTAAAGGCAACGTGCCTTAAGGTTGAGAAAGGAATCAACTAAGTCTAAGTTGTACAAAGCTGAAATACATATACTATCCAACAAACCGCTCTGTTGGAAGATCCGTCATGAGAAGATCTGCATGATTATCATTTGTATAAACCTTTACAAGGTCAATGCTTTTATTGTCAAGTACATCCTTGATAAAGTTATACTTTACTTGTATGTGCTTCGTTTTTGCATGAAAGATGGGATTCCATGCTAGCATGATAGCACTTTGGCTATCGCAATGGAGGATAGGGGTCTCAGTAATACCAAGATCTCCCACCAGATGTGAAAGCCATAAAGTCTCTTTGCGTGCCTCAGTGGCAGCCACATACTTTGCCTCTATAGTAGACAATGCAACACACTTCCATAACTTGGAGATTAGGAAACTGCTCATCGTGTGAAGGTGAAAACATACCTTGAAGTAGCCTTCTTGCAGTGAGTATGACTAGCATAGTCTGCATTTGTAAAGCCAACGACAGATGTCTTCTGCTTTCCAAAGCAAATGCATAAATCCTTTGTGCTCTTAAGATATCTCATGATATCTTTCACTGCTTCCCAATGCTTTCTACCAGGATGTGCCATGTACTTACTAACCACTCCCACCGTAAATGCTATGTTAGGACATGTAGCAACCATAGTATACATCAAGCTACCCCTAGCTGAAGCATATAGAATCTTGGCCATTTCAGCCTTTTCATCATCAGATGTAGGTTTGTTCTTTGCGCTAAGTTTCACATATAGAGGCAATGGTACACCGATTGCTTTCCCTCCCTCCATATTAAAATGCTGCAAAATCTTGGATACATATTCTTGCTGTGATAGAGAAAGAAGACCTTTCGATTTGTCCTTGAGTATACACATGCCAAGAATGTGATTTGTCTCACCAAGATCCTTCATGTCAAAAACTACTGTGTAGATTCTGCTTCAATGTGTCCAATGTGTGAACATCCCTACCACCAATCAACATGTCATCCACATACAAAATCAATATAATAAAGCTGCCATTTGTTGCCTTCTTGGTATATAAGTAGTGATCCACTTGACTTCTTTTAAATCCTTGAGATTGCATGAATGTATCAAACTTATGATACCATTCATGCGGTGCCTCTTTCAGCCTCTACAAGCTTTTGTTGTGGTTATATACCATCTTTTTTTGCCTCTTGGCCACAAAATCTTCTGGCTATTGCATATATATGTCCTTATGCAAATCACCATGTAAGAAAGCAGTCTTGACATTCATCTGTATGAGTTCCATATCCTCACATGCAATCAAGCCCAATATGGTTTGCAAAGTAGTCATCTTGACTATAGGAGAAAAGATCTCATCAAAGTCAATCCCATGTTTTTGCTTATGTCTTTTTGCAACAAGTCGTGCTTTGTACTTTGGTGAAGAACTAGAAGCAACCTTCATCTTGTAAACCCATTTGCATGGTAGGACTTTCTGTTCCTTGGGCAAATGCACAAAATCCCAAGTACCATTCTTCTTTAGAGATTCCATCTTTGACAGGATAGCTTTATGCAATTTCTTACTGTCCTGTTTGTCCATTGCTTCCTTCAAGCATGATGGTTCACCCCAATCTGTCAACATGACATAATCAACATTATAATTGGCACCAGGAACAAACCTATTTGGTTGTTTGGTATTTCTGGTTGATCGATAGACCCAATGATTAGTGTTTATTGGTTGTTTGGCTTGCAAATCTCCATTAATAGCTTGCCATTCAAATGGTTCAGCATCTTGTCCTGTTTGTTCCGGTTGTTCTAATGGCATATTTTCTTGTTGAAATTGTGGTATATCATGGGCAACTTCTTGTCGATCAATTTAGCTTCATTCCTTACATTTATAGGGTCATTTACATCATGTATTTGCTGTTGTGCAATGGGCAGTCTTTGATGTCTTATATGTATTTCTTCTCCGAACACAACCCTTCTAACTTTCTCAATCTTTCCAGGTTGTTTGTGCATGCGGTCTTTTCGAAAGATAACATCATTGCTGCGTACAATTTTCCTTTTCTTGGGATCCCATAATTTATACCCCATTTTACCCTCGTCACCATATCCTAGAAAAATGCATTAACAAGACTTTGGCTCCAATTTGCTGTGTTGTTCTTGGCCTATGTGCACAAATGCCTTGTAGCCAAACACTCTCAAGTGTGCATACGAAGGTGGCTTGTCCGACCACGCTTCTTGACAGACTTTCCCTTCCCCTATTTAGTGACCGATTTTTCAAGTGTACGATTGCCATAACCGCCTCCACCCAAAATCCATGAGATAATGCAGCATGAGATAGTATGGTATAGACCTTCTCTTGAATAGTCCTATTCATACACTCTGCAACACCGTTTTGGGGCAGATTATAAGGGCTAGTGAGCTCCCTCTTTATCCCTTTGCTGTCGCAAAAGGCTTGAAAGGCTTCAGACACATATTCCCCACCATTGTTAGAGTGAAGATACTAATATCTTGCTAGTCATGTTTTCAGTAAGTGCTAGGAATTTTTAAAACTTATTCAATGCCTCATACTTTGTGCGTGGCATTATCAACAAATGTGATAAAATATTTATTACCCCTAGAGACAACCTTGGTATCTCATACACATTGGAATGTATCAACACTAAAGGTGAAGATTTTAATTAAAGAGACTTTTTATGTGATGTTTGAGCATGCTTGCCAAATATACAATGATCACAATGCTCAAATCAACATATCTCAAGCACGACAAATAACCCAAACAAGAAAGCACTTTCATTCTAGTTTGACTCATGTTCCCTAACTGGCTATGACACAAAGACACACTTGGTTGCTCGGTTATAGCGACAACATGATCACACACACTAGATACATATAATGGATACAACGTGTCACTCTTAGAGCCTTTAGCAACAATTCTAGATTCCTTACATATCTTCCATTTGCTATCCCCAAAAGTGGTGTGATAGCCTTCACCATCTAGTTGCCTTGCGCTTATCAAACTCTTTTTGAGCTAAGGTACATGCCTGACATTATGCAAAGTGAACACTAAACTATACTGAAATGTCAATTGCACACTATCAGTCCCTACAATGTCACATGTATAGTTGTCCCTCAAGTGGATAACACCATGTCTATCACCATTGTAGTCAGAAAACCACTCACATGGTGTGGTGTTACATGGAATGAAGCACTTGAATCAAGAATCCAAGTGTGCATGTCATCATCAGAATCTGCAATCAATGATTGTGCACGAAAAGAAGAAGCAAAGAGTATATCATTACCACTGTCACTCTTGTGATTGACTACATTGACTTTCTCTATCTTTACATTGCTTTTCTCTACATGTTGGCTGTCCTTTTTCTCGTCTTTGTTATTAATATATCAATTTTATGAGAGAGCCCCAAAATTTAGTTGCAATTTTTGCTCCAAAGGCATCCACGGGAACAAATTTGACTCACACAATCAAAAGCCCCAAAATTTCTCTGCTCAAACAGCTCAAATGACATTAAACATAACTCTCGAGAAGATTGTATAAGCTGAATTTGCCAAAATTTCACAAATTTTGCAAAAGTCCCAAATATGTTCGATGTCCAATGTGTTCAATTTGCATAGAAATTGCATTGCAAGTATATGCCGAGACCAAATTTGACCCAAATGTTGCAAATTTTGCAAAAGCCCCAAATTGTGCAGGGTCCAATGTGTCAAAATTTTAGGAAATTGTACCTGTCCCATTGCAATTTCCACAATTACATGAAAAACATAAATTTTTGAGACCCAAGAGTGTGTAAATTCCACAAATTTTACTCAGCCAAGTAAAATCTTCAAGCATACACCAAAAGCCCTAATTTTCGGAAGTAAATGCATGTCCAATGTTTTAGATTTGTTGAATTGTGCTTGTACACGTGTAACAACTCACAGAACTTTAACCGAGGATGAACCCTTGAAGAAGGAATGCGATTTCTTTTAAAAAGAAAGAAAAAGGGGATTGTCGACAGGTCGTTGGCTGCACACAACCTTTGCTGATGTGGCTCTTGTGCCAAACTACCTCGTAACTTGTGCTGAACTGTCGAGACTTGTCGCCTGATTGCCCCGTAGCTTGCATGCGACCTGTGCTGGTTGTGAGTGACTGGAAGGATTGTCGCTTGTCTGCCGAACAACTCCTTGTGACTTGTGACTTGTGCTCGACTCAAATTGACTATGTGCTGATGGCACAACTTGGATTTGCTTTGAGAAGCACGGTTGGGATAACCTTCAGCTCTAATACCAGTTTGTAGTGACGGGTGCATAGTGGAGATGCAATGCTCAGCAATGGCGATGGCAGAGAGAGAGAGAGAGAAAGAGTGAGTAACAGTAGACAGTGAGAGTAAGAGAGATGCATGATGTGTGGGTACAATGAGTTTTACATCTTTTAGGTTTTTGTGATAGTTATATGTAAAGTACAAGTGCTAAGGGTGTGTTCACACTCGAGCATGTATAAAAGGCACAGTGGCCCTTTATTCCCAACATTACAGACCTCTCAAAAAAGTTTTAGGCCTAGAAGATCCTCAACTATCCCTTTGGTGTAACAGCTCATAAAGAGTCATAGCCATGATGTCCTAAGTAAAAATGCCAAAAATGCTCAGAGTCCGTGGTCTCCTGTGTGGTGACTAAGGCTTGGGAGTGATGGAACTCTGAATCATCGGTAGTCGGCTCGGTAAGAAAATGGGTCATGTGGTAAAGGCTATTAGGCTGTGCCTTGTTGTGAGCAATCATCAAACCAATGTGAGAGTCTAGGACCTTGATTGTGGTTGCTGTGAAGAAAATTGCTCATGCCAATTGTCAAAGCTATTGAACGGACAACAAGTTGACCCCAAGTTGGGAGGCATGATAGACATTATCTAGTGAAGCGAGATCTAGACCCTGGTCAGTGGGAAAACTGATGCAACCTTGGGCCTCAATCTTGATTGAGGAGTTGTTTTCTACACGGACTCTCTTGGTTGCAAGGGCTCAGAAAATGAAAGTGTCCTTTATAGGAGTCATGTGATGGGTGGCTCCACTGTCCACAAGCCAAACAAGTGTTGATGTGCTCAGTTGTGACGAGTGGCCCTCTCCAGTCACCTCATTGGGAGGCAACTCATAGATGTGAACGAGACTTGTATCTGATGTCTCTAAGGAGACAATGTGGGCCTTTCCAAACTAGTTAGACAAATCCTTTGGAGTTGAGTAGTTTGTTGACTGTGATGGTTGACCGGTGGCAGTGTGGGTTTGGCCTCGCTACTGACCTTGCTGGGGGTTGTCGCCACCTTGCTTCCCTTGTAGGGGTTTATCGGATTAGGATGTGAGGGTTTGATTCTTTGATTTTGGTTATTTGCCTCTTGCCATAGATTGATACTCGTTGTCATAATGGCCAGCCTTTTGACAACGTTGACAATACAGATTTTTCTTAGATACATTCTGCCATCTAGGTTTAAGAGTAGATTGGGTGGTTCTGTGGGATTCACTATCCTTGTTTTGATTTTGATTTTGATTTGAGTTTTGTTTGCCCTTGCCCTGTTGCCCTTTCTGAGAAGATGCAACAAGAGCCCCTTCTATCGAGGACGTGTCATGAAATTGATCAAACAACCATGCATAACACAACAAATGATATTCGAACTCATAAAATGTGGGCATATGAGGTTGTGAAATCACCTGTTGCACAAAATGGAAATATTTTCTTGGCAGTTTGTTAAGGAATAGAGTAACTTGATTGTTAGAGGACTTGGGAGCCCCTGTGGGTCGATAACTTAGCAAGAAGACGTTGATACTTAGTCAACTTGATTTTCAAGTCATCCTTGTTAGTGATTTTAAAATTTTGGAGCTCATGATCCAAATTGATACAACGTGTTTGGGAGTCTAAAACATGTCTCATGAGATTCGACCAAGTGTTGTAGCTTGACCCGTTGAAATGAGTCTTGTCATTAAAAGCATGCTTGGTGGATTAGAAGTTGGAACCATGAAGTATCTATGAAGATATATAGGTGGGATAGGGTAGAGGATAAAATGGTGGTAGTGGTGGGGAATAGGAAGGAGGAGGGGGTAATTGTGGATAGGTAGAAATAGGTTACTAATGTCCAATGAGTGCCGATTGCTGCGGAGGTACCGAAATGAACATAGATCCATATGATACTGTAGGTGGAGTGAGAGGCATTGGGACATGATAGCCCTATCCAAATGTCAGCTTTGGCATAACATAATGACCGGGTGGTCCACTAGGTAATGCCATAGAGGTAAACTGCGGTACCAAACGATCTACACACGAGTATGTTTGGGATGCACTCCAAGAGGGATAACCCGAAAGTGTGTATGGGAGGTCGAGCCTCGGTCATAGGTACACCACTCGGAAATGGGTATGTAGAGGCCCTAAAGGTTGTGCCTAAATGTACGGAATCCCCTAGTATAGTATGTGCTGGATAATGCGGTGCATTTAATTGAAGTGGAAAGTAAGGTGCAACGGAAGATGAGGGAAGGATCAGTGTGAGCCCAAACGGATTAGTAATTGATGTTGTTGTGGGAAACATGGTTGGTTCCTTTTGTGGTGGTGGGGGATAGGAAGAAGGAGGGGGTAATTGTGGATGGGTAGAAATAGGTTCCTGATGTCCAGTGAGTGCTGATTGCTCTGGAGGTATCGAAATGGACATAGGTCCATATGATATTGTAGGTGGAGGTGGAGGCACTGGGACACAATAGCCCTGTCCAAATGTTGGCTTTGGCATAACATAATGACGAGGTGGTCCACTAGGTGATGCCATAGAGGTAAATTGCGGTACCAAATGATTGGCACTTGAGTATGTTTGGGATGCACTCCAAGAGGAATAACCTGAAAGTGTGTGTGACCCCCTAGTATAGTATATGGTGGATAATGCAGTGCATTTAATGGAAGTGGAAAGGAAGGTGCAACGGAAGATGAGGGAGGGATGGGTACGAGCCCAAATGAATTAGTAATTGATGTTGTTGTAGGAAACATGGTTGGCTCCTTTTGTCCATTAAATGCATTGGATGAAGATACACCTATTTCAAATCGACCATGAGAAATAATATCATTTGAAGAAAAAGGAAGTGACAGAATACTTACAAGTTCTTCATTCAGCTTCTTACCTAGTTTTGAGTTCATAAAGAAATACTTGTCTTTCTCATTACTTAGAAACCAACGGTTGTTTTGAAGAGTCTTAGGATCTTGGATATCCCCCTTTGAAACACTAGGAGCCAGGAAGTCCACAGTTGCATTACCAATATTGTTCCCTTTTGAAGGAACCATTAGAGGAGAGGGTGAGGGATGGGATGGAACCTGTGGGATAGATGGTGCACAAGAAGGCATAGGTGCAACAATAGAGAATTGCCTCGGAGGACCCTACATAAGAGAAGAAGAGTGGGATCTATATACTGGGCTCCCTCTCCTCCCAACTTATCTCTTAAATAGCTCTTAAAGAAGAATTCTCAATAAAGACCACCTACTCAGTAAAGTCAACCCGGGTATTGAGTCTAGTAAGGCCACAAACTAAGAGGAGTGGAAAGCTCAAGTCTAGAACATGTAGGACTTTTGAAATAGAGCTCAAGGAATGGGCGGGCAATAACGACAAAATGCCAACACCACTAATAGGCACCAAACAAATGTCACCAATAGTGACAAGACCCTTAGATGGACGAAGATCCTGTAGCAATTCGTGGAGTCATATGACTCAAAGCACGATTGTCAATAAGCTGTAGCTCTTCTTTCCCGTATTAAGCTCAAATAATTTTTGAAAATTTGCAATCTGATCATCGATCATGAAACTGTTTCTGAAAAATGGATTGAAAATCAACCCATGTCATTGTCTTGGGGTGTAACCCCATCCTCCAAGCATACGCCTTCTCTTGTAATATGATTTGTATCTTCTTGATGCACTGAGAATCACCAAATTGATACAAGTCAAAATACGCTGTCCATTTGGCCATCCATGAATTGATGTTCATCTCATCACATCCCTTCTTTTCCCCTTTAAAGGAATCAGGTTGAAATTGAAGAGACAATATCCTGATGGTTGCGGGCCCAAATGGAAAATGGGAAGTGCGCAGCTCGGCCAATTGAAAGTGTATTTCTTTGACTTGAGCTTGGAGAATTGCCACAAGAGCAAAATCTCCATTGGATTTGAAAGAAGAAAAAGCTTCGGGATGTTGCTTGTGCATGTGTTCAAATTTGGGAGAAGCCAGACGGATATTCTCCATGTTTGAGGTGTGTTTGAGGTTTAGTGGGAATGGGCAGATCAAAGGGAGACATCTTGTGAGAAGACATGGTATGGGGTAGAGAAAGGAGGAGAGAGAAGAAAATAAGTTTTGGAGAGATGATAATTTGAAGATCAAGGAGTGCAAGAGAGGAGAGAGGCAGTCTGCAAAACTAAAAAACAATCTGCATTTAATGTAGAGTTGAAACTCTTTTTTTTTTTGGTTGGGACAAGCAAGGGGGCAGCTTAAGGGACTCTGTTGCTTTAACAAAAGCACCTCAGATTGATATGAATGAGCAAAATATTGGTGACTAAGAAGTAAAATATTGTCGAGTGAACGATGATATGTAAGTCTCCATGCTAGCCTCTCAAAGGACATGTCCATCACCCGAAAGGTTTGATCAGTCAACTGAGCATTACATAGTTGGGTGAAATGCCATGTGCTTCCCACTCGAGAGGATCAACAAGCCATGGAGTCCTTCAATCTATTGAACAGTTTGTCAAACCTTCATGGATTGTTCGTTCATCTGCCCAGCTTTACTTCACACCCTCCCCAGGCAATCAACTGCCTCTTTCTCTCTCTCCAACCATCACATCACTTGCCTTGATTGTCACTTCAGTAGAGAGATGCTTCTCTCTCTCATTGTCATGACATTTCTCTCTCCTCGACTACTCCTTAATATTTCTCTCTCCTTGACTCTTGTTTTCAATACAGTCTGCCTCTTTCCCTCTCCACGACTTCACCATACATTAACAGTAAAGTTTACTTCAACAACAATCATAATGTTAACATTATAAGTAATGATAACACTAATGTAAACATTAAATGTTAAAGCAAATATTAAAAGTAATGATAACATTAACAATAAATATTAAATTGATAGAAATTACTGTTATCCAAAATTTAGATGCTTATCTGGGCCACAAGGTTTCAGCTTCGGATGTCAGTTTGCCAAAGCCTTGGGGTGGCAGTCTCCAAATTCTGATCATCATACCCATCCAAAATCCTTGCGCACAAGCATTGCCTCAATACAAAACTCGAGCACGAATACAAAACAAGAAACATACCTTGCTTTAGTACCTACCATCTGCAACAAACGTCCCTTGTGCATGCTCCTTCCGCTAGCAGTGTCTAGTACCACCCTTAACGAGATAAAGGCATACTTGTCAAGTGTGAATCGTCATGGTTCCATGAGCAAAAGTGGTTTTGTGCATGTCATTGGATCTCGTGTCCAATTGCAAGTTGACGCTCTAATACCAATGAAACGTCCCCCCAGGATCCAACTTGCACATGAGACACCATGCAATCCATACTTGCAATGAAAGGGACCAGACGCTAGACTCACCTCCTTGCCATAGGCCAAACGGGCTTAGTCACATGGAATGGCCATTTTTGGGTCCTCCATTCCCGTTCCCCATTCCCATTCCTTGTTTCATGCCTATTGCATGTGACTATATAGCTACAAGGAATGGCAATTCGTGGCCGCTCCCTTTCCCATTCCCGTTTCCATTCCCTATTCCCATTTTCCATTCCATGTGACTATACCCTCGAGCCTAGGAGCTAGCAACACTTTAGGTCACGATCACATCCCAAGGGTTGGCATCCCGTACCACTAGCCCATACCATCTCCGTATATGGATATGTTAGCCAATGGACCAAGAGTCCAAGAGTGGTGATCACATAATGAATTTGCACAATAGGGCCTTGCAATGACCAATGCTACTAGCGCCCATCCAGATGTCCAAGAACGTAACACCTTGGGTAGGGGTAGCTGGGCTTGTCTTTCCTCAATCTCCCTTGGATGAGGATTTTGAGTTGTAAGGTTGTAAGGGCAGTCGTGGAAGCTTGACCCTTGCCTCAGTTGGTGGGACATCCAAGAGTGGTGGCTATGGATTATGGAGGGCTGAGCCTTGGATAAGCTACAAAGGGAACCCAAGACTGGAGTCGGCATGCTTTTTCAGCATCCTTGGAGACGCCAAAGCACTGTTCGTGGACATGTGAGTTAGACTAGCTGGTGTGAAGAGGAGCTTACAAGATCCTCCATGATGCAATCTTCATTATCGAGATTTGTTCGTGCAGTGGTGGATTTAAAGGCATTGCCTGGCCTACATGTACTCGAGCCTTCAGCTTCACAATCGAAGTGTGGGAGGGTTGCTGCAAGCTAACATTCTTTCAGACAGAGCCTTTTTGTATATGTGACTTTGGCGGAGGTTTGGTCATCCTTTATCCACTTCCTCCAAGACCCCATCTCTGTCCACTCACTTGGTTTGGGAAGAATCATGCATATACACAATTTCCATCCAGGCACTTGGATGCAATCACTGAGCCTGCTTTGTTCCTCCTTGACTTGCTTGAGCTGCTCTATTGACCTACGAGCACCTCTTGGGTAGAAGCTTCTGTATTGTCTTGCCAGTGCTGTTTATTGTGTCCGGATAGATTTCCTCTCAAGTTCCTCTACAAGGATGCTGTCTGGCATGTCAGTGTTAGTACTGTCTGTATTGTCCTGCCAGTGCAATTTATTGTGTCCGGTTAGATTTCCTCTCAAGTTCCTCTACAAGTATGCTCTCTGGCATTGTCGTGCATGTAAGTGTTAGTATCATTATAATGTATGCACTTATCTCTTACTGTACTTAAGATAGTTTGGGAAGGGGGGTTTCAACATGTAGATTGCTGTGTAAATCAAATTGCAAACTCGGAATGCTTATTTTGATATTTCAGGTGTTTCCTGAGGCTTTACTACTGGGCATTTCGTTGTACAAAGCTCTGGAGGATTGCTTATTTGTGACAGAGAAGGGATTTATAGGTGGGGTTGAAACATACACCTGGCAGTCTCTGAATTTTCTCAAATTCTTCTGTCTGTACAAGCAGGTGCAGTGGCCTTCAAACTTTTGTTGTACTGTATGAATGTTTCATAATCCTGGTTATGCTGATCGAATTGATCTCATGCATAGCTGCAATATATACTTAACCTAGGATGTGCAGTCAACTTCATACTAACATGCATCAAAAGGTAAAATGTCTAGAAATAATAGAAATATACACTTTTACAGGCCTTGAGCTTAACCTGTAGATTTTACTAATTCCTCCTTTCTTACTTGGAAAAATGTTAACTTAACTGGCTTTTTACTTAGCCCATGTATTAGACTTTCTTCAGTGTTTGGATGTCTCTATTGAAGTCCTATACAATGCTCTTATCGTAACTTTACCTCGGGTTCATTTTCTGAGGTGTTAATCAGTATAGAATTTTCTTTTGCAAAAGAAAGCTTGAATTAGCATATTGATGTCAGTGTTATCATTATGAGGACTTATTTTGTACACTTGTTAAAACCAAGCAAGTTTCATTTCTTTTATGAAAGGAAAAAGGGTGTATGGCTTGCTATATTAGTCAGAAGAAAAATACAATAAAGTGCAAATGCTCAATCTGCTAGCTGGACCAGTCTACAAATCAAAATAATATATACAAGCCTCCCAGGGTGGTCTAGGATGAGGGGGGATAGAAGTCATGGTGGATGGATTTAGCACCATTGGGGGTGGCCATCTTGCAAAGTGAAGAACAAGCCATGATCACACCAATCATGAAGAAACTACTGATGAAGCTCCCATTGGTGTGAGTCTCCTAGTAGCTGTTCCTAGCGGTCTTGAACGGAGTGGATGATAGAGGACTAGAGCTTTGTCACGGTGGCATACATTGAGAGGTTCTCATTGCTAAAATAGAACAAAGTATTAATGCTCAATAGGCTAGTTGAAGCGGTTTGCAAATCAAAATCATGTATACAAGCCTCTCAATGTGGTCTAGGGGGGGTGGGGGATAGAAGCTTGGTGGAGGAGTATAGCACTGCCAAGAGTGGCCATCCTATGAAGTGAAAATTGCCATAGCTAACCCAAGTGTGACGAAATTGCTAACGAAGCTCCCATTGGTGTATCAAATTTTCCTGTAGCTGCTTTCAATGGCCTTAGAGAGTGGATGATGCTGCCAAAGTGGCATACACGAAAAGATTCTCATTGCTAAAAATCATTTGGCAACGTGCCTTCCAAATGCGCGGACTTGTGAGAGACTCAATGAGCTTCCATATCTTTGATTGTGATGTAGTAGGCTCCAATATTTGGCAGCTAGGCAAGGCCTCCATGCCCACTACAACTGACAAGATGGCAGCTAGGCAAGGCCTCCACGCCCACTACAATTGACAAAATAGCCTCAATGAAGATTGTGTTGTGCGGCCTTGTGAGCAAAAGGCCCCCATAAAATATACCCTAGGCTAGGCATTGCTCTATAGAGCAGATAACAAGCACCTCTCTGCATCAATTGCGCATTCTCCCATGACCGTAGGCGATGCTTCCGAGGCTCCAAGCATTGTATGGGCAATGCATGCTCCATCTTACTGCATTTGGGTCAGCCAACCACCAATTGCTAGACTCTTGTGTGCCACAAGCAATAGGAAGTAGGAGACTCTGTGGTCACCAACTATCCCAAAGGCATCTCAAGGTCTCGTGGAATGCATCCATGATGCTATGCTTTGCCCAACGTTTGTTGTGATGGAGCTCATTCCATGTCATCGTGTTTCAAGTTGTATTTGCCAATTCGAGGTGTGTAAGCAAAGAAGCTCATTGGCTTTTGGGTGGTTGCTGAAGTAGGCTAGGACCACTCTCTTGGATCCTAGTCTAGCTTCAGATCCAGTGGCCACTCCCATATGTTTGACTATACAAGTATAGGACAAGCCAAGAAAAAGATAGGGAAGAGGAAAAAGTTGGAGTCGTCTTCCAGCTCTAATACAAATTTTGTGGGGAAGCGTTGAGGATATCCCATGTGTCCTCATGGTGGGAAGACCTCATGCACTAAGGAGAAGTGCTAGAGGAAATACCCTCACCTTCGTCCAAGAGAGAAGGGTGCATCTACATTGAAGCCTTTGTCTATCTCTACTTCGTCACCCGCCATAACCACCAAATCCGTGTTTCTACACATTTATCACATGGAGGAGCCTTCTTTAGCTGGCTCGCCTTGTGAGCAAACTTGGCTCTTTGATAGTGGTGCATTGAGTCCTATGACTCCCTGAGGTGATTTGTTGCAGGATCTCCGTCCATCAAAGGGTATCATCACTGTTGGTGACATCTCTTCGGTGCCTATTAGTAGTATTGGCACCTTGCCTCTATTGTTTGTCCATCCATCAAGCTCCGTTTCTAAGGCCCTACATATTCTGGACTTGGGTTTCCTTCTCCTCTCAATTTATGACCTTCATAGACTCCAGATCCGGGTTGTATTCATCAAACCAACCATTTCTATTGAGGATTCTTTTATAGAAGCCCCTTTTGTGACAAGTTGGCAAGAGGGGGGACTATCATAGTTACCAGGAACATGGAACGGGAACGGGAACGAGAACGAGACCCCTTGGAATAGGGGGAAACACCCAAAGTGAGGGAACGGTACACACACACACACACACACACACACACACACACACACAGAGTCAACACTTGTCTTAGAATCTAGAGAGAGAGAGATCATATCAACCACAATTCATGAAATTAGACTCTAGAGACATAATAATCAAGTTTCAACAATAATAAAGATTCAAAACATTGTAACCAGCAATGGATTGTCACATTCATAATTCAACATTGTAATCAACAATGTTGCATAAGTCCAACTCGCAACAAGTGTGGATTGCAAAAACACAAAATATGCACTAAACTTTAAAGCCTAAATAGTAAAGATCCAAGTTACAAGAGCTCCAATTTCCAAGTCAATACTCTAAAGTTCCAAAAGGCTAGCTACTAAGTGCTCTGATTCATGAAAGATGGCTCCACTGTGCCTGAATGCTCATCCTGCTGAATAACATCATGCCCATCACCATCATCATCATCGTCATCTTTTTCCCAACATATAAAAGAATCAGCCTTTGCAACTGATGTACGAGCTAGCAAGCGAAGATTGGAGCTCACATAAACTAGGTCATTCGTCTTCATTGTACCAAGACGATTTCTCTTCTTTGAGTGAATATGATTGAATGAGCTCCATAGTTGCTCTAAACAAGAAGAGCTAATTGTTTGGCTAAGAATACGAATAGCCAAACTCTGTAACTCTAGAGCTTCTGCCCCGTAGTCCTCGCACCATAAAGCAGCCTCAATATTTGTCGTGTCCTCTAGTGCATCCTCTGTACCAAACATTCCTAATGTTTATTGATATATAGAGAGCGGATTTTTAATTTTGCATTGCATTTCACGGCTAGGATAAAGCCTTGCAAGCAATGTGTTCCAAGCCTTGACCACCTCAAGGTCTCTTTCTTGCATCTTTCCTTGAAACTCAGGATCAAGTACATATGCTGCAGCATGCATAGGAGAGTCGTACTCATTCCATCTGCTGACGCATAACTCCTTGATCTGCTCATACCTATCTGCATTTGGTTCCAAACTCTCCAACCTCTCAATCATGCGATCCATACCTTCATAGATCTTCCCAATGTATGGATCCATGCCATTTGCAAGCCTCAACATGTGCATAATAGGATCAACCTTTTGGTTGGTGCGATTGACCTCATCCCAAAAATCTCTATCAGAAACATATGCATTCCATAACACAGCAGTAGCAGTGGCAGCCCCAATCCAATTTTCATACTCATCACTAGCAAATAGCTCCCTAATTGCATCTTTGCAATAGTGCAATCGACCAAGCATAAGAAAGTTATATGCAAATCGTGTATCCGAGTATTTAAGAAGTTCTTTGTCACTTCTCTTGCGAAAGTCATTATGCAAGTACTGATGATTACATATAAATGTGATAATCTTGTTGCCTTTCGCAACAAGAGATGCAATCCATGGCAAGTCCCCAATATCCTTCAACAAGTTATTCAAGCAATGCGCCATGCATGGACTAAAGGTGATATGTGGATACATTGCCATTAAAATGTTTCCTGTTGCCCTATTTGTAGGTTCACCATCTGCCACAAACTGCACTACATTTTCTGCCCCAACAGCCTGCACTGCCTCGCACCACTCGGATGCCAATACATCTGTACTCTTTCCAGTCTGTGAAGCATCATGACTACCAATGAAGTATACATCTCCACGAGAATATGCAACAACACCATGTATGGACCTATGGCGTGTGTCACTCCATCCATTTGCTATCAATGTCACTCCATTTCTTGTGCATTGATTGCAAATCTTTGCTGTTGCAATCTCTATGGCTACTTTCTTATTTTGAAGCAATGTAGTCCTGATAGTTTCTGATGAAGGGGGCTTATGTGTGGGTCCATACTCTGCAATCTTTGTCACCATATTTAAAAAATAAGGTGACCTGGTTGATTTGAATACAATATGGTCATGGTAAAAAAAACGTGCCACTACTGCGTATGTTTCCTCTTTTTTCTTTGGTTCCCATGAAGTGTGCAATGAACTCTGTTTAACACCACGACATGTTGCCATTGATGGCCCACGAGAAGGCTGCATAGCCACTAATCCTGGTGGTCTTCTGCATGAAGCACCATGCCCTGTTGGCCTTGGAGTCCATGTTGTGGGATCCACTGCTATATTTGGCGTCCTCCTGGCATGTGAATTCCCCATAGAAGTGGCTATGCAGTTAAGTAACTCTTGCCTTTTCTCAATTGATACATTGGTGTAAAAACGCACCTCTTTCCCCTCCTCATGTAGAAGATGGGCTCTCACTTTATCAGCCCCACTAGTGCGAGCATAAGAGCAAAGTTTGCATTTCCAAGGGCAAGCCCCTCCACCTCTCAATGGCACCCCTGCATCTACCTCATCCTACCATGACCAAGTAGTGCTTCGACTTCGTCCAGTTGTTGACGAAGTACCTGCTGAGGATGATGAAGATCCCATAGATGTCAATGCTGCCATCTATATAGAAGTGACAAATAATCAGTAAACTTCAATGAAATTACAGAAATTTGCAGCGAACATTTCAACATCCATGTGTCAAAGTTCAAGGAAATTGCAGAAATTTCAACCAAAGTTGAAAGTCCAATGAAATTGCAAAAATTTCGGCCACAATTTCAACATGAGCATCAAGAATGAAGATTCCTCAGACCTCACCTAATCGCTGGCGGGAGTCAGGCCAAGCAAGCAATAGAGGTGGGCCGCACACGACGTAGGCGGGAGAGCCAGGTGGGCAGAAGTAGGCACGGCCTTGGCGAGGTAGGTGTGGCAGGTGGAGCAGGTGAGTGAAGCGGGAGCAGGCGGAGTAGTGAGTGACAGGCGGGAGAAGGCGGGCAACAGGTGGAGCATTGGGCGACAGGCGGGAGAAGCTCGCGGGCGATAGGTGAGAGATGCAGGCGAGTCGCGACAGCCTACAGGTGGACGGGAGCAGGCATGGGAGTAGTGGGTGACAGGCGGGAGTAGCAGGCGACACAGTTTTTTTAAATTTAAAAATTATGTTGTTGGAACTGCCATTCCAAACAGGGAACGGGCGGGAACGGGCCAAGGAACGGGAAGAAACGTTTCGCCAACGTTTCTTGGGCTCGTACCTCCCGGAACACGTTAATCTGTTATTATGCGCCGGTACAGGCGTTCCCTGTCTCTATGCATAAGAGTCACCTATATCTTGCTGAAAAGAGGAAGAAAACTCATATGAAATCACATGACACTGTGTTCCAATCTTGGGCCTTCTCATCCTCAATTGTTAAAACTTTGTGCAAAAGTGGAAAAACATTGGTCAAATATGGCGTTAGCAAGGCTTGTTGGGCTAAATTACCATTAGCTTTAATTAAACAGTCCCAAAATTGAAGTTAATCAATGAATTTCAACCATTCTTTTAAGCTGGGAGTAGTTCAAGAGAGTTTCATATAAATAGACAACTATCCCAAATAGAAAGCCTGCCCTCCCATTCATTCGATCTCGTTTTTGTAGGTTTTAGGCAGTCTTGCTTCACTGCTCACACCCTGTTCACAGAGGACATCTCAGCCAAGGCTGCTCGATATTGTCTACATCCATCCGACACTTGTTTCTGGCCTCCATCACGCAGTCTATAGCATTTTTTGCAGCATTTATTGCATCTGCTGCATCGTCTACAGTTGGCGACTTGTTCTATTGTTGTGTTTGGGATTTGCCGCTGCTGTATAGATTGCCATGTCATCATACCTGCGTTTTTGGTGTTGTCAGCTTGCCATATCATCAAACTTGCATTTTTGCTGCCTCAGTCTGCCATGTCATCACCAACTTGCTGCATTTGCAGTTTTCTCTTTCTTTTGCCTGTTTGATATTGATCCGGCATCACCCTTGCTGTGTTTGCTGTTGTTTGACATCTTAGAGGTTGCCTTGATGTGTTTCAAGATCCGTTAGGAGCACGGTGCACTCTCTAGCTTATTATCTTTGCCTCTGTGCTCAAGACATGAGAGTTCAGGTTACAATATTCATTCACTGCATAGTGTTTTTGTTGTGTGAGCATTGTATTATTAAGATTTATTCATTCATGATCTACATTGTGTTCATTGTCTTTGAGTTACGCTAACCCTAACTGTGTTTTGTTGAGTTTATGCTTTGTCGTATGCTTTTACTTGTGTTTTTGTGTTAGGGTATTTCTTTACATGGTATCAGAGCTGGATCTCTTTGAGGAAACCTTGGCCTTTGATTTGAAAGCCCCTCCAAGAAGTACGAACAACAAGAGGGCAAGATGACTTGGAATGCAATATCACTACTTCAATCTTCGGAGTCAAATCCATTGAGAAACAAGTAGGGGTGGGCCTCATAGCTTGCATCTTCAACTTCGGACGTGGTTGGAGAGACTTCACTCTACTATGGAGTCTATAGGCCATATGAGATTTAAAGAGCCGAATAAATACAATCTCATCCAGTAGGTTTGAGGTAAATTTGAGTTTTCCCCTTTAGATTCGGTGCACCGATCTAATGATTTTGCAAGGAGGACGGAAGCTCCATAAAGGACTAGCTGTCTTGATGTGGAAACTAGCATGGAGCACAAACCCTTCATCTCTCTACTACCTTTATCTTTATCTCCACCTCTTTTATCTCTTCCATTTACATCTCCACCTTCGTTCACTCCTTTGTTAAGTACACAAAACAATACTTTCTGTTTTTGCAGCTCATGTTCCATTTTGCTTCATTCAAATTTTACTATTAGTGATGATTCTTGCAACTTTGATCCTTTTGATAATTTGTGAAGTCATTATTTCCTCCTTAGGTATATTCCACTTGCTACAAAACTTCTTGTTGTGGTACAAGATGTTGATCGTCATTTGAGACCAAGAGACCTCTTGGGCCTAGTGTCTTTTCAAGAGATTTGCTATAACCATAGTACCATTGGGTGCCATAAATTTTGGAAACAAAAAAGGTAGACAATAGAGTTTCAGCGAATTTTTGAAACGGTGGGAGGGAGTTTCAGTTTTTAGCATTAAATCCATACATTTAACGTATCAATGTACTCAAGACCATTCACTCAAATTTCACTGATTTTCTTGAATTCATCATCTGTTCAATCAGCTCTTCGAGTCAATGAACTTAGATACTGTCCAATTTGCAGCCACTCATCAATATAAAGTTCTTCAATAAAGGCTTCAACAGGAGATACATGACAATCATGAACAAGGACAGAAGCAGCAAACTCTGTCTCATCATCTTCTGCAAGCATTGACTCATCCTCATATCTCGCTCTAGATAGCATGTCAGCAACTGAATTATCTTTCCCTGCTATGTGTCGAATTTCTGGATTCAATGATCACATGTTGGTATCACATCATACACGATCATTTCAAGACTGAAGAACATAAAAAATTGAGTTAGAAACATGAGCATTAGCACTACGGATACATCATGGACTTGTTTTTGAAGTCGGAAGCTTGAAGGTTTTAAGGGGGGCAAAGAAGAGGAAGAAGAAGAAGAAGGAGTAGAAGGAAAAGATAAAAGGTGTTTTAAGGAAGATAAAAAATAAGAAGAAGAATAAGAAGGGGGAAGGAGGAGAGTTGCGATGTAGAGAGAGAGAGAGAGAGAGAGAGAGAGAGAGAGAGAGAGAGAGAGAGAGAGAGAGAGAGAGAGAGATTAACCTTGTACCTTTTTTTCGTAATTAATACAATTGCCCTTTACGAAAAAAAAAAGAGAGAGATTAACGTTTACATAAGGCCAATGTGGCCTATGAGACAAAATCTAGAGTACATCCATGTCTAATGTCATCTCATTAGTAAGGTAAAGATAACATTACAAATAAGTGGGTGGTCTATGAAACAATAATGAAAATAACTATACGATGGGACTATACTAGGGTTAAACCATGTGTAGTGTTGTTCCATCGATAGAAAAGAAAAAGGAAAGGAAAGGAGAACTAGATCTGATAGAACCATGTACAAAAGTGTGGTGGAGACTATGGGTTGTAGTTGATCTCAAGATTTGCACATGATCTCAGCTATGATGCGGTCCCTAGCTGCTTCACTGATATGCATGGTGGTGAGTCTTCGGTGTCTCGTGATAATGACTCTAATTCGACTGTGGTGTGGCCTCCTCGGACGTGGTCCTCGTAGATGGGGTTGTCGTGCTCGATGAAGGGAAACGACTCTATCCAATGTGACTCCACGGTGTGGCCTATAAGGTGTCTCGGGGGGTGGCTCTGTCTCTGCTAGGCTGGTAGTGTCAGTAGGGTCGGCTCTGTAGAAGTCTGTTACTGCTCTTTGTGTGTGTTCCTTTGGGGTGGGCTGGCCTCCTATCTCGTAGTAGTGTAGTTCGGCGCCTCTTGAACTCTAGGAGGAAAAGACGTGGACATCTCTGGTCCTTGTACTCCATGACGTGATGAAGGGGTCCAAATCCATTACAGAAGAGGCAGTGGTACCGTCCTCGTATGCCATAGTATACTGTGCATCTGTATATGTAGTGCTCCTCCGTCTCAGGTTGTCGACCACAAAGCTGGTAAGTCCTATCCTCTGCTAGGGTATTTGTCCATTTTCCTGTCTCCATCTAAAGCCTATGTGAGGAGGTGCGAATCTGTGCGATAGCAACCCGTACGCTACGGGAGAGATGCGTGTCCATATATGCTGGCCGAATAGTGAAACCATCGTGAGAGAGACACAAGAAATGACTCATGTAGAACTCCATCCTCGATCCTAGAGGGAGTGGTGGATGGATCCATGTCCTTGCTGTCTTAATCCTCAAGATATCAGCTTTGATCACTTGGTTGCAACTCTTATCGGCTGAGAGAAAGTGTAGGGAAGTCAAGGCTATATATAATCCAAAGATGGAAGATGATCAATATCCAAACCATGTAGGCTCATCCAAATAGCCATATGTGAAAACCAATAGTTCTTCTTGCCTCCTGTTGCTAGTTGTCTAGATGAGGTTAGTGCCAATCTAGAGTATCTATGGCGTGGAAGTTCCCATAGTTTGTGCTACAAGGTCACTACCCCGAAGAGTGCCTCCGTAACTATAGGTGTTGCCCCTAGCTATGCTCTGACAATTGGATGTGGGGTGGAGGGCTTACTTCTAATCATGCGTGCTATCATCATGATCAATGGCCTTTCCATGCTATCCCAAGCATCATAATAATCCCTCTCTACTCCAATTTGATCATTGAGTAGGCTAAGACGCCTGTGGTACAAGCTGCAACCCCATACCTCTGCTCCATATACTAATGTAGGTGTGACTAGGGTGCCAAACAACTAGAGTTTGGTGCGGGGCTCGAGCACATTGACTCTCGAGTGCCCCTAGTGCTGTGTATCCATGTGCCCGATGTGCCTTTGATGCCCCTCTCAATGAAAACATGGGCCAGAGAAGGTGACTCCCAAATAGACATATTTCCTTACATGCTCAAGTATGTCTCCCCCAAATGTGAACTGGTACATAGATCTAGTCACCCATGCTGCTGAAGTATTGAAAACCATGGTTTTGGTCTTTCCAAGGTTCACTGTGAGGTCTTTATCTCTACAGAAGATGTTCAAAGCATCTAGATGACACTATAATCCCTCCGGTGAATCTGAAATAAGAACAATATCATTTGCATACAGTAATATCGGTATTAGCAACTCTGTCAGGCTGGCTCCAGCTCTTCCTCCTCAGTCTATTTCATCAGACACTTCATCTATGCATAGATCAAACAATGTGGATGAAAGTGGACATCCTTGTTTCACTTCTATGGTACTGTCAATCCTCTTTGATAGCCCCCCAGGTGCTCGTACATGACTTGCCACTACCTCATATAATGCATAGACACCCCATCATATACCCTCTGGTACTCCAATGTCCCGCAATCTTTGCATGATGCGTGCACGAGCCAGTGTATCAAAAGCTTTGCGAAAGTCTACAAAGCAACAATAGATCCTCTTGTCTCGGGCTTGATCCTCCTCAATAATGGCTCTAAGTGTGAGAATATGGTCCAACGTGGTATATCCTCGTCTGAAACCTGAATGTCCTTGTGCTCTCTTGCCTTGCATTTCAGCCCACTCACTGAGTTCATGCTCCAATATAGATCCATATATCTTGGCCAAAGTATAACCGATCATGATAGTCCTGTAGTTGCTAGGAATCAGGGGATCACCACTTTTAAATAGCGGAATTATAGTATTGTTTGACCAACTCATAGGGAAACCTTCACATACTGCTCTATTGGACATATGAGCTAATATGGGTGCTAATATGTCACAAGCATGTGAGTAATGTTCTGCTACTAGTCCATCCTCATCCCGTGCCCTTCTTCCATTTTGTAATCTATAAATTGCATCCCTAACCATTTTTTATGTGAAGAAAGACCACTGTGTTGGCCTACAAGCTTGTGGGGGCTTCATAGGTGACTGTCCTGACGGGTCATACAACTGTCTCCCATAGTCAAGCCAAGCATCTAGTGATGTAATCTGTATGGGGGGCTGTCTTTCATGAAACATCTTCCATGCGCTCTTGCTATTCCGCCCTAAAAATAGCTGATATATCTCTGCTTCTGCTTTTGCTAAGTACTCTCGTTTCTTCTTCCGCACAAGGCGTTTCAAGAACGCCTTTGCTTGGTGATGTGTTTGAGTGTCTAGCTCCACTTCTCTTTGTAAGCGAGCTCGGGTGACTCTACACTCATCATCATACCAGCTATTTTGGGGAGCAGTAGTTCATGTGGGTCACATTGGGGCAAGGTGTGTGGGAATGCATACATGGATGATCCATGTATGGCCTCTGCTAAATCCCTTGCACATTCTTCCAATGATCTACTCAAGTCCAATGTATGTAAACTGGTTTGCAGAGAACCACTGTAGATGTGTGAGGTGTCTTCTGTCAAGTAGTATTTGGGATGTTTAGGGAGGCATGGTGTTTCATGTTTCATATGTACACAAGAGAGCATGAATGTCAAAATAGCATGATCTGTTGCTATGCCAATTGGTCTCTTAGATACCTTAAAGTTTTGGATATCTGGTATCAATGCTGGTGAGTCTATCAAGTAGTCCACAGTACTTGCCCCTTTGTGATTCCAACATGTCAAATTGTCAGATCGTGGCTATTGTGGCAGACTATTAAAGATGTCTAGTCTATGTGCAGTTCCCAAAGTCAATAGGTGTGTCCCATAGGTACTCACTTCTTTATCCTGGGCTCTCCTGTGTAGGCCTATTTCATCTATGTCGATCTCTTTGAACATGGCATTATCATGCATATAAAAGTCACTCTATCTATCTCTAGTGCGTGCATTGAAATCTCCTACTAATAATATGTCCCCAATGCTAGCATATCTCATGATATCCTCATAAAGTACATCAAAGGGAGATCCATCTCGTGTGGCATAGGTAGAATTTGCAGGAGGAAAGTAGCATATTGCGATGAATATATCCCGTAGTCTTCGTGCATATATCCTAATCCATAAATATCGTGCATCATCATCTCTTTTCATTACTTGCACTATCCCTTTGAGGTTTTCCCGGTATAGTATGGCCACACCTCCAGAATCTCTAGTGCTTCTTGGTTTTCTAGTTGGTGGATGAAATGCACTTTTCCACCTGTATCCCTACACGTTTGGTAGTCGGCTACCTTTACATTGGTGTGTTTCTGTGTACATTGCTATATCTATGTTTTGGAAGCTATCTTCAAAGTAACTAGCATCCAAGCGTAGGGCTCCATTACAATTTCATATTGACATCCGAAGTGTCTCATAGGCCTTGTACCGTCATGAAGTCCTTTTGTTTGATATATATATATATATATATATATATATAGAGAGAGAGAGAGAGAGAGAGAGAGAGAGAGAGAGAGAGAGAGAGAGAGAGAGAGAGAGAGAGAGAGAGAGAGAGAGAGAGGGAGGGAGGGAGGGAGAGAAAACTGACACGACGGAAGGCGATGGCGATTCCTGTCCGCACATTGACGTTCATGGTGCAGTCGCCTCCTGCGTTTCAGGTGTAACGTTCTTTTCGTCGTGATTGTTCCGTGGGCCCTCGTTTCATCCTGCTCCTGAGCGCCGCCTTGCTTCGCCCAATCGCTCTATCCCGCCCTGTCTTCTGCCCAACGGCCCTGTCTTTTGCCTAGTCGCCCTGCCCCGCCTTGTATTCTGCCCAGTCGTCCTGCCCCGCCCTGTCTTCTGCCCAGTCTCCCTGCCCCGCCTTGTCTTCTGCCCAATCGTGCTGCCCAATCGCCCTGTCTTCTGCCCATTCGTCTTGCCGGTCCTTTTTTGCCGAGGCGCCCAGCTACGGTAAACCCTAAGCCAGACAATTGACAGAGAGGCAGCGTCTCAGCCGGAGTGCCCATTGATCTGTACAAAGACAGAGAGCGAGAGAGCGAGAGTGTGAGCGCCAGTGAGAGAGCAAGAGAGTGAGAAACAGCGAGAGAGGACAGAAGTATGGCTGGGTTGGATATGGCTTTTATCGACCAGACGGTGGCAGCCCTTGGTTCGCATTCTGATATAGAGGTGCCGGAAGATATGGTTCCTTGCACGAAGGAGATGCCTTCTAGTTCTGACCTGCCACCTGCGGGCAAACGCTCCAAGCATACTTCCGACGAGACTATGGGTCCTCAGGAACGTTCCTATGCGCAGGTTGCCTCTGATTCTATGGATTCGTAGGAGATTGACTGGGAGCATTTGCTGGAATTTGCAAATACTCTGCTTGGCGATTATGTCCAGCATAATCATGAAGCTTTTTCTGACTCGGGAACTGATGAAGTGCTGGAAGCCACGGTGGACCCGAAAGTTGTCTTGCGATCTTTTTCGGTGTTTTATGACCGTGCGGTTATACTTTTTTTCATTGGCAGGATCCCAGTGCTTTCCCATATTCGTCAGTGGCTGCACCATTTATTACAAGGGGAGTGTGTTGAGGAGATCTTTCTTGGATCTCGCGGCTTTTATGAGGTGTTGCTTAAATCAGAGAAGCATCAGGCTGAGCTCCTGTCTAAATTGCCATTGTTCTTTGATCGTCGCTTGGTCCATGTTGTGCCATGGTGCCCTATGGCAGACTTTCAGCGCCTGCTTCAACGTGAATGCCCGGTGTGGGTTGAAGTGGAAAATTGTCCGGCGGTCTATTGGCCATTGTTAAAGGATGCGATGGCAGTTGTGGGAACGGTGCTGGTTCCCCCAAGCCTAAGGGCCATGAATCAAAACCGTTTATGTATGTTGTGAGACACGGCCAGGAAAAGGCCTGCGTGGCTTTGCATCAACTGCTCTGGCATGCATCCTTTGCACTTTCGCTTGAAATGGGGCAACTTTGCAGGACACTGCTTCTCGTGTGGAAAATTGGGGCATTTTATGGTTGAATGCCCAGAGCGGCAACCGTCTTCAGATGATGCGCATGTTGTGCTGCCTGTGGGTGACATGGTGCTTGATGCTCAGGCACAGGAGGCCCCCTAGCCACCTAATGTTTTGGATAAAGGTAAACAATAGGTCTTGGGTTTGGATTCCCGTAGCAATGACTGGCTAGAGGCACGTCCCAAAAAAGGTAAAAAGTTGGATGCAGGCATGGCGGATTCTGGGCCTAATGTTTCATAGGATTCCGTGCGCACCTATATGCGCAGGAAAGAAATGTTCTCTTCACAGCATGCTGCGCGTACTATGGTTCCTTCTGCCCCCCGTAATCAGTCTACAAGGAAAGTATATACAGAAGGTCCAAAGGGCCCACTTGCTAAGCTGGCCTTTGATACTAGAGGTAATGTGATTACACCCTGGGATCGTCGTTATCCCCGTTCCACTTCCAAGGCAGTGGATATTCCCTCTACCTCTAAAGCAGGCCGCCAGAATTCTTTTGCAGTGTTAGCTGATTTTTTGGATGGTGTCCTGGATGTTCTCGCGGAAAAGGTGAAATCGAGGCAACAAGTGCCTCGTTCTTGATTCTCTGATTCTCTTTTTTGAAGATATATGAAGATAGCCACGTGGAATGTGCGAGGCATTTGTTCTCGGCATAAGCAACATGCCATGTGGACTGTCTTGCATAAGAACCAGTGGGATGTCTTGTGTGCAGTTGAGCACAAGAGTCACAGTGAAGCAGGAAAAGTTGTGGATTGCCATGGGTTTCGCCTGTTTTATGCAGGGACACATGCTATGCACTATTCTGGCGTGCTTATGATTGTCCATGAGAAATATCAGTCCGTTCTTATTGAAAATGATGTGTAGGGCCGCTTTGTGGTAATCGAAGTTTTATTTGAAGGAGAGATCTTATGGTTGGTGGGCCTCTATGCTTCGAATGACCCTGCATCCCGATGGGATCTTTGGAAGACTTTGCAGAGCTCCATGTCACTTGGCAGAAGGGGTTTTTTGATGGGGGATTTCAATGTGTGGTGACTCTTCTCAGTCCACTTCAGGGCATTCGGTGATGGATGCTCCGGAAAGTCGGGTGTGGAATGCCTTTGCTCTTCAGGTACTTAAGCAAGATCTCTGGTCGTGGCTCCACCCTTCTTCTTCAGGGTTTACTTTTCATTCCGCACAATATGCAACTACCTGGTCGCAGTCGGACCGAATGTATATCATGCAAGGGGATGATTTTCTTTCCGAGATGCTGGAAATGAAAGTCTTACAGCAATATGCCTTGTCGAACCATTTCCCTCTCCAGCTTGAGATGCTTGCGCAACCTATTGCACCTTTTATGCAGTTGTTGGATAGACTCCCTTTACGTTTCAACTCGTCTTATTTGAAGCATCCAATCTTTCAGGGCTATATGCAGCAATTGATTGAGAGGTTTCTATTGGACTTCGCCTCTGAGGGCTTGGCTTCCTTTGCACGGTTGCTCTCTAATGTGCAGCGGGCTGCTCGGGAGTATGGGATCCATCATGCCTCTATTTGTCGGTGGCGTCGACATGCAGCGGAGGACTTACTGGCTTTGGTTCGTTCGCTGCTGGTGGATACCCCAGATGATGAATTTCTGTTGTCACTGGCGATGCGTTTGGTTGATCTTATTCAAGTATTTCAGTTGAAATCTTATCAGTAGGCCAAACTGCACAACTTGACTGACACATTGCAAGATAGTGCTTGTCAGACTCATAAGTTCTTTCACGCCTTGCATGCTTCTCTTGCTCGAGAAAATATGACTAGACTCCAGGATTCAGAAGGTCGCATGGTCACTGATCCACAGACCATTGTCAATATGTGTAGGAATTATTTTCTGGATTTTCTTGGTTCTTCTTCGTCGCCTTCTAACCAGGTTACGCATGCACGCTCAGTCTTCTATGATCTGGTCTGCTAGCAGGTTCCACTTGATATGCAAGCTACTTTGGAGGCAGATATTTGTGAGGAGGAGGTTATGGATGTTTTGTTACACCTGCCTAAGGATAAAAGCCGTGGTTGGGATGGTCTCACCAATGAATTCTTTGAGAGCTCAGCCACCCAACTAGTGAAGCCATTGGCGGCTATGTTTCAACAGGTTGGGAAATAGGAGTCATGCCTTCCTCATGGAAAGAAGGCCTTATTAAACTGCTTCCAAAGGTTCCTTCGCCGTCAATGTTGCAACACTGGAGACCAATTTCTTTGATGGGTTTGATGTATAAAATCTTTTCCAAAGTATTGGGGAATTGGCTTCACAAGCACCTTCCAGCTATTGTGCATCCTTTTCAGTATGGTTTCATTAAGGGCCGTAACATTCTGCATAATATCTTAAATGTGCAAATGGCTATTGACTATGCGAGGCACTCCAGTCAGGAAGTGGTATTGATTCAATTGGATCTGGAAAAGGCTTTTGACTATTTAGACTGGTCTTTCATTGCAGAACTTATGTCTGCTATGGGTTTTGGTACTCGGATGTCCCGATTGATCTATACCATTAGTGCTACGGCTTCTTTGCGCGTTATGCTCAATGGTGGGGTTACAGAGCCATTTGTCCTGGCACGTTCGGTGAGACAGGGTTGCCCTTTGAGTCTTCTCTTCTTTGCCCTGGTGACCCACCCGGTTCTTTCAATGTTAGCTTCAATGGCAGCTTCTGCTCAGCTGGCCGGATTGTCTCTTCCTTTGGGACAACACTTCATTAGCCAATCTCTGGCTGATGATAGCTTTATGATTTTGCGTGCGGACAAGGACAATATTCGCAAGGCATTAGATGTTTGGACGCTCTTTGTTCATGCTTTTGGTCTTCGCATCAATGCCTTCAAATCAGCCATTCTCAATTGCACGGAGTCTGATTTACAGTCGTTGGGCTGGCAGGGTCAGGTTGTTCCCCGTGGCTCCATTGTCAGGCATCTTGGATACCCACTGGGGGTTGATGTTCGGCCAAAGGAACTACAGGAGTGGATTTCACAGAAACTGGCAGCTAAGTTTATGTATTGGAAGTCGCAAGCGTGGCCATTCCATGTCCGTCTCAAAGTGGCTCAGACAATTATGCTGCCAATGCTCACTTATTTCTTGCCATTGTTGCCGTGGACTCCTACTACTTTGAAGGCTCTCACTCGCCCCATTCGTTTCATGTTATTGAAGAAGGATTCGTTGCACGCAGGTATTTCGTGGATTTCATGGTCATATACATGTACTCCCAAACGCCTGGGTGGTGGAGCTATTTTGGATGCTGAAACTCATATGTTGGCTCTTCGTTTGTCTCTTTTTCGCGCTATGTGTGTGGATCATCACACGTAGTCCATTATAGCCCGTTATTTTCTTGAGGACAGCGGGCTTCGGCATGGTAATACACGACTTCGGTGCTCCTGGTGGCATGTCCTTAATGCAGACGCTCGGTTTTCCAGTCCCTCCTCCTCTCTGTTACTGCATTTGGTCGGCTCTTGGAAAGTGGTGCTCCAAAAGGCGCGTTGGCATCCAGTGGGGGATCGGGTGCATACTAACTCTTTTCAACTGGAATTGTTGGCAGTCTCGAGATTACTTTCATGGGAAGACAAACATGAGCTCAGACCAAGATTTAACTACATGGCCCGTTTGGGTGTGACTTCAGTTGCGGATGCCACCCTTGCCAGTCGTAATGTCTTCGCATCGTTTCGTACTGCTAGGAGACTTTTTAGAATCCCGCTCGGATACCGTGATTTATGGGAACAGCTTTTGTCAGTGCTTTAGGGCAAGCAACCCTTTCCTGCCTTGGCTATGGATCGTCCTTGGCATGACTGGGACCTTGCAGGCCGCTTGAGTTTGGAAAAGGCCTCTGCTAATTAGGTGTATCATCTTCTGATTAAAGATCATCAATGGCTGGGTGTGAAAGCTAATACTGTATGGGGATTGCGGAAATCTCAGTCATGGTGGAAGGCAACTGTGATGGAGGGCTGGTTGAATAAGACACCTTTCAAATGTAAGGTCTTTCTTTGGCGGGTGATGATTGGTGGTCTTCCTCTTGCCTCGGCCCTTTCCAAGCGTCAAATCTCGAACGGCCATTGTTTCTTTTGTACCATTGCTGTGGAATCGGCCCGACATCGATTTATTTCTTGCCCGCTCGCTAGGAATATCTGGTGGCTTTTGTCACAGGTTTGGCGCGCAGTGGTGGGGTCCTCACTGACCCCTTTTGATTGGGTTTTTGTGCGCCCAAAATACCCCACACTGCCATAGTTGCATATGAAGATCTTATTCCACTTTTTCAGATACTTGGGATGCTGGCACATTTGGACCACTCGGAATGCCTTTCTTTTTGATTCGGCCTCTAATGTACCGAGGCACATTGCCTGGTTTAAAGGTCTCTTGCATTGGTAGATAGATCTCATTCGGCACTCGGACTTGCTCCCTCGGGAGGACTTGCTTCCTTGGCATATGGCAATTTCCTCTAGGTCTTTGCCATGACTTGTGTAACCTTTTCATGGCCTAGTATTGGGATTTTACACACATTGGCTTAGGGCCCTCGTGTATCTTGTAATCATGTAAACTTGTACCTTTTTTTTGTAATTAATACAATTACCTTTTACGAAAAAGAGAGAGAGAGAGAGAGAGAGCAATATTTATCATCTCTTGCAAGATCAAAGATTGTGTATGATTGATCACTAGAGCCAATTCTCTTTGGGGATTGTGTAAATGTAAAGCCTAGTGGAAATTGACAATAATGGAGGAATAGATCAATAAGACGTCATTCAAATGCAAGGCATTCATTTGGAGAATGTTGGTGGGGTCCTGCCCCTTGCATCAACCCTTCATTGTAGAGGTATTTCTAATGGGAATTGTTTCTTCTATACCACTTTGGTTGAGTCTTCTCGTTATAGATTCATTTGCTGCCCTTTTGCTCGGAAGATTTGGGCCCTTCTCTCCGACATTTGGCTTGTGGTGGTGGGCACAAGGATGCGTCTGTTTGATTGGGTTTTTGGTAAAGCTAAATACCATGGTTTGCCACAACCTTATATGATTATCCCGTTTGACTTTTTCAGATTTTGGGGTCATTGGCATATTTGGGTCACTTGCAATGCATTATTCTTTTATGCCACCTTGGGTCAACGTCATGTTGTGAAGTTTGAGGGGCTTCTCCAGTGGCAGCTTGACCTTCTATACCATGCTATCTTAGTTAGAGATGATTTAGTTCCTTGGCATATGGCAATCTTCTCTGTTCCTTTGCTGTGACTTAGTATCTTCTATGCACAATGGACTAGAGTGATCTTGCATCTTGTACTTGTACTTTTTCATAATTACTACAATTACCCATTACAAAAAAAAAAGAGATGTAGGCAGCCTGGCTGAGAAAAAGCAACATGGGCAATAGGCATTTGTAGGTAAAAAGCTCTCTAGTAAATTGGGATGTCTTGTAGGATGAACCAGCCAAAACAGTATTTCAGAGTTTCTGTTTTTGTCTGAAACAGCAGTGCCATTTTAGGCAGGCTGAAATAGTGTTTCAAGATACTATGGCTCTAGTGTATTGCTCTCTTCTTGTACATTCATGAGCAGTAGATCCGCCATGGTCTACTTTTTTGATGCTTTTCATAGCTATAGAGGCAAGATATCTAGCTTTGTTGCACTTCCCCCATAAAAATTTCTCTATGATAGTGTCCCATTCTCTTTCTAGGCTAGGGTTTTGGTAGATCAAGGGAATGCTAAGGATTTTTAATTTGATATGAATGGGCCAACAATTTGACTCTAGCTCCTTGACATGTATGACGATTGGGAATCCGAGATACCTAGATACTTGATCTCTTCTAGTGACCTTTCCTTTCCATGCAAAATTCCTAAAATTCTCCTTTGTCACACTAATCAGAATAGGTTTTCATTGCCCTCTTTCCAATATCTATTAGCTATAATGTCTTGCCAAAAGTGCAACATCCATCCCACAATGAGCTCATCCATTCCATAGAAAGGTTGTTCAACATGAGAAGAAAAGGTGAGTATGGCATGTTGAAAGGGAGAGTAACTTGATTTGAGAGGGGGACAATTGTTGAAGTTTGTTGTCAAGGAGGGAGAGAAGAGCTGGAGGTGGTGCGTTGGGCAAGTTGTGTAGGAGGCATGGTTAGGTGTTGGGTGGTAGTTTTGGGAGCCAAGAGTAGTATGGCTTGTTGACATGACAAGATTCTTTGAGGTAGAGGTAGTGGCGTGCGACTAAGGTGACGACCTATTGGTCCAATGCCTAGGAGACTTCTAGGCGGACTCATGCAGGGTGGCTCCCACAGGTTAAGTGATCTCTACTTCATGTGGCCTTTTGCACGTTGGCCATCTTGATGTGTGGCATGACAGCCATGAAGTGTGTCATTATGGGGGGGAGGGGAGCGATCAAAAATTAGTCTTTTTTAAGGTATGAAGAAAATGCCCATTCATCATTCTAAGGTGCTCTATTTTTTAGGCCTAGACAACTCCTCACTATTGCCCAACCCCAAAAAGATATTCTCTAAGATGCTTTAATTTTTAGGACTATGTAGCATGTCACTAGTGTCCATCAACCCCTTTTCCCTCCCTCCCTGTTGGCCCATGTGTGAAGTAATTGCATGATTAATTGATAGAGAATGAAAGATAATGAATGAATTAATCTATGCACAATAACTCAATCACAAAATGAGAGGCGATATATTAATGAGTGAGAGAGAATACAACACCCAAGGCATCCACCTCCCTTTTTCTCTCCCTATCCCTATCCACAATGCCGAAGCCTCTTCATGAAGCTTTTGATCTCTACACCACAAATCTTGTGAAGGCCTTGGGCAACGCAAATTGCTACCGTTGGAATTGCAAGCTTTGTGGAAAGACGATGACTAGTAGTGTGATGAGGTTCATCATCCACTTGATTGAGGTGGGTGGTCAATGTGGCCCATGTCCTTCCATCCCTCAATCTGTAGCGGATGGGATCATAAAAAAGTACTCTCCCTCTCACGTTAAAGTGGCCATGCGTTATCGAGCATGGCAAAGTTCAAGAGGAGGTGGTTTCCTCCGACATGGAAGTGGATGCTTTTGAGACACCTTCTTCTACACCTACTCCTACACCTTCTTCTAGCCCATGCGGTTCAACGACCTTGGGCTCCACCATCAGCGTTGGAAGCAAAAGGCTGTGTAGGCAAGCCTCACTATAAGAAGCCATAGTTGGTGTTTCCGGTCCTTTGTCTTTTCTCAAAGAGAGGCAAGGAATGTGGAGATAGAGAAGGTTCGTGCGAGGGTTGGCATGATGTTAGCTACAATGACATGCAGACCAAGAAGCTCGATGAGGAGAAAGAGAGAATCAATGAATCTCTCGAGCAATTGTGTGCAGGATGGGCAAAGTATGGTTGTGCCATACTTTTCGATGGATGGAGCAATCAAAAGAAAGGAGGCATCATCAGCATCCTTGTTTCTTCACCTCTTGGCACATTCTTTTTTGCAGGCCGTGGATGCGGGGCAAAGAGGACAAAGAACTACGTGTACATTCATATACTCACATTTTCGCCAAGCTATCATTAAGGTAAATTTTTTTTGTTTATGATTTAGTGATTCGTTACTCATTTTATGTTTCTATATTCATAAATCATAGTTCATTTTATCTCTTCATAAACCTCTACCTCTTCATTCTACCTCTTCATTCTCCATCATGATTCATGAATCTCTATCTCCATGATCCATGACTCCGTCATAACTCAAACCTATCCCATCTTTCACTTGTGTCATGTAGGTTGGTGTAACCAATGTGGCGCGAGTGGTCACCGACAATGCTTCCAATTGTCGAAGGATGGGCCGCTTGCTTGAAGAGGAGTTTCCACTGTCCATTGTATGGAGCTCATGTGTCACCCATTGCATTGATCTCCTCATGGAAGACATCGAGTCATTGGAATGGGTGAGGAAGATTGTTGAGGATGCTTGTCTCATAGTAGATTTGATCACCAAGAAGGTAAAGGTCTTGGCTATCTATTGCGCCTATAGTGATCTAAAGTTAAAGAAGCCCTCCAAGACTCGTTTTGCCACCATGTGGTGCTTTTAGAGCAACTATATGATGTGTAAAACAAAATTCAGCAAGCCATGGTCTCGGAGTAGTTCAAAGTATAGCTATAGGAGGAGCCACTCTCAAGCATGAAAGAGGGGAACGCCATTCAGAGGCTTTGCTTGAGAGAGGCATTTTGGAATGATGTACGAGTGCTAGTCATTGCTATTATTCCCTTATATAGGGTTCTACACATGACTAACATGGAGGGCGCTACCTTGGGGCTTCTCATGCACTTCATGAGGGAGGCTATTGAGGAGATCAAGGCATACAAAGTACTAGATGCGAACGACCCAAGGTAACTACACTTGTTTTTGCATAAGTTAATTAAGTTTTAAGTAAAGATTTTCAATTTTCACATTCTTCGTGACTAAATTAAATGTTAAAAAAAAATCAAGGCGTGCAAAGTACTAGATATGGAGGACCCAAGGTAACTACACTTGTTTTTGCATAAGTTAATTAAGTTTTAAGTAGAGATTGTCAATTTTCACATTCTTCTTGACTAAATTAAATGTTCTTTTTAAAAAAATGTAGTGTTGACATATTGGATGCCATGCCAAGGTGTAATGATATCCTTTACTTAGTGGAGAAAAGATGGAAGTGGATGAGAAGATCCATCCACGGATTGACTGTCCTCTTACCTAAAGCTCCACCCCTTTTCATGGATCAAGAGTTGGTAGCAGCCAATAGAGATGTCTACCTCTCGAAGGTATTGGATAAAGACCAACATGCGGCATTCTTACAAGAAATCATCAATTATAGTGACCAAAGAGGAACTGCTTTTGCCATCACTCTATGTTGGAAGAGGGTCTCTTTGGTCAAGCCTCTTTTTTGGTGGGAATCTTTTGGATATTAGATACCCATTGTCCAAAAGATTGCCCTTAGAGTGCTTGCACTGGTAAGTTGTAAGTACCCACTTGTAAGTTGTCATCTAAAGCTGAATTGTTTTGTGATCATTGAATTTGAATTTTGAAATAATTTGAATTTTTTGTCTAATGTAGAATTATTTGGCCGGTGTGTGTGAGAGAAACTGGTTAAGCATATTCTCTTATTCACACCAAGATCCTAAACAAGTTGAGCACACGGCAATTAGAGCGACTAATTTATTGTTGCTCTAACTTGTTTATGCTTGGAACTATGGATGAGATGCCCATGGCTAGATAGATAAAATTAGAACTTGGAAGTAACAAGTTATGTTTCACTTATTATGTATTCTAAATAATGAGTTAGATTCTAAATATGCAATTTATTTTTTTATTTCAATTGGGTGAATGTTGATGAGATCAAGTTAAGTAGGGCTACCTTGAATAGTGTCAACAAGGAGTAAAATGAGGAGTAGGAGGCTATCTTCAAGGATCTCTATATGGAGTTGGAGGAGATCGACCGTCGAGTCTCATGTATGAGTAGGGACCGTCGAGTTATTGCTCGAGTTGGGAGCACTAGGACCGGCCCTACACTAGCCATTAGGACCTATGTGAGGCGAGGCTTTGGGAGTTTCTCTACTGCACTTGCAGTTGTTGTAGAGGATGCTTTAACTAGGGAGCCCAAGTACGATGATGATGGAAATGTTGTAAGTGATGGCGATTTTGGTTAGCCATTTGAGGCCTCTTCTAGTGAGGGCCACTCTCCACCTTTCGATGTGTTTGAGCGTGATGATGAGGAGTCCTCATGAGTCTAGACATTTTGTACTTAGTCGATTTGTCATTATACTTTCGAGTCCTTTTATGGGCATTCGCAATTGATGTATCTTTTTGGAGCACTCAATACATGAATCTAGTTTCAACTCTTTAGGCCGCAATTGTTTTCTAATCTCTAGTCTCTAATTCATGAAACTTTGTGATGATTTATCTATCTTTAAGTTGCACATTTTGTATGAATTATTATATCAAATGGAAGGCCACCAAAAGGCAAAGGAAATGAAGAGGTCTTGAACAGATTACTTGTGAAAACTCCAATTGGGTATGAGTGAGTCAAGCCTGCCCAACTATGAGATGAAAGTGAGAAACTAGTGAAGGTGCCATAAGTTGCATAGAAATAACAGGGACCAAGGCCAAGTGGTAGGGGGATGTGACTCGATGACGAAGAAAAGAGGTTGCCACAAAAAGGAAAGGCCCAAAGTAGAGTGGAAACCTTGAAGAAACACCTCATGATCTTGGGAAGCCCCCTCTAAAACACAAAGGGATAGGGAATCCACAATCGCATCATTGATATCGTCCCTCTCTGAAAGGGGTGGAAGATACGAGGGAACCACTGGAGGAGATGGTTGGGGTTGGGATGGAACCTGTGGAATAAATGACGCACAATCGAGAACAAGTCCAGCAATAGAAAGCTGCCTTGGAGGGCCCTGCACAATGGAAGGGGAATGGAGTATAGATAGTCCCCATAGAGACAGGGAACGCCCATTCCGGCGCATAGGAACGGATTAACGCGTTCCGGGAGGTACGAGCCCAGGAAACACTGGCGAAACGTTTCCTCTCGTTTCCTGACTTGTTCCCGCCGTTCCTTGGCCGTTTCCTGTTTGGAACGGCCATTCCAGCAACATAATTTTTAAATTAAAAAAAAAACGTGTCGCCCGCTACTCCCGCCTGTCGCCCGCTGTAATCGGCCTGTTCACTGGGAAGGGCGGTAGTGTACAACCAAAATATATAAATGCTTTCACCCAATTCAGTGTCTCCCACTTTACCTGAACTTAAAGACAAAGAGTCAAGAAGACATACAGGAAGCTAGAATGTTCCTGTTGTGAAATAGATACCCTGTTGGCCCCTAAGTTAGGCGCCCCTTGCTGTATTTCTTTATTTTTAAAAAGAGGGAAAATACAATGGGCTGACTTTCACCTATTCTGGGTGAAATTTGGCAGCATAACAGTACAATTACTGACCCAAAACAAGTTGGCCAGGAGGGAAAACTCTGCCCAAGTCTGAATCTTCTGGTTGGAGTGCAGAATTGACCATTTCAGCCTGCTGTAATTACTGGTTCAGACCTGTTCTGAAACCTGTTTTCAACTCATACTGTTCCATGTACTGTTTAGCCCACTGTGATTACTGGTTCAGACCTGTTCTGAAACCTGTTTTCAGTTCATACTGTTCCCTGCACTGTCCTGCATCACCTGGGCCAAGTGCCCCTTGATTTTGACATCATTTGGGCTCTGAATTAACCTCTGAACAGTCCAAAATCTGTACTGATTTAGTGCTGTTTCAGACACCTGCTTGGTGAGATTACCACCCTCACCTATTCCTGCTTGTGGGCAGCAAACAATTGCTCCTGTTCTTGGAGAAAAGAGGCTCTTGCCTCATGCAAAAACAGCATATTCCACACAATTGTACCTGAATCAGAAGAAAGGCCCTTGATTCTGCAGCATAACCATACTGTCAGGGAGAGAGAGAGAGAGTAGGAAGCAAGCCCAGCCCTCTGTGCATCATGGATAAGGTAGACCAGCTCTCAAGAGCTCTCCATTTGCAGTTGTCCTTCTCAAATGAGCCCCTTTTAGCCCAAAAACTGCACGCCAGCCCTCTTTAAAGAGGTAAGTGCACACATTTGTGCCAAGTGGCAGCACTGTAAGATATTTCCCGTTCTAGCCTTCCGGTCTAAAAATCTCCATGCTCGGTGCAGAATTTGACCTTGGCACAGACCAAAGGATTGATCCTCGAGCAAAAACGAAGATAATGATGCGAACAGATTCTGGGGTCCAAAAATAGTAACTCCCTAAATTTTAGGAGTTGCTTTCATTGCATCCCCACTAGTCTTCTGACCATCTTTGCAGACTATGGCTACATCCAAATCTGTAATGTAGCTCAACTGAAAGTGAATTTCCACTGATGACCCCACATGGACTAATCTCTTGAAGATTTGTCCATCTTCACTTTGAACTAGTCTCTTCCAGGCTAGTTCTTCAACACACTTGTCCATATACACTTTCACAAGTCTCTTCCAGGCTTGTCAATCTACAGTGCCATCAGTCTCTTCCAGGCTTGTCAATCTACAGTGCCATCAATCTCTTCCAGACTTGTACTGGACCTTAACTGTCCAGTCTTGACTCACTAGACATTCCTGTCCGATTCACATACTGGCCATGCAACTAAGGCGTTTAAATTTCAAGAGGGATCCTTCCAAAAAGAAAAACCAAATAAAATATGTAATAAAGAAATCAACAAAAAGGTAATAGCTGTCATAGTCTTGTGACACCCGCTACTCCCGTGCCTGCTCCCATCCACCTGTAGGCTATCGCGACTCGCCTGCATCTTCCGCCTGTCGCCCGCCTTCTCCCGCCTGTCGCTCGCTGCTCCATGTGCTCCCGCTTCACTCACCTGCTCCGCCTGCCACACCTATCTCGCCAAGGCCGTGCCTACTTCTGCCCACCTAGCTCTCCCGCCTACGTTGCGTGCGGCGCGCCTCTTGCTTGCTTGGCCTAACTCCCGTCCGCGATTAGGTGAGGTCGGAGGAATTTGATTCTCGATGCTCATGTTGAAAATTTGGCCGAATTTTCTGCAATTTCATTGGACTTTCAACTTTGGTTGAAATTTCTGCAATTTCATTGAACTTTGGCACACGGATGTTGAAATGTTGGCTGCAAATTTCTATAATTTCATTGAAGTTTACTGATTATTTCTCACTTCTATATAGATGGCAGCATTGACATCTATGGGATCTTCATCATCCTAAGCAGGTACTTCGTCAAGAACTGGACGAAGTCGAAGCACTACTTGGTCATGGTGGGATGAGGTAGATGCAAGGGTGCCATTGAGAGGTGGAGGGGCTCGCCCTTGGAAATGCAAACTTTGCTCTTATGCTCGTATTAGTGGGGCTGATAAAGTGAGAGCCCATCTTCTACATGAGGAGGGGAAAGAGCTGCGTTTTTGCACCAATGTATCAATTGAGAAAAGGTAGGAGTTACTTGACCGTATAGCCACTTCTATGGGGAATTCACATGTCAGGAGGACATCAAATATAGCAATGGATCCAACAACCTGGACTCCAAGGCCAACAAGGCATGGTGCTTCATGCAGAAGACCACTAGGATTAGTGGGTATGCAGCCTTCTCGTGGGCCATCAATGGCAACAGGTCGTGGTGCTAAACAGAGTTCATTGCATTCTTCATGGGAACCAAAGAAAAAAGAGGAAACAGATGCAGTAGTGGCACGCTTTTTTTGCCATGACCATATTGCATTCAAATCGGCCAGGTCACCTTATTTTTTAAATATGGTGACAAGGATTGCAAAGTATGGACCCAGATATAAGCCCCCTTCATCAGAAACTATCAGGACTACATTGCTTCAAAAGGAGAAAGTAGCCATAGAGATTGCAACAACAAATATTCGCAATCAATGGGCAAGAAATGGAGTGACATTGATAGCAGATGGAAGGAGTGACACACGCCATAGGTCCATACATGGTGTTGTTGCATATTCTCGTGGAGATGTATACTTCATTGGTACTCATGATGCTTCAAAGACTCGAAAGAGTGCAGATGTATTGGCATCCAAGTGGTGCGAGGCAGTGCAGACTGTTGGGGCAGAAAATGTAGTGCAGTTTGTGGCAGATGGTGAACCTACAAACAGGGCCGCAGGAAACATTTTAATGGCAATGTATCCACATATCACCTTTAGTCCATGCATGACGCATTGCTTGAATGACTTGTTGAAGGATATTGGGGACTTGCCATGGATTGCATCTCTTGTTGCGAAAGGCAACAAGATTATCACGTTATATGTAATCATCAATACTTGCAAGCTGAGTTTCGCAAGAGAAGTGACAAAGAACTCCTTAAATACTCGGATACACGATTTGCATATAACTTTCTTATGCTTGGTCGATTGCACTATTGCAAAGATGCAATTAGGGAGCTATTTGCTAGTGATGAGTATGAAAATTGGACTAGGGCTGCCACTGCTACTGCTGTGTTATGTAATGCATATGTTTCTGATAGAGATTTTTGGGATGAGGTTAATTGCACCAACCAAATGGTTGATCCTATTATGCACATGTTGAGGCTTGCAGATGGCATGGATCCATACATTGGGAAGATCTATGAAGGTGTGGATGGCATGATTGAGAGGTTGGAGAGTTTGGAACCAAATGCAGATTGAGCAGATCAAGGAGTTATGCATCAGTAGATGGAATGAGTACGACTCTCCTATGCATGCTGCAGCATATGTGCTTGATCTTGAGTTTCAAGGAAAGATGCAAGAAAGAGACCTTAAGGTGGTCAAGGCTTGGAACACATTGCTTGCAAGGCTTTATCCTAGCCGTGAAATGCAACGCAAAATTAAAAATCAGCTCTCTGTATATCGGCAAACATTAGGGATGGTTGGTACAGAGGATGCACTAGAGGACAGGACAAATATTGGGGCTGCTTTATGGTGCGAGGACTACCGGGCACAAGCTCCAGAGTTGCAGAGTTTGACTATTCGTATTCTTAGCCAAATAATTAGCTCTTGTTTAGAGCAACTATGGAGCTCATTCAATCATATTCACTCAAAGAAGAGAAATCGTCTTGATACAATGAAGACGAATGACGTAGTTTATGTGAGCTCCAATCTTCGCTTGCTAGCTCGTACATCAGTTGCAAAGGCTGATTCTTTTATATGTTGGGAAAAAGATGACGATGATTATGATGGTGATGGTGATGGTGATGGGCGGGATGTTGTTCAGCAGGATGAGCATTCAGGCACAGTGGAGCCATCTTCCATGCATCAGAGCACTTAGTAGCTAGCCTTTTGGAACTTTAGAGTATTGACTTGGAAATTGGAGCTCTTGTAACTTGGATCTTTACTATTTAGGCTTTAAAGTTTAGTGCATATTTTGTGTTTTTGCAATGCACACTTGTTGCCAGTTGGACTTATGCAACATTGTTGATTACAATGTTGAATTATGAATGCGACAATCCATTGCTGGTTACAATGTTTTGAATCTTTATTATTGTTGAAACTTGATTATTATGTCTCTAGAGTCTAATTTCATGAATTGTGGTTGATATGATCTCTCTCTCTAGATTCTAAGACAAGTGTTGACTCTCTCTTTCTCTCTCTCTTTATATATATATATATATATATATATATACACACACACACACACACCGTTCCCTCCGTTCCCATTCTCTCACTTTGGGTGTTTCCCCCCGTTCCAAGGGGTCTCGTCCCCGTTCCCGTTCCCTGTTCCTGGTAACTATGATAGTCCTCCCTCTTGCCAACTTGTCACAAAAGGGGCTTCTATAAAAGAATCCTCAATAGAAATGGTTGGCTTGATGAATACAACCCGGATTTGGAGTCTATGAAGGTCATAAATTGAGAGGAGAAGGAAGCCCAAGTCCAGAATATGTAGGGCCTTAGAAACGGAGCTTGATGGATGGACAAACAATAGAGGCAAGGTGCCAATACTACTAATAGGCACCGAAGAGATGTCACCAACAGTGATGATACCCTTTGATGGACGGAGATCCTGCAACAAATCACCTCATGGAGTCATAGGACTCAATGCACCACTGTCGAAGAGCCAAGGTTGTTCACAAGGCGAGCCAGCTGAAGAAGGCTCCTCCACGTGATAAATGTGTAGAAACACGGATTTGGTGGTTATGGCGGGTGACGAAGTAGAGATAGACAAAGGCTTCGATGTAGATGCACCCTTCTCTCGTGGACGAAGGTGAGGGTATTTCCTCTAGCACTTCTCCTTAGTGCATGAGGTCTTCCCACCATGAGGACACATGGGATATCCTCAACGCTTCCCCACAAAATTTGTATTAGAGTTGGAAGATGACTCCAACTTTTTCCTCTTCCCTATCTTTTTCTTGGGTTGTCCTATACTTGTAGATAAAGCCTTATAAGCATGATTATGTGCACGGGCTATGTAAGAATTTTGCTCATTGTGATGCATATCTTGTTCAAGCACTAGTGGGACTAGCTCCTATCAAGTGAGTCCCTCGGCTACAAGAAGTGAGAAGATTGGTGTACAACTCATTATATGTTAGTGACAGAAGATGTGATAGAAGTGTCACAGCTAGGTTTTTTGAAGAAATGTCTGTACCAAGGGATACAAGCTAATCTTGAAGCTCCTCTATCTTGTGGATGTGATCCCTCATCGTAGGGCAATAGCTTCAACTCAAGAGATAATCGACGCCCAAATGTTTGGATTTGGAAGAGAGATGCCAATCTCCTCCAAAGTTCAGCAATGGTGCAGATATATCTAACATGTATGAGTACAGAATCTGTACAACTCAAAAGGAGAAAATAGCGGGCTTTGGCATTCAACCGATTCCGTGAAGTTATTGAATCCACGGTCACACCATCATGAGGATCCATGGTAGGTCAGGGTATAGGGATAGTAACAAAATCCCAAAGGACATAGTCGTCGAGGAGACACTCTAGGCGGCACAACCACAGAGGGTAGTTCGTCCCATGTAGCTTGTCGAATGCAGGAAGAGAGGGTAGGAATGGCACCTACTCAGGAGATGCAATGAATGCCAATCACGGATTGGAAACCTCTGAAGAATATAGCGGGAAAGAGAGATAGGATGGTGGCTGGTTTGAATCGTCCCAAACCACACGATCTCCCAAAGCATACGTGTCAGCCATAGACATTCTTCAATAAAGTGCTTGCAAGAAAATAAAAAAGATGGTGCAATTGGGATATTCTCCAACTGTATGCGGTTTGTTGGTGTGGTGATCAGAAAGGATGGATGGATAGCACTGTAGACGAGGAGTATCCGAGGTGAGAGAGGCGACTCAACGTGGAGCAGGAGGGAGCAGTAAACACAGATGAATATAGGTCTTCAACCTGTAAATGCAGCCAATCCAGGGGCTGGTATCATACTAGGAGTGGCTGGAAGTACAATGCCTGCAATAAACGCAGATCTGCCCCACGTCAAGCCTGACAAGGAGGCTGCCCAACACCGAAAAGAAGTTGCCCTGGGCAGAAAAGACCAGCCAGTGTGAAATGCAGCTGAAAGATGAGTCTGTCCGCTTTTGTAAACAGGCCAGCCAGCCTGCAAAGGTGCCGCTTAGGAGGATTGATGACCTGCCTGCACAAAACACAGAAATACTGGGGCTGCTTGCGCGCAGATCTGAACTTGCAAAATGGTGCCACCAAGCCAGCAGAATGGCCGCCCAGGTGCAGATTGAAGCTGCCCAGTCTGCAAATGTGGCACCCAGCCTATATAAGGTCTCCCAGGTGCAAAATGCAAATCTTCCTTGATAGATGCAATGTAAAAGAGCTGGAAACAGGCCACCCTTCCCTATTTGAGTCCAAATGCATGGTTTGCAGCACGTGGATGACACATGGCAAGTTTTATTGCGGACAGCACGCTCCTCTTTAATATCTCTGGCTCCCACGCATGGCTATGATACCATGTGAGAGTGCGCAACCGAAAGAGGAAAGTGAACACAGAGGAGACAAAGAGAGAATGCAGGAGAGAGAAGGAACAATGCAATGCGATTGCAATGGCTGAAGGTACAAGGCTGCAACGGTCAGCACCAACATGCAGCTCTGTGTGTTAATGTGGGCGTGAGACGGTAGCAGGGGGATGAGAGAATGAGGAGGGTTGGCTGATCACAAAGGATCAATGTCCCATATATAGGAAAAAAGTGGCAAATTCCTAAATAGGGTCAAATCCCTAAAAATGGCAAGAAGTGCCTAAAAAGAAATGCACTAATGTGGCCTCCATCTAAAGTGTCTAAAACACATAAAACGATAGATAAATACAATGTCAGAGCTTATGTATTAAGACAATAAATTCTTGATGTGAGAGCATTGGTCAATACAATGGAAGGTTCTTGATCATCATAAACCGCACACCTAGGGCTATCAAAGGAAACACAAAAGCCCGAAGTAGCAATGGTTAAGATGGAAAGAAGGTTATTCTTAATGTGTGGCACATAAGAGGAGATTTTGTAACATCATGGAAGTGCCAGAAATAGTATTAACTTGCATAGTACCAATGTCTTCAATTACATAAGAGGCATTTTTTGCACGCATGATTATGTCCCCCTTAGGTATATGAGAAATGGATGAGAATAATTCTCGACAAGAAGTGATGTGCTTAGAAGCACCACTATCGAAATACCAAGTAGAAGTTGCATCAGTGATAAAAGAATAAGCATCATGAATAGAAGGGTTATACTAACATTGGATATACTACCAAGTAGAAGGGTTTTGCTACCACTCAATGAAATTGAATAATATGAAGAATAATAATTTTCTCTTGCTGTTTTCTTACTGAGGAGAGAGAAAAAATATGCTAAAAATAATAATTTTCAGAAATAAAATATTACCTGAACAAGGTGGCAATCAGCAATGTGCTGAAATCAGAGATTAGTACCTAAGATGCTCCAATAATATGGAGAGCAGCAGAATTTGAGAGAATTTTCTCAATAAATGCATCAAAATAAGAGAATTTATCTTCAATGTCAGGAGAAAACAAGACTACTTAATAATGTGATTCTTGAGCAGCTGGGGCCGAAGAAAATGACAAAAGGCCCAAATTTGGAGTGCCTTTGAAGTGAAATTGAGCAAAAGTTGCAAAATTTACCCAAAAATTGAAGAGAAATTGAAGAAATTGGATAAAATTATTACCCTATTGATATCAAATGCCATGCCTCATGGTGGATTGAGTCTTGATTTTGATGAAATTTGATAAATTTCAAAAAAGGCCCAAATGTTTTGAAGAGATTTGGGTGAAATTGAGCCCGAATGACAACAAACCCTAAATTTTATTAGGAAATTGAAGAGAAATTCAAAGGATTTTTGTGAAAATTTTTACCACATGTTGCGGAATGTTGTGTTTGATGAATTGAGCCTCAATGTTGATGAAGAATGCCAAATTTTTATAAAGCCCTTGATTTTTAGGTGAAATTTCGGAAAATTTTGTCAAATTGATGAAAAGGTCCAAATTTGATGAAGATCGCATCTCAAATTCTGCAATTCATTGATGAATTTGGAGTAATAAATGAAAAACCCCAAAATTTTATTGAAATTGGAGACAAATTGGATGATTTTTGTGGAAATCTCCAAATGTTCCCCAAATTGTGCTTGGGTGGGGGATTAAGCAAGAACATGAGCTTGCTATTAAAAGGATTAATAATATAGTTAATAATCAATAATCAGTTAACAAAAATAATATGTTGGCTTGATAGGTGACAGATCTACGTGGCAAGGAGTAGCTCGACAATAAATGTTGCAAATAGACGCGATGGTGAATGATGCGGCGGCTGCAAGCTTGTGCTGATGTAGTAGTGTATGTTGGTAGGATAGGCGGTGTCCATGCGCATTGGTTGGTAGAAAGAGCGGCAACATGTCATGGCAAACGAATTATCGGCAGTTGGTTGCGACAATAAGGGGGTGCTCCAAGAGCAACAAGTAGGTGGTATTGGTCCAAAGGGAGTGAGATTGAAAATGGGAGTAGCAGGTTGGCACACCCTAGGGTGGCCAAAGCTTGAGGTAGTCAGTTGGGCAAGGCAGCCCCTTTTGCAGTAGAAGAGGCAATAGAAACAACAAAGTAGTGGCTGAATATGGAAGCCTCTAATAGTAAGTGACACCAATGAATAAAATGATTTGTGGCCATTAGAGGAGAGCAAAGGAATATGGTGGCATGAGGTGCAATCGCCAAGAGGACAAAGGAGCCGACGCGAGGGGGCTCATGGGGCAGCCAATTGAGTGGGAGAAGCTCAATGGCAATGGTTGGTGGCCATGTTGTGAGCGATGGCGAAGAAGGCAGGTGGCTCTGATACCATTGTTAGCCTAGATGTGAAGTAATTGTACGATTAATTGATAGAGAATGAAAGCTAATGAATGAATTAATCGACGCACAATAACTCAATCACAAAATGAGAGGCGATGTATCAATGAGTGAGAGAGAATAAAACACCAAAGGCGATCACGATGAATGGTGCCATAGTTATGTGCTAATGATGTATGAAGTGTTATTTTATAATGAAATGAAACCCTAACGACTTAACTTTCAAAACCCTAACCCTAGTGTCACTTAGTGCCTAGTTTTATGTGATCAAGGGTTATCCAATTTTGTATGACATCAACTTGGAATTCAACAAGTGTGTGTATGATCTAGATATTATATATATGTGTTTTATAGAAAAAGTTCAATTGACAGCATTGTAATGTAATTTTTTTTCTTTTAGTAATAATGTTAACAACAACTTTCATGTTAGTAAGTATGTGGGTGCATGACTGCATGAATTTGTTGATATCTTTCGTTCTAATTACCCGACGGACTTCCATTGTCTTGTCGTACATTAGATCACAAGAGATAGAGGTGTTGCCTAATAGCCATCCCATCTTTAAACAATCATATAGGTTTAGTTTGAAAGAGAACAAGGAGAACTAGGCAACTATATGACTATTTTATGAAAGGCTTTATTGAATCTAGTAAATCTCTATGGGATGTGCTCATTCTTCTTGCAAAAAAGGGATGGCATGGTGTATTTGTTATCTCGAATGGATGATCTCATTGATTGACTCAGTGATTCCTGTTATTTCACTAGCCTAAATCTTAGGTTAGGATATCATTAGATATGCATAGCTTCTAAGGATGTCTCAAAAATTGTGTTCATACGTGGTATAGACACTATTAATGTTTTGACTTTTCTTTTGGGTTAACAAATGCTGCCACCACTTTTCCACAAATGATGAATGATTTATTTTGTCAATATCTTAGAAAGTGGATAGTTATTTTCCTTGATGATATACTCATGTATATTAAGTTGTTTTCACAAATCATTTATACATTATCTTATGTCTCTTAAGGCAAGAGTGTTTATTTACAAGATTATCAAAGTGCAAAATTTTTTGTATGGAGGTTTTATATCTTGGAAATGTCATCTTAGTTGTGACTATTTGAATCGATTCCAAAAAGGTACAAGTAATGCTTGATTAGGCTATTCCAAGGACCATTGGATAAGTGAAATCTAGGTTTCATTTGGCTTTTTTAGAGGTTCAGTAAGGACTATGCTAAAATTGCTGAATCCATGACATGCTTGCATAAGGGTATCCGAGGCAAGAAAAAGCACATTAGTCTACGTGTCATTTGAATTAGTGAGCTTGATCAATGTTTTCAAACATTGAATGACCATTTACTATTGTAGCAATATTAGAGATTATTGATCCAAATCATGGAAACCATGAAGTACATCTTAGAGTGAGATGTAAAACACGTTTCACCTTTCACTAGTGAACTGTTTCACTACGCAATATTTCGTGTCTCCATTTCACTTCAAGAAAAAATTAACGATTCTTTTAAAACACTATTGAATATTTGTATTCTAAATGTCAAAATTGGTGTCATAATTTGTATGCTACTTATTTTATTATCTAGACTAACCACCATTTATTGAAGTACCTCTGCAGTCAGCTTGATCTTCATGGCTGAAAGGTGAGATGGGCAAAGCTTATACACGAGTTTGACTTTAAATCTGTTACCGAAAGGGTGCAACTAATATGATTGTTGTGCACAGAACGGGGCGGTTCCGCCCTCTGCCTCACGCACGAAAGACCTTCCCAATCGATTTGCTCCGATGCCTCCATCCTATGCTGCACATTCATACCACTAGCATTCGTTGCTCCCTCCATTTGTAGCAACATTTCCCCCGGTATAACAACAGTTAGATTGGTAGTCCCCTAGAAGTGACATGCAATGGAAACCTTTGGTCATACGCTGGAGCATTCTGTGAGTGCCCCCTAGTCAAACACCTTGCCCGTCGTCCTCTCTGAGGAATAACTCCTTTCTGTCTGTGCCACAGAACTGGAACTGAAAGAAACATCAACATTCGTTGCTCCCTCCGTTTGTAGCAACATTCCCCCTGGTATAACAACAACTAGATTGGTAGCCCCTAGCAGTGACATGCAATGGAAACCTCTGGTCAGACGTTGGAGCATTCTACGAGTGCTCCCTAGTCAAACACCTTGCGCGTCGTCCTCTCTGAGGAACAACTCCTTTCTGTCTGTGCCACAGAACTAGAACTGAAAGAAACATCAATCTATGGATAGGTCGTAGGACACTCTCCATCCAGGGCCCACAGCTTCGGGTTTGGTTTCACTCCACACTACGCATTGGCACAACGCAGATTGCGGAGGCAGTTCTCATGGGTCAAGGGATCTTCATGGTTCGACTCACCTTCGTGGATGCAGCCTGCGAGCTAGTGGATAGCTCACCTTATGCCTCAATGAAGGGGGTCATTTACATTGTTCCCTAGTATAGTGGCTTCACAGTGGAGGAGTTCACACTCCACAACAGGTTTCCTTGATACTCGGTCACCCTTCTATTTCCCGGACTAGCAGTAGAGTATCGTTAGTTAGTGGACTTTGGATGGGTTTTCGGCACAGTTCTTCCTCCCTCCTTCGCGGATGCAGTGACAACCGTAGGAGTCCTGAAGGTACAGGTGGTAGTAAAAGATACAAAGAACATATCCAAGTTTCTTGAGATTGAGGCAGGCAAACACTCTTTCACGCAACAGGTTATTGTGACAGGGTAGCCTGGCCAGTGCTTGCAATGCAATGACTTTGGGCGTCAGGCAGTAGGCTGTACACGTTTCGGAGCCAAGGCGGCTCAGTCGACAGAGCCACAGGTGGATGTTGACGGTTTCACACGGGTCCAATGACCCTATCCCACAGCCCCCATGTGTCCCTCCCCCTTTTTCCCTCATGGATCCCTCCTCGATCCTATCCCACAGCCTCCCCCTTCCGGGGCCACTTGCCTCCCCTCACACCCACCTCATACGTTTGATCACCCACCACCTCTTACTCCTTCTCTTTTCCACCTTCTCTCCCGCCGATCAGCCCCCCGATCTTCACCTAGTATATGTGTTTCTGCCCCCCTGCCCCCCCCTTCCCACAGGAGGTGACGAGCCTCACATGCCCATATCCTCTACTCACCAGCAGCCCAGTCCCCCCCTTCCCACACAACCACTAGCTCATTTGGTCCAGCCACCCATCACACCTTTCCTCGATAGGTGCAATTGCTCCCCTAGGAGTTTTCCCGCAGTGGTCCGTGGTCTTATTTGAGAGTTGCGGAGCGTGGAGAGTTTCCACTACCTTTGGAGGTGGGGATCTTCGTGGTCCGCAAGTCAAGGAGCGGCAAGGTCCATTTACTAGCACCACTCGATGGACCAAACTATGCTTTCTTCTTTTAGACCTCTCATTCAGGAGATTGGACGATGACAGATAGAGGAGGTGAGGGGCCACATCTCCTAGTGGATGGGAGGAGGACTAGCACTTTTTTCCTAGCAGTGGTGAGGGTGCATGGACATTAACTAGTGGGTTGGAGTTGAGGTTCCACATCTAAGTATTATTTTTCGAGTCTCTCCACAGTGGAGTTCATTGATGGATGTGATTGAGTGTCCCCTCGCAAAGGTTGCCTGCTTCTACTAGTGTACAGAGTTACGCCTCTTAGTCTGGTTGATAGACGCCCCGGTGGTACCACCTGGTGCATCTATCATCCCCATGGTCCGCCTGGGGGAATGGAGTTCACCCTCCAAGCCTGTGGCTGAGTACATTTGCATGCCCCATAGCTCTTCCTCTTCATCAACAGCTTCCACACCGAACAAATACTTGTTTCACCAGTCACAGGTTTCCCCATGAGTCTACACCTAGCATCCTGGAACGTGAACAACCTCCACTACAGTGGGGCATGTGGTTCTAGGAAATTGATTGTTCAACAGGAGCTGCAATCTACTCTTGCCGGATGGATCAACATCTTACTTCTTCAGGAGCACAAGCTCACCCCCTCCCACGTCTATCGGGTAGGGAAGGTACTTCCAGGCAGCTCACACACCTAGGAGTACTCCATTGGTGCCCACGACAGGAGTGGAGGCGTATGCATCTCTATTGGCCCGAGCCTCACCGCCCGTGTATGAGAGCACGAGACTATTGTGGCAGGGAGGGTCCTATGGATCAGACTAGATATAGGGGATTCGTGCCCTGGAGTCCTCAATGTTTATGCTCCTATTGAGGTTAGGACATGCAACAGGTTTCGGGTGGAGATTGTTGGAGGGGACTTCAACAACCTGGAGGCCTTAGAGGACCAGCAGGGCAGAGATTACCAAGGTATGGCAGGGGAGGAGTAGGAGGAGGTTTTCCTTGCAGTAGGAGCACGTGATGCTTGGCGAGACCCAGCTTTCCACTGGAGGGAGAGGTCATCGGATTTCTCTTGGGGATACAGGTGATTGGATGGAGCTCTTCTGGAGTGACTAGATAGGTTCTATGTGGGAGAGTGGGGGTGCTCGTGGAGGCCAGGTAGGGCAGTTGGCCGGTACCACTTTGTCTGCACAATTCTCCTCACTCTTGATGCTCTCACTTTAGCCCATGGCACGCGATCTACAGGAAGGAGAAGGTGAGGAGGCAGATTGAGCAGCTCTGGACTAGGGAGTGGACCAAGGGGAACCAGATCGCAGAGGAGGCTGCAGAGGGCTTAGCCGACGAGTCGAGTAGGATCTGTTAGGAGGTAGCCCTACAGGCCAAGCAGTAGAGTTGGGAGGAGGAGAGAGCACTCTGGTGGGACCTAGTTGCCATGCTGCAGAGACTACTCCAGAAGGCACCAAGGGATCCCACTCTCCACACACAAGAGGTGTGCGCACGGGCAGCCCTCGCTAGCCTTGAGGACAGGGGCTCTGAATTCTCCTTCTGTACCTCAGCAGCTTTTTGGGCGCGGAAGGGAGACACGATGTGGAGGGAATTTTTTCAGATGCATCAGTCTCGCACCTCAGAAGACTAGATTCGCAACCTCCGTGATCAGTACGGGAGGATTCGCTCTAGCCTAAATGAGGTGTTGGAGATTGCCACTAACTTCTACAGACAACTTTTTCAGCAGGAGGTAGCCTCAGCTAGAGTATAGTGATGTAGATAGCAGGTCTGGGATTGCATTCCGCCCCTGGTCACAGAGGAGATGGGACGCTCACTTCTAGACCCCTTCACAGAGAAGGAGCTAGTTGAGGCCTTCAATGCACAGGATGGGTAGAAATGCTCGGGAGAGGATGGTCTTTCTAAGGCCTTCTTCACTACCTACTGGAAGGTGGTGAAGGACTCCCTACTACTGGCCTTTTAGGAGATTTTTGGCTCAGGGCAGATGCCAAGGAGTTTATCGGCAGGGTCTTGTTAGTGTCCTCTCCAAAGGGGCAGATCGGTTGGAGCTATCTCAGTGGAGACCGATCACCTTGTTGTCAGTGGCCTATAAGGCCTTGGCCAAGTTGATCGGGAGTCGACTCCGCCCCGTGCTTCCAGACGTCATTTATGACACCCAGACAGGTTTTGTCCAGGATAGAAGCATCCTAGACAATGTCTTCACTTTTTTCAAGGGGATGGAGTGGGCTCAGCACAGTGGTTAGGGATTGGCAGTACTCCTCCTGGACTTCGAGAAGGCCTATGACAGGGTTGATTGGGACTTCTTAGAGGGCACCGTGGCGAGGCTGGGTTTTCCCCAAGCATGGATCTGTGGGGTTTCGTCACTTTGCAGATCGGCTACTAGTGGGGTTCTCATTGGTGGCAAGAGGGGGGAGGAGTTTTGGCTAGAGAGATCTGTCCGGCAAGGTTGCCCTCTTTCCCCCTTATCTGTTCCTACTCTTTGTGGAGGCGATGTCCTATTTCCTTCGCTCACGAGTGAGCAGGCTACGTGGTGTGGGACTTCCAGTGAGGGAGGAGACTGAGCTGTTGGACTCAGAGTATGCAGATGATACTGCTCTTTATGTAGAGGATAATGAGCTGATGTTGGAGAGAGCGAGACTAGCTCTGGAGGTATTTTGCACTACAGCTGGAGCGAAAATCAACTGGCGAAAGTCGGTTGGGTTTCTTACAGATCCGGACTCCAGCATGGAGTGGGGTGTCCACGTGGGGTTTAGATGGGTGTACAGGGGCTAGACATCACTCCTGCCTAGCAGTTTCTTCCAGTTCTTGACTCTATTAGGCGGAAGTTGACCTATTGGAGCACTGTCCGCCTTTCTTTAGTGGGCCGAGCCCTGGTGGTCAACCAGGTCCTCCTAGCGATGGCTTGGTACATCACCTCTTGTTGGTGTTTCTCCTCGTCTTCTTTGGTTTAGCTTCGCCGCCTAGTGTGGAATTTTCTTCGGGCTAGCTTAGATGGTTCTAGGGACTCCCAAGCCAAGGTGGCATGGGCAACCATCATCTGGCATCGGTCTAAGGGAGAGCTGGGAATCATTGATCTAGAGTTCTAGAGCTTGGTCCTTTTGGGCCAGCTAGTGGTTTGTGGTCTCACACTAGGCGGGTAGACCTGGAAGGTCCTTTTGTAGGAGGGTCTCCAGGAGTGCAGATCGAGGCCATCCTTGAGATGGATCTTCATGAATACCCAGATCCGCCACCCAGATCTTCCTTTCTTCGCAGTTTACTTCGAGTGTGGCAAGGCCTTTGCAAGGCCCTAGTTCAAAGGATGCCAGAAGGAGATAGACCGCCAGCTGATGGTTTGGAATCCCAGGTCAGAGATCGGGATGAGATACAGATAGGTGAGCGCTTCCACATCTAGTGGGCTAGCTGTGCTTGTACTATCAGGACATGGAGGGAGGTATACAGGATAGCAGATCAGGAGGTGTTGTAGCGGGCATCAGGATGTCAACGAGAAGTTGAGTTGAGGAGGAGGGAGATTGACTCAGTGATCCCACAGGAGTGGCTAGATCCCCCCATCCGAGAGCTGGTGGGGCTTGGGGAGGTGTGGGCTGCTAGAATCTCACTGGCAGGTATCCCCTTGCAGGTGGCAGGTAGAGTGGGTGGTGCACCCTGTGGGAATTTCTTTACCATGCAGGATAGGATGAGGAGATTGTTGTCCTTTCCTGGAGGAGGATTCGTGTGGTCGGGACTCCAGGGGAAGATCTAGCGACTGGACCCTTATGTGCCCTTGGAGGAGTTTTGGGAGTGGTGCCTTTGGATATGGGAGAGCAGGCCACTTGATGAGTTGGAGTGGGATCTTGGAGAGTAGCTATGGCCGGCCATTGCGGTCGCCAAGAAGCCTCTGAGGTTCTTGGAGTACACAACTAGGATTGGTAGACATGTACTGATGCAGGAAGACATGGATTGGGCGCCTTCGCGTAGCAGATACTGGGCGTAGCATAGCATCATGGATGCCTTTTGTCAGACATTCTGACATTGCTTGTGGGACAGCTGGAGGCCAAGGAGGGTGTCATATTTCCTTTGGCTTTGGCACATGGGGGTTTGGCTGTTGGGAGGATGTCGGCCCAAATGTAGTAGGAGGGAGGTTGTAAGTGCGGCCCACAACAGCATCTAGAAACTCCAAAGCACTACCTTTGGTCTTGCGAGGCATCACAGCTCGTGTGGATAGAAGGTTGCCGTATTCTCCACCGTGTGGCACCCAGCCTTGGATGTATCTCGTGGGAGGCTTTTTGCTAGCAGACAGTCAGCTAGGGCCATCACCTTTTGTATGAGGCCGGGATACAGGACATGATTTTCTCATCAAGGTTGGGTCATGTGCAGTGGTTGGCTTGGAGGCTTTACCCATCCGCCAAGTATTGGAACCCACAGCAGAATGCTCAAAGGTATGGGAGATCATAGGAAGTCTTACAAGATGGCACATTTGGAAGGCACGCTGTTAGGTGGTTTTTGGCGGAGAGGGCCTTTGGCCTTGGTTACTCGATATTTCTACTGGTTGCACAGGAGTTCTTTGTACAAGTCTTATGCGTGTGTGTGCCCACAATGTTAGCTTAATAAAGTTGAATGACACAAACAAGCAGAGATGTTATATCCTTTATGAATTCCGAATAAAAAGTAGAATATGATCTCCATGGACTTTGTAGTAGGATTACCCAACACAAATTGAGGTCATGATGTAATTTGGGATTGATCGATTGATGAAAATGGCTCAATTCATTCCAACAAAGATGACCATTAAATGCCAGGAATTGACTAGTATCAGTATTTTTTGTAATACTCTATATTACTCCATGCAACACATGAACGTGTTCACACATTCTTGTAGAACCACTGTTTTATTATATAAAAATACAATAGAAAAAGCCATCTATGAGAGGGATCATTTGTGATAAAAAGCAATCAGAAACAGTAGAAAACAACTTAACTCGCTGTTGATCAATCCATAGTGGAGGAAAGTTTTCAATGGTTTCTCAAAATGTCAATGATTCACCTTAAGTTTTTACATGACAAAATTTGAAACAGTTCATTAAATTTTGGCTTTGTATAATCTGGTGTAAAGCACAAAGGAATTATGAAGGTGTGCACATGCGGTTTCCATTACATGCCTGAAAACATTTTTGGATGGAACTTAGGAAGATAACGTTCCTTTTGTCCCCACTTGCAGAAAGATCAATTACATGATGATTGTCAGAGGGCTGTGCAAGAGCTTATGGGTACAGCTCTTAGAGCTCTATTGAAATTTTGTGCATTTACAGTCTCTGCTGATGGAGTTAAAATCCAGTGCCCACAGGAATCTTGTCTTCAGCTTGCTCAGGCTGTCAGTCATGGGGTGAATGCATTCATGGATCTTGGAAAATTTGCTGCAGAAAATGGAAGGAGTTGGGTTGGGATCATGAATGTGGCATGGAAGGGTGTCACTGCCCTGCTGCAAACTCCTCTAGGAAAGGAGATGGTCTGTAATTTGGTAGACATTTCTCATATAATTGCAGAAACAATGATTTGCACGATGCAAGCTCTGAAGAATGTTGCTGAACCATGGATATTACTGCTTGATAAAGGAAATGAAGCAATTAAGACTGTTGACTTTAAAAGACTTTGCATTCCAGCTAAATTCTTCTTGATAAATGCTGTCCGTATATCTTCCAACTATCCCCTCCAGGCAGTGCATTCGTTGAGACACATAGCATCATGTGCACTGGAAGTAAGTGCTTTACATTCCACACTAGCTCAGCACACTCAATTAAGGCATGCAGCTGAGGCATTGGTTGAGACTGTGGAGCCAAGTTTGTTTCTCCTTTTTCAGGCACTGTTTAAGACACAGGAATTGGAACTAGACTGCAAATTAACAGTACTGGGACATTTGCTTGGAGAAAATGATGTTGAACTTACCAGATTGCAGGAGGATGCACATAATAGTTTGGATGTTGGAGGGAAGTTGCATGCACTCGTTTTTGGGAAAGCAGGAGGTTCACACCTTGGTAGACTTGCCTTACTTCTGAACCTTCTGCCTTCATGTCATACTTTTGGTAAGGACATAACTGTTGCATTGGCTAGGAAGCTTGATTATTTTTTGACAGCGATATCAGATGCCAGAATATATGCTGAAATCTTTCGTATCCATGTTAAGCCAACATATCATCAAGAATCAAATTGCAAAGCAACTTGGCAGTGTTTATATATCACAATTTTGGAGGCACTAGAAGCCTTTGTTCTGTGTGTTGCTGATATGGATGCTTGGGCTGAAGTGGAGGAATTCCTTTTCAGAAATATTCTCCATCCCCATGCAATATGTCGTGAACTTCTTTTGGAACTCTGGTGTTTCATTGCACGACATTGTGAACTCAATGTGATTGAGGATCATGTTCATGCACTATTGATGATTTTAAATGACCTGGCAAATTCCCCCATTGTAAAAGGTTCAAATTACTCCATAAGCATACTTTCAAGGTTAACTTGTGCAGTGATCAGAGCTACTCCTGATGCGTCATGCTTACAAGCCCATCAGCTTGTGTTCGACCAAGACCCCTTTACTTCTTCATCCAGAGCAATAGTTGCAGCAGCTTTGTTGAAAGAACATTTTCCAACCAATATTCTCCCAGAGAACTTGAGGTCTTCTTTTGTTTCTTCAGTTAAGCATGCATTCACCAAAATCAGCATGCATATATCTGATGCTGCAAATAAGAATGAAGTGCAGCAGCTTCCACAGTCCCTTCTTGTTGAGGAGGTTTTGTGCTGCTTTTTGGAGCTATTGATTCAAGAGTAAGTCCTTTGTAAATCATGTTTGCAACCCTTTTTTGTACTGAGCCAGAACTGATTCTTACGGTGTGATAAATGACTTGCAGGACTGTTGACGCAAAAGAAGAAACAAGTGCAGTAATCAAAATGGCTAGCGCTATTTTGAAACTCTCGTCAAACTGTGGAGAGCTGCGAAATTATTATGCCACTTTGGTCAGTCTGTATCTGAAGATTTTTTCTAGAATTTGGGGAAAGATGCAGCTGAACGAAATCAAAGATGTTCTGATCCCACTACATGACTTCTTAAGGGACAGAGTAAATGGTGATGAGGAGAAGGAAATCAGGCCTGTGCTTGCAGAGGCACTTGCAGGATTGAGCGAGGTTCCTATTCCTGAGGATGAAACAAGTCCACTTAGCTGTGCTGTATGGGAACTGTACCATCTTGCATTGAGGGAGCGGCATTGGGCACTGGCTCACTTTGCTCTTGCTTCTTTTGGCTATTTTGCAGCACACACAACTTGCAATGAGTTATGGCGTTTTGTACCACCTGATGCTACTCTTGCTTTTGACCAGAATACAGGAATAGAGACCGATGAAGAATTGTTTATGTCCTGTCTGCGTTCTTTTCTGGAGAAAGAAGCTGCTATAACAACCTTAACAGGTGAAGATGCCACCAAATATTTGCATCTGGAAGGTGAAGTGCAGCACAAGGCCTTGCAATCGTGTTGGCCTGCCAACGATTTGGAAGTGGATCAAGGTCCCATGGATGCGGATTCAGACATCCCAACTGACTATACAGAGAGTTCATTAGTTCTTGAAATTAATCAGGCATTAACGATGTTGCAGGAAGGGCTGTCTTTGTTAAGGGAAAAGCTACCATTGTGGCTGAAAGAGTCAGTATGCAACATAGAACAGCGAAATCAAATGGATGAGCAACTTTCCTTACTTGAAGACGTGATAGGACAATTCAATGTAATTCAAATAGATCGATCATGGAATCAGGGAGAGCGTACTAATGATTGTTAGCGATTGATTTTTGAGGTTCTGATGTGGAAGGGATATAGCTTCTTAGAAAAATTCCAGCAACCAGCTGCAAGATTGATGTGGCTGGTTTATATGCGCGGCACAAGCCGACTGCAGAGTGACTTGTGGGTGCAGTGTGATCTGGTTGGCTTGTAGCTCTTCTCTGCCAGATGAAATTGTAACGTAGCTTAGTATCGTTTGGCTCTACCAAACATCTGCTAAAGATCTGATCTGCTGGACGTCATTTTCCCTGTTTGAGATAAAATGCTTGTGGAGAAGCTACGTCAACTAAGTCGTATCAGTTCAGAGCACTCGATAATGGAGCTAGTGCTACAATCGGTATAAATGACATGAAGCCAGGGGGTGCTAGATGCCTGCCGATATCTTCATTGTGATTACAAAGCAGATCTGCTTGGATATGCTGGAGCATTCAAAATTCTTCAAGTATGTTAATCAAGGTAAGTTGCTTTTGCCCCTGCTCAGGTTAACTATATTATCCAGCCGAAAACCGCAAAATACAATGCACGCCCCACGCTCCCAGCCCGCCGCCCCCTGCCCCCCCAAAAAATCCCCTTGGACCGAGCCTTTGATTTTTGCTTCAAAGGTTTCACCAGCATTCTGTTTTATACAGCCAATCTCGCAGGATTCCACAAATTTTTACAGCAAGGATCCACTCTTTCACAAGGTTAGGTCAGGACAGATTCTGTAATCCTTGTGTACTTGCGCTATTTGGCAGTCCTATGTCAAAGTATTAACAAGGTGTTGTAATCACAAGGGCATCCCACGGTAAGAGTAGAGTTTGTATTCAAAGGCTTTGATCTAGGTTAGGTTCATTTCGCAGTCAAGTAAAACCTAGGTTGATACATGCAGCCACAAGGTCGATTTTGAATGTTTTGGAGAATGATGCTTAAGTTTTTGTTTCTAAGAAATGGAAGGTGAACATTAAAAATTTGTTTTTGATTTGTGAATTGTTGTAAAGAACAACATAAAATTATGGTAAGGTATTCTATTCATGGATATTGAAAAAATATCAATTTTGTTGGAAGTTGTTGAATATTTGATTGGAGTTCAAGGAGCAATGAATGTACTTAGAAAAAAAAATAAAGATTGAAAGACAAGGATGAAGTACAAAGTGGGATAATTATTCTTATTTAGTGTGGAGAGGCATGGAATAGATCCTATGCAACTTATTGCTATGATAAATCAAGTTTCTTCTTTTCAAAAAGCGATGCTTTTTACATCTTGTTGGGTATCCATATAGATTGTTATAGCTTGTAGATGAAATGCTTTTGGATTTATTGATAGGTATTGCTTGGAGTTGGTGGTACTATTTGTAGTGGTTGAGGTTGATATTATGGTGTCGTTAGAAGTTCGATTTCTTGTTGGTTTACTAGACTCTGCTCTTCCACAAGGAATATTGTTGGTTTACTGGACTCTGCTCTTCTACATGTTATTAGAGTTGGTTTTTTTGTTTTGGGTTAACCAAATTGCGAGATATAAAAAACCTATGTTTTGAGTACTTACTTGTAAGAGGTATATGATAGCACTGAATGGATCACTTTGGATGTCATGAATAAGATTGTAGATGTCTTCATTGAGTAAGTATGTGACCTTTTTGATAGCCATGACATACTTCTCATGATCATGAGTGTATTAGTTTTTTGCCATATATTTTTTCAGTGGTGTCAAGTCTTTCTTTTTAACTGCTACGAGAGCCTTGAGTGAGATGTTGAATCTGTGATGCAAGATTTCGATTGTGTATGTGGACATGTTTCTTCTGGTATCTAGTAAGACTTGGGCAAAGATAGTTCGTACTATACTTTGAATTTGTCAAGTATGTGTTTTAGAAGTCTTGCGTATGAGGTGTTTTGTGTTAGTAGGCCTAGATTGTAAGAAAAAAGAAAGTATTGAAGATGATGGCAGAGAGTTTGTATAGCTTGTGATTTCGTCATGTTTCCCAAGTGGGTTTTTGTTGAGTATACACTTGGATGTGCCCATCAAGTTTTGGAGATCGGTGGAGCTCGTAAAGCTGTCGATAGTCTATGGCTAGTGATGTTCATCATTCTCATCTGGTTTGTCATTAAACACTTGTGCCATTGTGTCAGACGGTGCTTGATTTGTTGTTGGGTGTAACATTTGCATGTATAGTTTGATGTGGATAGATGTATTTATATTGTTGGTTTTCTATAGATTCTCTAAGTGGTCTGTTTGTATTGTGTGTACTTGATCCGAAGTCATATTTGCATTTGTGAATGTTTATTTGTAAAGAAGAGTGAAAAGTAATCCTATTAGTATATGTGAAAGGATTCTAATACAAGTGATAAAACTTTGGATAAGGAATAACAAAATTGTTTGTTTTTTGTACTTGTAAGAAGTACAGGCAATGTTTTTGGATTGTGTCGTGTTGTAGTAGTGTATGCTGAATTTTGTTGAGATGTATTGCTTTTGTGTGTCAGTTATTGTATTATGTATAGTATTGGTGCAAAGGCATATGGATTTGGGAGTTTAATTATGAATAAAATTTTCCTTAGACTAGTTTAGGCATGAACATGCTTCTTATGTGTGGAGCATTTTTTAGGTGGCTCAAGCTCATGAGATTTGTTAATCAGTGATCACATACACAAGTGTTAGTGAGAATATCGATTTGTAGTACCACTTGTTGTTTAGTGCTTGTTCGCAATATTAGATCGAATGGGGATTTTTAAGGTTGCAATTTTAGAATCCTTTCAGTTGATTGCTTACTAAGGATGCAAAGATTTGTCTTTGGATGTGTATGTTTTGTTATTATGATGTATTTTTAGATAATTGGATAATGCATAACATTAAATGCGATTACATTTGTGATGCTAGATGTTACAAGTTTGGTGGATGGATGAGCAAGTAGCGTATCATATCCAACAAACCAAAGGATTGTCAAGAATCGATCGTCGATCTAATATTTCATTTACATGCCATTGTTGTTTTGGAGACTAACATGAAGATGTCAATAATGGTTGAAAGCTGTAGTTGTAATAGTTCAATATGCATATCTATCATGTGTATTTGACATGCAAGAATCAAGATAGTGCTTAGTAAAGTTGTCTACACTTGCATTTGTTTTGTATATCTATTACTTGTTTGAGAGGCAGCAGTTTGATGATTCGTTGTGACTATTGCAAGTTGAATGTATTGTTAGTGTGTGAATAATGCTTGCACATTCTAACATCCAAGATAATTCAATTATATATGGATATCATATCAACTTATAGCATATGGTTTTAGTGTTTTTCAGAAGATAGTTTTTCTTGGCGTAGAAGATCGTAATGAGACCCTACGATTTGGTATTTGCATGTAGTTTATTACTAGTGTATCTTATTAACATAAAAACGTGTATTTGTGCGTTAGAATAATGCAATTCCACGATTGAATAGACTCTTGTATCTTAATTCGTATTTTTGAAGACACCAAAAAATATCTTCAAGTATAACTAAGCAAACTGAAACATGCCTTTTAAAGTATGCACCACATGAATAATATTTATGAGTTTTTGGAGCTAATTAGATTTCATTAGAAATTGGTCGTATAGCTTGGCACATTCAGTTGATCAAGAGCACCTTGCAAAATAGAGAACAAAAATAAAAAATTTGCTAGATCAAAGTTTGAGGTGTGTTTTTTATCTTTGTTTTTTTTAAAAACACGATTTGTTTGGGAATGAACTTATAACTTTGTAAAACCAATGTAGTAACAAAAAAAAAACATACACAAGTATGCTATACGAGTAGCATATCGAAAAGTTAGCACAATTCTCTACGTCATTAAATAAATATGGTGGGAGATTCCATTTTTTAGTCTTTTGAAAAGGTATAGACTTTTCTTTGCTTTTCTTTTTTTCCTTTACTGTTGATAATAAAAAGAGATTTATTATGGTAAAATTGTAAAAAGGTAGATTTTAACATTGTGAAAGATTGAATGTATGAAGATTATAACTACCTTTGTTGAATATTGTCTTTGCTAAAGTAAACTATACAATAATGAGACAATTGAATTGGTAAACTATTGACTTTTAGTACAATAAATATATGTTTGATGTTAAAAAATAGTAACTAATGTTAAATAATTTGACCACAAGAACTAAGTTATCAAATAACTATATATATCATTAAGATCATTCGTCGCGCACATACACGCACTAATTTGATTAACTAATGATGAGTACTAACTTTAATAAGTATTAAATTATAAAATAATCAATTTTATTAAATTAATAAATTTGAAATAATTAATTACTAATTATAATTAAATAATTATATTAATACTAAAAGGTAATTAAATACTTTGATTAAATAATTATAGTAAGTTATAAATATTATTATTATAATACATAATTACTAAAAATAATAACTTATTATGTAAATTAATTAAACTATTCTTACTAAATCACAAGTCACACAACTAATTTTTAAATTAGTACTAATTACTCAATAATATAAACTAAACTAACTATTTAACTTATTAAGCAAACTAGTTAATTAACTTATATACCAACTAAACTATCTAAATAACTTAACTAACTACTCAACTTATACTAACTAAACTATTTAAATAACTTAACTAACTAAACTACATGACTAATTAAACCAACTAACTAAATTACAACTAAACTACATAACTAACTTATGTCAACTAAACTACTTAGATAACTTAACTAACTAACTAAACTACCTAACTAACTCAACCAGGTAAATTACTTAATTAACTTGGCTAACTGATTAATTAGCTAAACTTATACTAACTAAAGTGACAAAAGAATGCGACTAACTAAAATACCTAATTAACTACAATAACTAAACTACACTAACTAAAGTGATAGTAAGATGCAATACTACATTAATCATACAACGATGATACACATACTAACGGTAGGATTTTAATTGTTATGGTGGTAAGTTATCATTACTCGTGTTTACTTCAATCAAGACGAGCAATCATTACCAATCGTCTTGGCCTCTAATGGAAACCTAATGGGAAGCCTAAAATCCAATAAATAAAGTGAATGAATAGTAAATGTCAATATAATATTAAGTAATTATGTGCCATGTCCAAACTTTGAATAAAACAAGAAGTGTAATCATTAGCAATTGTTTCATCTATTAGCTAGTCTTGGCCTCTAATGGGAAGCCAAACTTTGAATAAGACCCAATAAATAAAGTGAATGAATAGGTAATGTCAATATAATGTTAAGTAGCTATGTGCCATGTACAAACTTTCTCATGGAATAGGATTAATTGAGGATAGTCATATACATTTAGTAAATTTGGTTGCACACAATATATTATTGTTGAACATTTTACTTTTTATACAACACAACTCAACATTGTAGTACCTTATACTAGTAAGTATGTTCCATTCTAGTGGTGGATAGGGGTAAATTTAGGAAAAAAAGCTTTCATTAGGGTTAAATTTGTACATCTCAGGTTGCAAAAGATGAATTTGTATGGGTGATCATATAGTTAGTGCCTATAATAAAGTTAGGAGTTAAAATTTCATAGTCATCTTCAATCAAAGGTGGGTGGTCATAGATAGGATAGATAGGAAGAAAAGAAGGCTAATGTGGAATGTATTATAAAATTTCCATTGTGTAGGTAAGTCTAGTTTAAAAGCATTGGCATTGATACAATGAAGAATTTTATATGGTCCATATAATCTAGGAGCAAGTTTCACATTAGGATTCTTTTCCACACTATATAATCTTTGTTTCTCAATGCATAACCATACATAATCACCTTCTTTAAAAGTCATGGCTTAATGTGTCTTATTAGCTTGCTTGACATAAGATTGATGGGCCTTAGTAATCAATTGCTTAACCTAGTAAGAAATAGTGGAATGATTATGTATTTAATCATTAGCTATCTACGTGAAGTGAAAAGTTGGTGTTGGTATTTTTTTCGACCACAAATAATTTCAAAAGGTGCCTTCTGTTTGGTAGAATGAGGTTTATTATTATAAATTTTTTTAGTAAATGTAAATGTTGATCCCATATGCTTAGGGAAGAGATAGTAAATGCATGAATTAAATGAAGAATGGTACTATTGGTAGATTCAATTTCTCTATTAGTTTCAAGATGGAAGGTTGAACTTAAATTGATTTTAGTAACAAGATTATAAAACAAAGTCACCCAAAAGTGATTACAAAAATGGGGATCACGATAAGAGACAATGACTTTACGAAGACCATGGTGCACAAATATGTGTTTAAGAAAAAGATTGGCAGCTTGTGAAGTAGTGAGAGTTTTCTTGAATGCAATAGAATATGCTTGTTTACTAAAATGATCAATGATAGTCCAAAGCCTATTATTTTGAGATTAAAGGGTTAGTAAACTAGTTATAAAATCCATGGAAATTTGCTCCTAGGAATAGTTAGGGATAGGTAAAGGCATAAAGAGTCCATATTGTTTACCATGATGTCTTTTAATTTGTTGGTAGATAAGACACTCAGAGACAAAAGAAGAAACATCATGATTCATACATGGGCAATAAAAGACTTGTTAAAGAAGAGTAGAAATTATACAATGGTGACCCATGTAAGGTGGATTATGGATTTCTTGAAGGATAAAATTGTGAAAAGGTTGAGTAAAACATAAATGTTTTTCATAGAAAAGAAATTCATCAAAGAGAGAAAAATTATTGAAAGGAATCCCTTAGTTTTGTGATAAATGCATCCAAGCATCATGAAAATAAGGATAAATGTAAATAAGTATTTTTCATAGGGGCTAAAGAAGATATTGAAAGCAGAGAAATGTTATTCACAAAAGGTTTATATCTTAAAGCATCAACTACATTTTCTTTTTTAGATTGATATTGAATTAAAGGATGAAAAGATTGAATAAAAGAGGCCCATCGAGAATGTCTGTAAAAAATTTGTGGTTGTGATAGAAAATGTTTTATGTTTTGTTGACCTGTTTTGATCAAGAATTCAGAACCCATTAATTAATGTTTCCATATTTTTTATGCATGTACAACAGTCAAAAGTTCTTTATTGTAGGTATTGTACTTTTATTCAAAGGGTTTTAATTTACAAATGGAATATGCAATTGGATGATCATCTTGCATTGACACGACACCAATATGCTGGATCCACTAGCATTAGTAACAACTAAGAAAAATGGCCTATTGAAATCATGAAGTTATAAGACACGTGCATGCATTAGTGTATGTTTTAACAAAGCAAAAGAACATTGTCAACTTTCATCCCAATGAAAAACAAGTCCTTTCTTTAGCACCAAAGCTAGAGGTAAAAAAATTAATGAAAAACTACAAACAGACTTGTGGTAGAAACTTGCTAAACCTAAAAATGATCTAACTTCATGCACATTTCTTGGTTTAGGCCATGTATTGATGGCTTTAATTTTTCTTGGATCGACTTGTATATCCTTTGCATAGACAATGTATCCCAAATATTCAATCTCAGACTGGAAAATTGCACTCTTTTTCGGATTAGCATATGAATGATTTTGTTTCAGCAAATGAAAAACTAACACAACTCTTTTTCACTTTTATTGAACATAAGTATATCATTAAAGAATTCAATAATGCAATGTTGAAAATTTTAAAAGTTATGTTTATCATTCTACTAAAAGTTGCGGGGGCATTAGTAAGGTCGAAAGGCATTACTAAAAACTCATAGTGATTGAATTGGGTTTTGAAAAGCAGTTTTATAAATGTCAGCAGGGGCATTAGTAAGGCCGAAAGGCATTACTAAAAACTCATAGTGACTGAATTGGGTTTGAAAAGCAGTTTTATAAATGTCAGCTGGGGCCATGCAAACCTGGTGATAGCCATATTTAATATCAATTTTACTAAAGACAATGGCACCTTAAAGTTTGTCTAAAGATAATCTATACATAATATTGGGTATTGATTCTTGATAGTGATCTTATTTAAAGTTGATAATCAATACACATATGATAAGTTTGGTTCTTTTTCTTGACTAGGAGAATAGTGGCTCCAAAAGGAGAGCTAATAGGTCTGATTAAATTTCGGTTTAGTATTTCCTCTACTTATTTTTGAATTTCTTTTTGCTCTATTTGGTTGTGACAATAAGGAGCTTTATATGGAGGTTGACTACCAGGTACAAGATCTATTTAGTGACCCTTGGGTCGTGACGGTGGTAGTTGAAGAGACAAGTCAGAGGAAAAACAATAAGAAAATTTATGAAGAAAATTTTGTTGTTGTATAGTTAAATCAGACTTACCAGCTTTTATTTCACTGATCATCATAAGAAATGCTTTTGACTGCTTATAGAGAGTACATTTAACTTGTGTATGACTAATTAATGGAAATAATTTAGTTTCAATCAATCCTTCTAGAAAAGAGATTGACCCCCATATTGGATATGCATAGAGTGAGTATTATAGTCTATATCAGGATTAATTTGATGCCTCCATGGTATGCCTAAGATCACATTTTCAGATTGTAAAGGTGCAATAAAAAATTTACGCTTTTCATGATATGGCCCAATGTTAATTTTAAGTCCATGCACTTCTTTTGTTCCATTATAGTATACCCCTAAAAATGCAACTTTGATTTTATATGTAGATGGAACATTAGTGTTTAATTTCCTAACTACTTTGTCAGAAATAAAGTCATGAGTGCTACCATCGTTGTGTAAAACAATCATTTTATAAATATTACATTCCATTTTTAAAAAAACATGAATGGAAATTTTTCCAAAAATATCATATACTTGGATTTTTGCTTATGAGTGTTGCTTCATCAAAGTTGAGTATAGCTTTCCATGTCATCAATGGTGTCATTTGTTCCAAGATAGCTGAGATGGGCTCTACATTTCCTCCACTCTTGAGTATTGCCCATAGGACGACTTGTGAAATGGCCAGGATGATTGCATTTATAATATATTACATTTTTAGAATTTGTGTTGGATATAACCAAATTGGAATTTTTGACTTTAGAAGGTTTTGGAGGATTGTAAAGCTTGGGATTTAAATTTGAAATAGAGTGGTTGAAATTATTGTTAAAATTCTTCATCCAGGGTTGGCGATTGTTGCGATTCTTGCCAATTTGAAAATTGAAAGTATGATTGGGATTGAAAGAATTGAAATGGAAATTATTGTTACCCATCGAAGCTTGAAGTTAATATTGATCCTTGTTTTGCTTCTTCTCGGCATCATGTGCCAAAGAAATTGTTTCGTCCAAAGTGTTGGGCTTAAACATATTCACTTCATCTTGAAAAAATGGAAGGAGACCAGACATATACTTCCGTTTAAAGGTTGAGTTAGGTATGGGTTCCACCATTTGTGGTTGAAGTAGAGTACTCCAAAATCTTTTAGTGTATTGTGGAATAGTTTCTCACTCACACTACATGAATACATCCCATTGTTGTTGAATACGAAGTTCAAATTGAGTAGGCAAAAATTTGTTAAGGACCTTCCAGAATGCTTTCCACAAAAGACGGTGGTCGGCACTTGGGATTAGCATCCCACCAAAGTGAAGCTTTGTCGATGAGATAATGAGAAGCACAATTAATTTTATCACTTTTGGAATAATTTTCACTATCAAAATAAGATTCAAATTGAGTGAATAATACCACCGTAAGTACTAAATTTGAAAGTATGCTTACTCATCTTTGCTTCCTTTGAGAGAGATTGGGCCTTAAGTGTGGCGTTGATGGTTTGAATCATGGAATTGTTATCGGTAAAAGAAATTTGTAAGGTAGGATGCTTGAGGGATAAGATTTTTTGCTCAAGATGTGCTTGGTGTCGAAGATCCATGCGTTGCTCTGTAGTCGGCTCGGGAAGCGATGAAGTTGAGTCAAAATTTGTTTTGGCCGATGGTCCCTCTTGAGTCATCTTGGTTGCCCATGGCTAGTTTGATAAAACCCGATCAAGACAAACTTATTGACGTTGAGCGGAAGAATGAAGAGTCACCTTGCCTATGGATACAAAATTTTGGTGTTTAAGCACCGATCAAGTAGCTTCGTGGAAAAATATGGATGCATAATGTTAAAAATTACAAGACTTTTTGATGGGGTGGCGACGGAATTTTGAAGTCCTATATACAGCAAGTCAATAGGAACAATGACTTGTGTAGACCAAGGAAATGTGTGTGGAGGGTTTAGCTTGAGAAGTAAGAGAGTAATTAGCTAAGGCTAAGAGCCTCTTAGAGAGAAAAAAATTGATGTTTTGGATAAAGGAGTATGTTGTGTCCTTGAAATTGATGGAAAGCTTAAGCCTAAATAGGTAAGCTTAACTAAGCTCTCTTTCGGCTTGGAAGCTCTAGGATGAAGGTGCCATGAAGTAGGAAGGGGAGATTCCAACTTGAGATGCCATGTAGAGCCCGATTGCTCTCTAGAGAGCTCAAGCGCATTCGTATAAGAGGGTAGGTGTGATGGGAAGCCCTAGAGGTAAGCTAGCTCTGATACCAATTTTGTGCAGATCGGATGCGAGATGCACACATAGCAAATGACAAAAGCTCTCCCTCACACTCTTTTGTCATAGCAAATGTACAAGCCAAAATTAGATTAAAGAAGACAAAAGAAAAAGTAAATTAGAATGAAGCGACGCACTATTGGGTATGATTTTCCCCCCATACATGGAGTGGACTGCTTCTCCATGTATGTATTTGTAATATTTTTATTGAATCTTGCTTTGCCTAAAGTAGGCAATATACATTACTCTTTGGATAAAAGAGTCCGAGTTCACTAAATCAGAGGTTGCTACTAGTTGCATATCCCTTTGGTATTGAGAGCCCTCCATTATTTATAAAATATCTTCATAAATCTCAAATAAATTAGTCATATCAATAAAGAATTACAAATGATTGTGTGCATGCTATAGGCTAATCAGACAGAGTGTCTTATTAAATAAATACTAAATAAGGAATTATTCTTCGGATGAAATTGTGCATGCTATGCATATCCAATTTTCATATCTACCCTACACATTCGCTATTACAAATACAAAAAATTATTGTTAGTAAAATAAGTAACCAAATTAAAATAGCTAGCCATAAATCATCCATGATTGGATGTAATGTAGGAATTTTAAGGCTTGCTAGGGTTACCTATAAATAGGGGAGCAACCACTAAATTTAAAAAACATGCTATTTTGGAACAAGAAGTTTGGTTTGTTTCTTCCCTTGTAACCATTTCATTTCATAGTTGATAACAGTTCTAGCTATGGTTTCTTGCCAATTTCTTGTCAATTTCTTGTTAATTTCATGTTTATAGGCTAGAATTAGGCTAAATCAATTTAGGTTAAGAATCCTTCATTACATTGGTATCAGAGCCTTGCTTTGATCCAAGGCATACTTTAATTCCATCATTCTCATGATTATGACCGTGCTAGGGAGGTCATTGTCCATGTACAATTTGGCTACAACATGTACAATTTGATTACAATATGGTTTGGTTTGGTTAGAACCATGGATTTCTGTGTCTAGTTGATTGGGGGTGACTTGCACAGTAAACCATGGTTAGAATTGAAGTAACTGTTATTAATCTTGGTCAAGAAGGTGGTTCTTGGAATGATCTTGGTCAAGATGGAGGTTCTTGGCATGAAACAGTGGATAATGGCGGACTCCAGCTAACTTTGTCAGGTCGTGGTCCATTTTGAGGCCTTTTTGGAGGTCTTTTGGCAAAAAGAAGGCTACAGGCATTCGGAAAAGGGTAAAACCTTCACCACCTTTTGAACAGACATGTTCCTTTCTCTCTCTTCAAGCTTCCATTGAAGCTCTTGTGCAAGAAATCTTATTCCATCTCACTACCTTGGGTCCTCGCTTGGCTCCAATGGTTTCCATGGTACCTTGCGCTTGAATCTATAGCTTATAAGCTCTCTACGGAGCCCCATTTTAACCATGATTGATCTCGTTTTTCTTCAGCAGTAAGGCAAGCTGATTCCGTGTTGTTTGCGCCTGAAGATCCCTTCTCCCTTCTGCTAGGGTTTCTTCTCGGACAGCAGGAGCAGATCTCGGCCGTGCTCTCTGCCAAGGCTCGCCTCTTTCCCAAGGTTGCTTGTAATAGTGAAAAATGGGTGATCCTGATGATGTGCAACCTCTTGTATGTGATAATGGATCGGGTACAGTTAAGGCTGGTTTTGCGGGAGATGATGCACCTCGAGCAGTAATTTCCAAGCATTATTGGTCGGCCTCGAGATATTGGTGTAATGGTTGGGATGGGATAGAAAGATGCGTATGTTGGTGATGAGGCTTAGTCAAAGCGATAGAAGACTGTGGACAGCATATGCATTGATAAGTGCTTCAATGTCAGGGTTCTTCTTCAGTTATTGAAGTCATTTGCACTATTGGAAGGCTTTACAACATCTCTTCTTGATCTACATCAAGATTGACGACCACATTGTATCACCTACAACAAGCTCTAAGCATTGAAGACCATTGAAGCTTCATGGAGTTATGATCACTCGTGGATCTTGAAGGATCTTCAAGATTAGAGTCCAGGCCTGTCGCTGAAGGCACCAGGAGTCTGAACGACACACTTCAACTTGCGCAGTTTGGAAAACACATTCAAGATGCCATTGGTATTGATATCAAAGCACACATTGATCTGTGGGGCTGGAGGGATGTCTGACAGCTCGAATTTGTTAAGGAGATTGTTATCTCTTGTCCTGGTCCTCTCACCTTCATACACTTGAATCAAAACACCGGGCTGGTTACCAGAATAGATCATCATGCCTCTAACGGTCTCTAGTCCGAGAGATAGGGGTGTGACATTTATGGCAGGAGATCTTGAATCTTCTCATTTTCTGCACCAAAAATCCTTTACATTCATTGCTGGTACCAGACACTGTCTCATTTGGACTGACAGAAAGTTGTGCACATGCAAGCCCCAACCTCTGAGGCCTCCTTTTGGACCAGTATGCTGTGATGAAATTGGCAAATGGCATTTGTCGTAGCTTTGTCTCACTCACTGATGATTCAAAAATTAGTAGAAAAGGGGCATCAACAAGCTTTCTGGCCTACATTTGCGCATCATCGACAGGAGAGCTCTGTCTCGAACGAAGGTCCTGTGGAGAATTCCAAGAAAGTCCACCAACTCTTCACCTAGATCAGCTAATTCTTCCCATAGGCTCTTTGGCTTTCCTGAAGTTGCTACCTTCTGAAGATTGGCTTGTGGCTAGTTAGAGATGAATTAAAGGGTAAAATTGTCAATGTAAAAGGATTCTGTGACTAAGAGGACAGTTACGGGTGCAAAAAGGAAACAACAAAACGACTACACCAGTGGTACCTAAAGAGGCTCCATCCAAGCAAAATAGAGAGAAGGATTCAAGACTATTACTCTAAGAAAGGTTCCATTGCAGACCGCACAATCTCTACACAACTCTCTTGAATGAGAGCAGGTGGAAAGGTTTTACTCTGAGGAATACTACAAGCCATAGTGTGGGAGCCTTCGCTCAACTGCCAAGACCCACGGATTGCTTATTGTTTCAAGCGTTCCAAGCGAGCTCTGATGGCTACCTCTCACATAGCCGATGCGTCGTCGATCCTACGAGTGTAGCGAGCTTACCTTGATGCCGATATGAGTTGCCTTCTCTCTCGCACACTCCGGTAGCTCCACGATCCTAGATGCTAGCTCAAGCATCCTCAAGCCTTCTCCATCTCCAAGCTCCATCCACCATAGCCGTGCGCGCAAGAGAAGAGAAGAGAAGAAGAGAAGAGGAGATGGTGGAGAGCTTTACCCTCTTGATCCCTCTCTCTCACGATCCTAGATGCTAGCTCAAGCATCCTCAAGCCTCCTCCATCTCCAAGCTCCATCCACCATAGCCGCGCGCGCAAGAGAAGAGAAGAGAAGAGAAGAAGAGAAGAGGAGATGGTGGAGAGCTTTACCCTCTTGATCTCTCTCTCTCATGATCCTAGATGCTAGCTCAAGCATCATCAAGCCTTCTACATCTCCAAGCTCCATCCACCATAGCCGCATGCACAAGAGAAGAGAAGAGAAGAGAAGAAGAGAAGAGGAGATGGTGGAGAGCTTTACCCTCTTGATCCCTCTCTCTCACACACTCACTCCTTCACACTCTCACACTCCCTCTCTCAAGAGCACACACAAGCAAGAAGAGGAGAAGAAGAGAAGAAGAGAAGAGCTCTTGTTAGCTATACACCAAAGAATGAGCTTCCATTTACTTTTTGAACTTTATATATATAAACCCTAAAACCCCATGGGTGCCAATCTCTTTTTACATGACCGGCCATTGTGGCAAGGTCCCTTTTCCTAATTCCCTCTTCTTGCTTCATGCCCTAAGCCTATACTCGTCTATTCTTTTACAAGTGGCTCAGGAGGGAGCCTGACGCTCTTTTACAAGAGTTTTAAGAGTTTTTGAGGCGTCTTTCATTTAAAATTACGCTTTTGGCCCCGGCTTAGCTTTAGAGGCTGCATGTGTATCTTTGCTCATTTTTCATCTTCTTCCCGCTTTTTCATTCATTGTTCTGCCTTCTCGGCTTGGGGTTAACATTACCCCCCTCTGAGACGGGTGCCAGTTTCATGGCACACTTGTCGACTGTTGGCGTTGAAGAGGCAGTTGGTGAAGTAGTCGTGTAAGGGCAGGGCCTCGTGTAAACTCGGGTGCTTGTGGAAGCTTGGTAATAAGGTTTGTTGGAGAAGTGAAACGGATAGCAAGTGGTTGAGGGGGGCCTCCGAAGTCGATGGTTGGTCACCTTTGTGATGCTTGAAAGGAAAGTGTGCGGTGCTCTACCTAAGGGGGGGTGTCTACCTTATTATGTAGTACATTGTGCCCGTGCTGGTGGAATGGGGAGTTGGGTCTAACCACAGTCTAGCCTGGGTGATATCCCATGCGTGGGGACCCCATTCGTGTAAAGGGAGGTGCAGTGCAAGTAGCTTAGGGTGACAGGTCTAACCATCGATGAGTGTTACGTCCCTAGGTATGTCCTGCCCTTGATAGGCCCTAAGCGTGAAGTGGGGGAGCAAAAAGGGCTAGGGGGTTAGGAGCAGAGCCAGTCAACCGAAGCCACTGGGCATGCCTAACTTGAGGACCTCTAGGTGCAGTGATCGTGCTTTATGTGGTGCTAAGTGCTTTTGTAAGTGAGTTGTTTTGTCCATTCCATGCGTAATGTTCCGCTTGCTCTTCCTTGGATGCTCTTTTTTTTTTTTGGCCTAGTATGACACTAGTAGAACGACAGCCTGTACCTAATCTTCCTCGTCTGATTTAGGTGGAAAAGGAGGTCGGATGGATTTGCTAAAAAATTGATGGCTTTGCATGTATCCTTTGAGGTTCATGCGGACATGGAGGGAGATGGTGGAGAGGAAGGGATGGTTGCACCTACTGAACTGGCTGTCATTCATATCCTCTAGGAGGGCTAGATAAAAGGAAGAGAGAAGGCTGGCTCTCATCATTAAATGCGCCATGGCACAACTGTCAATGGCGTTAAGGTCAAAAAAGAGGGGAGACAGGCTACACTCTTGTGGGGTCAGGTCCTGCTTGAGTAGTAACTTAAGTAACCTAAGATAATTATAGGTAAATATAAAGGCTGGATCGCGGCATGAAGAGAAGTCCGTGAGAAAATGCGTCATGGAATCATTTAGGCTTCCCGAGTTGAAAAGGAGGGCATGTTCGAAGGAGGCGGCATTGGAGTTGAAGATGATGGAAAAATCATGATGCCCATGGAGGGTGGCAACAAAATCCACACCTACCCTACGAGGATACGCCATGAATGTGGAGTCGTTCCTTTCATAGGGCACGGTATTACAAAAAGCCATCCAGGTGAGCATGCTAATGTCGCACACTCGCCTCCTCCATAGGGGTTGCAGTTGTAGCCCTGTACAGTATGTGGTATTTCGAACACCTTGTTTTGCCAAAACTTTGCTTCTTTCCTTCCCCACAGGGTGGGGGTCCTCTCCCTTTCTTCCAACCATTTCTGTCCCAGTCGGCCGCCAGTCACGATCACCTTCTCCATCACCTTTATCGGTAGGACCCTCCGCAGACTGTTAGGCATGAGGAAGCTGATGGTGAATGGGTCTTTTTTTTCTTGCCATTCCCAAATCACCAGCTCCACGTCGAATCCAGCAGGGAGGTCATCGGGGTATGGTGGGAGGGGTGCGGACGGCTGCACGACCGGTTTGGCTCTTAATTGCTTCCCAGTTTCTTCAACTAATTTTCTCAGTCTCTCCCTTAGTGCGGCTTGTCTTTCCGCGGATGGATCAATCTGTTGCTGTTCTTGGACATGCGGCGAGGGGGGTTGTGGGATTACCTCTTCTCTGATTCTCCCCATAATGAATTCAAGGTCAGCCTCCTCCCCCTGCCGATCTTCTAGTTGCGCTCCTTTTTCAAAGCCCAGTGCATCCAATTCCTGGGGGGTTAGGCCGGCCAGCAGTAGATACTTCCGTTGCTCTTTTAGGCTCAGCCTAACCTTCGCAGGTTGGGATGGCATCTGTAGCCCTGCATGCAGGGCTCTGCGTGCGATGCTTAGTTTTTTCTGCACCACCTCCAATGACTCCTTTCCCTCTGGGCGGGTCGTGTCCAGTAGTGCATTGAAGGCTGTCTCGGAGGTGTCTGCTTTACTTTCTGCAAGGATTTTTTCTTTCTCCACCAAAGCGAGGCGCCGTGCCAGTGTCTTTACCCGTTTTTTGTTCTGCACTGCCTATTCCTCTACTCTTTTGTTCATTCCTTCCATGCTTTCCCCCTGCTTCTGTGCTAGGGTTACGAGCTTCTGCTCCTGGGCTTTGAGTTCCCTGCTCATATTCTCGTGCTCTTTTCTTCCCAAGTGTAGTTGATCGGTCATAGACTCGATCTCCTTTTGCTGCTGCTCCCTCTCCTGCTTTCTCTCCTTCTCTTTCGCATTCAATTCCTCCATCATTTGCTCGATGTTAGCGTTTTTCGCCTCCAATTCCCTATGTTGCATTAGGAGGAGTTTATATTCTCGCTGCATCTGCACCAGTTCTTGATTCTCATCCTCGAGCCGTTGCTTGTAGCTTTCTTCCATGTCCCCCTTGGCCTTTAATTTCTGCTTGAGGTCAAAGATCTGTCATTGTTGCATGGCTATTGTGCGGGTTTTTTCAAGCTAGAAAGCGGCTACTAACTCCTTTTCTTCCACCAACTCAGCCCCCACAGACATCCTCTTTTCCTCCTTCGCCCTCTCCAATTGGGAGAGCAACTCACCGACGTACTCATCGTAATTGGTTGGTAGCATCATTGTTGTGTGGATTGGGGTGGTCGAGGCTTCCTCTCTCGGAAGCTTCTGGTCCTATCTCGACTCAGCATCTGCGGCTGGTCTCTTTTGCCCTGTGGCCGTGGTCTTCGTGCTCTTTCCCTAGGCCATTTCTTTATTGATAAAATATTGCATCCAGGCCTCGAAGTTGGAGACCTCCATGCTGGTGGGGATGCTAGGGGTGAGGGTGGTTGGTTCGGTGGAGGGCACCATGAGGGTGGAGATAGGATGGAGGAGGGCCGTGCCTTTGCCTTCAAAGACAGCGGGCGGCATGACTTCTGGTACATGCATGCTAGAGCTAGGCCCTTCTTCCCTCAGCGGGCTCCAAGCTTCCGGATCATCAGCCTTGCACTGCTGCTCAATGGACCGTTGTGTGGCTTTGGCTTCCTCCTCCTCCTTCTTCCTTCTTAGTTTCTCTTCTTTCTCAGCAGCTCTTCTTTGCCTTTCTTCTTCAGCTTTCTTGTACTGTTCCTCCAGTTTCTCTTTTTCTTCCTGTTCTTTCCTTTTCCTCTTCTCGGCCTCCTGTTTTGACACCTTTTTAGCCATGTTGACTTCTTCCTTTGTTTTTTTTCTTCTTGTTTCTTTTTCTTCTCCCTCTCCTCAGCCTCCTTGAGGGATTGTCTTTTTTCCTATTCCAAATCCTCTTTCTCCTTCTTGCTGCCTTCATCCGGCTTCTTTTTCTTTTGTATTGTCTTCTTCTTGGGTTTCTTGGCCTGCTTTTTGCCTAATTGTTCTTTTTGTCCCTGCCATTCCCTATCAGTCTCGGTCCTGTTGCTGGACCTCTCTTGGTCCTGGTGAGGGGGTGACTTGTTAGGCATTTCTCCTTCATTTTCTTCTACATCTTGTCTCTCTTTCACTCCTCCTGGATGAGCGCAGTCAAAATGCTTCCATAGGCAATAAACGAGGCCTTGGATGAGGCCTTCTTTCTTCCCGTGGCCTTGGAAGCTGGGGACTCTCCTCTTGCTGGTGTGCTTCCTAAAGCCAGTGCTTTAGCCACCTGGTCAATGGTTTTGCGCACATAACCGTTCCAGTCAACTTCATGTAGGGTGTGAGCCGCTACACTCTCCAGCACCATAGGCACGCTGATTCGATGCATTAAGGCGTTGTAGCACTGGCTGGAGAAGAACGCGCGTACTAGCTTTCCTTGCAATCTGGCTTCCGCATCAGGAATGCCCTGAATGCTGATGCCGTCGTTAGTTAGAATGTCCTCCTTTTTCATTTTCAGCATGGCGTACACATCCCTCTTCTGCTTCTTCTCTATCTTTGGCTCTAGTCCCAACGCCTTCTCCACCAAGGCAGGGGTTAAGTGAACCTGTACTTGTTTGGCGTTTTCTCCCCTTCCTACCGTGACGGTGCTGCACTCATTGTTAGGGTCGTAAGACTTGAGAAACTCCACACACTTTGTGTGGTCAGGTTCTTGTGCAAATTTTTCGAGGTACTTGGTGAAGTTGCATTGTTCAATGACTCTCTTGGCCGCTTCCTCCTTGGCCACCACACCCTCTACGTTGTGAATGGTTCAGAACTTAAGCTAGTTGTAGGCGCGACTCTCAAGAGTGATGCTGTATTATGCTCTTTCCTCTTCCGTGAACGGAAGTCGGTGGGCGCGGTCTTGCTGCGACATCTTTTGTTCATGTCATAATCCCAAGTTTCCATTAGTGCTTCCACATTAACAATTCGCAAGAAAAGTCATAGTTTAAAAAGAAAGACTCTATATGTTTATTGAATGAAAGTATGAAAATCCCATCCAATGTAGAATCTTCCCTTCCGGCTTTAACTTTTTGCCCTTTATTTCAAAGTTCTCTTGACATTTTCCTACCTCGCTTGTTGTTCACGTGTTTATGCATTTTGCTTGATTGATTTTCATTGGTTTTTAATTTGATTCACCCCACTCCCCTTCCCCTCCCAGCTCGAGAAGAATCCTTCCTAGGATTGAAGGTTTTGGAGGTTGAGGACATTTTGCAATGGGCCTAGGAGTTACCGACATAGAAACCAAGTGTAGAAATCGAGGTTATACTCTAACTGACCTGTGTGGTTGAGATCAAAAGGTCGAGTGCCGACGTGTGCAATGTAAGTGAGAACATCTGTTAGAAAGTCACTCGAGGCAACGCAGCTAGCAATATGTAGCTCTTCCTCAGTCAGTAGGAGATCGAGGTAAGGGTGTCCCTTGATATGCTCTTCCACGGGGCGGTTGCGAAGAGTGGTTAACACTCTATATGAGGTTGGTACAACATAAGTGGGGTCGTACTCCATTGTTTTGATTGCGCAGCGCTGCTCAGCGTTTGTCATGACTCGACACCCTTCTACTTCCCATTGCAACCTAAGAGTGTACCAGTTCCGCAAGAATGGGGATTTAGTCTCAGCAAGTTTGGATAATTCTGCAATTTCTTGGTCGGTGATGGCAGAAGTGGTTCGCTGATCGTATGATGTGATGAGGCGCTGGTTGAGGGCTTTCTCTTCAGAGATCTCGTTGTTGAGCAATACAGTAGCAGAGTTTGCTGCCTTTGCGAAGGCAAGTTCAAACGTCTCCCAAGAACAAGGCATCGTACGAACTTCGGTTGCAAAATGCTCAGGCAACAAGCCTAAGTCCAAGTGGTCGTAGCTCAGAGCTAGCTCTCTAAAGGTGGTATCGAGCCGTCTAATGTAATCAGCCACATCATCCCCTATATCTTCGGCTAGATCTGAGGCCAGTGTCAAAAATGATTTCTGCTCACAGGAGGGTTTAAGACGTGCTGGTGGTTGGGGTTTGATAGCAGTAGAGCCTTTGTCAATGGATAGTTGTGGTTGCGGGTGTTTTTGAGGTTGCGATTGGGCTTCCTAGCTTAGGGATGGGGAAGTAGCAGCTACTTCTGATGGACTGCTACCTCCAGAGTGGATCATTGTAGTGGGATGGGCTCTAGCGGATGATGGCTTATGTGACGATGTCTGTGGTTTGGGCCGATAGGTTTGTTCGACTCTCTTGGGCATATGTGTGGACGAGCTTGTTGGATGTGGGCCTGGGGAGCACTGCGGTTTATGGTTTTGAGGTTCTATGGAGCTGGGGGTGATCAGGCTTGGGGGTAGCGTACGAGTGGTGCCCTTGGCCGTGTGAGCTTTAGGGATCCATATCCAGGCATTCCCCTCATAGTAGCCTTGCAAGTGCAAGAGGGCTTTAGGGACCCACCTTTGCTTGATTATGCGCCGATTTCTGTAACTGCACCTTGGTGTTCTAGGTTTAGAGCTTCGGGTCTTATGAGGTTGTGTGCGACGACTTCTAGGAGGCAGTTGCGGCTGTTTAGGCCTCCATTGAAAACTAGGCTGTGGAGCCTTAGCTTTTGCTACCACGAGCAGCGGTTCTTGAGAGGTGATGGGTGGTGGTCGAGCACTACCCTTCTCCTTAGATTTGACTGCTAATAGTTCTACCGGTGGCCGTGCGGACTGTTCTATCGCCTAGCCCTTGCTAAAAGCTGTATCAATGCGGATGTTGCCTATGGTGAGGTGAATGCGTTGCAACTCATAATCAACGTTGCAACGAGTTTGCCTCTTGAAGGGTTGCCCTAGCAGCGTCTCCGTGCTTGCGTCCTTGGCGTGTGGCAGCACGTGGAAGATTATTGGCACAGTCTCAGACTCGATATAAATGGCGGCCCTACACTTGCCGAGAAGTGTGTATAAGCGGTCCCCATATGGCTTAATTTGATGCTAGTGGGTTATAGTGGTGGTTTGCCAAGTTGGGTCCAATGCTCGTGAGTCAAGACGTTGAAGTCCGTTCCCTCGTCAATGAAGGCATTGAAGATGCATGTTTGCTTGGCAGCGACTGTGATGTGCAGGTATGCAGGCTCCACGGTTTCCTCATCCTCGTCATCGATTTCGGTGATGATGGCTACTCGTACCTTGACAGGCAGTTCCAACATTGGTGGCTCATGCAAAGGATGCGTGGGAGGATAGTATTTCTTGACACGACTACAATTGAAGAAGCCTATTCCCTCACCGTCTAGAGTCTTGAGCTCGAGTTGCCCATTTGGCTGATTGCGTAGACTTTGAAAGGTCCAAGACCCCTAAACTTCATTTTTTGCTTATGTCCCTTAAATGAGTATAGGAGCACTAAGTCGCCTTGTTCGAAGTCGTGTTGCTTGACATGCTTGTCAAACTAGCTCTTGCGTCGTGCCTTCTCACATATGAGTGCATGAGTGGCTAGAAGGCGAGTCTCTAAGAGACGTTCGAGCTCAACCGGGCGTTGTGTCCATGCCTCCTTTCCTTCCCATCGCTCCTGAAGTGCAATTCGCAGGCTAGGCACAAAGAGTTCTACGGGGAGAATTGCTTCGGTTCCGTAGGTCAATCTAAAGGGGGTCTGTCCGACAGCCGTTTTATAAGCTGTGCGATAAGCCCACAAGGTTACCATCAGCTTGTTATCCCAGTCTCTGCGTGAGGTAGAGACTACCTTGGTTAGGATGTTGACAAGAATCTTATTTGTGGATTCTGCCTAGTTGTTTGCTTGAGGGTAGTATGGAGAGGATTTCCGATGAATAATTAGGAAGGTGGATAGGAGATGTGCTATCACTTCATTGATGAAGTGTGTCCCCTGGTCATTCACTAGTTCGATGGGGCATCCGAATCGTGAGATCACCTACTCCCACAAGAACTTGGCAGTTGTTTGAGCATCGTTCTTTCGTGTTACTCTCGCCTCTGCCCACTTCGTTAGGTAGTTTGTGGCCACAATGATGTATTTGGCCTGCAAATACTGTGCAGCGGGGCTGATGGGTCCTATGAAGTCAATTCTCCATTTTTCGAAGGGTTGTCGTGCAATGATTGGAGTCAACTCCATTTAATCCTTGCAAATCGGGACTTTCGTTCGTTGACACTCGTCACAATGCTTAACAAATCGCGCGGCATCACGAAACAACGTTTGCCACCATAGTTGAGACTGCAACACCTTGCAAGCCGTCGTGTCTCCGCCAAAGTGTCCACCAACAATTCCACTGTGTACTTCTGAGAGTCCATCGTGCATCTCACGCTCACACACACATCTACGCAGCAATCCATCTTGCCTAAGTGATATAGCTGACCTGCTATCAACTGGTAGGGTTGGATTTTGAGAATAAGTCACCTCAGCCTTGCCTTCTCTATCGATCATTCAAGAAGTCCGTGCTCAAGCACTTGGACTATGTCATCTACCCAATACGGCGTTAGATCGGCCTTGGATAAATCTCTATTGCTGGAGAGGTTAAAGAGGTGGGTGTCTCTGGCAATTCATCGGTAATGCCTTCTCGAGCGGCTTCTCTGTGGAGATGCGTAACATATGATCATCCATGTAGTGCTGTTTTCCCTTCTGTACAACCGCGGAGAAGTCAAACTCCAAAAGCAGAAGGGGCCACCAAGCTATGCGTCCTGTAGCACAAAGTTTATTCACTAGGTATAGCAAGGCTTGATGGTCCACAAAGAAGGTAAAGGGTATAGCCAATAGATAATGCTGGAACTTCTTTACAGCAAATACCATGGCCAAGCCCTCTCTTTCTATCATCGAGTAATTCATTTTCATCTCAAGGAGTCATCTGCTAGCAAATCTCACTAGATAGTCCAGGTTGTGCTCACCAGGTTGGCACAACACTGCCCCCACAGCAAATTTAGAAGCATCGATATGCACGTGGAAGGTTATGGTCCAATCTGGGGCTCGTAGAATTGTTGCTGTGGTTAGAGTCTTCTTCAACTCTTCATATGCTCGTTGGCATGCTTCAGTCCATTCAAAGACAATTAGCAGCTTGTATAAAGGTCTGGCTATCAATGCGTAATTCAGCACAAACCGCCGATAGTATCTCGTATGGCCTAAGAAGCATTGAACTCCCTTGTAGTTGGTTGGGGGTGGAAGGTCGACAATAACCCTGACTTTCGAGAAGTCAGTGGCAATGCTGTTCTTCAACACCACGTTGATAGGAAATGTGCATTACTATACAAGTGGGTATACAAGTTGAAAAGTATCCTTAGCCATCCTAAACCAACATATAAGGCTAGATTAAGAACTTAGCATGGAACTTAGTTTTTTTGCTTGATAGGAAATGTGAATTACTATACAAGTGGGTATACAAGTTGAAAAGTATCCCTAGCCATCCTAAGCCAACATATAAGGCTAGATTAGTTGCAAAGGTGTTGACTTCAATGAAGTCTCTTTTCTCATGTAATCAAGATAACTATCCCACACTCGGTCTTGGCTTTTATTGATCAGTTGGATTTAGATCTTTATTTGATGGATGTTAAAATAGATTTCTTATATGGAGACTCGCATGATGAGATTTATATGCAGTAGCCCAAAGGACTTTGCAAAAAAAGATAGAGAATCCCTAGTGTGTAAATTCAAAAAGAGCTTTTATGGGCTTAAGTAAGTACCCAGGGAGTGGTACCATAAGTTTAATGCTTTTATGCATTTGCAGGGGTATTCTCATAGTGAGATGGATCCATGTTTATGGACTTAAGAAAGTACCTAGGGAGTGGTACCATAAGTTTGATGCTTTTATACACTTGCAAGGGTATTCTTGTAGTGAGATGGATCCATGTTTATACACAAAAAAGTCCATTCATGGTAGCCTTATTATCTTGGTTCTTTATATTGATTATATGCTTATAGTTGGGAGTGCTTGTTTTGAGCTGGATGCTTTAAAGACTCATCTCAATAAGAGCTTTAAGATGAAGGAGATAGATTAGTCCTTACACATAGTTGATACATTTATCATGCAATCACTGGAAGGAACTTTTTATTTGTGTAGAATACATCTACATAGTACTTGAATGATTTCATACGTAGGATGGCAAGCTTATTAGCTATCCTTTACCTTCTCATGTGAAGGTTAGTTAAAACAATTGTCTATAGCATCCATAGTGGGTAGCTTGATGTATGCCATGATAGCCACTCGTCCTAACATAGTATTTCCAATGGGACTTATGGCATGTTATATGGCTATACTTGGTAGGTAACATTGGGATGTCTTGAAGCATATCATGAGGTATGTAAAAAGTATATTAGGTAGGTGCATTTGTTATGGCAGCCAAGATACAAGAGTCATAGGTTACAATGACTCATGTTATGCATGATATGCAAACAATAGGAAGTTCACCTCTGGATATGTCTTTACCTATGCTAGAGGTGCTATCTCTTTGATATCCAAGGTGTAGAAATACATGGCCTTCTCTACTAAGACTGAGTACATTGTAGTCATGGAGGCTTGCAAAGAGGCCCTACAGTTAGTCTGTCTAGTTACAAATCTTTATATGACTATGTTTCCTATATTACTCACAAATTTGATGTGAGTTTCATTCACTTGCATGGAATTCGGTCTTCCATGTGAAGAAAAAGCACGTTGAGGTGCACTATCACTTCATTAAGGAGGTGGTAGAGGACAAGTCCATTGATTTTGTCAAGATTCCTACGGATAAGAATCATATAGCTATGCTCACTAAAAGTCTCCCAATGGAATGATATGCCTTCCTTAGGAGGTTGATAGGTATAGGATAAGATGACATATTTCCTTATTCTTTTGTACTTTATGTACATGTTTTTTTTCTTTTTATTGTACTCCTCACTAAGACACATTCACTTTTAAGTAGGAGACTATTGGGGTTCAAGGCCACTTGTGCCTAGCCATCTATATTTATTTTATATAGATTTACTTTCCTATACATTGTATTTGGCAAGTACCATCACTTTCACTTTATTCTTTATTCTTTTAGTAACAAATAGAATAAGGGAATGTAGGTTACACATTGTGATTGTTGGGATTCCTACACACTAGTCTTTCTTCTTGTTACTTGAACCTCCATAGCTCTTATACTCTTCTTGCTTCCGCACTTGTTTCCACCTTCTGCTCATCTTTCAAATAAGAGAGAAAAGACTAGAAGAGAAGAGAGAAACACAATAGAGAATGAGAAGAAAGCCATGAAAGCTATAGACAAGGAGGTGAAAGATGAAAAAAGACTTGTTTATATTGAATGGTGAAGATAAAGTCTATGTATATATTTTATGCCAATGTGGTAGACATGTTTACGTGTTTTAAAAAAATATTAACTTTATCCTTACCCAAAGATTTTTACTCTAAAAAACAAAAGAAGGGTCTCCAGTAGTCGAGATGTTAGAGTACTACTCTATTTTTTAGCATTACAAGAAACTAAAAACCCTATAAAATCCTAAAGAAACAGATTGGATTGGGAGTCAAGGACCAATCATGTCATATGCATATATATTTGGGAGAAAAAAGGTAAAATATTGGCCATGAAAACTTCATAAATGGACTCATATAGACACTAGACAACATGATGTCTACTATAGACACTAATGTAGTAAAGTTGTAATAACTTTCAATGGATTGATCCAAATTGAGTACTCCCATATGTTTTTAAAAAAACCTTATTTTATGTGATTTTAGCTTGTATAATTTTATCTATGAGGGGATTTTGCAATAGAACAAGAACCAAATTTGACTATTCTTGAGTTAAAATAGCATCTCTTAGGCAAGAAAATTATTGCAAAATACTTGCTAGTCTCCAATAAGCTTGTTTAAGGTAAAATCCTCCATTTAATCAAATATTTCAAGATTGATTAAGGTCTAAGCTTCTTTTTACACTGTTCTATTATTCCCTTAAAAACATATTGAATCATTTCCTCTTTATCCATAGGTAGTAGCTCTTCTAAGTAATCCACTTAAGATTTGATAAAGGGTTTGAGCTAACTCACCTGAAGAATATTATAAAGCTTTGTGGAAGAAGGGACTTGCAAGCAATAAGCCAAATCACCCATATTCTTAAGGATCTTGTATGGCCCATAGTACTTGTGTGTGGGATTATTGCTAGAGATATATTTAAGAGTGGCAAACCTTGACTTAGGTACCTTTAGAAGTATGAAGTCTCTTTCTTGATATTCTAGGGATCTCCTCTCATCAACATAAAGCTTCATTTGATCTTGTACCTTCTTCGCATTCACTTTGAAATGCCATGGTAGGGGTTGCATAAGCTCCAAATCTTCCTTTCCTTCAGGGTTTTTTTCATTAAACACGATTGTTAGAAGGGTTACTTTATATTCATTCAAAGCCTTAAAGGGAGAAAATCCTATACTTGCATGTGTGGTATTAATATAAGTAAACTCAAACCAAATGAAGGTATTAATCCCATACATGTTGCATATTATAACAATAATGTCATAGGTATGTCTCAAGCCACTTATTAACACACTCCATTTTGCCAGTGATTTGGGGATAATATGCTATAGATGGAGCTAAATTTGTCCCCAAAAGAGCTAAAAACCACTTGCCAAAAATTTCTCATAAACTTGGTATATTGATCATGGACTATGACTTGAGGTAGCATGTGCAACTTAAATACATGTTCCATAAATTGGCTTGCTACTTGAGATTTTATAAATTAAGTCTTTTTGGGAATAAAATGAGCTACTTTAGTGAGTCTATCCACCACCACGTGAACTCTATTCTAGAGCCCTTCTTTGTTGTAGGTAAGCCGATGATGAAATTTTTGTAATATGTATCTATTTGCCCTTAGGAATGGGCAATGGTGGCTATAACAAACCATTGATATTTAGAGTACTATCCTTGCTTGGCTAGCATAGGATAACTTGAGATAAAATATTTGACATCCTTTCATAGGCCCTTCTAATGAAAAATCTTGGAGATTTTATAATATGTTTTGAATAAATCAAAATGACTAACTGTTGGCAAAGAATCATTATCTTCTTCATTATTTTTTGCTTGAAGTAAGAGCTATAAGAGAAGACAATCTTGCCATGATACCATATGTGCCCATTCTTGAGATAAAATTGGGAGTTCTTGTCTATTAACTTATGCTACAATTTATAAAGCACGTGGATGAATTCTTTGCCCAAAAGTTAAGCCTCTTAAAGCTCCTCAATCCAATCACTATGAGGCTCAATTATTGAAGAGACCTTGCATGCTCACATCATTGATCGTGAATCAACCGCCACATTGTCCTTGCCCCTAGTATGAGTGATGCCAAAATCAATATTTTGAAGTCCAACTATCCACCTTTGTTTCTTAAGAGTTAAAAGTGGATTGTGAAAGAAAGTTCTTGAGGACCATATGATAACTCTTCATGAAATGACATGCCATAAAGATAGTGATTCCACTCATTCTCTTGGAGTAGGACATCACCTATATGTCACTCACTAGCATCACACTAGATAGTGAACTCCTTCAAAACATTGAGGCAAACCAAAATAGTGGCTGAAATAAGTAGTTTTTTTAGTTGTTTTAAGTTTTGATTAGCTATTGCATCCCAAAAGAACACTTCTTATGTAGCCTATTGATTAAGGGTACTAAAATTGTCATATAGTACTTTATGAATCTTTGATAGAATGATGAAAGTCCATAAACCATCAAGAGAAGTTGTGTTGATCAGTGTTGGCCATTCATTCTTTGGCATGAATGATGAAAGTCCATAAAACCATCAAGAGAAGTTGTGTTGATCAATGTTTGCATGAATGTATAGTTTCTTTCCTTGGAAAACAATTTGTGCTCCCTCAATATGCCAAGCACCCTCTTTATATCTAATAAATGCTCCTTCAATGACACGACTATTAATGAGGATGTTTTTGGAAGAATTAAAGCACAAACTTGAAAGTAAATGGTGAATATTTTGTTTATTAAGCTTTGAAAGGTGAATATTGGCTTATCCAAATGGCATGATAAGAAAATGATAAAGGCCCCAATAAGTCCTAATGCTACCTTTACTTCATCACCCTCTCTCATCCTAATTTGATGGTAGTCTGCTATCTTAGTAAAGTGCTTTGCCCCCTTTAATTAATCTCAAAATTCATTAGTTATAGGAACGGGGCACCTTTTTTTAATAGCGATCTTGTTGATATCCATAATCAATGCACATTCTAAAGGTGTTGTCTTTCTTCTTGACCAAAACATCAACAAGATGTATGGCAAAGAAATTGGATCAATAGACCCAATTTCTAGCAAATCCTTGATTTTCTTGGCCACATCTTCCCTTTCACATTTAGAGAGCCTATAGGGTGGGCTTTGAGTCGGGTTCCAAGTCAATGGGATCACCAACTAATCTCTTATGTGGGAGGGCTAAAGGCATACAAAAATAGTATACAAAAATCTTTCCACATTCAAAGAAACCTATAGTTTTCATTGTCACTACTACAGACTCCTCATATTTTCCATTAGCTCAAGTTTCATATTCAGCCTTTGATAGTAGTATAAAATCTTTGTAGGGTGACAAACCCACAACCATCAAAACCCTTCCCTTCCTTTTCTTACAATTGAAAAACGTTACACATCAGATATACACCATCTACAACTCAAAACCACAATAGTTCTCCTACAAATTCCACTCATAGAAAGCAATACATTAGAACTCTACAATGACTAGTTTTTTGGAAGCAATAGAAAAGGAAAAGGGATGAAATTAGTCCCTCTTGATCACATACAAGAACTATAGTAGCAAACCCAAATTTGAGGCTTCATTTCCATAGAAACTACCATTGCCAACAAAAGCTTTTAGCCCATATACCTTTGCTTCTCTCCAAGTTCTAATATCTCAAAAAAGACCCTTGACCTCTTGATCCTCTCTTTGTCTCTCCTCCTCTCTTACCTACACATAAAAACCTTCAACCGCTCGAAATCTCTTTTCTTTCTAAGCTATGATATCTTCCATGTTTTTCCTCTTTTCTCTTCTTTACTATCCCCATTAACTCACTCTCTCAAGTGGCAAGCATGTTGTTGACCACTTAAATTTCCTCTCGTAGACACAAATCCCACCACATACGTGCACTTAAAAGCTAAGTAAACCATGTGGCAAGCATACAAGCTATCATGTTTTTAAACTCCATCCACTAATATGACTTCTACTATGGACCAACATTGAAAAGTCAAACAAATAACTTTTACTTTTCTTATCCAATTAGTCCACACTCAATGATATGCTTGAGATCAAGCATCTTTACATAACAACGCCAGCAAAAGATGCTTTTGTGGAGCTTGGCACCATTACTTATGGACTCTACATATATGGTCAAGTTCAAGAGCTGATTAATATACTCTCTAACCACCAAGAAATTCTTTTGCTCCAATTGGTACCATCTCCTTGCTCACTACTCTTTCTCTATGGATGATACAAAAACTTGGGCCACTTTTACTTTAAAATCATCTCAACCATAATCAATTTCCCTTTCGACTTATCACTATGAAGTATGGGCAAAACCTTTTAGATGGAGGGTGGTCAAGTGAATATTTCGGTCATTTGATCTCGAGTATATGTTAAAGTAAGATTTTGATTTAGCCATCCACTCCTCTAAATCATATGGTGACAATGAATGTTGACTATATTAGGTAAGGATTATAATATTTTGGAGCTCTCTTTTGTTGAATCCTTGCTATCTTCATTTTGTTGATCTATAAAGCTTCCATATTATTGGAAAAGCTCCTTATGAACAATGGCTAGAATCTTCTCTTAGTTGGTTGCCTCTTTATCCTTTGTGAGTTAGTACCATGTATACTCCAAGTTGGCTCTTCATTCCACTATGATGGCTCACCTACTTTAAGTATTAGGGCTTTCTTACCTACCAGTATTCCTTGCTGAGAATTTATCCTTAGAAGTTGAAATGGTTGCCTTAAATTATTGGTAGCTTGGGCCTTCTCTGTATTTTCTCTATCAACCATTTGAAGAGTAGCAAGTTGAGAAATTTAAGCAATGATTTTGCCTATGGCATCTCCAAGTTGATTATTAAATGAGACCATACCTGGTGTGTCTCATGATTACTAAAATGAGATTAGCCTAGAGTACATCAAAATAACAAGAAATTCAAGAAACAACAACTAAATCAAATGGCCATACCCATGCCATAGATGAAAATGCATTAAATCTACAGCATAATGAAGCCATAGCTAGATGATATCAAAGGTACAATGAGAATTATGGATGAGAGATTAGTGTAAGAAATTCACATTTTACTATGGTGGGCATTAAGTATTCACCCTTGATGTTGGTGAGAAAGGCAAGAACCCTCAAGCTCCTAGAAATGGAGAAGTTTATAAATGTGCTAAAAGATATTTATAATGGCACACTCTTACCTTCTATACTCTAGTCCCAATTCAACTAATTTTCCCTATGTTAGAGGGTACCAAAATTATTTTATTACAATCCATCCCTACCCAAAGGTTTTGTCCTAAAAACTTAAAGACAAAGAAGGTAAACAAATTGTAGAAATTAATAGAGAAGGCCCAATGTTGGAGTAGCCTTGGTAAAGTCTCATCAAGATCAATAAGTGAATTTCTAAAAATTTGTCTTAAATAGGGTAGTTGTAGAAAATAGCCCATAACTTTGGATAGACATATCAAATAGGTGCATATGAGGTATAGAAATGTACAGTAGTAGGTATCCATTCATGCCTCCAAAATTGAATTTTGACATCAATAGACCAATTATTTTGAATACAAAAATTTTATACAACAAGTTGTTGATTGTATAGTGAGCTAGTATCTTCGTGGAGAAGCCATGGAAATTGTTTCAAATATGAAGTATGTTTCTGAGAAGATTCTTTCATAGGCAATTCCTTTCATTTAATAAGAATAAGATATTCCATGATAATACAGTTCCTTAGAAACTTCTTTTGCTTGCCAACAATCCTCTCAGGTTCATAGATAATTAACCCATTCTCATCAAGGGGAGGTATGGAGCCCCAAGAAAAACACCAAGAAAACGGGAAAACTATTACAATAAAATCTATATTGTCATACCAATAACCATGTTTTTTAAACTTTAATTAACTACAAGAATAAAGGGAAGACTAAAAACCACAAATCTTCATGCAATATCATATAACAAATCTCTCACGGATTTATCACGACAAATCTTTAAAATATTCTTCATAGAAACTATCCAAGAACTAAAAGAACACAAAGAATTAGCTTTAAATAGAATTCCTAATATAGTATTTATACTTCATCATTTTCAGAGTCTTTATAGTCTTTCTCTCAATCTCTTTCATAGTCTCGCTAATAGATACATTGTTTTTCATAGAAAATTGGCTATCTCTCATACACTATCTCCCTTTGCATATGCTCTCTCTCAATAATACATTGGAATAATAAAAAATAACATTCAATAATTCTCTCTTGGTTGTGAATACCCCTCCCAAGAGATATATTTAATGTGAATGATCACTAGAGATAGTACAGTGATATTTGAAATCTCACTACTATCAGTATCACTTCAATCTTCACTTTAAGTCTCAAGACATCAACTACTTCTTCGAGCTTTAAATAGCTTTCATTCATCTCTTCCCAAGATTGTAAAGCATTCCCAAGCTAAAAATTTATCCAATAGAACACTCATAGAAGCAAATAAAACAAAATAAAAGATTCATAGAAGGTCAATAGAGGGCATGAAAACCATGTAGCTCAAACCAAAACCAATTTGACACATAAAAAACCATCCAACACAGTCGTAATCATTCCTCAAACCACTCTCATCTACAATCATAACCTCTCAATTAGAAAGAAAACAAATCAAAATAAAAGCAAAATAGACACATCACAAAACCAATAATCACATCATATCTCAATTAGAAACCATCATGAGATTCTCAATTATAATCAAAGCATACCAAAACACTTCTAATACTTCCAAAATTAATCGTTTAACCCTTAGAATTAACCATTTAGCTTTAAAAAATAACAAAATCATCTTAAAAAACAATTCAATTCAATCCTATACTTAATCAAGGAGCGTCCTCGATGCAACCTTGAAAAAAGAGAATAAAATATCTAAAATAACCATATTTAATCATCAACTCTAGCTTGAAAAAATCCACAACCCAAACATGTCTTTTACAAATAAACTTGGATCTAAGAATATATATGAAAGGAAAATCATAACCACTATAAATCATTCCTTGAATAATTGAACTAATAAACTCAAACAATTAAAGGATATAAGAGTTTGCTCTATATCTTAGAAAATATTCTTCCAAAAGATCTTTAACTTCAACTACCATCCACCTTTGATAATCTTCAGCTTCAACTTCATCTCCATATGACAAGGATAAATCACACATACACACCGCACACAGATACAACAGAACACAAAATTCATATTTACACTACAATGATGTAGTCTAAATAGCACATTATTCCAAAAAATGGAGAGCACAAAGAATGAGATTTTTCATTAAAAGAAAAATACAATAAAAAACTATTCCGTTGCTATGTAGGATAAATATATTTCTTCTTAAACTTCCTAGTAATCTTAAGATGTTCCAAGGCTTTGCTCTCATCTGCAAAGCATATAGGCACATTTTGAAGAAATTAAAGACAACACATCCTTTCCAATAAGATATTGAATCTAGTAGAAAAAGCATATGTAAAATAATACAACATATCCATCTGAGCCACTATAACATCCTCATTAGGATTAATCTATAAATTGGGTATTATCTTTTGAGTATTTAGATTGGATTATTGATGCATAAAGGCAAGATATCAACAAAAATGAGTTGCAAGATGTACAAAGATATCCTCAAATTGAGCATGCACTCAAGCAAATTGAAGATAGGAATTTGAACATGCTAAAGGACTCTTCCAAGACCCAAGAAAGAGGCCAATTAAATATAGATCCTATAAAAAAATCATGTAACATCCACCACCATCAATGGAGGATATTACTATCATATCCAAGAGTATCCATTATAGATTGTGGAGGAAGATCTATATATTCAATAGGTGGGGGTACTAAAGTAATAGGAGAATATTACAAAGGCGGGTAAGATAAATCATAAAAAGATGATAATTGAAGGGATAATGAGGATGGAAAATATAATAAAAATACTTGAAGAGACTCTGTGAAAAGATAGAGGAAATATGTGAAACAATAGAAAGAGGTTCAAAATGGATAGGAGAAAATGTAGGATTAGTAATGAATGGACAACTAGAAAAAACAAGAATTTGAGGGGAGGCTATAGGAGTGAAAGATAAGATAAGAATGGTATTTAGATTAGAATTGATAATGAAAATATACAAACGTAGAAGATAGGAAATGAGGGAATAGAAAAGGAGATCATTGGGATTATAAGGATATATAGAACAATGAAAGTTGAAAGTTTGGAAGGAACTCATCTATGAATAAGAGATTATCCACAATATGTGTTAATACTTGAGAGCGTAAAGGTTAGATATTATATTTATGAAAAATATTCCAACGACAGTGTAGATCCATGACACCATTCTCCAAAGGAGGATGCCAAGTATCTCCTCTGCACTAAGATGTCTATTGATGATAATTTCTCAAGCCATCTCCCGATTTCCAAAGTTAACTCAATTGAATGTACATACATGATAGCCTATAAGATCACATCACATTCATGTTCTCCTCATCAAGGATTTACAAATCTCCTTTAAGATACGCGAAAGAAAGTAACTGTGCCTCATGAGAAATCAGCTCATCCACAAATTTATCAAATATAGATTTTAATAAGTCTCTAAAGTGCAAATTTTTCCACCCATCCACTCGAGATTCTAAATCCACACTACTCAGGGAAATATATAAAGCCAAGCACTATTGATTATACTTAATCTAGAAGTGGAGGTGACGCCAATTCAATACAATGAATAGAATCTTCTCAAACACAATTCATGTCTTGCTAGAGGCATTCTACCTTAGCAGAAAAACCATAATATAACTTAGCCTTTCGCTATAACTAGTCAAGCTCCTCTTTAGAGGACATCATAGAAGATACCACATGAGAAATAGAAAGGATAGCTACTTTACAATGAAGTTCTTGAATAAGCTTCTTCTGTGACTTTACAGTTTCCTAAGAGTGTTGTAACTAACCCTCACATATACCAAGCTTATTAGCTAATTCTACCATCTCCTCGAGATCATATTTTTCTCTTTAATTACTGACACATTCTCCTCCTCTAAAGTAGTGATCTTGGTTTCCAGCTCTTTAATGGTGACTTTCTTTGTATCCATTAAAGTTGTAGCTGTAGTCATATGCTTATGGATATCATTCAAAATAGCTTTCTCAGAGAGGCTGGATTTCCAAAGCTTTGCTAAATTGACTAGTCAAGGAGTCCACCTTGTCTTCTAGAAAGGTGTAAACACCTGCATATATAGATTGAAGATAGAAAGTGATTGACGTAGATTGGACACTAGAAACCAACCATGAAAGCATGGGTCTAGATAACATTGTCTGTAAGGAGGAAGGGATTTGAGAATCTAATTGTCCTTCCCTTTGGGCTACAAATAGATTTGAATAGGATAGGAATAAGGGAAGAGAACTACTAGAAACATTTCCCAATTAAATTTGACACCTTCAAGTATCTTAACAAATGTAGCAAATAATTCTTTGGATAAGCACGTGGACACAAGCTTGCCTTGGGCCCTTGACACTCCTAAACTGTTAATAACTTTTTTAAATACAAAAAAGGTTGAAGTCTCCTTCTGTAAAAGGGTGAGAATCTCCTCTACTGTGAGCACTTGGTTACCACTAGACACAAAAGAAGCGGAAATGCATAAGAACAATGCCTTGGTGATGTTAGTAGAAGATAAGCAAAATGCACGACCATATACCAAGCCAGAATATTTCTTGTAAGATGCCAGGAAAGAATACTATTTTTTGAGCTTAGTGTTGGATGTCGATCTTGAGGTCTTCAAGTCTTCCAAGGTCTCCTCTCCTTGGGTCAATCTTACTATGGACTTTAGTGCTTTTAGGTCAGTGATTAAAATCATTATTGATAGCTTTAGTGAGAAGAACTAGTGATAGATGTCAAGATACTCAACTAGTGTCAGCTTGACAATGATCTTTGTGTGTCTCTTGACACATTGAACTACAACTCTTTTGCTGGCTGATTTGCTGCTGATAAAAAATGGCAGAGCTCAAACAAATAGCAAAGTTAAATGGAGAAGGCTTCCATGCCAATATCCACATGTGGAAACTTAAGGGCAACAAATGGATGAGGCCAGATCGATAGATACAATCAACTTCCAAAAGGGGAGAGTAGTCATGGACCAATAGTAGGATATGTTCAACCACTATTGGTGGGATGAAAGAAGATGCCATATTTAGATTACATGGGATAACTCCCCCTACACAAAAACTAGGAAAAATAGGAAGTTATTGCAAAATCCATACAATCCACCACAAATATGAATATCAGGAAGAAAACTAGAAGGTAGACATGATTGGACCAGACTTCCCTAGGCAGACCATATCCTATGAATTTTTTTTGACATGACCTACGTGCACGTACGATCAAAAACTTTATGATATGCAAACATGCAAGCACCCTGAAACCCCTTAGTCAAGCACTCAAATCAAATATAATCGCATACATACCACGTCCCTGACACTGAATAGACCAAACAAATCAAGATAGACTCATAATAGAACCATTGTGACTAACAAATAGAATCGATATTGATGAGACCAACATTTGACAATCCTACCCTCCTAAATGCTTTTCGTCAACTTATAATGGAATGATGTGATTGAGTGAAAACTACACGAATTTCTTTTATCAAATGAGAGATTAGTTTGTAATTCATTGTTAAACTATTCCTTAATGCACAATGAGTCGTATTTCATAACCCAAAACCCACTCACACTTGACTTGACTTGACTTGGCTTGACTATGGGTCTCTACAAATGTATTGAATTGTTATAATTTACATGATGTGTGGCACAAAACATGTGTATACATGACAATGGGAGTTTATTTTAAATTACAAGTTAATGTGTATATAGTATTTGTATATGTGCACTGTGAAGAATATGGGGTTGATTTTACTTTACAAAAATTATGTGGATTATTGTGCCATGTGCTCACGTAACTACAAGGGTTTATTTTACAATTTAACAATTGGGTTAATTTTAATTTAAAAACTTATGGAGTGCATTCTATTAGTTTGGTGGGTGCAATGGTCGAATTAATTTCATTTACAATTTATTTGTATATTATGATGCATGTGAAAGACAAAAAAGAAATGGAACCTGACAGTGTGTGGACACCTACAAGGTTTGATAACACGGTGGTGGTGAGGAGTACAAATCCCACGTGCAAAAATCCACAACAATAGAAAATCCATGAATAAAAGGACAACATGTCGACTAATAGAGAGAGTCGACCTCCTTGAATAATTAAAAAACAATAGCCAACACTTATGTGAGAAATAATAAAAGAGCAAACAAATTTATGGATTTTGGGGTTTGTTTGTTTGTTTTTATTTATTTTGTTTAATTATGATTTTGAGGGTTTTTTCTTTTTTTACATTAAAATAAATATGTAGTTTGGAGTGACCAATAGAAGGGAAAAATTTAGAATTTATAAAGAATTTATTTTGAAATTTTTAAGAAATTTTGTGATAAAATTTTCAAACCTTTTAAGATTTTTCATGGAAAATTGAACTTTTTGTGATTTTTTTCAAGTTATTTCTAAAATTTTATGTGAATTTTCGATTTAGATTTATGGTCTCAAAATTTCAAATAATTTTTAATTATTTTTAGTAAATTTTCCATTTATTTAAAATTTTACGAATTTTTTAGTTTTAGTTTTTTTTTTTTGTGTTTCTTTTTTCGATTAAAAAAAAATAAAGGAATATGTGGGAAAGGATGGGTGCTCTCAACTTTGCATTGTGTGTCCGCAGGTAGAGAACCACAAGCAGTGCAGTGGGGTCTTGGGTGCGGCATGGTCAAGATCCCATGCGTGTCCTCACACATGAGTAAGAGCTTCAAAAAACACACACACACACACACACACACACACACACACACACGGACCACAAACATGAACACCAACAACAAAGGTGGAGTGGGAAACAAGTAGGTTGCAGCGTGTGAACTACAGCTAGTAAAAGGGAGGGTAAGGAGTCAGGTCCGGCGGTTCCGTGGGGTATGGGGGCTTCTTAAGGGAGACGTGTGGGGTGGTGGTGGGAAGGGAAGCTAAAGGGGGGAGGGTGGGGAGCGTCGTTGGGGCGAGGTGGGAGATGGTTGGAGAAGGACGTGGAGAAGGAAGGGGTAGGAGAGGATGACGAAGGTGGGGGGGGGGGGCGCAAGGAGTAGATGAAGGAGGGAGGAGAAGAGGAAGAGGACGTGTGGGAGGCACAGTTGACGGCAGGAAGGTGATATAGTGCCAGCTAGAGCAACGAGGAGGCGAAGGCACTTGGGCGGGGTAGACGAGGGCATGGCATTTAGCAAACGGACTGGTTACAAGCGACGCAACGGTAGGTGAGAGTGGGAGGCCTGCATGGACAGTGGGTAGGTAGGAGGGCGCAGAGGGCTAGTGGGGTAGGGAGGGAGTGAAGGGTAGGTGAGGTAGGGAGGTTGGGGAGGGAGGGTGAGAAGGGTAGGCAGGGTAGGGTGGGTAGAGGGTTGGGGGGTAGGGAAGAAGGGAGGAGAAGAGGAGGAGCAGAGAAGGGGTGGGGAGGAGGGAAGAGTGGAGGGAGAAGGAGGAAAAGGATGGAGAAGACAGGGAGAGAGAAAGAAGGGGAAGGAGAGAGAAGAAGAAGGAGAAGAAAGAGGAAGAGGACATATCGCAGGCACAGGAAGAGGACATGTGGGAGGCACAGCCAATGGCACGAAGGTGAAGGCACTTAGTTGGGGTGGATGAGGGCATGGTGTCTGGCAAATGGGGTGGCTACAGGCAACGTGATACTAGGCAAGAGCAGGAGGGCTATGAGGATGGTGGGCAAGTAGGAGGGTGAGGAGGGCTAGCAAGGTAGGGGGATTGAGGAGGGAGGGCCAGAAGGGTAGAGGGGTAGGGTGGTGGGTAGGGCAATGGAAGGAAGGGTTGGGGGAGTAGGGAAGAAGAGAGAAGAAGAGGAGGAGTAGCAAAGGGGTGGGGAGGAGGGAAGGGTGGAGGGAAAAGGATAGAGAAGACAAGGAGAGAGAAAGAAGGGGGGAGGATAGAGCATAAGAAGAAAGAGACAAAGAGGGAGGGAATGTAGCAGGGGGAAGGTGGTTGGTTATTTTCATATTTTGATTGTCGTTTTTTTTTCAAATGTTGTGTTCATTTTTTTCTTTCTTTAATAACAATTTAAATGTTTGAATAGGAACCCTGTGTCCTGTGCACGAGCGTGGGGCAAGGGTAAAAAAATTTTGCATTGCTAAGAACAAATGAAAGTGGGAGGAGTATGTGGAGATTGACTATGACACGTTGAAACTAATGGCACACATTTTGAGGTGAAAATTGAATGTTTGCATGGACATGCAGAGACAATTATACAAAAAATTCACACAAAAATTAATTTGAAAAGAATCAGGCATCAGATTGGTGGGTGGATAGGACGATGGAGGGAATAGGATGGACAAGATGAAAGATGCATCCTGCATAAAAAATAGACGTATACATGAAAACTTTGTAAAAATACACTAAAAAAGTAATAAAAAATTAATAATAATAAATCCATTTGTTGAAATGAAGTACAGTAAAAAGAAAAAGTATCAAATTTGTACAAGACAAACATGGTCAAATTAAGATATGGGTCCAATAAGACATAGGGGTGTTTACATTTAAAAGGTGTAAAAATATTAATGAAAAATATACAAAAATACACAATAGTTAATAACAGGCAACTCGTGCATCAGATTAGCAGGTGGTAGAAGGAAAAAATGTATTGGGGAAGGGAAGGTTTGGGACTATAGGAGAAAACTATAGGTCTCGACACAAAAAGGATATGCTCTCATGGAAACACATTTGATTCATGTAAAATTCTTCAAAATTTAATAATTTATGAACCATCACTCGGAATAGAGAGCAATAAAAGGAAAAAGTGGCTAGTTTAAAGGTACAAACAAGGCAATAAGATCAAAATTTAGGTTTGGTGAATGTAGGATACAATGAAAATATGTTCACAAATAAGAAAATGAGTCAAAAATTAATAATGAATGAACAGTAAGTCAAAACAGGGATTATAAGAGGGAAAAATGTCCCATTGGAAGGGACAAACGTGATTATGATATTAAAATGTAGTTTCGGTAAAGCAAATATGTGTTCATATAGAAAGATGAGAAAAAGAGAAAAATGATCACATTGGGAAGGGAAGATTCTGAGTACAGGGTGGAACAGGATGGTTGGGTGGAGAAGGGATCCCAACAAGATATAGAAAAGACATTGTATAAGTAAATGATCAAATAACAATATTTTCATGAGTATATGCAAAAGAGACATGTAAGGATGCGTCCCCATACTTAAAAGTTTTTGGACAAGTTTTGTTAATCAACACGGGCCTAACACTTAACAATAAACAAAACCTTGTGTTCCCACACTTACATTATGATATACACATATGAACATAAGAGGTAGGATTAGAAACACTTGGCCCATTGAACAAATGATCGATGCGAACAGTCATTAACATGCTCAATGTTAGAGTCAGTTGGCAAGAGGTACCACAGGTCACCATAGCATATCTTCATCATAGCAAGAACCATGCAATAGTACTAGGGAGGTAACATTGTTGATGAAGTCCACCATATTTTAGGACAAAAAATGCAACACTCAGCTTAATGGTCACTCATATGGGAATAATAGAGTAGTATCTCGCCCCATAGCTCACGTCACTCAAAGAAAACCCATATCTACACCCTGTTAAGAAGTTGATAGAGTTGAGGACTCAGAGGGAGTATGCCAGCGTGCACAATTGATGGTACATCAATTCATCCCAATCCATCATCTAGCATAGGCGCAAGTAAGAAGGCCAGGGAATCTTATAGTGTAGTGCATAGAATAGAGTGACATGTCATGTTGTAGTAATAGAGACCAATCTTGTGTGTGCAGAGAGAAATAAGAATGTACCTGATTACGAGATGTTGTAATATCTGTTAATCCTCCCTTCTCTATTAAATGAAGGAGGGACTGGTCACGTTTGGCCCTCCTCTGTTGCATGCTTTATTGATAGATACAAGAGGAAAACCCAGTTTCTCACACCCATTGATGTAATCCTTACTACCACTTGTGCAAAGATTAGTATGTCTTATGTGCAAATAAAGGGGCAATTGTGCATCCCACTCTGTGCTAGTATAGAGTGCAAGAAGGAAGGCCAATGAGCTTTATAGTGCCATGCACATGAACATATTGTACTTTGTGCATTGAGAGGCCCAACCCATAATGCAACGCTCCATTCACACATCTTAACTCTCATTTGAATTGAAGGGAATAAGACTAGTCACTCACCTCTGTAACATGCCTCCGTGATGTGTCGCCGTGACGACGACCCCCCCTCCCGCTTTTAAATTATCCCTCCGTTGTCATCAATTCTTATTTTTCCCTTTCTTTTTCCATCGTCATTGCCATCAATTTTCCCCCTCTCTTTTATTAGAAAATAATAACAAAAATAGAAAAAAAAAATCTTTTGTCACCTCTCCCTATTGACACCATCTAGTTGGTGGAGGGAGTTTATCTGCATGTCGACGAGGGCAGGAAAAGTTGAGCGGAGAAGGAGTCAAACTACAAGAAGAGGAAGGGAGCTCGACACAACTGGCGATTGCATGGCAGAACGGTCGTTCTAGCCATCTGAACGGAGGAAGAGGAAGGGGGCCTCATGTCACACCCCCTCCTTGTAATACCCTTCTCCCCCTCCCTATAAAAAAATCCCTTTCCCCTAACAAGGGGTATAATCCTCTTCTTTCGCCCCCCTTAACTAACACCCCCTCCATTATAACTCGTTTTCCTCCCCTTTTCCCTTCAGGAGACCGTTATTTCTTTTTTTTTTTTTCCCCCTTACTTTGTCACCATAATTTTGAGTAAGAGAAGGAGAGGGGGGAGGTAATGAAGGAGAGAATGAGAGATAGAGGAGAGAGAAGGGAAATCTAGAGTAAAGAAGGGCAAGGGAGGGAGAGAAGTGGTTCAAGAGAACTCCCTATTGGGCAAAGGCCTGAGTACTGCTTCTCCTCACCACAGGTCCCATAGCCACTCCATCGATTGCCTCTAGAGACTGCGAGAGTCAAGGCGAGCGTAGGGAACTCTAGCACCAAGGAGTCCTTCGAAGGAAGTGAAGGTCACTTCCAACTTCGAAATGGCCCCAAAGCATAAGCTCTCCCAAGTAACCAGAAAATCCGCGACTAGGGGAGAAGGATCGGGCAAAGACGCCACTATCAACATGAATGGTGTGTCAGGCGGAAATGCTAACTCAGTTTTCCAAAACCAGGTACCGCTACCATGTTAGAAACTAGAATCGACTATTTTAAGCATGGGCACTATTAGAAATAAAGTCATGATTCGCATCGGGTAGTTTGCATATTTTGAAAGGTAGCTGAAAAAGGGGTTTAATAATCATGGAATGTCGAAAATAAATTGGGTGTAGCGAAAACAAGTCAAGAAATAAGATGTAACTTCCGCAGATGCATCATAGATGGTCAAGTACATAAATATTACGCCTAGGTCAATTATACTCCATAGATCATCATAGAGAATTAACTTGCATTGCCAGTGGATGCATGTACACTCGCATTCGATTAATTATGTCATGCCTTTTGACTTGCATGAATGTACTGGAAGGGATTTCTACGAATAGGGACCTTGCATCGCATTGACAACGTAGGGGAGACTTGCATTGTGACTTGCATGGCAACATAAATAGCTTCAATTGCACCACATAATGGGGTATGCATCTAAACAGGTAGATTAGGATGCGCACGTGAATTGTTGAGCTCGTTTGAAAGGAATAGTTTGGTAAATAAGGTCCTGGCCGATAACTGAGCCAGGGTTTAGCTTGACCCACCTAGGACCCTAGTTGCAAGATGAATCGGCTCGTCTTTACGACCATATTTTGACTTGAAGCCAACACGCTCGTTGGTCTCTACCCCAATAGCCAACCGCAATGAACCCAAAATATGCTTAAGTATATCATTTCCGGAATATAAAACACCCCGAGACTAACTCAAGGAAGCTCAAATGTAGTATCCATAAGGAGAATGACTACTCACCAAGCTACATTCGATGCTCGTAGCTATCTTGAAATGGTAAGTAGACTTGGTCTATGTTGTCTCGAAAAAAAGAGAGGTAAATACAAGTTTCTGTTATCTTGAGTACGAGGAGACCCTAGGGTGAACTTAAAACCCGATAGAGTTGACCCAACAAAACCCTAGACCAAAATCTTAAGATAGGAGGACCAAAGGATAGTAACCCACGGGAGCCATCATTTGAAACTATAGTATAATTTCTCTACCCTAATACATAGTAGTGAGGTCGAGCAGAGGGTCTTCTCCATCCCCCAAGAAATAATGGAAAATGACGCCAAGGCAGAAATGAACAAGAAAGGTGACATTAGCATTAAAAATGAGGACTCCACCTTAGTAGATGTCTTGAGAGCACTTGCGTCATTGTTTGTGTGTGCTTGTACATCTAGGTTAAATGTCTATGAAAGAAATGAATGACCCAAGCTCACAACGGAAAATTTGAATAATGAATCAGGTTGAATTCAGGGAGGGCGGGCTAAGCTACCCCCAGCTGGTTGCCAACCATAGCCAAGGGGGTTCCAAATAACCATGACAGGAACATGGACCGAACTCACCACGAGAGGTCTCTCCGTGGGTTAGTTTGAATGTAGGAGGACGCTTGGATGCCAGGGGGAGCTTTGGCTGTAAATTCGCTGCCTCTGGGACCTACTCAAATAATCTATGTGACTTGGGATAGAATCTCGAAGTCCTGTTACTAGTGCAAGGGCTGATAACTTGGAGGAAATAAGATGCATCCTCACGGATTGCGGAATCCATCCCTTTTGGACAAGAATTTGTATTTCAGTTAAGATGATAATATAAAGTTTACTTCCAAAGAATTGTCTGAACTGTTTTTGTGTCAGTGCCATAAATTACGCAAACGAACCATGTTTCTTAAAAGGCTTAATTAAGGGAGTTGTTTTTAAATGTCCCACATAAATGTGATAGAACCCAATTAGGTAACTAAAGAAATGCCCAATGAGGGAAGCGGGTGGATGGAACCCCTGAGGGGTCCGTCCTACAGAACAATGGTCGTAGAGAGCTGGGAGGCTTCTCACAAGGTTCTATAGACGAACGACCTTTAGGTAATATTAGAATAGAACCTGATTCATGCCATTTTAGGGGACCGGAATGGGACTAGGCCTTATGGGCAGGGAGGTTGAGTGATGCATCCCTATCGTTTCCCATCCTCTTTGAACCAAGTGCGGTATGGATCTGCTTCGGATTGGGCATCTCTGCGTAAAGTAGGATGTCCAAAACTCGACGCTAGGGTGATGTGATGAGACTTTGTCTACTAGGAACCCAAATTTCAGGTTAATCCTAGTGGGTTCGGCCTTGGGCGTTCCATTGCAAGGCGAACTCGGGAAACCCTAGGGGACAAACCCTGAAACACTCCATGGGGGCGCCAGGCGGCGACGCCTAGAATCATTTCTCAATGGATTGCTAAAACGTGCTTGGACAGTCGAGAGGCGGGCATGTTACAACCTCATCCTTTGTCTCACACTCTTTTAATGAATACAAAGAGCAGCCCATACTCACATCCCAATCTGGTTAGGATGAAAGTTCACATCACTTAAGGGGTTGTCGATAAAGAGCAGTTTCGTCTTGTTGATGATGTTAAATCAAACATGATCTACTGATGAAGAAACATATCCAAGGAGGTAGCAAATAGATTACGAACTTAAATTTAGTACATGGAGGAGATGTTTGCTATAGAAGTCAGACATATAGTGGAATCATAGGACATAGCACACCAAGGGAGGTAGCTTCAAAACTGTATCCTAAAGATTGCAACGGAGGCTTCAGTTGTTCTAAATTGTGGGGTGTTACTACTCTTTCCATAGCCAACTTCTTGCCCAAGGGTATTTGTTGGCCACCTTTTCTTGGAGCGAGGCCTATTATAACAGGGATTTTTTTCCTCCTATAATAGTTTATTAAATTTTTTTCCTCACTTTTTAGATTTTGTTTCCTATCCCCAATGGTATTTAACATTTTCTCAAAGAGTAGATCGACATGGTAGGGATCAAAGTCCTTTTCTCTCATAACCCTCTTTTTTTTTTCAAAAATAAAAATCCCAGTGGTGGTCAGAACCAATCCAACCATATGTATTGGTTTGGAAGGATAGGAAACATAGTAGGGACAAGAGCTGGAATAAAGGGTACAATAGAAATCATTTACTTCGTCAATAGCATCCACAATGATACCAAAGGGAGAAAGGAACTATCAATTGTGATTGTCAAGATTCCCACAGAGGGTAATACTTCTTCAGGTGATAGCCATTGATAAGGAAGGGATCATCAATGGCATCTATGGCTTGGATTTGAATAGAGATATTAGGATTGACTGCAAGTACCTTGTAAGGGCCCATCGAGTGCTATTGGAGTTTTTTAGGAAACTTGCCAAAGTGTGAATCATAAGTATGGATGAGATCACCTTCTTTGAATTCTCTTTACTTGATGAAGTTGTCATGGTAGAATTTGTGTCAAGCTTATGTGGCTTTCATGCACTATAAGGCCATCCTACGAGTCTCGTTCGGATATTTTAATTACACGAGATGGCATTGTAGAGACTCTATATCTCTTAGCCTCTCTTTAATAGCCACTCTCAAAGAGGATAGTTTTAGTTCAATAGAAAAAATAGCTTCCATAATGTATACCAATTGAAAAGGTGTTTGTCCTATTGTGGCATTATGGGAGGTTCTATATGTCCATAGGGATTCTCCAAGTCAATCATCCCAATCACGGGTGGATCTTGTAGATCTCTATTAGCTCTTTTATGATTTGATTTAGAAAGTGAGTACCTCTACCATTGACAAGCTCTAAGGGATTGTTGAAGTGGGTGATAATGTTCTCGTATAAGAATAAAATCATGTTGTTACCATCATCACGCTTGAGAGCCTTGGTTTCATACCACTTCATCATATAATCAATACAAACTAGAATGTATTTGTTTTTCTTTCTTTTGGTTGGAGGGTCAATAGCGCCCATGAAGTCAATGCCCCACTTCTCAAATGGCTTTAGGGGAAGAATGGGTTGTAGTGGCATGACACTGGTTTTGGTAAGCTTTTCCATTTGTTGGCAAGCATCACAATGCTTACAATAATCATTGGCATCTTTATGGAGAATTGGCCACTAGTATCTTGCAAGTAGAGCCTTCTTGGTTATCACTTCTCCTACAAACTGTCTTCCATATGGCTCATCGTGACATGCCTTCAACACGATCCCAATCTCATCTCTTGCAATACATCTCTAGAGCACTTTATATTTGGCTTCCTTGTACAAAGTGTCACCTAGCAAGGTGTAGGGAGTTGATTTCAATAGAAGCTTATTTTTCTCTCTACTAGAGATGCCAAGGGGTTGGCAATGTCTGTATACCATGGAGTTATAGTCTCTACTAGAAACATAGCTACATCAAAAAGGTTTGGATCATCTTGCTTCCCTTCATTACTCTAAGGAGTTCATGATAGATGATCATTGAGAACATAGGAACTACTAGGTTTAGTGACCACTTCAAAATCAAACTCTTAGAATAAAAGGAGCCATCTTCTCGTTCTACCTTTAACATTTGCTTACATCAATAAGAACAAAGCTTCATGATCCACATAAAACTTAAAGTGCAACGATAGCAAGTAGTGTTGAAACTTCTCTAGGGTAAACACCATTGCCAAGCACTTAAGCTCTGTCACTACTATCAGTGACTTTTCAGCTTGTGTAAGAGATAGGATGATCCAGCTTTGAGGAACCTTTTTGTTGGCAAAGGACTGTGCCTAACCCTTCTACGGATGGATCATTGTGCATATGGAATTCCTTTGTTCAATCAGGAGATTGCAGAATGTGTACTCTAATGAGGCATTGCTTTGAGGTATTAAAGGCTTCTTCATAGTCATTTGTTCAAATTAACTCTGCATCTTTCCTCTGAGAGGTGAGAAAGATCGAAGCTTGCACTTGAGAGCTATGGTGGGAGAGCAAGAGCAAGAAAGAGAGAGACATGAAATGGAAACTCCAACAATCACAACGTGTGACCGAGCATTCCTTTATTCAAACTATCACTAAAAGAATAAAGAATAAAGTGACGGTGACGGGCGCCCGCCACCTGTAGTGTGCAATGGCAGTGACTATCAGTGTAGTAATACACAGGCGGCTAGGCGGAGGCGCCTTTACCCCCAACAACCTCCCACTTAAAGGCGAATCTACCCTAGTGAGGAGTGAAAAGAAAAAGAAAAAAAAGACAGTACAACATGTACATATGTACAACAGGATGAGGAAAGACATCATCTCATCCCACGCCCATCAACCTCCTGAGGAAGGCAAAGCGCACTGTAGAGAGGCTTTTCGTGAGCAGATCTACAGGATTCTGGTTAGTCAAGATCTTGACAAGATCAATAGAATTTTCCTCAACAACCCCACATATGAAGTGATAACTCACCTCAATGTGTTTCGTCTTCGCATGGAAGTCCGGATTCTTGGCTAACTAAATAGCACTCATAGAATCTGAATGCAGTGTAGGGGTAGCATCAATACCAAGGTCAGCAACCAAACGACCCAACCAAATAGCCTCCTTGCAAGCCTCAGTGGCTGCAACATACTCGGTCTCTATAGTAGAAAGGGCCATGCATTTCTATACCCTAGACATCTAAGAAACAGCACCTCCAGCATAGGTGAATACATAGCCGGAAGTGGACTTCCTACTATCTGCATGTTCTACATATTTGCAGTGCCCTTTAGGTACCTCATGATACCCTTCACGGCATCCCAATGCTTCTTGCCAGGAGTAGCCATATAGCGTGCCACAACACCAACTGCAAAGGCAATATCTGGGTGAGTGGCTATCATGGCATACATAAGACTACCCACTATGGATGCATAGGAAATCTTGGCCATCTCGGCTCTCTGCTCATTTGTCTGCAGACAATCAACCTGTGACACCTTCACATAAGAAGGCAATGGACATCTAATAGGCTTTACATCCTGCATGCGGAAGCGCTCAAGGACTTTATGAATGTACTCTCTCTGTGACAAGTAGAGGAGTCCCTGATGCCTGTCGCGTTTAATGCGCATACCATGTGAGCGGCCTGTCCTAGATCTTTTATCTCAAAGCTCTTCTTGAGCTGAGCCTTAAGAGTATCTAGCTCATCATGAGCTTTCTCTGGTATCAACATATCATCCACATAAAGTACTAAAATCAATAAAGAACCATCACGGGCTTTCTTCGTGTAAAGACACGGATCCATAGCACTCCTGCTGTAGCCTTGTGACTGCATAAAGGCATCGAACTTATGATACCACTCCCTAGGTGCCTGCTTCAAGCCATAAAGACTTTTCTTCAATTTGCACACTCTGCCAGGTTCTACAAAGCCCTTAGGTTGCTCCATATAAATCTCATCATGCAAGTCCCCATGTAAGAAAGCCGTCTTGACATCCATCTGGCATAAATCCAAGTTAAGCTAAGCAACCAAAGCCAAGACTAAGTGCAGGGTGGTCATCTTAACCACAAGAGAAAAGACCTCATCAAAGTCCACACCATGCTCTTGCTTAAAACCCTTTGCTACCAATCTAGCCTTGTATGCCGGCTTGGGGTGTCCAGGGGTACTTTTTAGCTTGTACACCCACTTGCATGGCAAAGCCTTCTTGCCCTCAGGCAAGGAAACTAAATCCCAAGTCTCATTCTTATGCAAGGAGTCTATCTCAAACTGCATAGTCCTTTCCCAGGAGTGACTGCCACCCTTGGGCATAGCCTCATCATAAGTGAAAGGCTCTCCTGCATTTGTAACCAAGACATAATGCATCGAGGGCTGAAATCTATCAAGTGGACATCTTCTCTAGTAGACCGTCTCATGGCAGGCTCTGCTGCCTGCCCAGCTCTGCCTGTCCAACACCCTGACCATGAGCATCTGCTGTGGCTGTAGGCTGTCCAATTGGCTGTGCGGGAGCTCTCGGCTCCTCCTGAAATATGATCCCTGCAGATCTCAACAACTCTCTTAGGTTGCCGATACATCTTGTCTTCATTGAAGACTATATCATGACTGCGGATGACTTTCCATGCTTGTGAATCCCAGAGACAGTAACCCATCTCGCCTGCATCCCCATAACCAGGGAAAATGTATTTGACACTCTTAGGATCCAGCTTACTTCTCTTGTCCCTGGGCACATGGCAGAATGCCTCACATCTGAAGACACGGAGATGCGCATAAGAGGGAGGTTTTCCAGTCCATACCTCCTCTCCAACCTGGAAATCCAAACCACTAGAAGGTGATCTATTTATGATATGCACATCTATACTAACTGCCTCAGCCCAAAAGCTTTATGGTAGGCCTGCATGGCTAAGCATACTGCGTACATGCTCCTGGATGGTTCCATTCATCCGCTCAGCCAAACCATTCTGGGGGGGGTGTAGGGGACAGTCAACTTACACTTAATACCTCTCTCATCACATAACTGCTCAAAAGCACATAAGACATACTCACCTCCATTATATGTTCTTAGGCATTTTAGCCTATACCTAGACTGGTTCTCAACCAATGTAAGCCATCTCTGAAACACAGCCAAGACATCAGATTTCAACTTAATGGGATAAGCCCAAAATTTTCATGAAAAATCATATATGAACATAACAAAATACTCTGCACCACCCATAGATTGACAAGGCATGGGCCCACAGACATCCGAATGTACCGATGCCAAGGGTTTACTCATGCGTGGCCTACCAGACTTCTTATGCGTAGACTTAGTCTGCCTGCCATAAAGACAATGCTCACATGAATCAAAGCATGCATAATCAAGGGGCAGTAAGTACTACAAATCAGAAAGCATTTTCATTCCCTTCAAAGACATATGGCCCAAATGGGCATGCCAAAGAGATACATGTGGGATAGAACCCACAAACAAAACATGATCAAGGGAAGAAGCGGATACAATCAAGGGATAGAGGCTGCCAACCTTGGTATCTCTTGCAATCACAAGTCTGCCACGAGTGATCTTCCATGCAGAGTCTCCAAAAGATACATGATAACTTGCGTCATCAAGCTGTCCAGCTGACATGAGACTGCGTGTCAAAGTAGGTATATGACGTACATCTTGCATAACAAAACTGCTGCCAGAAGGAAACTGTAGTCTAACATCACCAATGTCCACAATATCAAGAGAGCTGTCGTCACCTAGACGTACAGAACCTGAAACAGTACGATATGAATGAAACCACTCTCGGCAAGGTGTCACATGAAAGGATGCACCTGAGTCCAAGAGCCAGTACTGTGCATACATAGAGTGTATCTCTGTCATCTGCGAAGCATTAGAAGAAGCTGCAAGGATATAATCATCATCATCAACATCCTCAGGCTGCATAACATTGATCTCTTCAATTTTAACACTGGACTTTGCAGCCACTATGCTGCGATTAGAAGACTTATCATGCACTTTGTCTTTTCCCTTATCTTTGCAACTTTCATTGCGCAATTCATGGCATTATAGCCTAATATAGCCCTTTTTTCCACAATGGTGACAAGTAACATCTGCATTCCTGCCACAGGATTTGCTAGGTGACTTTCCACAATACTTGGACCGAGATTTTTGAGAATCCCGTCCACGGCCACTGCCACTGTCATGCTTTTCATATCCATCATTCCTGCCTCCAACTATCATAGCATGCGACACATGAGAGGCATCCAAATTCTTACGGTTAATCTTTTCTTGCAGAAGAGCACTCTCAACATCAGATAATTTCAAGGTAGCAGCAGAGGCACATAATCCAGTGCGAAATATATCCCATGACTCATTAAGAGTACCAAGCAAGAAAAGAGGAGTGACATCCTCTGTAAAAGTGATGTCCTGCGAAGTCAAGTTCTTGAGTATAGCATGGAACTGGCTCAAGTGAGTAGATATAGTCACATTCTCCTTGATGCGCAGATCCATAAGCTGCTTCAGCCAATACATCTGACTCGCTAGACTTTTCTTGTCATAGAGATTCTTGATTGTATCCCACAACTGTCGCACTTTGTTCTTCCTCAAATACATTGTAATGAACATGTTCTGTGAGAGATAATACAATGGTGGACTTGCATAACTCATCAAGCTCAAGCCATTCCTCATCTGGCATAGTTGCAGGCGGATGCCCGCTCAACCTCAATGGTTTGATTTGCGATTTATGCACCAACACCTACAAAATCTGGCTCTTCCAATAATAGTAATTCATACCATCAAGCTTAGTGATGTTGAAAATAGCATGTTCAGTGGGATGAACTCGTCATAATGCAGGCTGGAAGACTATAGATAGTTCAAAACTGCTTGTTGTTTACTGCAGAAAATGACCAAAAAATCATCAAAATTGAGAGAAAATGGCAAGAAAAGTGTAACCAAAGCTGCTGCCTACCAAGTACTAGTGAAAGTACATCCAAAACTGCTTGTTGTTTACTGCAGAAAATGACCAAAAAATCATCAAAATTGAGAGAAAATGGCAAGAAAAGTGTAACCAAAGCTGCTGCCTACCAAGTACTAGTGAAAGTACATCCAAGTTAGTCCGGAGTTATATGCTTGCTATAATAAATGACAGCAGGGTACTGTGAGAGGCAATTGCTGACCAAATCACTGCACCAAGTCAAGAAATGACAGCCAAGACATGACCAGCCATAAACGGGCATAAATCAACACCAAATAGTCATCAAGACCCTGAGCAAACACCCAAACATGTCACCAAAGTATCCGTCAGTGAGAGTAGGCATACCCCCTGGATAGTAGGGCAAAGTATACATAATACTGGTAAGACCTGACACCAGTAGGTGTATGCTAACTAGAGTGTAAAGCCCAAGCTCAGGTCAAAACTAATTCCAAGATATCAGTGCTGCATGAACCATGTAACATGTAAGTGTAAGAGATCCCAAAGTCTCAGGTATCTGTAAAATGCTCAAATAGCATAAACCTCTTGCTCAATGTCAGTCAAGCATACAATATGCTCCAACTGGCTCAAAAGGTGGATAAATAAGCTCAATAGCTCAAGCAAACCAAGTCAAAGTACCAAAGATAGGTAACCAAGACAATGCGTCAATAGCATCTAAGGTTGTAATGGAAAAAGCCAAGTCGTAATAGAAAAATCCAAGTCAATGTCCAACTGCTCAAGGGAATACTCAAATGAATGTTGAGACAAGCTCAAACAACTACCATCCACAGCCAAAGCATAAAGCATTCACCAAGACATCATAACCCGTATTGGGTAGCCTAGGCATAAACCATGTCATAGATGAAATTCCATCTGCAAAGAAGTGATAGTCAAACCCAAATCGAGCTCTAATCTCAGCTAAAAAGCATTCCGGAGCATAAACAAGACATGTGGCATAGTCCAAATACATCATGACATCATACCGAGTAGTCGACAACACCCCATGACCAATAGGCATAGCCCAATTGTAGCATAAATAGCTTCAGCCCTAAAGTTTTCAGCAGCATATAAACTCTGTAAACTGAGAAAATTAGTGCTCAATCCAAGCTCAAATCCAAGTAGTCGACAACACCCCATGACCAATAGGCATAGCCCAATTGTAGCATAAATAGCTTCAGCCCTAAAGTTTTCAGCAGCATATAAACTCTGTAAACTGAGAAAATTAGTGCTCAATCCAAGCTCAAATCCATAGGCAAACCATAGGCATACATTTCCGTATGTATAGGCACCAAAACCGGGCATAATCGGGCATCAAATGCCAAGACCTGTAAGCATAAAATTGAAGTAACAGGTGGTTGCCCTGTTTTGGACAGATCTGGGATTGTTCAAAATAGTCAATGGCTGAGCTAAATCAGCTCCAAATGGGTCTCACATAAGAGACATAACATCCACAAGTGATCCGGTATCAATAGACATCAGTAGAAGCATCACATAAACCATAGGCATACAAATACATACTGTCTCAAACCTAAAATCTGTATATTCTATCATTAGAATTTAGCAAATCTGACATCATCATCGCGTTTGGAGCGTGCCAAAACCCCAACTTAGACTCTTACCTTGCCTGAATCGAGTTTTGAATGCCCGAGATATTACAAAAAGCGTAATTTTTGGGCCAGATTTTGAAACAGGTGCAAAAAAAAACGTGAGTTGGCTGGGGGGGGGGGTCTGCTTGTAATGAAGCAAATAAGGCCAATGGCAAACAATGACAGCAGGCTAAATGCCTCTGTGATAAAATTAGAGGTCTAGGGCTTAGGGTTTGCTATAAATAGGCAGCCCTAGCCAAAGTTAGGGGCCTTTTGCCATTTGGACATGTTATTCATGTAAGTTTTCTTGGTAGTCACATTAGTTTTCTTGTCCTTCACCTACATGGAGGTGAGTTTCCATGGCACCAACTTGGGGTGTGTTCCAAGAATCCTTTCTTGTATTCATGTTTTCACCATAGGTTAATGTAGTGATTTCTTCATTTTCCATTGTTCCATAGTTAGATTTTATGGTAGTCTAGGACCTTCATTACAATGGTGTCAGAGCCTTGCTTTGATCCAAGGTAGGCTTTAATTCCATCATTAACATGATTATGATCTTGCTGGGGAGGTCATTTTCATGGAAGATCTAGTTACAGGCATCATTTCTGTGTAACTGGACTTGAAGACACAGTTACATGGTTTGGTTTCTCCTTGACAGTGACTAGACTGGTTGTACTACTTCAAACTGTGGTTATTTTAGTGCTTCTTCACAGAGATATGGAGGCAAGATGGAGGTTCATAACTACTTTGACAGGTCGTCATAAAATTTTACCTCATTTTGAAAACATATGGATCAAAAGAGGGTCAGACATGGCTGAAGGACACTTAAACCATAGTTACTTTTGAGAGGGAAGGGTTTGCTTCTAGACTCAGTCTTTCTCTCTCCTCTTCTCAAGCTTTTCTCCATGGCTTCTACTGCTTCTATCTTCTCTCAATGGTTTCTACTACCTAATGAGACACCACAGCTTGATTCTTCATGTATTAAGCTTCCTAAAGAGTAGACATATGCCTTGATCAAGGAAACTTTCATCTTGAGTCAATATAAGCTTTGGCTGAGCATGAAATGAGCATAGATATGGGCATAGATCCAACATTTGTCAAGAAGGTCAACAGCCTGAATTGGTCTTATCTTGTCCTGACCTCCAACGTCCCAGATCGTGAAGCTAATGTTCTTATATTCCACAGTTTCCACATTGAAACCAATGGCACTAAAAGAGCTTGGTGAAAGTAAGCCATAAGCGGGGGACAAGTTCACTCTGTCGTCACAAGGGGCAAAGATCTGGTCTTGCGAGCTTGACTTATGACTTGGAGAGGCCACGGTTGTTGACGAAGCTACGGCAAGAAACAACGAGTGATCTGTGAGGACATTGAGCACTTTGTCAAAGAATCCTTGTTTGGGTGCATCTCTCACTCAACAGGGCTTTCGTTTTGTTCAAACAACAAGAGCATTGATGCAATGACAACATCTTGAATGTCATTTCCCCTAAAAGGGATGAGGATAACCTTGGAAGCGAATGCATGAGCATGGTACGCCTTCACCAAAGGAAGAAGAGAGAGAAAAGATTGGATAGCAGTTGAAAAGGGCCACTCAAGAAACTCATGGAATAGCAAACATGGCTACTGTTGAAAGAGCCATAGGTGATGCACGAGAAAGAGCTACGGAAGAAGCATGGGAAAGGGAAGAATCAAGAATCGAAGTTGAGGCTTTGCTCAATTTCCATTCTCAGCTCCTCCTGCTACTGCCTCTGGAACATAGCTTTTAGTGCTATGATTTGCACTAGCAGAAGCACCAGTTTCATCTCCGCATCATCATCAACAAGAAGGCATTTCTGGTATCAACAAGCTTTCTATCTGCAATAGCCATGGCGAGTGATCCAGAGTAGAATGATCCACATCGTCAAGAGCATGAACATAGCAAAGATGGTACTTCACCTTCATCCATGCATTGGCCTTTGAATCCAGGCCCAAAAGATTCAATATGAAGCATCTAGTCCTCCCATTTCACTTCCTTCTAGCTGTCTTGTTAGCTGCAAGCTATCATTTGCAGGCTCGGTACATGGAATATTAGTTGTGCCCTATTGAGTTGGTGTAGCCCCACACTTGCAGCTGTCAAACTCAGGTCTATTGCTCCATTGTATGAAGGCTGCAGCTTGGAATTCTGTGTTTCAGGCCAACAAAGTCGTGAGGAAGAGGCAGGCTGATATTCTTAGATTTCCTCATCTTGATAATGGGGCTTTTGGCCTTTGATGCTTCCTAAAGGTTCCTCATATATATAACCAGCAACAGAAGTGTGATTTATGCAACTGATTTCATGGAAAAATGTATTTTGCTTTGGTGTATTGCTTGAGAATATGGCATGCATGCTAGTCAACTTCATATAAGGGAAAAGCCTTGCATTCAAAAGGAGTTTGTAATTCACTGCTGCCCACATCAAAATATCCATGACCATTTCTTGAAGGTTGAAGAACTTGGACAGCATAGACCGATGGAGCATTCTCAAGGGTATGATGCTCAAGTATTTGGTTGTTTGATCAATGGAAATTGATCAATGAACATCTATGGAAAAATGGTTCAATGTTATGGATGCAACATGGTAATGAAGAATGGCAGCAAGATGTATTCTCCCTTGGACAAATGGAATGCAGGGATGAGTATGCAATGAATGTACAATACAATCTACTTCAGCCCTACACTTGGAAGAGTTAGTATTTTGATGTATGTAGGGGTATGAATAGGGCATACATGTTCATTGGCTTTCCTATGGGCAAAAGAGAATCTCTTTCAGTGAATCTTGACTTGGATTCATATTGACCATTTCTTGGGTATTCTTAAGCAAGATTTGCTTCAGTTTTGGAATTGCAGAGGTTATTTTCATCTATTTCAATACCCTACAACTCTTTCCTACTCCTTTGGGTGTTTTGGTGTTGGATATTTGCTCAAATTTTGATGAGAAGTACAAAAGACACTTGAAGCAAGGCATTCACTCTTTACAGAGTGTGTCTGGCTGACAACAAAAAGCATTTCCAGAATTGTCTATACTTATCCATTTGCAGAGCTTGATAGCTCATTTGAAAGAGTATTGTATAAGCTTCAAACAAAGCCATAAAACACTCAATTTGGACAATTGGAGCTCAAGTTATTGAGGATTTTCCACTGTTGTATACTCAGACTGCATGTATAAAATGGGAGACAGACATGAATATTTTGATGGAAGGGTGGATAATCATGCATATAATGATCCATATGGGCAGTATGAAGCTTGTGCATTATGCATGAATGGTGGGCAGCATCAATCTTATGCATATGAGCATGATATGGGTGCAAATAATGCCTATGGCACACACTATGTAGGGTACCAAGGACAGCCAGCTTATGTCATGGATTATCATGAGGAAGAAGAAGTACTAACCCGTCCTTTCTCCTTCAACAATGTTCATGGTACCTACTTATCAAGGCGTATGTTGGATGATCTCACTTCTCGAGGTCTATGCTACAAATGTGGAGAGAAGAATGTTATTGGTCATCCAAATGTATGCAGGGCACATCATGTTAGAATTTCAGTTATCTTAGAACGGCCTACTCCTTTTGGCACCCGAAGAAAGCTTATACCTCATCAAGAGCTGATGGAAATGAAAAGACAACTCATATGCTATAAATGTGAGGGTCAATGGTCTCCTAATCATGAGAGTTACTGCAGGAATAGTCACTTTGCTACAGCCCTTGTATTGGAGGATTCTAATGTAAATGTATCTCAAGTGGAAGTGCAAGTTTGTCATGGACAGCAAGAAGAGGATAAAGATGTTGATAATAAAGTTGAAAATGTAGTGGGAAAGCTTAGGGAAATGTCTCTTAATGCAATGCATGCAGAAATTTGTAAAGAGCAAGCATACTTGGAAGATCAAGAAGAAGAAGATGATTCAAATGACCAAGTTGAAGAGCAAGATGATGCAGATGAAGATGAAGAGCAAGAGTATGCAGATTCAAATGAAGATAGTGTGCACAAGAAGAGTTTGTTGCAGATATGAATGACAATGTATATGTGCATGATGATGAGTTATCATGGGGTAATGATGAAGACATGTATCAGCCTATCCTTGATCATGATCAGCCCATAGATGATCATGGACTGCGACTACCTTATGATGGCATTTTGACTGAGTATGATTTTGGTTATGGGGCTGATATGACATATGACTTTGATGTGTCATTTCCTTATGATCTAGGGATTTATCTTGATGATTATGAAATTTTGGATGGATTTCCATATGACCCGAGAGGTTGTGACCATTATTTTGGAGGATTTCCATATGATCCCGGAGGTTATTATGGATGATTGGATGATGATTTGACATCCCTTGACCTGCAAAATTTGATTGACAGCTTGTTTTCATTGATTTTTTTAACATGGTTTATGGAAAAAAACAGTTGAAGAAGCATGAGCTCATTGTTTAATACAATTTGCTGTATTAAATTACTGTCATAAAAATAAATGGTCTGACATCATCAAAGTCATCATTTGATGATTGGATATGATGCTTCTAGGTGTATTCTTCAAAATGACACCTCATTTGTTGGATTTGGAGCTATATTTAAGAAGTTATGACTCTTTTTCTATCACTGCCCTTCTATGGACAGCATGAGCAACATGCAAGCAGTCATCAACTTCTTGGACCATGGAATCTTCTTCAAATTGTGCTTTTGGACATTCATGACATATCCATTGTAATATCTTCCCATTTACAGCTTTGAGGACAAAGCTAATTGAGGCAGGGAGGGTTTGTAATGAAGCAAATAAGGCCAATGGCAAACAATGACAGCAGGCTAAATGCCTTTGTGATAAAATTAGAGGTCTAGGGCTTAGGGTTTGCTATAAATAGGCAGCCCTAGCCAAAGTTAGGGGCCTTTTGCCATTTGGACATGTTATTCATGTAAGTTTTCTTGGTAGTCACATTAGTTTTCTTGTCCTTCACCTACATGGAGTTGAGTTTCCATGGCACCAGCTAGGGGTGTGTTCCAAGAATCCTTTCTTGTATTCATGTTTTCACCATAGGTTAATGTAGTGATTTCTTCATTTTCCATTGTTCCATAGTTAGATTTTATGGTAGTCTAGGACCTTCATTACATTACTGTCCCACATGTCAACAATGGGGCCCAAAGGGGGCACAAATGGGGGCCAAAGAAGGCCTACACCAAGCCTCAGCAAGCCTTGATAGGCTGGAAGCAAGATCCAAGTGAACGAAGCTTCAAGAGGTGTGAGCTATAGCTGCCTACAACCTGTGAAAACCCTATTTACCTAGACCTATGGACTGAGATAAATCTCTGAAATAATAAAGCAATACCTCAATGTCAATGCCCTGATGGTGCCTCAATAGGCCGAGAAGAAGCTCAGGAAGTCGGGGAGTGACGGGAGCTCAAGAGAATGAGCTATGGCTGTTGGGAAGGAGACCCAATGTCAGTGGGAAGTCGATGCGAAGCTGAGAATGCCACGAGCCAAGCTCAAGAGTTGGAAGCCGTGCTTTGATACCAGTTGAAAGGTGAGAAGGATCGAAGCTTGCACTCGAGAGCTATGGTGGGAGAGCAAGAGAAAGAAAGAGAGAGACAAGAAATGGGAACTCCAACAGTCACAATGTGTGACCAGGCCTTCCTTTATTCAAACTATCACTAAAAGAATAAAAAATAAAGTGACAGTGACGGGCACCCGTCACCTACAATGTGTAGTGGCGGTGACTGTCAGTGTAGTAATACATGGGCGGTTAGGCAGAGGTGCCTTTACCCCCAATATCCTCAATAGCTTATGTAAGGGACTATCTTTATTGCAAAATGTGCGATGAATCTCCTATATTAGCCCACATGGCTAATAAAGCTTTTCAACTCCTTTAGGTTGGTTGGCGTAGTTAGGGTCGCAATCTTCTCAATTTTGGTAGGGTAGCATAGAGACAATGTAGCCCAATAGAATGCTCGAAGAGACTTCAAATATGTATTTCTTAGGGTTGAGGGAGATTCCATACTCCTAACATTGATCAAAACAATGTCCCATGTGTCGCCAATGTTGACAAAGTGGACTAAAGACACAAAAATCATCTATGTCAGTGAAATCATGAAGACACATAAATCATCTAGATATACATCAACGAAATCATGTAGAGAATTTCGGAATGTGACCATTATGACTCATTGAAAGGTAGCAATGGTGCTATAGAGCCCATATGGCTTCACTCTGTAGGCATAGGTACCCCATTCTATTGTGAAGGTTATTTTGGACTGGCCTTCTTTTGCAATCTGCACTTGATTGTATCCACTAAAACCATTTAGTATGAAATACAGTTGGTCGATGAAGGGGATAGCAAATAATATTTCTTTATTTTTAAATTCAACTTTTTAAAGTCCACATATATTCACAACTTTTCATTCTTCTTAGGTGTGGTTGCTAGATAGATGAACTCAGCTCCTAGGAACTTCAATAACTTTACTTTCACCAAGGTGAAGTAATTGGGATTCATGCACCTGTGTTGCTAATCATATAATCTTCGCATTAGCCTCTAGGTTGATGTGATGTTGACATACAATGGTATTAATCCCCTTTAAGTCTTTGTAAGACCAAGAAAAAACATCAAGGTTCTCCTTCAATAGGTTATGAAGGGTCAATAACTTCTTTTTTGGAAGGCTTTTACTCACTTTGAGATGCCTTTCTATGCCATCTATATCAATACAAGTTAGTTGCTTTTCACCTTCCACTTCTCGAATGAAGGTCCCATTGAGTGCTTCTGGGTACAGATTTGACTCTTTCAAGGGAGTGGCCTCCTTGTTTAATGCTCTCCTGGAACTAGCTGTGATCTTTAGAGGGGAATCGTCTAGCTCTTTGGAATGCTAAAATGATATTTAAGGCTATTTTATTTTTGTTGGAGAGTTAATTACTTCTTGACTCGAGAACTCATCTTCTAAGGATGCATCTAGGAATGTCACAAAATAAGGACCATCTAAGTTCTATTTGGCCTACGAGACTAGTGCTTTGTTGGCAAGGTGCATCACTATCATCCTCTCTCAAGAAGGGTAGTTTAGGGAGATAAGATCCATTACTAAAGGAAAGATTATTATGCTTAATCCACTTAATATAAATCTTTTACATATAATAGGGTTTGTTTACTAGTCCAAAGGGTATTTAGTCATTTTGTCCAATAATAGGAGATCTTCAGTTTCTATGGAACTTCATCCTCATTTGTGTTCTCTTCTAGTTGGATAGTTTCTTTCATGTTGCTTTCATAATCTATATCTTCACTTTCATCATCATCCTCTTTGGACTCTATCTATGCCTCTGTAGAGGCTCTGTAGGAGAAGAAAATGCTCTTTATTGCATCTTCTGGTTTTGATTTTACATCTGCTTGTGCTTCTGACTTGGGACCTAATGTGGCCATGTAATAGGGAGAGCAATACATCCATGCCTCTATCTCATTGTCAGAGTTAATTTCAAAAGTCATTCTGAGTTCTGGTAGAAGGTATTCACCCATCGACAATGACTTCACTTCTGGTAGGAGTTTACTTTTAGTGGTTAGACTGCGTTTCTAGTTTCTTTGAGAAAATTTGTTTGTTAACATTGTTGTTAGATGATATTCCATCCTTTATGTCATTGGAAGAGTTAGAGAAGATTTCTATGGAGGTGGATCCATGGCCTTTCTGCAAACCATAGAGCTTCACTGCCACTTTATTGGGTCCCCTACCTAGGATTAGAATTCCTTTAGTTCTCACCCTTGCTTCAAATAGCCATGGTCTTACTAGTAACAAATGGTATGATGTATCTCGTAAGAGCTCGGTTTCACCACTAAGTATGTTATTTGATCATCTCTGACAATAACAATTGTGGTCTTGATATATGGGAGGATGCCTAAGGGCTTAATTCGTATATGGTCTACTAATCCGATGAGCCTCTAAGTGGGCTGCATGCCTTGCAAGCTTAGATAGTTTGTTGTCACATCATTCATTATGTTCACTAAAGAGCCTTCATTGATTAATACACTTGCAATGAAACAACCTTCTATCTAGACGTGAGTCTCTAGAGTGCTAGGATCGAGGAAGGCATTAGCTATCCTTTCACATAGGGTTTCGTAATAGTTGTAGGTTGACAATTCTTAGACCACGTCGTCGCATAAATACTTTTAAGCCTTTTTCAACAACTAGGGGATAGGATTAGTAGTTGATGGAATGTTAAATTAGGATGAAAGGTAGTCTAGATCCTTGACCAATTCATATTCATTTATTGGATCTACTAGCTTTTCTAACCAACTAAGAAATGGCACTATACTAACTTTCATTTGTTCTCTTTCTTCAAGCAAGGATTGTATCACCACTTCTTCTATCATGAGAGGTACATCTACCTCTTTTGTCTCTTGAACCTCTAGTCATGCTTCTATAACTATCTCTATATCTTTATGTGGCACTAGACTACTCTGTATTGTATTGCTCTATGGCTCTGTTGAGAGCTTGAATTTCATAGCTTTGGTAGGGAGAACATTTTCTTTTGGAATTGTTGGTTCTCTTTTCTTAGCATGCATTACTGTGGCAACTTTTAGTTCTACCAAGTTTGGAAGCATGTTCGTGGGTCTTCTACTAGTTATTAATGGTATTGGCCTTCACAAAGGTTGGCTGGGATAGCCTTTGGTAGTTTGTTGGCCTTCTTCTTTGCATTGGTTGCATAAGGGCTTGTAATCCATAGACCTTTTAGGATTTGGACAATTTGGGGAGATATGATCATTCTCTCCGCATTTGTAGCATTCCATTTTTAATCTCCGTCTACCAACAAATTGTCTTCATTTGTAGCTTTGGGAAAGGAATCTCCTTGGATCAAAAATTAGGACCAAAATATGAAGGCTCTGGGCCGATATCTTGGGTTATCATCTTGGATTTCAACATATTAAACCTTGCTTTCTTATCTTTCTTCCTTCTTTTACACATCTTGTTCAAAGAGTATATATTCTATGTGTGGTTCTTCCTTACATAGTACGAACAAAAGAATCTAGGGATGGTTGATTTTCAATGGCTAAATATCCAATCTCATGGCACTTTTCTTCCATACCATGTGCTCTATTGTATCACATCTCTTTCATCTCCTGTAGTACTAGATATTCTGATGGTATTCACTTTCAGTGTCTACATTTATTGTGTAATCATATCCATAATCTCTCTCTTTATGCTTGCAACGGAATGGGACAATTAGTCCTTCAAATTTTGTCCTCCTGGACTACTCGCAAGGGTTTTGTAAAGTCTCTATAATCATTGCATGACTAGTTGGGTTGGTCCAAAGGATCCTCTATTTCGATTTTGATTTAGATCTCCTATTGAGACTATTAGTTGCTGGTTTTAGTCGGTAGGGTTCTACTGTTGTTGTTGAGTTGCCATTGGGAAAACGATTTGAAGTCACTGTTGTTGTGATTGAACTATCATTGGAGATACTACTGTCTACAGATATTGTGGATTTAGTACTATACTACGATATTATTTTATATCAAAGGATATTGCATTTGATGGATATACCATTGCTGATGTGGGAGGAGGTAAGACTTGTTAGATATTCTCAATACCCCACCCTTATAAGATGCCATCAATGATCCATGGTGCTTTAAGTTGTAAAGCGCCTATTATGAAGAGAGGCCATGTGTGAGCATGGACATTGGGTAGATTTTAACTTATATGCTAGATGAGATCTATGTGATCAGATGGCAAAAAGGTGACCTTTGTGGATCTAGCTTTTAGGTTAGATAGACTAGTTATGTTAGTAACAACTCAAGGCACAATGCATCGAGTTGCGGGGTGTGGGAGTTATTAGGCGCCCCCATTTTGGGATCTGGGGATTACAAAAGTGGCCCTGAGTTGGGGGGTCTCAACGGTTCCCTTGACAAGGGTTTGAAGGCAGTGTCCCTAGCTTAATGGTAATGAAAATATTCTTTGAAATATTCCTTGGCCAACTAGGAAAGGTTCATGATATGGTTGGACATGCCGATCAAACTATCTTATCGGGAAATAAAATCCCTCTAAAGCTATTGTCAATCTATCTTTTACCCAATTAGAGTTCTTCCAACTATCCTAAGCTCTTCACTTATCATTTGTTTGGATCGCCATCTAAGATTCATAGTGAAAGTGCACGGGTGAACAAAGCTATCTTTGTATTAGTTCATTTAAAATTAAAGAATTCTTTGTTCTTTTTATATTTGCTATGCGTTCTCTACTCCTTACTCAAATTCTATTCACAGTGCCATGTAATTTCTACAAAACTCGTCTTCTTGAGGTCATCAATAGTCATGCTTCAACTTCATCATACAATTTTGTACCTATCATTGTAGCTTGCAAGTTGAATGGTCTTCTTAACTCTACAAACTTACAAACTTCTGGTTGTAGGTCTCTAAGAACTCCCTTTTGGATGCCTTCATCCAAGTTATGGTTGGTCCATCTCTTCAATATAGATTCCATTCTAGAGACATTTGCTTCTACTTGTTTTTCACAAGACTGACTTAAGTTCATAAACTCCTCTCGCATTCTCTCTTAAAAACCTTCACACTTGAATTTGGTAAGAAAGGCCACCTTCAGGTCATCCCATGTATCAAAAGTTCCTATTTCTTGTCTCTCATATCAATGAAATGATTTGCCCTTTGAAAGTGGCAGAAAAGATTGCCAATCAATATTCTAGGATTCTGGCATTGTTGGCTACACATGCTACCGTGAACTTGGCTACATAAAAATCAAGATATTCATTGTACTCTTCCTTAAATATTGGCAATGGGACTATATTCGATGGCTGTCATCAATACGTCTATCTATAAAGAGTGCCACAAGGGTGTCAAAGGAAGCTTCTGTTGCTAGCTTTTTCTTGACTTTGATTTTTATTTTTTCTCTCTTATCACGTACCTCTGGACTTGTTCCTATGCTTGCCTCTTGATTGCATCATTTATCAAGGAGTTGGCTCCACCCAATTTATTTGTACTCAACAAAAGGAAATCTGTAAGGCTTTAGTCTTTGGAGGACTCTCTTGCAACATTCTTTCTACTTCTTTCTTTTCAATGTCTCTAAATTCAACCTTCATTACACTGTAAAGGGAAATATATATTTTACTTTGCTTCTCAATTTTGTGGAAATAATTGACTCTATTGATATAAATTTTTGTAGTTTCAAAAGACAATAGGATTAATATTTCACATGAAGCCTCCATCAAGATAGTGACATGTTTTTTGCCATAGAGGAATGCACTTCTTGTAGAAAGTGGCTTTGACAATGAAGATCTCCAATTCTTCTATAGTAGCAAGAATTCTATAATCTTCCATTACTTTTCTTTCTGTTTAATAGTATCACTGCTTCTATTTCTAATCTCTATTGGTGCTTGTTGATGATAGTTTTTCCCAACTACACATAAAAAACATGGAGCCTCAAGAGAAATACCATGAAAACGGAAAAAATATTGCAAAACAATCTATCTTGTTATACCAACAAGCATGTTATTCACACTTTAATTAAGCACGAGAAGAAAGAAAATACCAAGAACCACAAGTCTTCATGCACTATCATATAGTAAATCTCCCATGGATTATTATAACAAACCTTTAAAATATTCTTCATAAAAACCATCTAAGAACCAAAATAACATAAATAAATAATCAAGTTTGAATAAAATTTATCACATAATATTCATATTTCATCATCTTCACAATCTTTATACTCTTTCTCTCAATCTCTCTCATAGTCTCACTCATAGATATATTGTTTTTCATGGAAAATTGGCTCTCTCTCTCTCTCTCTCTCTCTCTCTCTCTCTCTCTCTCTCTCTCATATGTGTTCTCTCTCAATAGTACATTGAAATAACTAAGATTAACATTTAATAATCTTCTCTTAGTCATGGATACCTCTCGCAAGAGGTATGCTTGATATAAATGATTACTAGAGACACTATAGTGACTTTTGGAAGCTCACTACTATCACTGTCACTTTAATCTTCACCTTAAGTCTTCATTAGCTACTTTTTTTTCTTCAAGCTTCAAAAATCTTTCATTCATTTATTTTCAAGTTTACAAAACATTCCCAAGCTAAACATTCATCCAACAAAACACTCGCAGAAGCAAACAAAACAAAATAGAATAAAATAGAAGATTCATAGAAGCTCTACAAAACACTTCACAAGAGGTCAACAAAAAGTATAAAAACCATATAGCTCAAACAAAAACCAATTCAACCCATAAAAAACCATCCAACACACTCTTAATCATTTCTCAAACTATTCATCTACAATCATAACCTCTCAATTAGAAAGAAAACAAAAAAAAAGAATAAAATAGAAGATTCATATAAGCTCTACAAAACACTTCATAGGAGGTCAACAAAAAGTATAAAAACCATACAACTCAAACAAAAACCAATTCAACCCATCAAAAACCATCCAACACACTCTTAATCATTCCTCAAAATATTCATCTACAATCATAACCTCTCAATTAGAAAGAAAACATATCAAAATAGAAGCAAAACAAACACATCACAAAACCAATCAACACATCATATCTTAATTAAAAACTATCACAAGATTTTTAATCATAATCAAACCATTCCAAAACACTTTAAAATACTTTTGACACTTTTAAAATCAATAAATAAATTCTCAAGATCAACCATTTAGCTCACAAAAACAATAAAAATCAGTTAAAAAAACAAGTCAATTCAGTCCTCAACATGACATTTCTTTAAAAACTTGAATATCAAGACCAATATCATTTTTGAGCTAAGAGACATGAAAGACATTGTGAATACGGGTGGTTGAAGGCAAATCAAGTTGGCAGAAAAGATCTCTAACTTTTTTTGACTTTTGATATGGACCATAATATCGATGAGCAAGCTTATTATGACCCTATTTAAGAGAAGCATAATGGGACTTAGGTACTTTCAAGAAGACCTATTCTCCATCTTCAAATTCTACATAATTTTTTTAATCGTCAGCATGAGATTTCATAGTCTCTTGTGTTTTTTGAATATTTTTCTTACATTGCTTCATTAGGGCATCCATCTTTTCTAACTCTTCCTTAGCAAGGGGATTCACTCTACCATTAAACAATGTTGAAGGTACTATTTGTAGCCATATAAAGCCTCAAATGGTAACATGTATATACTCATGTGGTATGTGTTATTGTAGCAAAACTTCGCAAGATGAATCCAATGATCCCATGTATTTTGTGTGTCATGGCAAAAGCATTGCAAATAGACTTCCAACCACTTGTTGACTCTTTCAATTTAATCATTGGTTTGTGGATAGTAATCTGTACTTGGAGTTAGTTTTGTTCCCATGGGAATAAAAAGGATTTTCTTAAAAAAATTCATGAATTTTGTATTTCTATGAGAAACAATATTTATAGGTAAACCATGAAATTTGAAAATTTCTTCCATGAATTGATCTGGCTGAATATTGGACTTTGGTGGGTATAAAATGGATTGATGTTGTGAGATTATCAACCACAACAAAAATACTATTCTAGCCCTATTTAGTGGCAAGTAAACTTGTAATAAAGTTTATGCTGATATCACCCTATATACCATGTGGAATAGATAATTGTTGAAGTAGACTAATGGGCAACAAATTGGAATCCTTATTCTATTGGCATGGTAAACACTGCATCACATAATCTTTGACGTCTTTTCAAAGTCATTTTTTATAAAAACATTTATAGATCTTATCAAAGGTTTTAAACTAACTAGTATGCCTTGCTAAAGAAGAAGAATGCATCTCTTGTAAGATCCTTTTCTTAAAAGATAATTGAGGAATCAAATATACTCTATCCTTAAACCAAAGAAGTCCATTTTCATAAGAGCTTGGAAAGTAGTAGGTGCATTGGGAAGCCTAAATGGCATAACCAAGAAGTGGTAGAGACCCCTTTCTATTCTAAAAGTCATCTTGTACTCATCACCTTCCTTCATCCTCATTTGGTGGTAGCCTAATCTCAAGTCAATGAAATGGGTATAATAAGAAAAGAATGTATATCAATAAATAGGCTATAACAAGAGTTTTATCCCCTTTAAACCTTATGTTTGTAGGCTCAAAATGAAGCTTACTATGTGAAGATAAGGAAGAGTTTCTAAAATTTCAAGTTATAATTGGGTAAGAAGTAGTCCTAAACCAAAACAATATACCTTACCTAGCTGTCCAAGAGCTGTTTTTAGTGACCAACTCTCAAAAAAATAGGCATAATTTTTGCTCCACAACTCCGATTACTAAAATTCTTAATTAGAGTTGAAGCTTGCTTTATCCTCTATGTGTTAAGTACAAGGTTTCTATGTCAAATTTAAAATATCTACTTTTGAAATTCACTTTTTTATTATTGTCCAAATTGTGATAGCAACTTGTTTGACCTTGTAATTGCCTTGTTTGCCACATTTGACCATTGGTATACATTATACACCTATACCCACTAAAGTGCATGTGTATCCTTCAAATACCATATATCCAATGGTAAAGTATCACTAAACTTGTAATGACCTATAATTCATTTGAGTTTATTGTTCTGTTTCACCCTATTTTAGTACCTTGTTTTCCAATGATTCTTTAATCTTCTTACACTCTATCCTAAGTGGTCTTTTATTGTTCTGTTTCACCCTATTTTAGTGCCTTGTTTTCCAATGATTCTTTAATCTTCTTCCACTCTATCCTAAGTGGTCTTACATAGTCCTCCACCTATGGTGAGGGATGAAATGATGGATGAGGTACTTAAATAGGATTTGAAACTTTGGAAGGTATGCAAAGTTTCTTCTAGGCAAGGTTGTGCACCACTATAGAGTCTTAAATAGCAAGGGAGGGTCATTTCTCTTCTGTCTTGCTATCTCATTTGTCTTCAACCTTTTTCCTTGGTATATAAATCACATGATATAGCAAATGGAATTTGAGCAAGGAGTAAAGAGCACACAACAAATATGAGAAGTACAAATAATACTTTAATTTCAAAGGAATTGATTTAAAGATGGCTTTGTCCATCCATGCACCTTTACTGTGAAGCTTAGATAACGATCCAGATAGATGATAGGCGAAGAGCTTAGGGTACCTGGAAGAACTTTGACTAGGTAAAAGATAGATTGACGATGGCTTTAAAGGAGTCTTCCTTTTATAGCCCAAAAAATTAGTCTAGTCGGCAAGTCCAACCATATTATGAATCTTCCCCAATCAACCAAAGAATATTCTCTTTATCATTGGGCTGAGGGCTGGCGACCAAGGGCACTACCCTCCGACCCCCATGAGGAGGGCCACTTCCCCTCCAAGACCCCCAGCCAAGGGCTACTTTTGTGGCCCCCATAACTCCCACACCCACAACTCAATGTATTGTGCCTTGAGTTACTACCAGCATAACTACTCTATCTAACCCAAAGTCTAGATCCACAAAGGTCATCTTTTTGATATTCAATTATATAGACCTCATTTGATATACAAGTCGAGATCCACCCAATGTCTTTGCTCACACATGGCTTCTTCTCATGGGGGATCTTACAACTTAGAGCACTATGGATCATTAGTGGTACCTTACGAGGGTAGGACATTGAGTATATCTAACACTCAATCAGTATGTATAGATGGTAGAGCTAGTGTTCTAGAAGACAAGGATGCTTTGCATGGCTAAAATAAAGCTTTGGACATTCAATGAGATGCATGAATTGAAAGGAATGAAATGAAGAGGTTTGAAAAAGATTTAGCTTTAGTAATCCACTCATTAATCTACTAAACTCACTTTTTACAATTTTCTTGGATATCTTAATGCATAGGATCACAAGAATTCAAAATTCAGAGATTAGGCAATCACATGAGTAAGGAATCGATGAATTTTTTGGATTAAAATGTACCATTATACATGTTTTAATATTGAAAAATATTGATGTTTCAATCTTGAAAAATTTCGTGATTGAGATTTAATCAACAATGAATAGGCATTCAATTTTCAGCATAAGTAGACTAGATTTATTAATCAAGCAAAGAGAACATGCCCGATTCAACCCCTCCTTCAGCAATTAGCTAATCCTCAAAAATTGGAATTGGAGAGATTAAAAATGAGTAGATAATACCTTATTGGATGATTGAGGTTAATGTAGCTTGTTAAAATAGATAAGATGCCTTCAATCTAGTTAATGGGAGCTCCGTAAAAGTCTTTTATTGTTTAAGAATCCACTTGAAGTCTTCAAAGAGCTTCAAGAGTACCAAACTTGATCCATGGGTGCTCACATTAACTAAAGAATGATCAAATATCTAAACCAATGTCTTCAAATAAAGCTGAAGATCAATTCAAAGCTTCAAGAGATGCTTCAATTCTTAATGAAGATCAATTCAAAGCTTCAAGAGATGCTTCAATTCTTAATGAAGATCAATCCAATGCTTCAAGAGATGCCCCAATTCTTGATTAAAAAGAAGAATCCAAGGGATTTCAGTAATCCATAGATGCCTAAGTATTCGAGAAGGAAGAAATGCTATGAATCAATATATATTGCTCCAATGTTAGATCAATCTTGATGAAATGGCCTTATACTTGATGCCCAAAAGTAAAACACATCATAATTCCCATGAATAAACCATAAATTGATTAAGATTTTAAAGAATTTTGTGGCTATCTTGTTTTTTTCAAATTAGAGACTAAAAATCCACTAAATCTTATCCAAATGCTTTAATCTTGCTTTATCATTACTTGCTGAAGGTAAAGAAAGAATGGTATTCAAGAGATACTTGAGTAAAAGCCCTATGAAATTTATAAGGAGTAGGCAAGATTTAACTTATTGTCCATAAACTCCATGGCTAGGGTTTTAAAGAAGCTTCAAGAGAAGGAAATAGTTCAATGCTTGAAGAATAAGATAAAAGAATGCTTCCAAGAGCTTAAAGATATGGACATACGCCCTCCATGGCATGAATGGCATGGCATGCCTTGGGCACATTCCCTTCATGTCATGGATTCTGAGACTTAATCTTTTGTACGTTGTTGCATCTATGTGCATGGGGTTCTCTTCATAAAAACCCCATGGAATCTTTAATGCTATCTTGAATACTCCACAAGAGGAGCAGAGAGAATCCATGGATGACCTTAAATATTGATGCAATCATTGAATAATGTCATCAACTTATTGTAGAAGCTTTAAGAAGTGCCAAAGATCAACCTTCAAATACCAAAGAGGAGATTTCAGCTAGAGAAGAGGACTAGGGTTCATAGCCCAAAAATTACAATAGAATTTGTGCTAATTAGACAAATTAGTCCCACATGGCCATCTGCTGCACAAGCTAGTCAATCTACTACTCCAAATGCTCCATATACGATGAGGGGAATGAAGTGATGCACTCAATAGAAGAAGATCCTAGCCTAGAGAAGGGATTTGAGCAAGATTTTAGCTATGCAAGCTTGGGATAGTAGGCTGAGAGAGAATAGGAAAACCCTTGATTAGCAAAAAGTAATCCATTTTAAGATTTTTAAAAACTCTAATAATCTTGATTAGTCTTAAAACCCTCAAAATGGACCTCTTTTTTTTCGTGAGCTGCTACACCTCCCCCCCCTTTCACTCTAGTGACCCGACACTTATTCCTCCCCCCAAAATTTTTAATAATAATAAATATATAAGGGTTAAAATAACCAAAGTTTCTCTCTCTCTCTCTCTCTGTGACACACATAAACCACCTCGTTTTTGTGGGGTTTTGTAAAAGAAAAAAATTGACACTTCCCACTTCCCCCCTCTTGACACAAGTATCTCCTCCTAGATCTTTGGATTTAAAAAATTGAGAAAAATCTAACATGCCTTCTCCTCCTCTTTAATTTTAAAAAATCCACAAATATCTTAGATATTCTCGTACTTTCCCTCCCTCTTCAATTGACATATTAGTCCTTTCCAAAATTTTTGATATAAAAAAATAAAAAAATATCATGACTCGCCTTCTTGTCCTTGAATTGTATTAATCTATTAATTTTCTCATTGGGGCAACACATCCCATTCTCCTAAAAATATTAGGATACTTTGACTACACATGACACATCAAACCCCCCAAAAAAATTCCTATTTCCTTAACATCACTTGACACCTCAATATTCCCATGACACAAATAGATGATCCTCCCCCTCCCCCTTTACTTAGTAAATAAAGGACAACTTGTGAAGAGATGGCATGAGAGGTATATAACATCAAATCTGTATTAGGTGAGAGATATGAATAAAAAAGTAAAGAGTGTGAGAGCATGAAGTGAGAGGGCAAAGGCTTAGCTCCTAGTGCATCTCAAGGCAACAATTGTGATGCAATCCCAAGGTGATCAATGGCAACTTCTCTAATCCATTTTCTTCTTTTATCAACCCTTTTCTTTTTCTAATCCACAATGCCCCCATGTAAAAAACTTCACATGGTAGGATCATCCCACGACAAGGGTCACTCGAATGTGATGAGACCATTGCATGAAGAAGGACCTTCCCACAGGGTAGGCCCTTCATAAAAACCCTTAACACAAGAGCAAATATGGCAAACAATACTAATGTATCAAATGCATATAATTTGATCGACAAGTTTGAAGTTAGGAAAGAAAAATGATCAAACAATCTTTTAAAAAAAAATCATATATGTAACAATTGGTCCTTCATTTGAAAAAGTAGTCTTAGATATTTTTTGAGAAAAAAATTTCTTTCATAAATTTAGTATCTAGTTGATTAGGTAAAAGACGAATTCGTACATCTTAAATTAATGCATCCATTTGTAAGAATCAATGATTAGATCAAGTACAAAAATAGATGTCATAATTCAACCCAATCGAACCTTCATTTTAAGGTTTGTACATCCACAAAGCCATGTTGATGATATTCTTGATTTTTTGAACCTCTTATTCTAAAAATTGTAACTTTATGGTTGTCATGACTTCACACTATGCCTAAGGCCATAGGATCATGAACTATTGAGAGAAATCTAGTAGACTCATGCTGATAAGTGGACACATGGTTTCGACCATTGCAACTTAAATACGTTGACGTCTGAATAGCCTACAATCATTATCCAACTTGTATACTAGGAAAAACTGACAGAAGTTGAGATTACTTAAATATGAAAAAATGTGCATAATGATAAAAGCGTGTAATTCTAGCTAGTTGTGTATTGTAAATTCTATTTAAAAATTGAATAGTGGAAATTCTACTTAGTTAAATGTGATTGCTAGCATTAGAAAAGCATTGTGAAATACATCCAAAAATTATTAAAAACCTTTTGCTTATGCCTAGATGATAGTAAGGATTGAGTACTTGCACTCCCCTAGGGGCAACTATTGAGGCTCAATTTGAGTTGGTTTTGCTCCACCTTCAAGCTTGTGACTAGCATCTAGGCAGGAAGGTCTTGTATGGAATATTCCCTCCTATGGCAACACATAACCAGGGGGCTCTAATTAGAAAGAATCATTGTGTAGTTGGTTCTACAATGGAGAAAATTCCATACAAGTATGTTGTGGTGAGCATTAGGAGCCCAAAAATTATGCACTGGTTATTGCTCTAAAGAAGAGAGTGGCTTTGTGTATCATTGTATGTCCCCATCCTACCCTTGCGTGTGAAAAGGGGCTTAAGTATGTTGTGGTGAGCATTAGGAGCCCAAAAATTATGCACTGGTTATTACTCTAAAGAAAAGAGTGGCTTTGTGTATCATTGTATGTCCCCATCCTACCCTTGCGTGTGAAAAGGGGCTTGAGAGGGAAAAAAAAAATTTCTTAAAAAATAAGGTTGTTAAACCATAGCAATTATTTTTTGAGAAAAAGAAACGAGTGTATAGATTAAGTGTTGTTGTCATCACCATCACCCCTTCGATTTGAGTGATGCCATGCTATCTCGATTAAATCAATCCTTGAAATTATCACCACCTCGCAATCATCCACATGTTGAGTCATCCCCACTTGATAATGGCATTGAGGCTACCATGACACCACACACTCAGTTCATTGCTATCGAGAAGGAGGCATGTGACTAAATGATGGCCATGGCAAAGTTAACCTTTAGCTAAGGCTTATAAAAGCCTTAGCCTTAGCGAGGGGTTTTTCTTTTCTTGCATGCCTAGTTGTTGTGATAATACACCCACAGAGAGAGAGAGAGAGAGAGAGAGAGAGAGAGAGAGAGAGAGAGAGAGAGAGAGAGAGAGAGAGAGAGAGAGAGAGAGAGAGAGAGAGAGAGAGAGAGAGAGAGAGAGAGAGAGAGAGAGAGAGAGAGAGAGAGAGAGAGAGAGAGAGAGAGAGAGAGAGGAAGATAGAAAAAAAAGAGAAGAGGATATAGGGGAAGAAAGGGAAGGCAAGGCATAATGGGAGAGGATAAAGAAAGAGAAAGTGAGGATTAGAGGAAAAGAGAGATAGAGTTAATGTCTTGGACCCCCATCATTGTGTAGGAGGGAAGGCTTAATACATGTACACTCACACACCACTTGAAACTTTTGAAGCTCAAAATTTGTGGGAGCATTTCCAAATCTTGGAAAGAGATGAAGCTAAAGGGTGTCATTGAAATAACGTTTTGACCTTACTAATCCATTAGGTGAGATCACTTTAGGACTTTGACTTGCAAGGACCATATGTGCCCCCCCCCCCCCCCCATATTCATTTTTCATTGTTTTTAGTTGGTTATAAAGCCAAGTTAAGATTTGATTGTCATATGGTCCTAGTCTAAAAATCAGTTATCTCATGAAGTATAGCTTTAATATTGAGACCACTTTGCTATTGCATAGAAAGAAATATTGTTTAAGGGGTTGAAGTAGTAACTCCTATTTCCAAGTAATATTCAAATTGGTCATTTTGTAGGGAATCTTAGTAACCTAGGTGAAAGATAGAAACAAAAATAGATGTCTCTTGATAAAATGATGAAAGGATTGCACACGATAAATTGTTGAATTATTGTGATTAAAGAAAAGGCTAGTGATATGTCATTTTGAGATTGCATTCTAATGGAAAAATAAGTCATAGAATGCACCCTTCCTTGTAAAGTACTTATAGGATATTGTTTCAATTTGTTGAATTCGTCTTTTAAAGGAAAGGCTGATTGTTTTGTGAAAGAGAGAGTTTTTCTAGACAAAGATAAAGTGATTGATGCTATGGAATAGTCTAAGTAACTATTGGATTTATGTTATGGAAAAGAAACATTTTCCTAGCTAATGATGATAGGTTGATTGCGTGGTTTTGTATTTATACAAAAGTTTTTATTCCCTCATGGGCAGATTTATAGTTATGCACTAAACCTCACCTAAATTTAGTGGTGAGAACCCTTCATAAAGGGGCTAGATTTATCGCATTGGAGGTTAGGACATTAATCCTAGATGCTAGAGTTCTCTCTGTAGGGAAAACGTTAGGCTAGGAAGCGACAAGGGTGCCAAGGGAACTTTGGCTGTAAATCCCTTGGGTCTGCACCGACCTAACCCCTACAAGCTTAGGAAGGACTTCTTGGAAGGCCCTAATGCTAGATAAGGGTGGATTGGTGGATCATGTGCCTGATCAATATTGGACACAAGTGTTAGATTAGGGGATGGAATGCAAGGTTAGCATTGCACCTTGGAGAAGATACAAAATAAGTATATTATTTTATAATTTCTTTCAAAAGATTTCTTTGATATTATGTTTGCATTTGTGACCACAATTTATGTGAAAAAACCAGTGTTTAATGATTAAGTAAGGATGTTATTTTTGCATGTTAAATATAAATGTGTTAGGATAATAAATAACCAAACCACACATGATGAAAGTGGGAAGGCAAGATCCCCAATGGGTTTGTCCTATGAATGGGTGGCCTCAATAAGCCAAGAGTTTTCCCTGAAGGTAATGGAATTAGAAAAGACTAGAATGCGTGACTATCTAGTATATTATCTTAGAACCCAATTAATATTGTTTTAGGGGAATATATTTGAGAATATACCCTATGAGTAGAGGGGTTGATGTATGTCACTTCCCCTTGTTCTCACACACTATAAAACCAAGTGTGGCATTGATCTGCTTTAGTTTGAGTTAGCTTGTGAATACAATGGCTTAAGAATAGAGAGTAGTTTAAGCTAATAGGTGACTCTAGCATTTGAATTAGGAGCCCAAATTCAGGCCGATCTTTATGGATTATGGTTGAAACCTTCCATTGCAAAGTGGATTTGAGAGAGCTTAGATAACAATCCCATGTTATTTTAAGGAGTATTAGGTTGCATTGCTTAAGAAAAGTCTCTTGATAGACTATTAAATTGTGTCATTGAGGGATCCTCAATTGGGCACGTTACACATGGTATCAAAGCAAAAACATCAATGAAAAACCATATATTGATGTTATCATGGCGGCCTTGCTTAAAATTTGAATACTTAAGAGGCTACGTGTTGCATTATCAAAGTAGCACATTAGAAGCATAATGGATCCTAACCTATAAGATTCTCTGATACAATTTACCCTAGAGGGTTGTATCCCTAAGTTTATCTTGAGATGATGACATCTCGATTTTTCTAAGAGAAAGAGGATGTAATGTCTCCATTCCACCCTTGTGAGCTTAAGAGGGGAGAAGCTTTCTTAAAAATTAAGGATTTTAAACATTTGTAATTACTTAAGAAAAAGAAATGAATTTGTACATAATGTGGCTATGTCATATAGTTAAACAATCTACCATATGTGAAATTAGGATCCTTGCACTGAAAAAAAAAGTATTGGCTAGTTGCTTAATCCATGTATAATTGCATAAATAAGGAATCTCTGATAGTAAGTTTCATATGAGGCTATAATAAAATTGCCCCCATTGTAGTTATCCATGGGTTTCCTCCATGTAACTGTGGGGCGAATTGAGAGGAAACAAGGAAGCTTAAAATTTTCTCTCAAAGAGAAGATGAAAGCCTCATAACATTCCTGAAATGTGAAACCTAGACACTACCTATTAAGTGGTAGAAATAGGGTCTCTAACTCAAAGGGAAGCCACTATTATGTACTTGAAATGCAAACGAAGTTTCGCCGCCATCACCTCCACCCTTCAATCTAATCCATGCCATGCTACCTTGAAAAAACAAGAGGGGGAGATCGCAAGTGGATCCATTCTACGAATGGCATTCTACGAATGGGTGGTCACAATAAGAAATGGAATTTCAAAAGACCCGGATGTGTGATTGTCTAGTATATTGTCTTAGACCCCAATCATGCGATTCTATCTCAAAAATGCATTAGTATCCTTCCTATGTGACATCCAAGAGATTTTTGGGCCTTAGCTTACTGATTTCATGAAATTGTTCCTAGATGACTTTAATGTCTCCAATTGGATGATTCTTCACCTACATCATCTCTGATTGTGTCTAACCTAGTGTCGAGAGGCCCAGTTAAGTTTAAATCTAATGAAGAGGCTCTTTGAAGTCAAATTTGGAATCCTTGTATAGATCCATGGAAGGTGTACACCCTTACACAAGTGGAAGTCTCTACCTCATCAACAATTGGTATTCGAATCTTGGGATAGGCTCAATGGATAGTTGACATCTTCACTTGTTGGCACATGTGGCAATTTCTCTTGAACAAGCTAAGCTCATGTTTCTAAATTTTCCTTTTGATGGGATGTGGGGTGTGACTTGACCTACCAAAAGGCTCCAACTAATGCTGTCTAAAGACTCCATCTTGTTCCCTCCTAACTAGAATAAAGAATCCTATGTGTGGATGCTTTAGATAGTGCCATTGGAACTATTTTGATGCAAAGGGATTTTAAGGGCTGGTTTCAACCTATCTACTATGCCTCCCATTGACGAAGCAAAATTACTCTGTTACTAAGCAAGAATGTCTAAGCATGGTGTATTTAGTTAAAATGTTTTAGTGAGTATTTTGTTATCGAGCAAGAATATCTAGGCATGCAGTATTCAATTAAAAAGTTTAAACAATACTTTCTCAAGTGCTCCTTTGTTTTTCATGTAGATCATTCTACAATGGTTTATTTAGTGAAGCAGTAGAATGTGGCAAGATGGCCAGGTAGGTGGATATTTTTGTTGCATCAACAAAAGATTAGCATGTCATTGAAAATTTCCTTTCTCAGATTGGTAATGGGAAAACCCCAACTAGGGTGGATGATGACTTCCTCGATGCTCAAGTTTGTGTGACTTCTACTACTCTAGCTAGTGATCCTCTATTCCCAATTGCACCTTGGGCCTAGTACAAAGAACTATTGAAATTATTATCTACTAGAGAGATGCCAAAAGATCTGACAATAACCCAATGCAACAAGATGGCTCTTTGTAGTCAATGACTTGAAGTGATTTTTAGGTTCCTCTATTATCAGACCTTGGTTGCAATGCTCTAGTGGGGTGATGGTGCTATTGGAGTATGATGAAATTATTGAAAAAATGCATTAGGGGCTATCTAGTACACATTTTTCCAACACTATCACAACTCAAAATATTCGAGAAGCTGAACTTTGGTGGTCAACAATGCATGGAGATGTCTACAAGTGGGTTTACTAGTGTAATATCTGACAATGGCTAGATCAAACAAATGCTCATGATTGGCTACCCCTGCATCCCATTATGCCCTTGGAGCCATTTCACAAGTGGGGCCTAGACTTTGTTGGTACATTTAAACTAGTTGCAAGTTGGACCTGGAATAAATATGTATTCACCACCACTAACTATTGTACTAAGCGGGTTGATGCTTGTCCCTTGAAGGACAACATGGCCAATTCTACAACAACTTAACTTTCCAAAGGTATCATGACATGGTATGGTTCAATAAAGTCATTTATTGGCTCGCTACCTTCTTTATGATCACACACAAGAAGTTTGATTTTTACTATCCTTAGGTCAACGTGTTGGAGAGTTAACTTTGTCCTAAATCTAGACAAAGTTGATGGAGCATCATCAGATAGACTAGGATGTCAAACTTCCATCTACATCTTGGGCTTAGTTCACTTCTTTCAAAGTTGCTACTAGCTTATCCCCCTTCAAGTTGACTTTTAGGTTGGACGTCATGATCCACACAAGCTCTTGGTCCCCAATATGTGGTTGGCAATCCAAGTTTTGATGTTACTTGAGAAATCCCTCCCCTTTCAATTGGAGGACCTAAACAACTCGGATGAGGACTAATTCTGGAGTGTCTATCTACTCACTAAAGTCCAACTTTGATAGAAGAAGCAAGTGAATCATTTTGCCAAGAAGTAATTGTTGGAGTGAGGGTTGTATTGGTGTTCAACACATGGGTGCAAAGTTCCAATAGAGTGGACCATTCCAAGTATATGGAACACTGACTCTAATAGTTTTTGCTTAAGTGATCTACAACGTAACTTGCTACCACATACTATTAGATCTGACTCTACTTGTGTTCAAGCTTGTAGTGCCCGTTCTTAATCTAGGATGATGAGGCAGAGTCTTGATCCCATTTTCGATCCCAAAATTCTAGTCAACTTTGAACTGATTCTCTCTTTGACCATGGAAGCACTGCAAAAAGATTTGCTCCATTCTATTGAGTTGATTTGCATGGATCTATCATCTATCTACATCCGCATGCCAAACTCATCTGCTAACAGCTCACTAAGAGATTGGTAATTTCTTTTGATGGTGCCACTTATGAACATATCTCAGCACTGGTGACATAATAATTGCTCTTTTTGGATGAAGGCATGGCTAAGGTGCTTGTGCAGCTCATGGAGGCACAAATGAAGGCCTTTTGGTAAAGCAATGGGAGAAGAATATTGGCTTGTGTAACATATGTGACTCTGAGGAGGAGAATATTGGTTGTGCAACATGTGTGACTCTCACAAGAAGGTGGTGATTTGCTTCTTGATGGAGGCCCTCCATGTGCAATCCAACACCTTCAACATTTTGAGTTGGGTGGCCTCTTTGTTTTAAAAATGAACTACCTCGCATGGCCATGAAGGACATTGCAGCCATGGCAAGCACCTTTCTTTCCTTTTCCATGTTCCTATGCAACTTGCTCCAACCAAGCCCTTGCTTATGGCTCTAAGTCTTCACCAATAGCTATAGGTAAGCAAGAGGAGGCCCCTCCCTACTTTGCTCCCTCTTCTACTTCTAGTCAACGACCCACTTTATCCATGCTAGCATCTGAGTACTAGTCTTGCATGAACCTCAAGACAAAGTTGGCACTTCTCAAGAGTGGCAATCAAGCCAGTAGCCAGCAATAGAGCCCTTCTCCATGATAATCATATGTATAGACTAATATTGCATCCATAACAACCTTGACTATGATAGGTAATACCTTGGTTCATCTCTCTCCCTCCCTTGATCCTTTTCCTCATCTTGGGAAGTTCAACATCAAAGTGGCATGGTGGAATCTAGCCTATGTGGTGGAAGGCTTCACGTCTTGATCATGTATTGTTTGAAAATGGCAAAAAGATCCCTCACAAGTTACATCTCCACCTTTTATACTTAACCCTAGCCTACTCTAGACTAAGGTGACTTATGCTTTATTATAAGCCATCCTGGCCTAAAAGAGCTTTGTCCTCAAAGCTGAATTGGGAACAAATTACAAGGATGATTACAAAGATAGCTTGAAGCATTTGGAATCATGTTGAAATAAAGCTCCACGTTGATGAAGATCAGAAAACTTGATAAAGATGGGCCACATAAATGAAACAGGCTGCTGTAAACTGTCTAAAACAGCCTATAGTACAAAATGGGCCATATCTTAAGCTAGAAGTGGCCGATTTCCATGTGCCAGATATAGAAATGTAGAGGACAACATGTAGTATCCAACCATGCCTTCAAAATCAAATTTTGAAGCCAATAAGATAATTTAATTTCACACAAAAATTTAATACAGCAAGTTGTTTACTGCTCTGTTTATGAACTGTCCTCTTGTTGAAGCCATGGAAATTGTTCCAAATATGATGCTTGTTGCCATGAAGACTCTTTGATAGGCAAACCCTTTCATTTGATAAGGTATTCAACAAGAATACAGCTCCTTAGAACCTTCGCCCGCTTGCCAATAATCTTCTCGGGCTCATAGATGATTAAACCATCATCATCCAAGGGATAGTTCTTCAAGAACTTGAACTTTAGGTCCCACATACTTTTTAAGCTGAGACACATGAAAGACATTATGGATTCTTGTGTTTGAAGGTAAGTCTAGTTGATAAGCAAGATCCCCAACTCGCTTGACAATACGATAAGGACCATAAAACCTATGAGCAAGTTTGTTGTGTCCTCCTTTAAGAGAAGCATAATGTGATTTGGGAACCTTCAAAAATACCCATTCATCTTTCTCAAAATCCACATGTCTTCTTTTCTCATCTACATAGAACTTATTTGTCTCTCGATCTTTATGAATGTTGTCCTTGCATTGCTTCATAAGGGCCTCCATCTTTTCCAACTCCTCACATGCTTGTGGATTTACATCTTCATGAAACAATGCGGAGGGTACTTGTACTTTGTAGCCATATAGAGCTTCAAAAGGAGACATTCCAATGCTCATATGGTAAGTATTGTTGTAATAAAACTCCTCAAGATGGAGCCATTGGTCCCGTGCATTTTGTGTCTGATAGCAAAAGTGCCTCAAATAAACCTCTAGCCATTAGTTAACTCTTTCAGTTTGCCCATCCATTTGCGGGTGATATGCGGTACTAGGAGTCAAAAGAGTCCCCATTGAAGAGAACAAACTCCTCCAAAATCTTCCCATAACCTTAGTGTTGCGATCGGATACAATCTTCATTGGCAAACCATGAATCTTGAAAATACATTCCATGAATTGTTGAGCCACTTGCTTTGCTGTAAATTGGGCCTTAGTAGGGATGAAATGGACTAATTTTAGTCAATTGATCAACTACTACATAAATGATATTCCACCCATGCTTAGTTGTAGGCAATCCCACAATAAAATCCATAGAGATATCAGTCCACTTGCCTTGAGGAATAGGAAGTGGCGGAAGTAAGCCACTGGGTAGAAGGGATGAGTCTTTATTTCATTGACATGGAAGACATTGCATTACATAATCCTTAACATCCTGCCAAATTCCCTTCCAATAGAAGCTCTTATGGATGTTGTTAAATGTTTTGAACAACCCATGATGACCCACTAAAGGTGAAGCATGCATCTCATGCAAAATACGATCTTTGAAAGAGGATTGTGGTGTCAAGTAGACTCTACCATGGTACCATAAAAGACCATTGTGCCAATTAAAATTGGGATACTCTTCTCCTTTTCCTTACTGAAATTCCTTCATCATCTTTGATGCTTGCTCATCAAGCAAATATTCTTCTTGGATGTCATGAATACAATCCTTATGTATGATTGAAATTGAAGATAAAGAACATGCCTACATAAGTGATAAAGCATCCGCCACAACATTATCTTTTCTAGCCATGTAGGATATTTCAAGATCATAGCTTTAAAGAGTAGCTAACCACCTCCTTTATTTAGCGGATGAATTTGGTTGGGAAAGGAAGTATTTCAGCACACGATGATCACTCTTCACCTTGAAATGGCTGCTATATATACGGTGATGCCAGTTTTTGATAGCATGCAAAATTGCCAACATCTCTTGTTCATAGACATGTAGTTGACGTTCCTTGTCATCAAGCTTGTGACTTTCATAGGCTATAACTCCATGGTCTTGATACAAAATAGCCCCAACTCCTCGTCCACTAGCATCCGCACATATAATAAATTCCTTAGAGAAATCCAGGCATACAAGAATAGGTGCTAAAAGTAATAGAGATTTCAGCTCATTGAAACTCTTGTCGGCTATGGAGTCCCAAAAGAAAGCTTCTTTCTTCAACTTATCGGTCAAAGGAGCCGCCACGTGAGTATAATTTTTTATAAACCTCCTATAGAATGAAGATAATCCAAGAAAACCTCTCAAGGAAGTAGAATTCATAGGAGTAGGCTAATCTCTGACACATTTCACCTTGTTAGGATTCACACAAATGCCTTTCTCTTCCACAATGTGACCCAAGTATTCCAGTTCATCTCCCATGAAAGAACACTTTGACAGTTTAGCAAATAGTGTATGTCTTCTTAATGTGTTAAAGACCTCTCGAACATGTATCTAATGCTCAACCTTGGATTTACTATAAATGAGAATATCATCAAAGAATACAAGGACTGTTTTGAACAAGAAAGGTTGCATATCTTATTCATAAGTGCTTGAAAAGTAGTGCTCGCATTCAAAAGCCCAAATGACATAACCAATAAGTGATATAACCCTCTTTTAGTCCTAAAGGTTATTTTATATTCATCCCCTTCCTTCATTCAAATTTGATGATAACCCGAACACGAAGATCAATCTTGGTGAAGACCTTTGCATCTTTGAGCTCATCCAAGAGGTCATCAATGCAAGAAATCAGGTATCTATTCTTCACCATGGACTTGTTAAGCTCCCTATAATCAATGTACATTTGAAAAGATCCATCTATCTTCTTTACCAAGAGCACAGGAGAGGCAAACGGAGACTAACTTGGCCGAATTAAATCCATTTGTAGCAACTCTTTAACTTGTCTTTCCACCTCTTCCCTTTCAAACTTTGACAAGAAATAGGGAGGTTTGTTAATGGGTTTTGTGTTGGGTAGCAAGTCAATAGGGTGGTCTACCTCTCTCTTTGGAGGCAAAGATGATGGTTGCTAAAATAAATCTTTGTATTCTTCCAATAGCTCTTTCATTCTTGGATCCTTTTGCTTTGAAGAAGATGATGGCTTATTTGGTAACTGCTCTTCATCCACTTTTGCAAGCAAAAGAGTAAATATGCATGACCATGCATTGATTTCTTTACACATCTTCTTCCTAGATATGAGTTTCATTTGCTTTTGACCAATGCCCTTCAATATCATAGGCCGTCCATTCCATTGGAATTTCATCAACATGTTTTGCAAATCCTAAGAAAAATTTCCAATGGTTTTCAACCAATCGCAGCCCATGACAATATCTATGGGACCCATTTTCAAAGTGATCAAGTCCACTTCCATAACACATGAAGGGGATAGGATAATAGGAGTGTGTAGGTATACTTCATTACTTGATTCATAAGATCCATTAGCAACTTGAATCTTCAACGGCACTTGTATTTGTTGAGGAAGCAATCTCAATCCATGCAAAGATTTGGTATTAATGAAGCTATGGGTGCTGCTTGTATCAATCAAAATATTAACTTTTCTGCCATTGATCATCCCTTCAAGTCTAAGGATTATTTCTCCTTTACAACCGGTCCAAGCATCATGAGATTGCACATAAAGAACCACCCAGATCAAAAGAAAAACTGTCCACAATATCATAAAATTCATCATTATTTCCTTCATCTTTGTCATGCATTTCTTCAACCATAGGGTTTGCTTCTACTTGAAGTACATTTCCCTCTTCACCTTCATCCTCATCCGTCTCATCGATGATGACAAAGTTAAGATTGCTATTTTTGGATTTGCAAATTTTCAACCTATAGTCTTGTGTCCACTTTTCTCCACACTTAAAGCATAACCCTTTTTGCCTTCATGTCTCTAATTTGTTCATTTGAAAGAAGTTTGCTATAAGTGTTATTCTGAAATCCCTTTTGTACATTTTCAGCCCTTGCAAAGCTCTCTTTTGCTTAAGTCATTGGTCTATAACCATTTCCTCCACTTGGTTTTGATCCATAGACCGTTGGATATGTAGGCAACTTATTGTAATGACTGTTGTAGTTACTAGTTCCCTTGCTTTCTTGCCCATAAGCATCCCTTTGCTAGCTAAAATGTGCTCCAACCTTTGAAGGCTGATTAGGTAATGAATACCTTGCACTTTTTGGCTGAACTCCCATTGAATCTCTTCTATATTTCTGCCCATACCTTTCAACATATAAAATGGCTTCATGAATTGTCTTGGGCTGCATTGCACCTACTTTTGAAGAGAGGACTGAATCTAGACCAAAGATATATTTGTTTAATTTGACCAAATTATCAATCCCTTCAATGTACATAGAAAGATTTAAAGAGTGTACAAAGTGCACTATAGGCATTACCAACACTTACATCATCATCTTGTTGGTCATGATTGAGGGCTTCATTAGTGTTGTTTTGATTGTTGGTGTATTCTTTGATATCTTGTTAAGTGTTGAAATGACTTGTTTTTTGGCTGATTTTTGTTGTTGAATGGTTGCTTTTATGGGATGATTGGTTGATTTAGAAGTGGTTTGAGAGTGTTTTGGATGATATTGATTGTGTTTTGGAAGATCATGATGTTTTTTGATGGTTCTGTGATGTTCTGATAGGTTCTGAATGGTTCTGTATACCTTCTGTTTTGTTCTGTTTTGGTCTGTTTTGTTCTGATTGTCTTCTGTGAAGAGGGATGGAGTATTGATTGATGAAGAATGAGATATTGTGAAAGCTTATTGAATGTTTTTTGAGAGTTTGGAATGAGTTGAGAGTGAGTTATGAGGTTTTGATAACCTTCTGTAACCTTTTGTAGGTCTTCTGTAGAGCTTCTGCTTCTGTTCTGTCTCTGTTCTGTTCTGTACTGTAGCTGTTCTGGTACTGTTCTGTAGACTGTTCTGTATGCTTCTGTAAGTGTTCTGTGGAATGTATGTGTGATTTTGGGAAAGTTTTCTAGCCTTGGAAAGAGGTGAATACAAGTGCAAAAGAGCTGAAAGAAGTGGAAGAAGTAGCTACTGAAGACTCAAGTGAAGACTAGAGTGAAGTGACAGTAGTGAGCTGTGAAGAGACACTGTAGTGGCTCTAGTGACCCTTCATATCAGACATACCTCTTGGGAGGGGTATCCACGACCTAAGAGTGATGATTGAGAGTAATTTTGAGAGATTGTAGTGAGGATATGATGTATTATTGATGGAGTGAGAGAGAGAGAGTCAAAGATAGCCAATTCTACAAAAACAAAGTGATTGTATATGAGAGATTGAGAGAGAAGACTATGAAGATATTGAAGATGAATACTATGTGATGTATTTCCATTCAAAGATGGTGTACTTCTTTGCTTTCTTTGTTCTATTGATGGATTTTGTGAGGATGTTGAAGCATATGGTCGATTCTATTAAAAACCGTGGGAGATCTACATGATGCTGCATGAAGATTTGTTGTGCCTGGTGTTCTTTTCTTCATTGTGATCATATGAAACATGATAAACAAGCTTGTTGATGTTACAAGATAGATTTTCTTGCAAGAGAATTCCCTTTTCCTTGGTGTTCCTCTCGGAGCTCCATGTTTTTGGTGCGCAACCGGGGAAACTTGCCATCAACAAGCACCGGAAGAGGCTGAAAATGAAGGAAATGGCATTGCCAAGAAGAGAAGAATTCAATGGATGTTTGTAAAGTTCCTTCTTCCACTGAAGAGTTGGAATTCCTCATAATCAAAGCCACTTTCCACAAGAACATCCCACAATGGCGGAAACACATCACCATCATGATGCATGCTCTATGTGGTGGACAGTTTCCTCTTCCTGTTGAAGCAGCAGAAACTTGCATCTTGGTGGCAAACTGTTTGGGGACAAACTGAAGAGCAGAAACAAAGAGAATGACCATCCATGGAAGATTTGACATTCATTGAGAAGTTTCCAGATAACATCAAGTGGGAGATTGTGAAGAAGCTTCAGGAGTCTTGGTCTGTAGAGGTTCACAAAGACAAGAAGGAAAAGAGTTGGAATTTGTTCGTGGATGCTCAACAGCAAGATACATGGGATGCTTGGTGTACTGATAATCTTCTGTTTGTTCAATTGGCAACCCACTGGAAGTTGGTAGACAGAGTGTTTTTCACAACATACACTGTTGAAACCATCAGAAGCTGGCATTACTATGATGATGGCACTACCACAATGCTCAGACGTATGCATTTTGACACCTTCAAAACCGAATACCTTCCTTTGTGCAGTGGCATGAAAGCAGAATTCAGGGACGTTGAAAAGAAAGAAGTAGAAGAAATGTTGGCAAGAGAGTCCTCGAGAGACTGAAGTCTTCTGTTAACCCTCTGTGGAGCACTAACAACATAGTGGAGCCAACCCCCTGATGAATGACGCAATAAAAAGGCAAGCGTTGGAACGAGTCCAGAGGTATGTGAGAAGAGAGAAAGCAAGAATCAGAGCCGAGAACGAGCTCGCAGCAGAAGCCGCCTTTGACGCCCTTGCGGAACTCTTTACAGAAGTCCCAATGGCACATCAAGCCCTTCCTCCTCCTGCTGGAGGTCCACTTCCAAGCCAGATCTGTCCTGGAAATATTGATGACAGGCCAGTGAATGTAGTTCCATTGCCAGTTTTTAAGGGAGAGTACAATGAAGACCCCGATCTTCATGTAGCAAAGTTTATGGTAGCGTGTGTGGCTAACAATGCCAGAACCCCTGAGCATTGGTTAGCAATATTCCCCGCCACTTTCAAGGGCGCGGCGTTTCAGTGGTATGAGAGACAAGCAGCAGGAACTTTTGGCACATGGGACGACCTGAAGTTGGCCTTCCTCACTAAATTCAGGCGTGAAGGTTTTGAAGAACGGATGAGAGAGGAATTTATGAACCTAAGTCAGTCCTCTGGAGAAAGAGTAGAAGCTTATGTCTCAAGAATGGAATCCATCCTGAAGAGATGGACTAACCATAATCTAGATGATGGCATTCAAAAGGGGGTATTTCTCAGAGGATTACAACCAGAAGTCCGTAAGTTTGTGGAGCTGCAAAGGCCAGCCACCCTGCAAGCTGCAACAGAAGGTGCAAGACTGTACGATGAAGTGGAAGCTAGATTAGCAATGAATACAGGAAGAGGAGTCCTACCTCCTCTGGTGCCAGGAATGATGTACCCACCAAATGCAGTCCCAGGGACTGTTCCCTACTCCTACCAACAGATGCCCTCGGTATCACAGTACAGTGCACCAAATCCATAGTGGCCACAATCCATGCCTCAAATGGTGGTTCCACCACAACAACCATGGTCTCAACCAATTTCCTCAATGCCAAATCAACAGCAACAGTGGAACCCTACCAACTGGAGTCAACAGCCAACAATTCAAACAGGAGCACTGAATCAGAACCAAAACAGAGACCCCTCTGTACCAGCCCAACCAGTTTATGCAGTGATTACAGAGACTCCTCAAAACCCTCCTACCAGTACGTCCGGAGGAGAAAGCTTGAAGGATTATTTATCCAACTCAGTTGCAAACATCAAAAAGGAGTTGATGGATGTGATTACAGAGCAACTACAGACGCTGAAAGTGAATACCGCTAGCATATCCAACGTTGCAGGAGCAGGAAGAGATGTGATGCGGTCAAATATTTGGTGTGGTAAGTGTCATCAAGCAGGTCATTTAGCCACTGAATGTACACGGAAACCAACCATCCCTGGAGCCTTCTGTTCCTACTGTTTGCGGAAGAATCATACAGAGGACATTTGCTCCCTGAAGGAGATGCATGATAGGAGAAGAAAGGAAGAAGACACAAGATTTAACTTGCTGGAATCCAAAATGACAACACAATATATTGGACCCAAGCCTAGAGATTTTGGTCCTAATTTCAAACCCAGAAGATTTCCTTCCCAAAGTTACAGAGGCAGACAGTCTGGCGGTGGTCAGAGATCAAAAGTGGAGTGTTATAGATGCGGAGAAAAGGGACACATCTCACCAAATTTTCCAAATCCTCGAAGGTCAGTGGATTACAAGCCCTTATGCAGTCGATGCAAAGGAGAAGGCCACACTGCAAAAGACTGTCCAAGCCCAGCCCCAGTGAAAAACGGTGCTACTGATAGTACGTCTAAGGTCCAAGAGCCTACCTCCAATTTGGTAGAATTGGAAGTTGCTGCCATCACGCGTGCAAAGCAGAAGGAGCCACCTATCCAGAAAGAAAATAACCCTCCTGCCAGAACAGTGAAGTTCAGTCTTCCACCAGAAGAACAGAACAGAACAGAGCCTAACAGTGCCGTACAGAGCCCTACAGTGCCACAGAGAGTTACAGAGACAGTTACAGAGACAGGACCAGAGGTCCAGGATACAGAAGAGGAGGAAGTGCCACAAATGGCAGAAGAAGCTCCTATAATTCCTCTGTTGGAAGAAAGAGGGAAAATGAAAATGGGTGTTGCTCCATTCCCTAATCGGTTAGAGAAGCCAGTGGATCCTATTAAGGAATACGATCTGGTCAGAGATCTAGATACCTTTAGACCAAACCTCACATTCCGACAATTATTGATGTTGTCCCCCAGTTGCCGGAAAAGGTTCAAAAGTATACTGACAAGAAGACGTGGTTTAAGGATTGCTCCCTCAACAACAACAAAGTCCAACAAGGCTCCAGAGCCTGTCAAAGAAGTGGACGTGGCTAATGCTTTCCTAGATCCGGGTACTCCAGAGACTGGCGTATGGATAGAAGGTTGCTTCATCGCAAATGCACTGATTGATGGTGGTTCATCAGTGAACATTATGATGGATGTGACAATGAAGGATCTAGGCCTACAAGGTGTGCAACCCACCCAATGGCTCATCAGACTGGCGGATCAGAGTAGAATCAAGCCTTTGGGCATTCTCCCATATGTGAAGACTACAGTGGCTGGAAAAGATTATTGGCTGACCTATTTGGTGGTGAAGCCAAACTCTTATGGTACATCCTATCCTCTGTTACTAGGCAGACCATGGCTTTTTGAAGCCCGAGCAAGGACGGATTGGTTTAAAGGAACTTTGACCTTGGGTAGAGGACCCAACAAAGTGGTGCTGAAACTGTATGGTTCTCAAAAAGGACATGGATCCACCTCCTTGGAATTATCTTCTGATTCCCCTAACGAGGCTACGAATGGAACATCAGTAGACGAAGATGCTGTCAAACAGATCCTTCCCAAGAAAGTAATGGCACATTCCTTAACAGTGGATACTGTAAGCCGACTTCCAACAGATGCAAAGCCATTATCAATGGGTGAATACTTCCTGCCTAAATCAGGCATGACTTCTGAAATCACTTCTGACAGTGAGATAGAAGCATGGATGTACTGCTCTCCCTGTTACATGGTCACAGCAGAAGCAGAAGCAGAGACAGAGACAGAAGGGGTTGGGTTTGATATGGACGAAGAAGATTATGAAAGTGAGCCAGAAGAGTCTATCCCACCCGAAGAGGATACATTTGAGGAAGAAGTTCCAGAAGCATCAGAAGCCGATGAGCTCATGCTATGGGACAGAATGGCGATGGTACCATTTGGTCTGGTAAATGGATCATCTCATATGCAAAACCTTTATAAGAAATGGATTAAGAAGAGCAAGCCGTTTTTTAGCAGTGGTTCCTGCCGTCCTACCCCATCCTTGCCAAAGAAAGATGATGATGATGCACCGTGCCAACAAGCACCAGTCCCACCAACCCAACAAGCATCAGAGGGTCCCTGTTATGTGACGTTCCTGGATGTGTCATCATCAGAAGATGAGTCTTCAAGCCAAGAGGTAATTAATTTTGAAACCAAACCCGAAACAGCGCTAATCCCATTCCAATATCTTAAAGACCAACCTAAGTCTCCACCAAAAGAAGAAATTGGTTCTAGTGGGACATCAGAAGAGGATACCATTCCCTTGAAGGAGTCGGATCTCTACCCAGAAGCAGTTCACGGGACCTTTATCCATGAAGTAGAAGGGTGAAAGGCAGTTAACCTTTGTGGATTCAGAAGGCACTGAACGCCACTTGAAGGTGGGTAGCAGTCTCCCAGAAGAGGAGTTGTCAACCTTGTACAACTTGTTGAAAGAAAATTTGGACGTGTTTGCATGGTCCTACAAAGACCTAAATGGGATTGATCCCACAATATGTCAACATCATATTGACTTGGAGCCTGATGCCAAGCCAGTATGGCAACGATAGAGGCGAATGAACCCGAATTATTCCACATTGGTGAAAGCAGAGCTGCTGAAGCTTCTGGAAGCCGAGTTCATCTATCCAGTGGCAAATAGTGAATGGGTTTCACCCATCGTGGTTGTACCCAAGAAGAATGGCAAATTGCGAATATGTGTGGATTTTCGAAAGCTTAATTCCAAGACAAAGAAGGATCACTTTCCTATCCCTTTCACAGACCAACTGTTGGACACAGTGGCAGGACATGAACTTTATTCTCTTCTGGATGGATTCAGCGGATACAACCAAGTCCAAATCGCAGAAGAAGACCAATCCAAAACAACCTTCACCACAGAATGGGGGACCTACGCTTACCGATTGATGCCATTTGGGCTCTGCAATGCCCCTGTTACTTTCCAACGAGTCATGATGGCCGCATTTCAAAATCATTTGCACGACTTTATTGAGGTATATTTGGATGACTTTTGTGTCTATAGTTTGATCAGTAAACACTGGGACCACCTGGAGCAATGCTTTGATCGATGCCGGGAGTACGGGATTTCCCTCAACCCCGACAAATGCATCTTTGGGGTCTCTTCTGGAGTCCTGTTGGGCCACATTGTCTCTGCACAAGGGATATCAATAGACCCTGCAAAGATCGAAAAGATCGCAGCTCTGACAACACCCACCAACCTCAAACAGTTGAGGGGATTCCTAGGCCATGTGGGTTACTACAGAAGGTTCATAGCCCATTTTGCAACAAAGGCAACTTCCTTGCACAAGCTCCTGAGGAAAGATGCAGAGTTTACTTGGACAAAAGAATGTGACAAAGCCTTCCACACTCTGAAGCAGTGTTTGATAGAAGCACCCATTCTGCAACCTCCTGATTGGACGAAAGAGTTCCATGTACACACTGATGCATCAATTGAAGGCTTAGGTGCTGTCCTCTGCCAAAAGGGCTCCTCGAAGTTGGATCAACCGATCTATTACGCAAGCCGAAAAGTCACTGATAGGGAACGGAACTATACAGTGACCGAGCTGGAGTGCTTGGCAATGGTGTTTGCCCTAGAGAAGTTCCGCCATTACCTCCTATCTACCCACTTTAAATTTTATGTGGATCATGAGGCCCTGTCCTTCTTAATGAACAAAGCAGATGTGAAAGGACGAATGATGAGATGGCTCCTTTTATTCCAGGAGTTCGACTTTGAGGTGATTACCAAGCCTGGTCGTTCCCATGTTCTGGCTGATCATCTGTCGCGTATCCCACAAACTGCAGACGAGGAACAGGATGATCCAGACCTCCCTGATGCTTCCCTATTCTTGGTAGAAACTGTAACTCCCTGGTATGCGGATATTGCCAACCTGCTGACAACCCAATAGTACCCTCCTGGTATTTCTAGTCGGGAAAGGAAGAAGCTCATGCTAGAATCAGCCCCCTACACCCTGCTCGACGGTGCATTATACAAGAAAGGGAAAGATGAAGTGCTCAGAAGATGTGTTGCAGGAGAAGAGATTGGGATCGTTCTGAAGGCTTGCCACAACGAGCCATGTGGAGGTCACTTTGCAGGAGAAGCTACAGCCAGGAAGGCTCTGCTAGCAGGATATTGGTGGCCTACCATTCATAAGGATGCCTATGATTACTGTAAAAGATGTGATGCTTGTCAAAGAATGGGGAAACCCACGAAGACAAGTGCCATGCCACTGCAGCCTATCCTTCCTTTGAAGCCGTTTGAGAAGTGGGGCATTGACTTCGTAGGTCCGATCGACCCTCCCACCAGAAGGAAACAGAACCGATACATCCTCGTATGTACAGATTATGTCACAAAGTGGTGTGAAGCTAAAGCCCTCAAGCGGGACGATGGTAACAGCGTGGCCCTGTTCATGTACAAGAATATCATCACCCGTTTTGGCAGTCCCTTAGAACTGGTAAGTGACAGAGGCACTCATTTCCTTAACAAAGTCATGGAAGAGTTGACAGAGTTGTATAAGATCCGCCATCGCAAGTCCACTCCTTATTACCCCAGAGCCAACGGCCAAGTCGAAGTCACGAATCGCATCCTCTGCTCGATTCTGACAAGAACAATTGCCGCACATCGTCGTGATTGGGACGATCGACTTACAGAGGCCCTCTGGGCGTACAGAACCTCCCATAAAGCAGCAACGGGACAGACACCTTTCCAGTTGGTGTATGGAACAGAAGCTGTTTTTCCTGTTGAACTGGAACTACCCTCTTTGAGAGTGGCGATCAAAGAGCGTTTGGGGGATGATGATTCACTGCAACGCCGTCTCCTGCACTTGGAATGTTTGGACGAAATTCGTCGGATGGCTCTACAGTGCATGGAAGCCACGCAAGCTCGACGTAAGGCTTACCATGATAGTTTCATCAAGCACAAGGAGTTCAAAGAAGGTGATTTGGTCCTAGCCTATGATTCACGCTTTGGCAAGTTTCCTGGCAAGCTCCAGCAGCGGTGGATGGGCCCCTATAAGGTACTTGCAGTCAACCCTAATGGCTCTGTCCAAGTACAGACCGTTGATGCCTCTGATGATCCCTTTCTGATTAATGGATATCGTCTGAAGAAGTACTTCCCTCCTTGGGGATCTTGACAATTACGGTCACTTGATCTTTTCCCTCGTTGGCGCGGCACTGTACTTCTTATGATGCTACTTCTGATAGCCGTTCTTCAATCGCTCCTGATGAAGTGGACGCAACCCTCTGTCCCCTCAAAACCCCCTTCCAGCCTTGATTTCTTATCCTCTATTTTCCACCAGCGACAGTGGCGATGTGGGTTCTGACAAATGGTCTCTCTACCATTCCCTTGCTCAATATTGAAAAGAAAAAAAAACATATCGGTTATGGGAGAAAAGGACTTAGGTCCCTGTCATGCCGACCTATTCTTCGAGAAAAGGTGGAAACACCCTCGGGAATAGGGAAAAAAAAAGAAAAGAAGAAAAAAAAAACAAAACAAATCTGTTATGAGTGAAAAGGAAGCAATTCCCTGTCATAGCAGGCCTCGTTCCAAGAAAAGGTGGTAAACACCCTTGGGCGAGAAGCTGGCTGTGGAAAAGGTGGTAACACCCAGCAGTCCAGAAAGTGGATTCATTAATTGATATCCCTAGGATCCAATTCCGACGCTGCCTCCCTTGGTACGCTGTGTCCTAGGTCTCTTTGCAAAGTGACTACCTGTCCTCTAGCAGACGCTATGTTCCTGTCCAATACAACGTTCGATTTGATGGCTACCTCCCGGGGTACACCTCTTCAACAACTGATGACGTGATCTTCATCGACAACCCCTTGAGTGATGTGAGCTTTCATCCTAATCGGATGGGGAAGTGAGTACGGTTTCCCTCTGTATCTATCAATAGAGAGTGAGACAGAGGGTGGGCCGAGAGACCAGTCTTTTCCCTTCAAATCAAATGCGAGGTGAGAAGTGTGAATGAAGTGTTGCACGCACGGGATGGGCCTCTCAAAGCACAAAGCACAATTTGTTTCTGTGCACTGCACTGTAAGGCTTCCTTGCCTTCCTTCTCGCACCGTATGTCGGCACAAGGCGGGATGCACTGTTGCACCATCAACTGCGCACAAGGCATACACCCTTTGCACAAGCGACTGTGAGGATTACATCAATGGGTTTCAGGAAAAGGCTGCCCTTCTGTATCTATCCACAGAGCGTGAGACAGAGGGTGGGTTGAGTGTGACTGGAGTTTCTTCAATCAATTACCGAGAGGTGAGATTGAGGGACGTTACGACACTTGGAGTCAGGTATGTTCCCGTTTCCCTGTGCACCCACGGGATGGGTCTTTGCTGTCATCACAAGACACATCATCCTGTTCTGTACACTGCACTATAAGGCTCCCTTGCCTTCCTCCTTGCACTTATGCCAGATGGGTTGGATGCACTAATGCACCATCAACTATGCACCCTGGCATACCCCTTCTGCACCATTCCCCCTTGTCGATTCCTCAACCGGGTATGAGATATGGGTTTCAATCATTCTTCCTCAAGTGATATCAGTCATGGGGCGAGTGACTGATCTTTCATTCCAATTGAGTGACTGTGAGTTGAGTGCAATATCCCTCATCATCGACGAATTTCTTGCGATTCCTTCCATCAGCTACCTCCCTGGGTGCTGCCGCGTGGTCCCTTCCATGATGGATGTGTGCCGAGAAGATGCCTTGGTCCCTCCAGCGCCGACAACCACACTGGATGTGCCGTGGACATTCAACCTTGATTCTTGACGAAACGGGCCAAGTTTTTCTAACCCTACAACTTCTGTTTCTTAGTGATGGTCATGTTTTAAGTGTGGGGACGTTAGTGGATGGTCTGTGGCGTGGTCCTAGGTCCCTGTTGTTCGGTTAACCCTATCCATTGCGGTATTAAGTGTGGGGACGCGTCCTTGCGCGTCTACATTGCATACCCCTTTGCATATGCCTTATCTTGCTCATGTATGAATGCCTTGCCTTGCTTTTACCCTAATGGGGTTCCCTCCCACCCACCCGGTTATGTTCCACCCACCCTTGGGGCTGTTTCCTTGCAGTTTTCCTTCATTCCCTGATTTTGCGGTCCTGTCCTGTGAATGCATCCTACGTTCACCAAAGTCCCAATCCAACCTTATAGCCCTGTTCCTCCCTTTGAACTGCTCATTTTTCCTTTTTACCTACCCCTGTTCCGGTGCACGGTTTTTGAGTTATTAATTTTTGAAGCATTTTATGCAATTTAGTCGGTTTTCCATGTGAACGCGCTTTTCTTGCTTCGGAACCGTGATCTGACGTCATAGCCCTGACAACCGCTTTTTCCCTAACATTTTTCCTTTTTATTCCGCATCATTTCGATACATGGTTTGTCCGTTATTAATTTTCCGGGTTTTCACGACTTTTTCGTGCGTATTTTTGACATTTTTCCATGTGAACCTGCCTTGTTTGCATCGGAATTCCAATTTGATTTGACAGCCGTGTCCCGTGTGCCTTCCCCCACCTTTTTCCTTTTTCCTCCACCCTTTTTTGACTTCCGGATCTTTACTTATTAAATTTTAAATGACTTTTCGGGAGTATTTTTGGAGTTTTTCACATGTGAACCCCTCCTATTTCCGCCGGAACTGCGTTTTAACATGATAACCCTGTGCCACTCCTTCCTGCGGACATTTTTCCTTGTTACTACATGTCATTCCGGTGAACGGTTTGTCCGATATTAATTTCCGATCCCATTTTCGGGTTTATTTTTTGGGTTTTTTCCATGAGAACGTGTCTTACCTTAGTCGGAATTATGTTTTGACGTGATAGGATTGTTGGGCACATCTTTCTGCACAGTTTTCCTTTTTTCTGCACCTCATTCCGATGCACGGATCTTTCGATATTGATTTTTAATTGCGTTTTTGGTTCGTTTTTTGTGTTTTTTGCACGTGACTGCCCTTTATCCCTCCCGGAACCCCCGTCCCATATTTTCCTTGTTTCCCCCCTGTCGTCCTGCCCACTTTTTTTTTTACGATATTTCGTTTTGACGTCCGAATTGGGAGTTATTAAATTTTCTTTATTTTTACGTTTTTTCTCGCGCCCGTTTTGCGCGTGAACGCGCCCTTTTTTGATTTTACGCGTCTCCACGCGCCCTGGTCGTGTCCACATGACCCGTCTCGTCATCCCCGCACCATTTCACTTCCGTCACGGCAAATTTTTTTACCCCGCCCCGCACACGTGCGCGGGACGGGGGTATGCGCCCATTTTCCCCCCCACTCCCTACCCTACCCTACCCTTTTCCACCCCTCCCCTTTTCCTGGGCACCCCCTACCCCCCTTGGGCCCCTAGCCATCCAAGCTGCCCATTTCCACCCTGCCCATCCCCTCCTACCCCTACCTACCCCTCCCCACCCTTCTTTCTCCCCGGCCCTCCCACCCTTTCCACCCCCCACCCCTCCTAACTGCCTTTCCCTCCCTTTCTCCCTCTCCCGCTCCTGCGTGTCCTCCCTCCCTCCATCTCCATCTCCCTGCTCCCTCTCCATCTCCTTCTCTCCCCTTCTCCTCCTCTGTTCTATCCTCCTCCTCTTCTTCTTCTTCTTCTCCCTCTCTTTCCCTTCTTCTCCCCTCCTCCTCTTCTCCTCCTTCTCTCCTCCTTCCTCCCCGTCATTCTCCCTCCCCTCTTTCTTCTCCCTTCTTCCTCTCCCGCCCTGCCTGCTCCTCCCCCCTCCTTCCTCTCCCTCTTCCCCTCGTCCTCCTTGGAGCCGCCTCCTGGACGTTGCCCTCGCCATCACAGCTCGTGCCCCGCCCCCACCCTCGCTAACGTGTCGCAGCGCCCACGTCGCCCTGCAGCTCGTGCCCTGCTCCTGCCCTCGCCATCGCAGCGCCGCCCGCCCGCGGCTTCGTTGCAGTGGTGCCCGCCCCTGCCCTCGTCGCCGCCTCTGTGCCCCGCCCGCGGCCACGTCGCAGCGCCCTGCCCCTTCGCCGTCAGCCCCGCCTCTGCCCCGCCACGAGTGCTCCAAGCCCGCCCCTGCCCATGTCACCACGCCCGCCTGCGGCCACGTAGTCGACGCGCTGCCCTCCATCCTCGGCCGTCCGTCCGCCGCCGCCAACCACTCTCTGCCACGTGCCGCCCTCGTCCTGTGGACCTCCCGCTTCCCAGTTCAAAAACCCACCTCCCCCACCCCCCACTAATCCCCTTTCCCCCCCAATTCAAACCCACCTTCCCCCCACCTCCTACCTAGCCCCCCTTCACACCCCATAAACACACCACTCCCTACCTCCTCACTAGCCCCCATTCCCCCCCAGAACACCCACTAGCCTCCATCCCTAACCTAGCCCCTTGATCACACCTCCACCCTCACTACTCCTCCTTCCTCCCATAAATTTCCCTCAACCCCCGTAACCGGACTCCACCCCCCAATCCTCGTTGGCTTCACCTTCCATCCCCCGACTGTCGGTCGTGTGCGCGGCGAGGCATGTGCGTTGTTCGCGTGGGAGTATCTTTTAGCCGCTGTTAACGCGCGGGACGCGCGTTTGACTTTGCTGATTGAGGTGGTGCGTGCTGGTTCATGCATGCGAGCTGTCACGCGTGTCCGAGTATTCCTTTTTGACATCCCGCATATTAATTTTTTAAATCCACACCTCCATTAAACACACTGACAATTCAAGAATAATACTAAACCAATTTGACACAAATTTTGGAATTTTCTCACAAATTACTAACACCTTTTCCCACCATTATATATATATATATATATATATATATATATCTTTATAGCTTACAATTTCCTAGTAAACAATTCAAAAATAATAATAAATCCATATTGTCCTATTTATTCAAAATTCCCTTCTTCTTTTTTAAAACACGTGTTTACAATAAAAAACAAACAAAACCATCATTTTCCCTTCATAAACCAATACCCACAAACAACATCAAACTCTAACAAATTCTCCAAAATTCCCCTCACCCCCCTTGACCTTTTTCTTTTCATTTTTCATTTTACAATATTTTTTCTACATGGAACCCATATTTACAAACAATTGATTAATTAGCAAACATACACACAAAACAAACACACAAAACCATTGACAAATGCAACAACATATCATTAACAGACACTTTCAATTTTGACAAAATTACACACGATTCTCGGAAATTTTCCTCTTATTTCTGTGCCCCATGGCCCTATTTTTCTAAATTTGATAATTTCAAAAACAACTATTTTTTTTCCTATTTTAAAATTCTAACATCTTTCAAACTACCCAAAAACATGATAATAATTCATTAAAAATACTAAAAAATTCCCAATTAATTTCTGCAAAATTCCTAACCCTTTCCTTCCCATTTTTATTTATTTTTGGCATATTTTTCTCAGCTGTTATAATATTTTCTTTCACACCTAAATTCTTTCACACTAAATCATACAAATTCATAACATAAAAACATAAATAAAAACAACCATTAAAAAAATAAATAAATCTCTTTTTCCTCCAACACCCCAACTAACCGTCTCGAAAACCCAATCCAGATATTTTTGGATTGAGAAGAGCGTATTCCTGCATTACATACACACCCCTTCCAGGTATTTATTTTATGTGCTTTATTTATTTTTATTTTCCCCCTTACTCACAAATTAATTGTTAAAATGAACCCTTTAATTCACCCACAGTTTCCACGCGCATTCGCGCTAAACACACATACTTTTTAAATTAAAATCAACTAGCTGTTCACTTAGCACGCGCTACGTGCGCTAAAGAGGCACTTTAAATTTTAAATTAAAATAAACCAGCCGTCACATGAGCACGCGCTGGCAAAAAAGCGCTCCACATCACCTTAAATTATAATCAATGAATTGCATTTAGAGACCCAGTCGGGAATCGAAGTCCGGGAATCGAATAACTGCACCGTTTAACCTAATAATTGGTAAATAAATTTATAATAAGGAACCGCCGTTTTCTTATTAAGGTTTATCACCTAATAAAAATTCACCCATTTTTAATAATTGATTAAAATCAACCCTTCATTAAATTAATTCCCCCCTCACTACACTTAATTCCCCTTTTTAATGAAGCGTTTCGTGGGATGGGTATACGCAGTTATTAGTGTTCTTTTCCATGGTCCAGTCTTGGTTCTATCACAGATGTCGTATTGATATGTGTCGGATATGGTATGGTTTTGGTTTCATGTCTTTGTTACGGTTACGGGTACGGTATGCAGTTTTTTTTCTTTTATTGCCTGATACGGGGTTCAGGGTGTTTGTTTGATGCATCGCATGAAGCTTTCGGTCGCATTGTCTCGAGGTCATGTCAAATTTTTTCTAGGATGTGGTTTGCTTGGGGTTAGTAGGTCGAGTCACGTTTGATTGGTAATTCTCTTATCTTGGGTTTTTTGTCTGTTGCTTTGCAGGCATTCTCTTTGATTGTCTGTGTTTGTGGTGTGTGTATAACCATCTGAATGGCGCCTTCTCATGCTCCTCCCCCTATCCAGTACGTCCCATTAGTTAGTAGGGATTACTCGTCCCTACTTACTTTTGAGCCCCTCACGAAGGCAGGACTTGCTGCTTTTGTGGCCACTCCTTTTCCATTACTTCCAGAGGATCCGTCCTTATGTGATGAGTTCCTGGCCTCTTACAGCAAGAAGACAGGCGTAGTCCAAGGAATGTCTATGACATTGACATCTCGAGGCTTAGGGAAGGCTCTGTCTCTTCCCTCCAAAGGAGAACCTTTTGTGACCACTCGTCAGCTCTTCTCTAATGAAGAGATCCTCAAACTGTTGCAGAAGCAGTCAAGGGAAGTCCTTGATGTTAAGAAAGTGATAAACTCTTCAGGAGTTTCGTTTTCTATGATCACTGATCCCGTATGGAAGACGATGTGTCAGTTCCTTCAAGACAGGTTCATGCCTGCCAAAACGCCATCCCACTATTTGTCCAAAGAGCTTTTCACAGCTTCCAGGATGGTGTTGAAAGGAGTTGCTATTGATTGGAGTACATACCTCCTTACTAAAATGGATCAGCATTTTGTTAAAGTCACGAGGGGTAATGTTACCAATGTTACCTATGGATCCTATTTGTCTGCCTTCTTGACCTATTCAGGTTTACAGAAGACTGTGCCTCCACCTCCTCCATCAGATCTAGTACCTCCTCCTCCACCTTCAGAAGAGTCAGCACCTATTGACATTGAGGATGATGATTCTCCGCCTCCCTTGGTCATACAGCGCAAACGCTTGAAGAGGGTAGCGGACAAAGCCCCTACTGTACTTCCCTCAGTGTCTATCCCTGCTACTTCTGGCAGTGAACTCCCTGGGTATCTCACTTGCAATAACCTGTTCAGAGCACATCGAGAAGGATCCTTGGAGATCTCAGTTCCCTCCCTGAACAGTCTCCTCTCAGGAGATGCCATTCCTTTCCTCTGCAAGGATATTCAAAGTTCCATTGAGTTGTCAGTGACAGCCTGTGTTCAACAGCTGTACGCATCTTTCTATGAAGAGCTCATGCAGTCCAAAGACCAGTTGCATAAGGCAACATCTGAGTTAGCTTCTGCTAAGGATACCCTAGCAGATCTATTTAAGCAAATGGAACAACAAACCCAACTGGTTGCCATTCAAAGCGATGAGATTTCTTCATTAAAGACCCAGTTATTCGAGGCTCAGTCACAGGTTACTAGCCTTTCAACAGAGAAGGAGAGGATGTCCAGCGAAGCGAAAGAATTCCAAGTTCTTTTAGATGACAAGCTTTCAACTTTACAGACTGCTAATGACACAGTGGCCAACCAAGCCTCCCAAATCCAGCAGTTGCAAGATCAGCTTGCAAAGTCCCGCTCTATTCCTCCAAGCCCTCCTGTTTCATTAATTCCTTCTCTTTCACAACAGGACTTGGCTGCCTTACAGAGACAGGCTACTTTGTGCCCTCTATTCCAAGACAAAGTGGAAAGATTGCAGTCCAGAATGGACTTGTTATGGTCTACCTTTGAGCAGTTTCAGGAATATGTCTTACCAGACCATTCTTTCTTTGTCCACTACCACTTGCAGAAGTTGGTCTTCTATATGAAGCTTTCCACGATGGATTTACCTTTTCCAGAGGATGGCTGGAGTGGGGCTTGGTCTGCTGAGTTGTTGACAGAGGTAGTTAGAATGCTCTTTGAAGATTCTGTCACGCCAGACACCATGTTGATGTCATACATGTATCTCCGAGGAGATTTGTTAATTCCAGATGAGGTAGATATGGCATGGTATGTGGGGGATGTGGTCTTACAGGCTGTTCTATATGTCAATCATTTGGAGTTGCACATAGTTGATATGTTCCAAAGTTATTCCTCCAAAGTAGCTGATTGTCAGGATAATTCGTGGCATCCCATGATTGATTCGGTGGTCCTCAATCAAAGACAAAACACAGCTCCTACCTTTACCCAGAATACTAACCAACTGAGGATGGATCTCTTAACCTATCTTTCAAAACATAATCCATTTGATGCTAGCTTCTTTGATGCCTATCATAGACGATCTCTCTTAGGACCTTCTGTTCCTACCCTCCTCTATTACCAACAATTGGCTCACCGCTATGCTATATATTTTTCCCTTTGTCAAACTAATTCCACAGTAATTTTACCACTTCTTTTCCAACCTTCATCTTTCCCTCAAATTCCTATTTTCACTTACTGTTCCTTTATTGAGGATAGGGTATTTTCCCCTTCTCCACCTTGTCCTTCACCCCTCATTAATGTTCCTTCTACATTTCCTATTTATCAGTTAACACCGTTCCTTAGTGATTCCTTCCAAATTTCTGCCACTCCTTCTTTAACCTTTTCTTCCTTTTATGATTTTTCCTATCCTTCCCTACATCCACTTTCCCTTATTCCATTACCCTCTCCTAACACTTCCATATCTCAACCACCTCAGTTGGTTAGTGACTGTGCCGGTTTTGATACTCAGATTTCCAGACGAAGGGGATGGAGTTCGGATGATTGCCTTACAGGACCGCAGATTAATTGGCCAGTAATTCCAGGGGAATGGACAGCTTCCAGTCAAGCTTATCAGAACTATGTTCATTTTGCCCAACAATATTCACAGTCTGCAGATCCCTCAGTGAGATTGACTGCTCACTTTGCTTGGTACCTGGCGTATATGCATAGGCACTCTCATACTGATTCAAAGCCTATTCCAAAGTTGTGCATGAATGTCAATGTTAGCATTGATTCCCAACAGTTGGAGATACTGTATTTTCATGCCCTCTGTTTGCCTAGCAAATACTTGGTCCTGTTGGAAAGGATGTGTTGTCTCCAATTTTTCCAAAATCCTCCTAAAATCTTTGTAGACGAATCCTTATCTATGGATCGATTCCGACAACATCAATCTTTTAAGAGGGATCATCTTCATTGATGCCTTTCCAATGTATGGTGAAAGCTTTTAATGAACAACTCTCTTTTTGAAGAAGTCATTCAGATGGTTGTGTTGTGTATTAGTGTTTGTGTTGTGAGTTCCTTTATGTCAAACGAATGTGGTGGTTTCCTATTGGATTTTGTGTACAAGCTATATTTTGGAGATTTGTCGAGATGGGGTTGTGGATGGAGAATTGAAGCTGATGCTGATGACGAAGAAGCAAACTTTTATATCCTTTACAAATTTGTGATGATTTTTAGTTTGATCAGAGGTGTTAATTTCAAAAGGGTTTTCCTTTCTTTGTATTTTTATATCAGAAACAGGTTATAAGATGGGGTCGTGGTGGATGGATTCTTTGTGAAAAGATATTGAAGATCAAAGTTGAGCTTTTCCCTGAACTTGTATTCCCTTTTTCCTGGGTCGCGAGGACGCTTCCTTATTAAGTGTGGGGATATGTTGAGTGTTGAAATGACTTGTTTTTTGGCTGATTTTTGTTGTTGAATGGTTGATTTTATGGGATGATTGGTTGATTTAGAAGTGGTTTGAGAGTGTTTTGGATGATATTGATTGTGTTTTGGAAGATCATGATGTTTGTTGATGGTTCTGTGATGTTCTGATAGGTTCTGAATGGTTCTGTATACCTTCTGTTTTGTTCTGTTTTGGTCTGTTTTGTTCTGATTGTCTTCTGTGAAGAGGGATGGAGTATTGATTGATGAAGAATGAGATATTGTGAAAGCTTATTGAATGTTTTGTGAGAGTTTGGAATGAGTTGAGAGTGAGTTATGAGGTTTTGATAACCTTCTGTAACCTTCTGTAGGTCTTCTGTAGAGCTTCTGCTTCTGTTCTGTCTCTGTTCTGTTCTGTACTGTAGCTGTTCTGGTACTGTTCTGTAGACTGTTCTGTATGCTTCTGTAAGTGTTCTGTGGAATGTATGTGTAATTTTGGGAAAGTTTTCTAGCCTTGGAAAGAGGTGAATACAAGTGCAAAAGAGCTGAAAGAAGTGGAAGAAGTAGCTACTGAAGACTCAAGTGAAGACTAGAGTGAAGTGACAGTAGTGAGCTGTGAAGAGACACTGTAGTGGCTCTGGTGACCCTTCATATCAGACATACCTCTTGGGAGGGGTATCCACGACCTAAGAGTGATGATTGAGAGTAATTTTGAGAGATTGTAGTGAGGATATGATGTATTATTGATGGAGTGAGAGAGAGAGAGTCAAAGATAGCCAATTCTACAAAAACAAAGTGATTGTATATGAGAGATTGAGAGAGAAGACTATGAAGATATTGAAGATGAATACTATGTGATGTATTTCCATTCAAAGATGGTGTACTTCTTTGCTTTCTTTGTTCTATTGATGGATTTTGTGAGGATGTTGAAGCATATGGTCGATTCTATTAAAAACCGTGGGAGATCTACATGATGCTGCATGAAGATTTGTTGTGCCTGGTGTTCTTTTCTTCATTGTGATCATATGAAACATGATAAACAAGCTTGTTGATGTTACAAGATAGATTTTCTTGCAAGAGAATTCCCTTTTCCTTGGTGTTCCTCTCGGAGCTCCATATCTTCTTGAATGGTCTCCATGACTTGATCTTTTCTCTTGTGTTTGGCCATTAAGGATAGGTGCTCTTAAAATGACTATGGAGAAAAAAATTGTCAATAACCTGCTTAGTATTGCACCAATGCCAATGATTTATTGATCCAAACGAAGCTTATATATCAGGGATACTCTAGATTTAGTAATATCTCAGCTTACAATAGGTATATGGGTAGAATAAACTCAAACAGTGCACCCATGTCAGCCTGTCTAGGTGTAGTCCACTAGACCCCTGTCAGTAAATTGGCCATAACTTTTGCCCCCGATGTCCGATTACTAAAATTTTTGATTCAAATGAAAGATTAACATCCCATCTTCAAATAAATTTATTAATATTTCAAATCCAATTATGATAGAATTTTTTGTAATAAGAACTGCGTACCTGTCCAGAGAATTCCTGCAACCTGTTAACACCCTATAGAAGCCATGTTTGACCTTGAAATGAATCATGTATTACTTGTAGACCTTCAAATCAATTAATGGACCTGTGATGGGATCTAAGGCACCTCTAAGTATCCAGTAAACACTTGCAACTAATAGGTACTTATTTGGAAAGACCTGTAAATCTACCCAAGAATGTCACAAACCGCCCTATTTGGTACCCTAGTCTTCAAATCTTCATCCACTCTTTCCCAAGTGGTCTTCCGTGGTCCACCACCTATGGTGAGGGATAAAACGATAGGACGGGAACCTAAATGGGCTCTGAAACTCCGAAAGGTATACAAAGTTCCTTCCGGGCTAGGTTGTGCACCCCTACGGAGTCTTCAATAGCAAGGGAGGGTCACCTCTCTTTGTCTTGCTATCTTGTCCAACTTCGACCTTTTTCCTTGGTCGGAATATATATGGCAAATCTAGTATTCTATCAATCAAAGTATGATATGCATAGCTGAATCAAGATCTTGCCATTTCATGATATGTAAGAACAAAATGGAATAGGACTGAATTGAAATGGATATAGGTAAGGAATACCTACAGCAGTGACTCCCTACTTTGCAATTCTATTCCACTTACTGATTGATTCTTATTTTTAGCCATATTGCATTCCATCACAACAAGAAATTCAAGGTTAGGATTAGCACAAATTTTCCAATAAATGGAAAGGATTAACAACAATTGGCTATTGATTTTTATTGGGTAAAATGAAAAGAATTCAACATGACATCATTTAGCCCTAAGTTGGGACTACATTCAATCAAATGGTAATTCTTAGATGAGATTACTCTTAGTTATCCCTTTTCAACAAATGAATGGCTTAAGCAATCGGATTTTAAAGGGATTAAGAGCAAAATTAAGAAATACCTCTTGTATTGTTGAAGTAGATGATTATGGAAGCTCCAATACCTGTATGAGACTTGAAATTCTTGAACTCCCACTTGATGTAGCCAAAAATATTCTCAAAGTACAATCCCCATGATGAATATGTCACTTATAGACTTCAATTTGTCTTCAAGGAAGCTCCAATATCCAAAAGCTTGATAATGTGATTGGAAATTTGTAAGAGAGTCAATGATAAGCTCCAATATCCAAAAGCTTGATAGAAATGATCCTTATAGCCCAAATGTGGTTGAAAATTCGTAAGGGAGTCAATGATAAGCATCAAAAGGGGTGGAAAACTTCAATCCTTCATAGACAAGTCTTCCATTGTAGCACATAATCTTACATATGCTGCCCATACACTTGCAATGCCAAGAAGAAGCCCTATTCTTGCAATATTGGTGCAAGACCATAAATTATTGATATAATCCCATGCATAAAAGCTTTAGGATGCATAAAGAACCAAAAGCCCCATGATACCATGCTTCAAAGATAAAAAATTCTGAGAATTCAAGTAGCTGCCCTGTTTTGACTCATTTCAAGAGTAGAAATGCTCTAATTTTGCAAGAAATCTTCAATGTCAGTTCAATGAGTGCTGAAGAAGCTCGAGGATGCTTGTTAGAACAAAAGTCCTTTGACATTTTGAAGAAATTTCAGAAAAAACTCACTGATTTCGTGAATCTACCATAGCCAGGGTTTGAAAGCTCAAGAATGATCAAGGATGATGAAGGAAGTGTGAAGAAACCATATATGCTTACTGAAGACCTTCCATAATGATTGTTTTAACTTTTTATGCCTTGGATTTAGCCTGACATGGCTGATTTCGTGAGGAAGAGAGGCTGGGAATTCAGTGCAAATTGCGCCAACTACTCCTCTTGTCCTAGAAGATTAGGCTCACCAAGGTTAAGTGATATGCTACTCTACATGAAGCTCATAGCACAAGGAGTCAAGCTATGATGTCTCCTCAGTGGAAAATGGTCATTGGAAGAAAATTGAAGCAGTAGCATGGATTCTTGGAGAAAATCTTGAGAGGAAGAACAGAGAGAAACCGGTCCCCAAAAAGTAATCTTAGTTTAATCTCTGTAACCCCAATTAGACACCAATTAGGGTCAAAAACCTTCAAAATGGATCTCCATTTGACCACGTCCTGCTATTTTGGCCAAGAACTCCATCTTCCTTAAGATCTTCTTCAAGAAATCTCTAAAATTAGTATTGACTTGTTGCAGAGAACTCTGACTAGTCATGGTTTGAACTGTACCAAACCCTGTGACCAAATCTTGGTATCCAATTAACTGGTTCCTGCCCCTGTGACTAAATTCTCCAAGAAAATGACTCTTCGCATGGATCAAATTCCAAGCTCTGATACCAATGTAATAAACAAATTCTCATAGCAAATCAAATAATTGGAAATTCATGAAATATACCATTCTTGCAAAGAAATACACCATATTTGTAAGGTAGCCATAGCTAAGGTAGCTAAGATTGAAATAATATTGCCATGGAAGGATGAGAATCAAATATGCAAGCTGCAACATGAATACTCATCTCATGTCAAGGTGGGACATGGTATGCACCCCATATATTGGTGGCTAAGAGCATGCACCCTCTTAGTTGGTGGGAGGAAGGAACCTCAAAACACATATTGTTTGAAAATGGCAAAAGATCTCTCATAAGTTACATCTCCACCTTTTATACTTAACCCTAGCCTACTCTAGACTAAGGTAGCTTATGCTTTATTTGCATTTGTTTAGCTTGCTGACACCGAGCACAACCTCATGGAGAGGCACTACAAGGGAACAAAGTCATACCAACGATTGTTTCTGACCAATATTAGTGTTGCTATCTACGATGCAAAAAGCATCACAAAAAGCATCTCACACAAATAGCAACACAAATAGTGATGTCATTATGGGAAAAAAAAGTGCCAAAAACTCAAGCATGACATTTTGGGGCACCAAAAGCAAAACAAGAGAAAGAGAGAGGGAGAGAGCTTGAAGCTTTGTGAGAGTGAGAGTGAGAGAGAGGGAAAGGGAGAGAGAGACCGATGGAATGCCACTGCCACTGTTCATAAGGCAAGAGAAGAGCAGCACGAAGGAGAAAAGAGAGGGAAGTTCACAAAAGCAAAGTGTTTCTTCTTCAAGCCCTTGAGGTAGGTGCATTGTTGCTCTTCTATTTGTTTGTATATTTTCTTCTCTTCTCTTTATCTTCTTGTTTGTAAAGAGATTTGTTGAGAGAGAGGAAGAGAGATTGAGAAATAGAGAGAGGAAGTGAGGGAGAGAAAGAAAGAAGAAAGGAGAGAAACAAATAGGAAAAGAAAGGGGGAATATATATATATATATATATATATATATATATATAGAGAGAGAGAGAGAGAGAGAGAGAGGGGGGGGGGGGAGAAAAGAGGGTGAGAAAAAGGGAGGGAGTGAAAGAGAATTAAGGAGATAAAGGGAGGGAGGGAGGGAGAGGGAGATAGAAAGAAAAATAGAGATAGAGAAGGAAAGAGGGAGAATGAGAGAAGCCAAGAGAAAGGGATGGGGGGCTATTTGTAATAAGGCTCAACCTTTTGGTAAGTTTAAAAAATGTTGAGAATGAAATAAGAAACAAAGAAGTAGAGATAGGGAAAAAAGAGGAAAGTAGAGAGATGGAGGGATGGAGAGAAAGAAGTAGAACCAAAGAGATGGGGGGAGAAATAGAAATGTAGATGGAAGAGAAAATTTAAAAAATGGAGAGATGGAGGAAAAAATAAAATAACAAATAAAAAGTGAAGAGATAGAAGAAAAAAACAAAGCAAAAAATAAAAAATAGAAAAATAAAGAGAAGGAGGGGAGAGAGAAACAAAGAGAGGGGGAGGGAGAGAGACATAATTATACAAGGGAAGAGGGGGGAAGAGAGTCATAAGTATACAAGGGAAGAGGGGGGAAGAGAGAGATAAAGAGAGGGAGGGAGAGAAACACAAAGAGAGAGAGAGAGAGAGAGAGAGAGAGAGAGAGAGAGAGAGAGAGAGAGAGAGAGAGAGAGAGAGAGAGAGAGAGAGAGAGAGAGAGAGAGAGAGAGAGAGAGAGGAATAAAGATGTGAAGGGAGGGAGAGGGAGAGAAAAATATAGAGAGAAGGAAAGAGAAACAAAGAAAGAGGGGAGGAAGAGAGATAAAAATAGAGAGGGACAGAGAAATAAGGAAAGAGGGGGAGTAAGGGAAAGAAACAAAAACAATGAAAAAAATATATATATAGGGAGAGAAACAAAGAAAAAGAGAAAAAGAGAGAGATAAAGAGCAAGAGAGACGAAAAGAAACAAATAAAAAGGATGGGGGAAGAAATAAATTTACGAAGGGAAATAGAGAAGTGTATTGCACTAGTCCATACCAGATATATGTTCTTCTTGAAGCACTTCATGAAAACCTTGAAAGGCTTTGTGCAACAACGAGCTCGTCCCAAGGGTAGAGTGACTGAAGGATGACTATTGTTGGAGGCATTGGTGTATATTTTAGAGTGGCTATCGGATGATGGATAAAGATAACAAGATGTTGTGGATGCTGAAGAATGGCAATCGACTAACAAGAGATGCAGTGGTGGAAAATGGAATAGAGAGTAGAATGGATGGAGCAATGGAGGATAAATTAAATCATTTTTGTATGTTGCACCATGCATTTATGGAAAAGTTGCTGGACAAGTATGAGTAGACCAAAAGAGTAGTGTAATCAGGATATCAATGTAGTTTATGTCAATAGCTAGCTCGATATCTTGAAAATTTAGAGATGCCGCGGCTCATGTTTACGAGACGGTTGCATGATGCCTTGACCAATGCTTCACGCCAAGGGGTGGAAGTCTCTAGGGAGGAGTGAGAGTTTTGGAGGGGATGCAAACCAAAGGTAATCAAGTGTTTTCCTAGTTGTTGTGTCTACTAATTGTAAGCAACAACTAATCTAGGTGTTTCAATGTACAATACAAAATCTATAGTGCAGGATGGTCACATGGGTAACGCTTTTGAGTTGAGTGCATTGACAACATGCGCTCCATGACTGATTATGGAGTCATGGCAAAGTTTGAGTAAGAAAGTCGACAGTGCACCATGGATCTAAACATCATAGTAGATGAGATGGAGTATTTTAGCAACCTGCAAAGTATTCTTCTAATATATTACCATAGCTTCTCTATGGTCATATTTATGTAATTGTTCAGTGAGGACCCTCTAGATTCTTGGAGATAAACTCTAAGAAAACATGGAATGATCTGTGCAATACATTTGTTTTGTGGATCACTATGAATAGGTAATCTTCTACCCAAACCCACGATAACCTCATTCTTTGTGGCAAGCTATCATGACATATTATTGAGCATATAATCTTCTACCTCGGAGTATGATGAAAGCAATATTCCTAGCATTGCCAACAAGAGCGTGTAGGTAGGGGAGTCGCTAGTATAGGAATGGAGGAGGAGGATGACTTGCAAGGTGTAGATGAGACAACCAAGGGCAATGTAGGCAAGGAGTCTAGAGTATAAGAATACTTTGAGAATAAAGTAGACTCCTCTTTCTATGAAGACCTATGCATAGACCTTCCAATGTATGTCGACTTATGCCAAGAACTTGTCGCGGAGCCATAGGACCAGTTTATTTGCGTTCGCTTATCAAATTCATTGACTATTCACTTTTAGCAATATTTTATTACATGTTTTTTAACTAACATCCTTCTTTGTGTGTGTGTGTGTGTGTTAGTTATTCACCCTTATATTGATTGTGCTAACAACTTTAAATTGGTTGTGCATGTCACTCTAGACGATCTACAGAGCAAAATGAGTTGAGGAATGATAGATAATGAGCTATAGAAGATCTTCATGTACATGTCTTTGGAATAGATAATGTGCTTCAAAGATATGGTCGACTAATATATCATCATTTAGACATTCAATGCATTATACTTTGATACACTTTGACACATCGATATTTAACAGGTGGAGTCGACGCTCTCTTCCTTCTAGGGGTGGTTTTAGAGGGTATTATGGAGATGGTGATGTTATCATCCCATGGCTTGCTGCTACTCCTCGCTCCCACACTAGTTTTAGGTAGGGTGATCTAGGTGGATGCTATGAAAACACTAATACAGTATCTCCATCCCATCTATTGAGTGGATGGTTATCACCTAAGGATTTGCTATATCTATATGGATGTCTACTCTCCTAACTTCAAGGTTTTTCTCAATTGTGTACATTTTGTGGTACCCCTATGGGTGCTACTCTGAGAGATACCACCCCTGTAAGTACACCAGACGGACAGGGATCTCCTAGTTATGCTCAAGAGCGTGGTCACATATTGGAGAGGACACATTTTCGATCCACCCCATCAAGGTATGGGTACTTCAAGGATAAGAAAATCGGTGTCATGATCATGAGTGCTGAGGGGAGGAGGGTGATGGCACACATGAGGGAGCTGTACCAGCAAATATTTAGGCACGATATTCTAGACTATTGAAAAAGAATAGTGGAGGGAGCCAAGGAGTATGTGATCACATCCTTGTATGAGGAGTTCTCTGTATGTACAATAGCTACTTGTTTCTCCACTAGATGAATGATGGGTTGTTTGCATGCATATGTATCGCATAGATAGTCAAATGCACACAAGGTAGTCAAGAGTGGCTCTCCAAAGCCTGAGTGGTTGGATGCATATGATTGACAAAGACTTAGGGACGAGGTTGTAGATTCTTCATGATGATTGTGATAATAGCATGAGACTGTGAAGACACGCGACTGGAAGTAGGGGTTGTGCATCATCTTGGCAATAGCGAACACATAGCTTATTTGGAGGATTCATACGTTTTCTTTTGGTTGTGTACACTTTCTTATTTGGTGTAGTACTTGTATTAATAATATTATTTCTTACAATGCTTCTTTGTTTTCCTTGCATTACTCAATCACAAACTACGATCCCATAAGCTTGGAGAATTGATATGCAGAGAAGCATGGTCTTACTTCTCTTATCAATAGATTATATACATGTGATAGTTCGGTAAGTTATGTCTCTCTCCTAGTTTCAATTTGTAGTTATTTTGTGATACATTGTGTTATATAGATTAATCTTTGGTTGTTTTATATTGTAGAGTCCATTCAATGCTCCATTACGTTCGGACAAGGTCTTAGATAGGGAGGACTTACAGCAATTGCTTGGATTTGTGGAGCATGCATCCCTTCCTTTTTTGGCTCTGTAATCCATGTAAGCTCTTTCTGTATATTTCTCACCTTTTGTATGGACTCGTATTTTACGATATTTATTTGTTAATTATATTTTGAGAATGTTGTAAAAGTGTAAGTATCAGCTATTATTTTTTAAAAGGATTATAAATTTGTGGAGCTTCATTGTATTATTTTTAGCACTTGTGTATTATTACTATACTCATGGATACCAAATTATCATGGATGTATTATTTTGTAAGAGTTGTCTGTACATTGTATTTATCATCCACAGTTGTATTTGTCACATCCACAAGTGTTGTGTGTGTGCGCACATATATTTTTCATAGTATTAGTATAAGCTTGGTCTATTCAGGCTAAGGTTCAAGCATGCTATGAGGATTAACCGATCTAGATCCCAAAAAGGGGATAGAACACCTGAAAGAGGATACAAACCCTATTTCACGATGGTGGAAACCCTAAACTGCAAAGTGGGGAGCAAGCCCCAACCCTAAAATGGTACACCGTCCTAGAGAGGTGACCTAATCCTAACCCTAATTTGTGTCGATATAAGGGTGGGAGATCTCAGTTGAAATCACCCTTTTGGTGAATCCATGCTACGAAAGCTCTATCAGTGCAACTATTGAAGCTTTATATTATATTATTTTATCTTCATTATTGAGAGTGAATGAGAGAGTGTGAGTATGTAAGTGAGAGGTGTATTGAGCGAGGGACTAAGGGAAGATGTAGGTCTTTGTCATCTTCTTTATCTTCTTCTTCTTCTCTAATAACTTCTCGACTTGTTGGTGTGTTTGGTTGTGGATGTAAAGGAGCGATAACATCAGATCATATTGATCGTGGCCGTAGAACCATCTTTAAGCCTTCGAGCTTTTGGACTACAACGAAGAAATGTGAGTTTGTGAGTTCACTACAACTCGAAGCAAGTTTTATGTTTGTTTACCGTAGGGCAGAGGGTTGGAAAATGGAGCAGAGGAGCGGGAAAATGGAAGAATGAGATAACCGAAAGGGAACAGGACAAAGGAAGAAAAAGGCGCCCCGGAGACCCTGAAAAATTTGAATGACGACCTCTCCAGAAGGCCTCAATGTCTCCTCGAGAAAAGAAAGGAGTAAAAGCACACCATTAATTGTGAAAGCGCTCCCGAATCCTTGTAAAAGAGTGCCAGACTCACTCCTATACAAATTGTATGCATTAGTTGGGAATGGGATAAGTTAGAATGGTGGGAAATAGGAAAAGAGGGCCTAGGCTAATGGCCGGCCATGTAAAAAGTGGGGATGACTGCCCAAAAAGTAGGGCATGTATATAAAGTTCAAAAGTGAATGAGAAGCTCATTCTTGTGTGTGGCCAAAGCTTCTTCTTCATCTTCCCCTATTTCTTGCCTTCTTGTTTGTGCTTGAGTGAGGGATTGAGGGAGTGTGAGGGAGTGAGGGAGTAAGTGTGTGAGAGTGAGGGATCGTCGAGAAGAAGCTCCCCATCTCCTCTCTTTATCTTCTCTTCTTCTCTTCTCTTCTCTTCTCTTGCACGGCTATGGAGGATGGAGCTTGATGGAGAGGGCTTGAGGTTTCTTGAGCTTGCTGCAAGGATCGTGGAGCTACCGGAGTGCAAGAGAGAGGAGAAAAATCGATCAAGCATCAAGGTAAGATCACTACACCCGCAAGGTAGGCATTGCACGTCGGCTATGTAAGAGGTAGCCATGGCCGCTCGGCTTGAAACGCTTGAACAATAAGTGGTCCATAGGTCTCAGGGTAGAGCTCCGTAGCTCCCCTCCATTTTGGTTTCGTTGTCGGGATAGGCGGAATCGAGCCTTGAGCGCCGCGTGCATCGAATCGACCATAGAAGTAGGGTTTGCAGTCCGAACCAGTGCTCGAGATAGTTAGGAGAGTTAGGAGATTTTAATCCTTGGAGCAAGTAAGTATTTTGATTTGTTGTTGAATATTAGAGTAGGACCATCCATCTCCATCTCTGGTTTTGATTTTTGTTGCATTAGGTTAAGATTAGGAAAGGAAAAAGAATGAAAACAAAAAGGGTTCTGTTGCTGCTAGAAACAGGGAAATAGGGGCATAATTTCAGATTTCTAGCTGGAAGAGTGTGAGGGATTAGTTTTTGAGGTTACAGCAGGCTGGGATGGGGCAATAAGAGGCCCAGGGAACTAGGAAAGACCACATTTGACATTCTGTCTTGTGAGAAGAGAGTGAGCTTGAGAGCCATAGAGAGAGAGAGAGAGAGAGAGAGAGAGAGAGAGAGCTACAGGGAGATCTTTGGAGTGCCGATCGATTCGAGCGCCATAGTGATTTCAAGTATTGCTTGGCATTTCTTTGTATTGTTTTGCACCTATTTGGAAGGCACGGGATGATTCCATAGAGTAGGTGCTGGGTTTGAGGCATCACGCACAACCCGCGGGCCATCGTCCGCACCGTCGGACTAGTTCGTCTGATTCCCAGAATAGAACCACTTGATTTTTGGAGTCGAACCGTCCGACTGCGAGAATTGGACCACCCTGTCCGATCCGAGTCCCAGGATTGGACCACTGCGAGAATCGGACCCAATCTCAAAATTAGACCACATGTCCTAGTCCTAGAATCGGACCCAGTGCCAAAATCAGACCATTGGTCATAGCGCCACAATCAGACCACTCGACCCATCGAACCAGTCGGGCCCTCCTGTCCGACTAGGGGAATCGGACCAAAGTAAAATTTGACCACCCTGTCCGAGTCTCAGAATCGGATTAACTGCGATAATCGGACCACTTTTCTTAGTGTGAAAATCGGACCAACCCGTCTGATTCCCAGAATCGGACCACTTCACCAGAACTTAAAATAGAGGGTTTTTGAACTTGCCTGACAGTCTTGGCCACCCTGTTCACATCTCTGACCCCCCTGGAAACCCAATTTAGCCCTTAGAAGCTAGCGACCATACCTGATAACTGAGGATTCACCCCGAGCAGCTAGACATTGAGCAGATCGAATTTAGAATTTGACTTGACTTTCGGTGACCAACCAATCAACCCTGAAGCAGAATTGAGAACACAGCATGGACTTTCAATAAGACCTTAGATCAGTCCAGAACCTACACTTAGAGCCATATCAAGCTACGAATGTGAGGGGAAGGGTGGAGTTTACATTGAGCATTTCTTGCATCCGCACCTCACTTTTGATTTTATCACCAAAGGTGCACTACAAGAAAAGAAAAAGCCAGAAAAGAAAAAGCTTGTTTTCGCACAGAGCACTAGAGAGCACGAAGCACAACTAGTGAATAAGATTGACAACTGCTTTCAATAACAAGGAACTCATCAGGAGACATAACATCAAGGAACCCACTATTAGGAGAAGATCCCAAAACATAGTTGGATGCCTGAGAGCCCTATCAGTAGGACCCTAAGTGGACACAAAGATCCAGAAGGCGACAACATAGAGGAATAGACGCTGTCGGAGCTACTCAAATTGATTGACGACCTTGTGGAGCTGGAAGTGGGAGCAATGTTAGGATCATGAGGCGCACAAGGAGAGGACTGACTGGACTTGGGAGAATTCCCAGTCTTAGTGCATGAATTAGTCAATGAGTACAACTTGTTGACTAGGACAGTAGTTCAAGGCAGACCAATAGAGGAAGTGGTAGCAAACCTAGAAGAAGAAAGAAAGACGATTAGAAATGCACTAGAGAGCATAGTTGCCTATAACCACGAGCAAAAGGCTAGAAAACTCTAACAAGATGTAGACATGTACGAGGCCCGGTGTGTGCTAGCCTTGGCTAGTGCAGCCAAAGCAGGGTCAAATGCAGAGAGAGAATGAGCAGTGGAGGTTGACTTATCATTGAGTGAACTCGTAGCCAAGCGGCTCATGGACAATACGCCCACTGAGCAGAGCGAAACAGCCTTAGCCACTGCATTACTCTCAAGATTAGGGGTCACGCAAGGGGAAAAGGGGCAATCTAGGATCCCTATTGTAGCAAAGCAGCTAGACAAGTATAAGCCTAGCAATGACCCATATAGCTTTGTGGAGCAGTTTGAACAAGTTTGCAAAGCAAACGGTCTCACGGACCTTGCACAGCGCTCTCAAGCCTTCGAGCTGTGCTTAGGTGATAAGGGGAGAATTTGGTACACTAGTCTAGATGCAACTGAGCGCACGAACTCTGCCCGTCTTAAGGACCTCTTCATCAAGAGATTCTCTGAGGCAGGGTACTTTGACAATCTCATCGTCCAATTGATGAATGCCAGTCAGAGGGAAAAGGAAGATGTAAGGGACTATGTCACTCATGTGCATAGCCTCTTCAAGAGGATCCCTGCAAATGAGCGACCTAACGAGAAAGCTGTGTCTATCATATTTATAAATGAAATTCAAAGCAAGGAGCTCTACAAGGCTTTGGCTAGTAACTCCATTCTACACCGAGACGTGTTAGCTAGAGGCTTTTGAGAGGCAATAAGGGTGGACGATTAGCTTAGGGAGCGAAGTATGAGGAACACCAGCCAGGATAGTACAACATAGAGAGCTCCAAAGCGGTCAACAGTTTCAGGAGAGAGAAAGAACTCTAGCATACGGGATAAGGGAAAGAGTGTTGACCAAGGCCAAGAGCTGGTTGAGGTGAGAAGGGAGCTTACACAATTGTAAGAACAAATGAGGAAGTATGTGTGATCCCATGTTGAGTGTAAACACTATGGCAGTAACCATCTCCCAGCTGAGTGCCAAGATCCTAGATCTAGGCCATGCTTGAACTGCGGTAGGTTCAGTCATGACGCATTACATTGCAGATTGACAAGGAGATTCCCATATGTGCAGCAATACAACCCTCCCTACTTAGGCAACATGCCACCTAACCTCTTTGGCAGGGAAGCCCAGTTGGTGCTTTCAGCACCAAATGACGCAAGATCGGCCATTCCTAGGCTAGAGATGAAACCAACAGGCATACCCAGACCACCAAGGCCCTATGTAACCCATCCATCGAGTGACGCTCCTGTTTACTATGTGGAAGAACCTAGTGAAGAGGAGGCCTATGTGAACCCATACATATCCTATGATGAGGAAGGCAATCCAGTCCTGATAGACTATCGACCAGTACCGGTAATGGCACTAGGTATAGGAAGAGGCAGAGGCTTTGGAGGACCAAGCCAAGATCCAATCTCATGTTGGACTTGTGGTTATCCAAGCCATATTTCATCACGCTGCCCGGAAAGGGAACAGGCAAACAAGGACAAACCTGACCTTACACTGCCGCTGACTTGCAAGAGCAATCACGCAGATTCCAAGCTTAACGCTACACTCAGTTCCAAGGTCACTACATGTCAATGCTTTCTGAGAAGGCACTGAGATGCATGTAGTCTTACCTATCTTAACCTTGGGGGATGTAACACGAAAAGGAATTGTAGACACAGGCGCCGGTGTCAGTATCTTGAGCCACGCGGTTCTAAAGGCCTAGGGAAACCCACCAATGGAAACAACAGGGAAAGCTAGAATGAAAGAGGACTCATGTGGATGGAGTGCGATAGATCTTGGTTGGAGTGCATAGGAGCCATGGATTACGAGCAGGCAGGAGTGACGCAACCATTGGTAGTTCCAGTGCTTAAGACGGATACACCTACTGAATTACGATCCCCTGGCAAAACTCCTTCCTCAAGCGAGGGATGTGAGTTTAACTCGGAGTTAGAAGTCAGTACAGAGAGTGATCCCAAAATACCCAACCCTCTAAGGTCATATGCAGCAAAGGGGACTTGCCAGTCCACCTAAGGCGCAGACGGCTAAAGGAGGAGGCCAGGAACCGAACTAAGGACTCAAAAGTAGAAAAGCAAAAGAAGCCGCAGGATCTCCCCAAATGCTTCAGAAAGTTTAAGAAGGGTGATAGAGTGGTGATTCTGCTAGAAGCAAAGAGACAAGGGCAAACCAGTGAGCCAATTGAGGGACCCGCCAAGGTCAAGGAAGTCAACTTGGCAGAGGAAGGGGAGAAGCCTCAACCTCTGTTCATTGTTGACGACTTGACCAAGGATGAGGAGGCTAAACTTATTGCTCTCCTACAAGAGTATGTCGACGTGTTTGCCTGGTCCTTGGAGGAACTTAAAGGAGTCAATCCTAGGATTGTGATCCATAATATCCCGATGGTTCCAGATGCGGTGCCAACAAAGCAACGACCTTACCCTATGAATCCCAAACACGCCCATGGAGTGAAGGAGAAAATCGATAAGCTCATGAAGGTGGGATTTATATATGAGATTGAGCACACGGATTAGGTATCACCTATAGTGATCGTAATGAAAAAGAATGGTAAAATTCGAGTGTGTGTGAATTACAAGAAAGTTAATCCTGCTACGAAGAGGGACAACTACCCCTTACCATATACCGAGCACATGTTGGAGAGGGTAGCACACAAAGAAGCTTACAGCTTCTTGGATGGCTTCTCTGGCCAAAATCAAGTGCAAGTACACCCTGATGACAGGCACAAGATTGCCTTCGCCACGGAGTGGGGTGTATTCGCCTACATCATTATGCCCTTTGGGCTAATGAATGCACCTGCGACCTTCCAACGATTAATGTGCACCATCTTCAAGGATATGCTTAGATGCAAGCTAGAAGTATTCGTAGATGACTATGCGTACACTCTAGTTAGGCCGAACACTTAGAAAAGTTGAGAGCTGTCTTTGAATGGTGTCGGTTATACAACCTCTCGTTGAACCCCTTAAAGTTCCAGTTCTGGGTGAAGCACGGATGTATCCTAGGGTACGTAGTGTCAAGGAATGGCATTGTCACCTACTTCTCAAAAGTCAGGGTCATTGTTGACCTACCACCACCCATTAACTACAAGGGCGTTTAGTGTTTCTTAGGCCATATGGGATACTATCGACGCTTTGTATTGAATTACGCACTGATTGCTAGACCATTGTACAAGCTGCTGATCGTATTCGAGTGGACTGAGAAATGCCAGCGTGCATATGAAGAGTTGAAGAAGGCTCTCACCACTACACCAATGTTACGAGCCCCAGACTAGAGCATAACATTTCATGTACACATAGATGCCTCTCTAAGTTTACTATTGGAGCTATTCTATGCCAGCCTAGTGAGCATAACTTGGATTACCCCATGAGTTTTGCCAGTAGGCAGCTCAGTGAAATGGAGATGAACTATTCCACTATCGAAAGGGAAGGGTTAGCCATAGTGTTTGGTGTAAAGAAATTTAGGCATTATCTGTTGGCCACCCCCTTCGTCTTTTTTGTTGACCATTAAGCCTTGCCTTATCTTGTGAACAAGCCGTGCGCTACAAGTGGTATAGCTAGATGGTTACTTCTCTTGTTGGAATTTGATTTTTCTGTGGTTGTACATAAGGGGAAGCACTACATGGTTGATCACATGTCCCGCATACCCACATGAGAAGCTGCTAGACAAGGCATACCTGATGACCTACCAGATGCTCATCTCTTTGGCCTATCTAGCGAAAGAGACTTGTTTAGGGCCGATCTCATGCCATATTGGGCCGATGATGTAGTTCAAGTACTAGAGAACGGTTTGCCTGAGAGACCTATTGAGAAAGGCAGGCTAAGGAGACTTATCTTAAAGATCCAACCATACCAACTGATTGCCGGCCAACTCTATAGGCTAGGACAAGACAGTTTGTTGCGTAGATGTGTGTGTGAGCACGAGATGCACGATGTATTGAGAGAAGTGTATGGTGGAATAGCTAGAGGACACTTTAGTGGGGATACAACAGCCCGTAAGGTGCTACAATCCCAACTATGGTGGCCCACCCTATTCCATGATGCTACTAAATTTGTAAAACACTGCGATGAGTGCTAGAGGACTAAGGTGCCCATGTGCAAGGATAAGATGGAGTTGACCCTCGTAACAGCACAACAGCCCTTCGAAAAATGGGGCATTGACTTCATTGGATCTATCAGTCCTGCAACACAATACTCCCAGGCACGCTACATCCTTGTGGCAACTAATTACCTGACGAAATGGGCAGAGGCAAGAGCCACTAGGAAGAATGATGCTAGAACCACTATGAAGTACTTGTGGGAGCAGGTCCTTTCACGTTTTGGTTGTCCAATTGAACTAGTAAGTGATCAAGGTATGAACCTCATTAATGAAGTGATATTCCACATGCTCTCAACCTTCCTAATCATTCATAGAAGGTCCTTGCCCTACTACCCTCAAGAAAAAGGCTAAGAAGAATCCATGAATAAAATCCTAGTCAACGTGCTAACGAAAATAGTATCCACATCACGAAGTGACTGGGATAACAAATTAATGGTGGCCTTGTGGGCCTATTGTACAGCTTATAAGACGGCTGTAGGTCAAACATCCTTCAGGCTAACTTATGGAAAAGAGGCCATTCTACCCTTAGAGTTCTTTGTCCCTAGCTTAAGGATAGCAGTCCAGGAGCGTTGGGAGGGAAGAGAGGCTTGGACCAACTGCTTAGTGGAGTTAGAGCGTCTCAAGGAGACTCGACTCTTAGCCACCCATGCTCTGATTTGTGAGAAGGCACGAAGAAAGATGTGGTTTGACAAGCATGTCAAACAACGCAACTTTGATCAGGGGGACCTCGTTCTACTATACTCTGTGAAGGTTCACAAATAGAAAATGAAAATTTGAGGACTAGGACCTTTCCAAGTACGTACAATTAGTAGAACAGGCAATATTGAGTTGGAGACGCTCAAAGGTGAAGGAATAGGCTTCTTCAATGGCATTCGCGTGAAAAAGTACTATCCTCCTTCCCATCTATTGCACGAGCCACCTATGCTTGAAGCCCCTATCAACGTTTGCGTGGCCACTATTACTGAATTGACAGATCAAGATGAAGAAGTAGTGGCACCCGCCTACCTACGAATCACGATCACTGTAGAATGGACGTATTCATTTGATGCCTTGATCGACAAAGGTGCCGACTATAATATCTTAACGCATGACCATTGGATACGCATTGGTCAACCTAAATTACAGCCTACAAAGCTAAACTCAGCCCATTTGGGGGCAACACTTACTCACTCTTAGGAAAATGCAAAGTGGCCGTCTCTATCAAGTCTAAAAGTATACCAGTCTTCTTTTATGTGTTGCCAAACACTAAAGGGACCGCTAATAAGTCACTATTAGGTCGCACTTTTAAAAAGAAGACGAACTGCAATGTGGACTATAACTTAGATCGCATCCATCTTGTTATAGGCAATGTGCGCATAGTGACTACTTTCAGCAAGGGTTATCTTGATCCTTCTACAATTGCAAAGCCATTGATAGAGACCCCTACGACCACGCCCATGACCAAGTCTAGGGAGAAGGGTTGTGATATCTCACCCCACACTAAAACTGCTAGAACCAAGCCCACCAAGGCCATTCACAAGGCCAAAGATTCCACGCTCATGTGGGGTGCTTCTAAACACAAAAACTATCAGCCACAGCCTAAGAGACAGCTCAAACGCTATCGACATACGTACACTGCTACGCCGCGCTGGATCCCAAAAGATCACTTGCGAGCACAAGTATACTATGAGAGCAACCCCTGGATATGGGTGCCTAAGAGTGGACATTCAAGAGGCTCAACTCTAAGCAACCTCATAGCTAGAGAAGCTTGCACATACAGAGCCCAGACTGCAAAGCAAGCTGGACCAGCATCGGTTGTGACTAATGAATCCCAACTCATTTATTGTCCAAAGCTAGATGCCCCAGAATTATCCAAGTCAAAGGAGGCGAGCACCCTCATGCCAGCTCAAATAGAATACATCACACCTCCTATGCCACTGGAGCCCCCCTGCAGCATCTCAAAGTGCTTCTGAGTGCAAAGTCCCATTTGTGACGTCAGCAATGGAGTCACCACTATCCAGCCCAATTGCACTATCACTACCAGCAGGTCTCAAGTCTTTATATGAAATAAGATCTTTACTTTCAGTGGCCTTATCTTGCTGAGACCTCGGGAGATGACGTAGCGACATGCATTAAGGAGTTAGATAACACCTTCACCACATTTGCTAGGAGCTATGAGAGGCTTGACCTAGGACTTCTTGATGAACCCCTTGCTTCCGATGTTCATGCGTTGCCATGCACTTGGGAAGACTACGAGTTTATGACCATCAAATTTTCAAAATTGCCATTGAATTAATCGCTAATGGAGAAATCTCAAAGGAGCAAGTTGTTCTCAAAATACTAATTACCTTGTACCGCAAGCCTGCTCGCTCTACACCTGAACAAGAACTGGAGGAGCTCAGGTAGCTTGCCAGCTTTGCTTCTTTATTCTTACAATTGTGATATGCCTTGCGACTCCAATGGGAGAAAAAAGGCCGTCGTATCATGACCAATGCCGATCAAAGAAGGACAATCAAAACAATTGAACACGACCCTACTTATGTGGCACCTCTTTCATTTAGGATTTTCGCCATTACACGCAACATACACTTAGATGACCATGTGTTGGCCCACCCTTACATTGATCAATTTCTTACGGAAGAGGAACTGCACATTGCTAGCCACCTCAACTTCGGGGACATCTTTCACTATGTCTTGATCTATATCACCCAAGCTTCCATACGACCATGCAAACTTGATCGTCATGCCCGGCTTGAATATAACCGTAACCTCTATACTTGGCTGTTGGCCAAGTAACTCGCCCCACAAAGTCCATGTGAGCCCTCCTTCTCCCCTTGCTGATCTTAGGAAGGATTCCTTAAAAACTTAAGGAAAGGGGGGGGGGGGGGGGGGGGAGCAAAGTGAGAGCCAAGTGATGTAGCAAGATGTATAATGGATAAAAATGATCAACTGAATTCAAATAGGAAAGAATGCAAGGAGGAAATAGATGTTTCTTTTGAATTATTTCCAAGTTTCATGCCTTTGAAGCAGCACGGCGAATTGTCACACACATTCTTTCTTAGGTTTTTGCTAGTAATAAGTCAATTCATAAAGCTAATGTTGGCACGGTATAATGACAGGCACCTACCATGGCAGAACAGGGTAAACTTCCATTCACTGAAGAGGAGCTGACAAAGTATAGAATTAGTATTGATACACGTGGATTTAGCCAGTTCACGTTCAAACATACCATGAATTTAAACGAAGCCATCCTGGAAGAGCCGGCAATGAAGGAGTTGGTGGACAAATGCAACCTTCGAAAGTACGTGGAAAAGGACGGACAGGCTATAGATTACAGCATGTGCGATGACTTCTTAAGGAGCTTTGATGAAGGTAGGAGCTATGGCACGATCACAATAAGGATTGGTGACCAGGAAAGAAGGGTGCAAGTGCCCCTTAATGTAGCTATTGTCGAGAAAGCCCTGGGGCTTGTGTCCAAGAAGGAGAGGTGCCCAAAAAGAGATGTGTATACCATGATGGGAGTCAAAAAAGAGAACGTGCACACGATGGATGGAATCAATTTGGCTGATATTCCAGACCGCACAACAAGGATGCAAGCTAAAATGGTCCACACCCTTTTCTCAGGACACAGATACAACACTTTAATGAACAGAATCGAGGTGCCATTGCTAGAAAGCATCGCTATAGGAGTGCCAAAGGAGGTGGATTGGAATGGCTTTGTTCAAAAAACTATCAAGAGTTCAGCCGCGCTCCTGGCTCCAGTCGCAGCACTAGCTGGTGGGGAGTCTCCTGCCTCTACTGCACGATCTGAAAGAAAAAAGCTTGCCTTGAAAGCCTCTACAACCAGATACGGAGGTGTCCTGATGGAAATCATCGATGAGGCTATCAAGGATGTTGGTGTAGATGAAGACCAAGCTGTGCACCAAAGCTCACCTCACCACAAGGAAGAAGGCTCGAGTGAAAAGACAGTAAGCGACAAAGGAGAGCCGAAGGTACCACCCACTCAAGCGGCTAAACCATGGAAGCAAAAGAAGACTAACAAGAGCCAAAAGAAGAAGGAAGAAAGACTGAGCAAAGAGGAGCGAGCCGAGATGAAGAGGGCTCAAAGAGAGTCAAGGAGGGTGGAGGAGGAACGAAGGAAAAAAGAAGAGAAAGAACTCGAAAGAATTAGAGAAGAATCAAAGAGGGCAGAAGAAGAGAGACAAAGAAGGGCAGAGGAGGAAACTGACGAGCTAAGAATGAAAGAACTTGTTGAGTTGGTAGAGGCCACTCGTAGATCTGTCGAAGAAATCCATGGGGGAGGAGAGATTGACCCTTTGAGTCCCCACCATGAGACTGAAGCAAGTGGCAGTGTGGACGTGGCCCCAGTGGTTGTAGGCAAGGGCAAGTCCCTGCTGCACCCCCTGCCTTCCTCCTTTGTGCCAGGACCAGCCGATACCACAACCACAACCACCCCGCAACCCACACCCTCTCTAGACACAGCCCAATTGATGAGTATGATACAACTATTTGTCAGTAAAGTGGCTGAGATTGTACCGGAAGCCGGAGCAAAAAGGCCTGCTATCGCAGATGCTGAGTCTAGGAAAGATCCAAAATGACAAAAGCTAGAGGCATCAACCACTACAACCCCTACTCCCATGCCACCTGGTGTTGACTACGACGCTTATGTGGCTGAGCTTCTAGTACAATTGGACAAGGCAGCGAGTGGGAAAAGAACAAATTTGAAAGAGTTAGGCATTTAACAGAACGCTTGGCAGTGGCTGAGTGCAAGAGAGTGCTTGCCAAGTCCAGGGCAAAAGCTGCTGATGTATACGCCAACGCACAAAGACCAGCCTTCCTCAGTACAGTACTACATGTCACCCAAGCGGAGGGCAATGATTTAGTGGTGGAGAAGGTAAGAATGAAGCTAAAACTGACCACCCGAGCACTAAAGTATGGCCTTCAAGAATGGGATCTTCCAACAGGCATAGGAATCACAAAAGAGCAGCAATTTCACTACCTCCGCCGTGCCGGCCTCTCCACTATTGAGCTTAAGGAACTTGGGTTCGAAGAGCATGAGCAGCCACCACCATCACAAGCGGCCCTAGCAGTTGCCGAGCAGAATGTTGAAGAGGGTCCGAACTTTGAGCAAGATGCTGAAGAAGCGCAACAAAGAATGCCCAGTCTGCCTCTACCAGACCTCCCACCTGAAGAGCCCAAAGATGCCCACATGCCTGAGCGCATTGTGGTAGCCAAAAGAAGAAGACAATAACTAGCAGAGGAAGCCCAATGCAAAGCACGATCACTGCCAAGACAATTCCTTGAAGAGCCGTGCCACGATGGGGGGATCCCCATTCTATTGATTGGCCTCAAGAATTGATCATATGGCATGAACGAGAGTTCCAGATGAGGCCATTTGAATTTTCATTTGCTTACCCACGCTCTCTGGACCGTGCGTTGCCTCTAGGCATTCTAGCCAAGATCAAGGATCTGGCTAATGATCTTGCAAACAGGTGGATAGAGGAAAGAAGTCAATAACCAGGTGGAGGCAAGAGCCTACAGACTACTGGCAAGACAAGGTAAACAGGGTTCCCAAAACTGTCCAAGGCTACGAGGCACAGTCGACGTGGCGGAGAAGGATTTGGGATACCAATTTTGACGCCTGGACCGCCTTCTACAACTCGCTCCCTGAAGAACACAATGACCCCATCTACATGCCCTACCCCCGTAGGCATGGAGTTGACTATGATCGAAACAGTCATGGGGATTTTGACTTTCCTAAGGTGTATAACGTTAATGCCCGGAGCCCCGAGGAATGCCTAGTCTTTAGGTTAGAGGATCTTCTCCCATCTATCAACCACTTCCTCGTAAATTTTTCTTCTTTGCCCAGATCCAGCCTTCTTAACCACATGTAATTATCTTAGGCTTATCAAGTTCCTACTAATGCAAAGATAGCCTAGTATGCTAAACGAGTGGATATCATATGTAACTGTCAAGTATGCACAAAAGCCACTAGTGCCCAATGAGCCTTTGACTTCCCAAGAGGATGATGAGCACCACAAGCGCAATGTTGCTCATGATGAGGCTAATTGCTCAACAAAGCAAATGGCAGAATTGTCAAACAGCAATGAGCAAATATTCTAGCCAGTGCCAAGTTCACCTAGGAGTCCCAACTCTCCTACACCCTCTTCTCCTAAATGGACATAGGAAGCACAATATCAATCGTCAAGTGTAGCTGCTAAATCCCAATCTCTATCTCCATCTGAGCTTCCAAATGTCCAAGATGCAGGACATGACACCATGCTTAGTTCTTAGCCTAAGGATATGTCAGTGCAATCCACCTTGACTAGCTCAACTAATGCTTTGATCTGCACAAATGAATGTGCACAAGGCAACAAAAGACATGACCACTTCTAATCTACTTAAGGACTTGACACCACAATCTACCAATAGTAAGCCAGTCCAATGAACTAGCTGCTACTACTTCCAATTAGGAATCACAGAAGCCACAACATTTTGTCTTGACAACGCCCCTTGTGGAACGTGTCCTTAGCAATTCACTTGTGAAAGAGGTGGTGTGACTAATATCCTTGACACCTCTAGCACTTCCAAAGTACCTAAAGCCTAGGCTTGAGGAGAAATCTCTCAAAGATTTAACCAAGGAAATGGCACATCTAACCAATGAACCAGAGATGAAGTGTATGATGAAACTTGATCACAAGCTAACAGCCATCACACATACACATGTCCATGTGGACATTGGAAAGCAAGACTAGAGCACACAAAGCTCATAGCCGAACCCCTAACTTGGGACGAGCAACAACATGTTTGCTCTCGCTATGTAGCTAATTGTTGAGGAAGTCATAAAGGACATCCCAAAAGCCACGGTTAGAGAACTGCACTTGATACTCTCACTCTATACTGCTCAATGTGAGACAAACAAGGAAAAGCTCGAAGTAATCAAACAAAAAGGGGAAGGAAAAGGCAACTTTGTGTAGAAATGACCAGAGTTTGATAGTCAAAATTAGCCATCGACTAATGACACTCGCTATGCAAAGGAAAGCCCTTTGAACATCAATACATGATCCCACGTACATTGCCCAGATCTCGTTAAGAGTGTTGTAATGGTCCATGAGGTCCAACTTTCTGCCACTATCCAAAAACATCCCTTGTACGATAAACTGCTTCTAGAAGAAGATCTACACATGGCTAGTGAGCTAGGAGTAGGGACCATGATATCTGATGTTAGTGCATATGTCTTCTGCCTCACTCAAGATCCTGCAATCCTAGATCTCTATGCTTCCCATTAATACAACCCTAACTTCTTCAGTTGGTTTGGTCCAAGACTACATGAGAGAAACCCTAAACCGTCTCTTGGTTCTACACTAGAGTCACTCGAACCTCTAGAGCAAGTGAAAAACATCTCTAAATACAAAACCTGCTCTAATAAGAAGCAATGGAGGCATGTTCCAATGGGCAAGGATAAGATTCTAGAGAAAACTCCTGACCAGGAGCAACTACCAATGCAATCGGGGATAAGGGGCTAAATGAAAGAGAATTGGCTAAAGAGCTAGACTCTCCACAGAGAGAGGCAATTGTTTCCTCACAACCTAGTGAGATTGTTCAGTAGGCCGCAACTATGTCCCATGAGGACACACTAGAGAAAGAGAATGTTAAGGCCCAACTAAGCACATCAACGGCTGACCTAGTTCAGGGTCTTGAGTCTTTAAAGGATACACCTCCATTACCCAAGAAAAAGAAGAGAAAACAACGACAGTTGCAAGTGGCTGTAGATGCTAAGAAGATTGAGATCAAGAGTACTGAAGAGATGAGAAATAAGTCATTGAGTCTACCCACGAATGAATCCATTGCCATCTCTCCTCACAACAATAAAAACTCAGACACATCCATGTGTTCTGATAAGTCAAAGCAAACATTACCATCAACGGCTACTTGCAACACTCAATCCACCGACAATAGGACTTACATTGACTAATCAAGAGTGGTTACAACACTGTCACAACAGGTTGACAAAACTATACCAGTCACATCTAAGGAGAAACATGGAAACCTCGAGGACAAGAGAAATCCTAGAAGTGACAAATCTTCCTCATCTAGACATGAGTCCCCAACTATGCTAAAGCCTAGGGAAACTCCTAGAACATTACATGAGATAGCGATCGAGCAAGCCCTCATTGAACATGGAACTATCATAGAGTGCTTGACTGAGTTGGATGCTAAACTCAAACTATTCGCATGTGCTTACATCCTTGCAAACATGGGCACATTCCCTAGGGAGCAACTTGAGGAATACTTGCCATATCCACTATCTTGGGATGAGCAATAATATCTTAATGAGTACTATGACAAGATCCTACATGAACGCATGCAACTCATCTTTGAGACAAGGAGGCCAACGAACTTCGCTTAACTGTGACATTCAATGAAGCGCTTGGCCAACCAAATCAAGAAACTAAAGCGACAATCAAAGGGTCGAAATCAATTTGAAAAGTGTTGATTTGAAAACCATGCAACAATGGCCGAACTTGGATCCTATATTATGATAGTCTCAGAGGAGAGATTGGCCAAATGGCGGTCTCAAAGAGACCCAACCTATATGGCATCAACTTCCTTTCGAGTACCGACTACCGATTGGAGTATGGAATTAGTTGGAACTAGCTAAGAAAACTTTGATTGATAAAATTATCACTGAGGAGGAGTTATATGTTGCGAGTAGACTTGGACAAGGTACTATGCTACTCGATGTTGTAAAATATCTATTGTTATTGAGTAGACTACCACGATTCCTAGATGCATGTGCCACACTCCAATACAATGATGAGTTCTACAATTGGTTTTTATTCTCACGAAGTGACATAGATTTATAAACATGTGTATAAATAAACAATGTGTTTTGTGACTATGTATAGATAATACAAAAAGAAAAACAAAGCTAGCATACATACACAAGCAATGATAATCAAGCGCATGTGATATGTTTTGAAGTCAACACCACGGGATTCAGATAAGCGATGCCTTTTTGAGTTACACTTGTTCATTATGGTTGAAGCATAGGACTTGCATTTACTCTCACGAGTTGCCAAGTGAATGCAAGACAACACAGATCTCTGTACGAAAGCGTTCAATGTCAGACCACCAACCCCACAAAGAACCATTATGAAGAAAGTGACAGAAATACCAAGAACAAAGAGCCATGATGGAATCCCTATGGGGGGAGAAAATCACCCCTATAGAAAGCACAAATTGCATTTGAGCATGGCCCAAAGCATAGTCATTAGCTACTCTCTCTTTCCTGGCTAAACTCTACATCAGGGTAGGAGCCATGCTCTCAGCAATGACAAACGTTTCTTCATCACCAAGATTCAATTCACCAGATGCTCTGTTCCTTATCCATACACAGCTCACTCCAGTTGCTACCTCAATTGTACCGATGTCTCACATGTTACAAAGAGGTTTATAAAATCTCAAGTGTATTTCTCCATCTCAATAATTGTTCCTCTAGCATCGAGGCTAGTAACACAATCATATTTGTAATATCTATTTTTCACAGCCTTTGGATCTCTACATTTCTCAATCCAAATGAAAGTGTGATAGCCTCAATATATTGCATTGGTCATATTCATTTTACCAAAAAAAGAAGAAGAAGAAGAAAAAAAGCACTCACGATCACATCATAACACTTAGGGATCCTCAAATTAGGTACATCCAGTGACCTTGGTTCACTGGCTCCTGTCCCTAGTCCGCTAACCCTTTAACATCCCCCACAATTGTTCAGGGCACACCAAGGGCATGACATACCTAGGGAGCTTGTATAATCTATGGTTAGACTTGTCACCCTGACCTATTTGCATGATTCTTTTTCTCACTCGATCTCAGTACCATTGTAATCAATAGTGGTGAGCAAGGCACAAAGGACCATGGAAAGTACACCGTACTCTTCAAACAGTACACGTAGCAACCAACCACCAAAAGCTCAGTCGTCAATGAGCTCAATTATGCTACATCATGTTGTCAAAATCACAAACGAGGTCACAAATGAGGTCTCAAGTAGCCTTTGTGTGTACTTCTCCTCAACATCGATAATTTTTTCCACCCCATTGAATCCTTATTTTTTCCACCCCATTGAATCCTTATTTCATCCACACATTGCTACGAGGAACCAGACCAATACTCTTCTAACTACGTAATATCTAAATATGCATGTGTACTCACATAATATTTGCACCACAATTTATACACAGTTTGGGTCCTCAAGTGCAGGGCGATACTTTCAGCTAGGAGCTATCTCCCAAACTAATCAAACTACGTCTTGTGCACGATAAGAAAACTAGCACTACCCCTAGGGAGAGACCACATATGAGAGATTTTCAATTGCAGGTATTGAAAACTCCAACAAAAGTGTCATCAGCTCTTCATCAATACTTAAATCTGAATTCTTATCCTTTGTCATCATACAAGTCCACCAAAGAATTGTCACATGCAGAATCCCTAGAACACCAACACCTGTGATAACCATGAGTGCAACTCCCAACAAAGAGTAACCCTATCTCCAACTATGTCAACAAACTTATCACCATCAAATCCTACCAACAAAGTACCCCCAATGACCTTCATCCACACCACCATCACAACTCCTCAATGGCAAACCACATCAATCCCTTTCAATCCTGTCTTCGATGCATGCCAAAGCTTGCTACCTACGACGGAGAGTGCAATGGAACTGGCATTTATCTAGGAGTGGGGTAATGTTAATCCTCAAATGAACAAGGTGAAAAATCGAAAAAATCTAAAGTAGAAGACAATGCCAAAGCAAAAGTGAAACGAAAGACGAATGCGCGCCAAGAAAAATATAGAAACACAAGAAGTGTAAAAAAATCCTAAATGAATGAGAAAGGCACACAAGAAAAAGTGCAAGTCAATACCTTTGTAAAAGAGTCTAAGGTGCATCATGATTTATTTTAAGAGTGATGAGCTCTCACCCGTGCAAATTGTAAAGGTAGATGGGCGGTAGGAAGAAAGCTAGGAAGATAGGAGGACAATGGAAAAAAGAGTCTAGGCCACGATCGGCCATGTACAAAAGGGGATAAGGGGATGACCACCCAAAAGGGATTCAGGGTTTTGTATATAAAGTTGAAAAGTGAATGAGAAACTGATTCTTGTGTGTGGCCAAAAGTAACTCTCCTCTTCTTTTTCTTCTTCTTCTTTTTCTTGCTTGCTGGAGCTTGTGCTTGAGAGAGGGAGTGTGAGAGTATGAGGGAGTGAGTGTGCGAGGGTGAGGGACAGTGGTGGAGAAGCTCTCCATCTTCTCCTCTCTTTTTCTCTTCTCTTGTCTTTCTCGTGGGGCAATGGAGCTTGGAGCGTGGAGCTTGAGGATAAAGCTTAATCGAAGCTTATACTTGGATTGTAGAGCTACCGGAGTGCTCGGGAGAGGAGGCAACTCGATCAAGCATGGAGGTAAGCTCACTACACTCGTAGAGAGAGATATTGTGTCGACTATGTGAGAGGTAGCCATTAGTGCTTAGCTTAAAACACTTGAAACAATAAGTGGTCTGTGGGTCTTGGAAGTTGAGCGAGAGGGCTCCCTTCAACTATTTCTAATTGTAATGTCCAAGGATTAATGTTACGCAAAGCATGTATGGATACAAGTTTACAAGATTGGTGCATAGAAGGCATGCACTTTGTAATTGTTTTAGAATGCCATGTACTTAAATTTGTGGTTCAAAGTTCTCAATGAAATATCTAGAACAAAAATTGGTTTTGGGCTCTCCTTCACTTGTGTATATTATCCTTGAATATAAAAATAGATTCTCAAAAAGGAAGAAATCTTTGTTCTAGTTGGTTCAATTGGAGAAAGCCTTATTTTTTATCGATACTTAGAGTCTCTTTGTGATGCTTGGATAGACTTAGACATTGTGGTGCATTTCATACATCTTTCGTTAATGGTCCATTTTGACATAGCAATGTTATTTCTAATTGTAACATCCAAGGATCGTATGGAGCTACTTCTAGATGTTATATGGAAAGCAAGTATGGATACAAGTGTAGAAGTTTGGTGCATAAAGGGTGTTACACACCTAAATGCAAATGCGTGTCTAGCCTTTTATATATACATATATGAGAGAGAGAGAGAGAGAGAGAGAGAGAGAGAGAGAGAGAGAGAGAGAGAGAGAGAGAGAGAGAGAGAGAGAGAGAGAGAGAGAGAGAGAGAGAGAGAGAGAGAGAGAGAGAGAGAGAGAGAGAGAGAGAGCATGTGTATATGTGTATAAAAGGGGAGGAGAGAGATGTAAAAAGGGCAAGAGAGATAGGGGTTGCAACCAGAGAAGAGGGATAAAAAAGGGGAGGGAGAGATGGAAAGGAGGGGAGAGAGAAAGAGGTAAATGTTGCAAAGAGAGAAGAGAGACAAAATGGGGAGAGGAAGAGACATGGGAAAAGGAAGGGGAGAGAGAGAGAGAGAGAGAGGAAGCAAATATGTGAGAGAAAAACCACAAGGAGAGGAGAAGGATGAAAAGGGGTAGGGAGAGAGAGAGAGAGAGAGAGAGAGAGAGAGAGAGAGAGAGAGAGAGAGAGAGTGGCAAAAAATAGTGAAAGGGATTCAAAAAAGAGAGAATAGTGAGCAACCATGTGATTTCTTATGCTCAAGGATGCAAACAAAGAATATGTATGCATGTTACAGTTGTGCAAATATATACATGTTATAGTTGTGTGTAGCCTAGCATATGATAGCAAAGCATGTGCTTTTTTACACTCAAGGATAGTGAACTTATTGTGTGACTAGGAATTGAAGTTGCCACGAAAACTTTGCTTCGCTTGCACCCTGCTTTGTGGCAGCGAAGTTGCTACAAAGTGGGATAGGGTTCCTTACACGTAAGGAATGCTAGTATATATGATTCAATAGTCTTACTTAGTGTCTTGGTTAGGACTTGCCTAAAAGGTGAAATGTTTTGCAATGACGCAATGTTTTAGGGGTGAAACATCTCGTGGTTACCTTGATTTCAACTGCTCTTTAGTAAGTCTAATCTGCCATAATCTTAAAATTTTGCCATGACTTATTGCACCATCTTCATTTGGTCTCTTTAGTAGATGAAGGATAGGACTAGGAAGTAGCATTTCTTGCATAAACTTGTTACTTGTAGCAAATGTACTAACCACATTCATGGATATCACCTTCCATGCAATTTTGGAAGCATTTGAGAGATGTTTTTCATGTCTAGTTTGTTGAAAATGAACTATCAAACCATCATGATTGATACAATGCTTTGTTGTAGAGATATCTTTCCTTGCAAGGAAATTGCCACTACCAGTGAGTTCTATTACAATACGAATTTCAAAAGCCTAGGTCCAATAGACGTTATCCTAACCTTTAACTAACACTTCAACATCTATAGGCTTGGATTTCTTAATGATAAATTTCCTAACCTCAAATTTTTTTTTAACGAGGTTGTATGTTTTCAACTTCTCCACAACATGAGATGCGATTACCTCTTGGATGTCAAATTTCTGTCTAGCATAGGATTCTTTGTTTTGAGTAGAGAGCATCTCTAGAAGTATTTCATGCGGAGGAGTGGCTTGCATAAAATGACGATTTAGTAACTTGATCTTTCTCCTAGCTACTTCCAAATCAACATCCAATATCTTTTAACTATCGTACTCATGGGGCCTAATCAACTCAATTGTAGACATAGGTGCTAAATACCTAACTTTCCCTCATTTTTCCCATTAAACAGTCAAATAAATGAGGCCCATGAGTTGAAGAGACTTTTACTCCAAAATAGTTCTATAAAGAAAATTAGATGAGTGTGCCCCATAAATTAAAGAGACTCTAGCTCCAAAATATAAGAAGCATATAGAATTTGAGAGTGGGAAAGATAAAGAGCTAAAGTATTCTCAATCTGACATGAATTGGCCATGAGATACTATGACTATTGATCTTCTTCTTGAGTGTGTCCATAATCCACTTGGCTCTTGTAGCTTTAGTGAACCCTATCCCAATTGGAAAGCCTAGGTATCGAAAAATTGTGTCTCTTTTTACTACTTACTTTTTTAGCCTAGAGCTTGGAGATCTTTCTTTGAGATGCTGATCAAAATGTATTTGGTTAGACTAATTTTGAAGCCAATAGCCTCTTCATAGATGCTCAATATCTACAATGCCTTATAATATTCTCCTTCATTGCCTGAAGCATAATCAACATATCATATGCATATCCTTGTCATGTCATTTGTTTACTCTTGTAGTTTAATCCTTGTAAATCTCCTCGTACAGTCAACCTCTCCATCATACAGAACGGGTGTGTTGTCGATTTAAAGATCAAAGGGTTGAGTGGACATCCTTGCCTTACACTACTATTCACATGCAAGGGCTCAATTAGGTTACTATCCACATAAACAAAATCATGTGCATTCCTTCCTAAAATAGGGAAGGCATATTGGAAAGCTTCCTATCAAAGCCTATTTTTATCGCAACCTATTGGATGAACTGCTAACTCACCATGTCAAATGCCTTCTCTATGTCGAGTTGTAGAAAAACAACATTCTATCTAGAGACCAATGCTCATTCTACTAATAGAATAACATTGAGGACATTATCAAGTAGAGAGCACCCTTTCATAAAATCGTGTTGCATTTTCATAATATGCTTCCACAAAATCCATGTAAATCTTGTTGTTAGGGCTTATGTAGACAATTTGTAGACTAATCCCATGAGAGAGACAGACCTGAATCCAATGACCAACCTCTGAACATTGTGGCAACTTGGGAACTAAAGTAATAAAACTATGCTTCCAAAACATTGGGAGTTAATCCCTCTCCCAATATCTATTGACTAGGCATGTAATACTTTGTTTGATTGTGGGCCAATAGTCTTTCATCCATTGTCATTAGGTCATCATAGCTTGGTGATTTCTTGCTATTCATCTTGCCTAGGGTCACAGTCAATTCTTCTTTTGTGAAGCTTGCCAATAGCTTGGTGTTCTCCTCCATAGAGATCACCTTATCTATAAATTGCACCAGTTCATTCGTGGTTGCTTCATTATAAATTCCTTTTGCACGATATAGTTAGTGCTTGACACATTTGTTGTATTTTCTTTTAATTTGTAATTAAAGAACCCCCTGCATTTTGCAATATGAGGATGCTATCCCTTAATCTTCTTGTTTTGAGTCCCTTGATGAATTTTGGTGAAATACAAGGAGGATCCAAATTGTAGGTTGATTTTTTCCACCTCCCTTCTATTTGTAGTTTGCTTAATCATGTTTGCTCTACCAATCATTGTCTCTTCTTTGCTGAGCCTTTTGCCACATGCAGACTGTTAGCTAGTCTACTATAAGATGGTTCCCGTACTTGCATGAATTGGCAAATGTTTAGAAGGTAAAATTTGTCAGCCTACTACTTGCCAGGTTTTCAACATTCTCCCCAGGGCACAAGTGGCATTAGTTGAAGTATCCTCCCCTTTATTGATCATATTGAAGCCTCCAACTCTAACTCACGTTTTGATAATCTTCCCCATATATACTTCCTTATTTTTGTGACATTAAATCTATAGATATTGACTATATCTAGATATTCATCCTCCCAATCCAACACTTGTTGAATTAGTCTGCCATATTCATATTTGCAATTTAGCATTGACAATTTAGTTTTGCTCCTTTTGACAATTGTGAATAAGCTAGAATTTTTCTCCAAGTACTCCTCCCTCATAACAACAAGTAATCTCTGTATGTGAAATTATTTCCACTCGAATCATGCATTTTGTGCTCTTGACTCTAGTTCCATAGCATGAGTCTTTTGGCATTCTATTCATGCATTTAACATTTAAAGATGCTAACTTAAGCCAATCTTTTAGAGTCATCACTAGGGATACAATTGTTGATTTGTCAAAATCCTTATCAACATTTTCCAATATAGTTAGTTCACTAAACAACACTTTATTTTGTACTTCACCTTGGTTGGCTGACTTGTTGAAATTGATTTTGGTGAGAACCAATTATGATTCTTTAGCAATGTCAAGGAGAAGATTCTAGAGGTAAGCCAATAATTTAGGGATTTCCAACCAAATAGGGCATTGCTTCTTGAGGCAGTCTTTCCTGATTTTGACTGGCTTCCAAAACGTTGGGTACACCAAGCCAAGGCCCCAAAAGAAGACACCCTGCTCGTGCATCTTATTTATTGTTGTTCTTATGTATGTGTTTCTTGTTTGTTGCACTATCATGGACTAGTTAAAGTTGGATTTGCCCATCGTAGTTTGCAACTTGATATATTGATATTATGTATGGTTTGATTGGAGGAAAAATGTACAAAAGCAAGAGAAAAATATAACTCTAAAGAATGGAATATTTTTTAATGACCTTTGCTATATTATCCCTATGCATAATGGCCAATGAGGAGCAATATTCCTACTTCGTTTGCTTGATTCTACAAACCTTGACGGGTCTTTACCAAGTCTACTCACTAGTGAGAGCTATGGATGTAAAATCTTTTTTGAGATATAGAGAACAGTAAAACCTAATATCTCAAGTAGGCTAAGCAAGATTACTTTGTTTATGCCTATTAATGTGTTCATTGATTTCTTTTCTAATGCTAGAATGAGAAGTCAGAGTCCAGTCACTAGTGAAAGCTATAGATGTAAAGTCTTTTTTGAGATATAGAGAACATTAAAACCTAATATCTCAAGTAGACAAAGCAATATTACTTTGTTTATACCTATTAATATATTTATTAATTTCTTTTTCAATGTTGAGATAAAAAAATCAAAGGCCACATTGTGATCAAGAGGTTGGTATATAATCATGTCCTACAATTTGTTGATGAGGGTTGGAATATTAGGACAAAAGGTAAGATAACTTGTAAGATAGATCAAGACTCCATTGCTTACAAATACATGCTTGTTACTCAAAATTTTGTTCTTAGCTATTACTACAGTAGATGGCATTATGTTGGTAGTAGTGTAGTTGCTTTGGATTAGAATCTTGAGAATTTTAGCAAGGATTCTATAAAAGATCTTGATGTTTAGCTCAATAAGGACATTATTATTATACTAAAGGTTAGATAATCATGTATACTACATAAGTAAGGCTAGATTTATAGAATAAAAATATAAAATTGTCATGTTTATTTACATTTCAATGTAAGAATAAACAAGTAAGTTTGTATATCAAGGTATATGTAGTAAGTTTGTATATATATATGATACTTCTTGAATGGTAAATATCTATGTTAATTTTTTTGTAGATATCAAAGAAAAGAGAGAGAAATATAAAATACAAGGATATTGAAACAAATATATTTTTACTTTCAATATAAATATAAGTTCAAATATTGTAGTAAATTTGTATCTGCATTCTTCATGATCTGTATAGATGAGGTTTTACAAGATACAAAGGCAATTTCTTTTTTGTGAGAAATATCATTTTTAGGAGTTCTCTCACTCTTTTTGATGGTCTGGTTGCCTTAGGTGTTGAGGGCCCCTCCTTCTCTACTTCCACACTCTCTAATTCTCCTTTATCCTCTCCTTATCTGTGACATCCTTATCTCTTTGTTCTTATTGTATGCAACTGACAAGTATGTACTTGAAAATCTTTGTTAGTACATATTAAATATGCTCATTGTTGCAACAATAATTGAAAAAGTGTCACACATTTAAAAAAAATGAATGTTAATTCAATGATCTTTTGTAATGCACTATCTTTTAAGTGAAACAATATCTTAAAATTAAACATCTTCCACATTACCTTTATAAATTTGTCATCATCAATATAAAAAATGTCAAGCAGAGGACTAGGGAGAGAGAAATAGGAGAGAGAAGACTGCAAAAGAGAGAGAAGAAGTTCAGAAGTGAGAGAAAGAGTATGATGAGGAGAGAGAAATACTAGAAATGGAGAGAAAGATTGGAAGAAGAAGAAAGATGACTGGAAGCCATGAAAGGACAGGAGAAGCTAGAGAGAGATGAATATCAAAGATGTATTATTGTGTAAAAACTGATTACATGTACATGTTTCCTTTGCCCTTTTATATGCCTCTAATTCAATTCTTTACATTCTATCCCCAGTTGGATGTTTTTATCCTTTAAAAAAAATAGGACTTAATACAAATTGCCAAGTGGTGGAAAGGGGTAGGGTACTCTGCATGGACTAAAATGAAATGGCCTAATATTCAAGGATTCACAAAATAAGTACAACTAGAGGGCTGAGAATCAAGTACAAAGCATTGATAACTAGAGGCTGAGAACAGTACAAAGTATGGTTGTACCAACTGATCCACATAAGATGTCAAATGTTTGACAAGTGCTCGTTCTATCCGAACGACATCTATCACTTCAGTTACCATCATGGTTGCATCAAAATGTATAAGTGCATATGCCAATACATCAATCATGTCAAGCATATGAACAACTCTTGCTAAATTCCAATGCTCTTATGATGCTCATAATATTGCTACTGGATGTCATTTGCATCCTATAAGACACTTCAAAGTCAATATTGCCTTGTGGTACATGATAGGGATCAAAACCATGTGAGTAATACTCTTGTTGAAGCATCTGATGTTTCCAATCTAAGTCATCATTGTATTCTTGCTGTGTCCAGCCATAGCTTGCAAGATTTAGAAGAACAATATGCTTCTTGATGTCCATTTCTAACTGAGTGTAGCATGGTGGCATGAATGCTGAGCACTCCACTATTTGATTACAAGCCACTTACGCCGAAGTGAAAGGTGCCACTCTTGAGGATTGAACTAGTCAAACCCAAAGCAACATAGAAAGGTAGTGTCCCTAATGCACCTTAGTCAATTCCATAGCTCAATTCAACTGTTACTTTTTGTTCACTTAACAAGTGTAAGAATTTAAACCCTGCTTCTATGAATGGTTTAGCCCAATTTCAGGTATCAAAGTTGTGATGAAAGTGGCTAGTTCACCAAGTACATATACCAATCCTTATGTAATGGATGCCAAAGCTATTGTTGCTGGTACTAGTAAATCTAACAATGTTGTAGGCAATAACCCACCAATGCCCTCTCCGATAACATGTGAACAAAATAAAGATGGATGGGCCTCAAAACTAGAAAGGAAAGCAATTTACTCCTCTCTTGTTACAACCATTGCTGGTTGAGACTTCGTGTATATAACATGACTTTTTCAACATATACAGATTCTATTTCAGCAACTTCTGTAAAGCTATCATCATAGATTTCTCTTGAATGATCTACCCTAACCAAAAGATACTTCATGTCCTATATAGCCTTCAAAATTGAGGGTTCACTTATATTGAAAAGTCACAAATCCTGCTCTTCAACTTCTTAAGAAATAACATGTCTTTTAGCTGTAATGACATGAAGCAAGGACATAGAATGAATGGAAACAAGAACATATGGCTTCTATGAAGCAGTTGTTACTACATTGATAAGAAATTCCAGATTGTCAGTACCACTTGCCCATTTTTTTGACCTTGTTTTCCAAAGCATTATCATCATAAATGTCATTTCAAATGTATCAATTAGACATTGCAAAGCTCTCAGATATCTTCCTCCTGTTATGTGAAGTGCAACAGATGTTATGGCTACCACTAGCACATCAGAAGAAGTTGCTTGGTCAGCAACACAAGATAACTACTTAGTTGTTGATGAAGGTGGGAATGATCAGGAACAACAGTAACAACAGGAGACATCTGAACTAAAGAAGCAGTAGAATCACAACCATGGTTCCGAGCACAGCAAGCAGAAAGGGATTAGGCAAAGCACCATAGTGTGAACTACTGATAAAATTTTTTGGACCTTGTTTCACCAAATGATATTCCAAATTGCCTTGTGAAGGGTGTGATGCACCAACAACTGAACCTTACAAATCATACCTGGAATAAATGCCTGTGCAACATGTCTGTTCTAAATTCAAAAGCCTTACTGGCCATCTCTCCAAGTGGGCTCTGTTTGTCACGCTTCAATCTTTTGTGGAAGTTAGCAAAGATATCAACGATCTTTGGCCTTATGCTTTGGGGCTTTGCCCAAAATCAGGCTGCTACCTTTTAGAAGTGCTTGCAATCCTCTAAGATAGATGCAGACGAGAATGATTCAGGTACCTTGGCTTATGCTTTGGGACTTTGCCAAAATCGAGCTGCTGCCTTCTGGAAGTGCTTGCAATCCTTTGAGACAAATGCAGACAAAGATGATTCCATGTTTGCAACGTAAGTGTCTTGCCTCTCCTTTGTTGGAACACCCCTTGCAAGTAGTAATCCCTATCCTATGTCCTACTTTGAGGAGAGACAAGTGTCAAAACACACAAGGGTATTTTGTACAGTGCTCAGGAAGAAAGATGAAGGCTATTTATGTGTGTTATTGATGTGTTGCTGTTGCATCAATCACACACCAAGCTTATAGGTGTTTTGACAAAGCAAAGAAGAGAATTGTCTTTACTACATAAGAGATTCGATATTTAACATTTTCACTCCATTTGAACAGCATTTCAGCTTGATTCCACCCATGGAAATGCTATCAAGATCCCTGACCATACGATCGCTCTCACTAATGTTAGATGGAGTCAGGTTGTGCAGTGCGGCAATAACATAAGTCAGCTCATTGAGAAGGATGCATCCAATGATCGATGATAGGTATGAATACTGTGTGGAATGTGAAGTGAGGTTATTGTTTCAAGTTCCAAGGGTATCACCATTTGCTCCTATTACCTCTTACATCGACTGGCCCAAAGGTTTACACATGTGCAGTCATTGGGCTTGGGATCATGCCATGACAAGCTCCTTTGCACATTGTTGCCCTAGTTTGCAGCACATCTCGCTAAGTTTCCTTCTTAATCTTTCAAATGCAGCCGTCTCTTGCCTTGCATTGAGCTGTTGCCTACGCTTTCTTTCACTTGAAGACTACTTGAGCCTTACTGACTAAGCTCTTACAACCATTACAAAGTGCAACCATTTCCTGCCTTGCAGATATCAATATGACAAAAACAGTAACAAGCCCTGCCCACCAAAGGTTGTAGCAAAAATGGTGGCCTAGAGCTGAGGCTCATGAGCCATTAGGAGCTTAAGAACTAGCAGATGTAGACTTGACTCTTAGTCCACTTTCATCCGTAGCATCTCTTTGTGGCGGCCTAACAAAAGGGCAAAAGCAAGACATGAAGGAAATTGTTGACAACAACTCCATGTTTTGAGGAAGAAACCTGTAATGAGGGTGTTAGAACATCACAGGAGACTGCACTTCTTGCAAGCTAAAAATGGCTACCATCACTCCATGAACAATCATCAAGATGGTTGTCTATTAGAAGCTTACGATGTCAAGAATGCGTTTCTTGTAGTTATCTCGCATAATGAGCAAGTGATCAATATAGTAGAAGGGATTTCCTCCATGAAAGTTTGGAAGAAAGCTCAAAGAAGAAGAAGAAAATGCATGTTCTCAAAAGGTAGAAGGGAAAATAGTCTCCTCTAAGTCCTCTAAAACCCTTCTTTAATTAAGAACCCTAAAATTTACCTCAAAATTAGTAACGAGATGCTAAATTTGGTCTTTCAACCTCCAAACTTGGTCCATGCCACCATTAATGCTCCTGACTTGCAGTCCTTGTGGTCCAGAGATCCTTAGTAATTTCACTATTGCTCCAAGTCATGCCTATACTTGTGTACTTGTGGCTCTTAGATCTGTGTGATGATTGAAAAAGGATAACTGAATGGAATGTTGGCCAACTAGATCAAGAACCTATGGCTGTAATACCAATTGCTGAGGAGAAGACTAGGGAGAGAGAAAGAGGAGAGAGAATACCATAGAATAGAGAGGAAAAGACGTGCAAAAGTGAGAGAAAGAGAGTGATGAGGAGAGAGAAAGACTGGAAGAAGAGGAAAGATGGCTGGAAGCCATGAAAGGACAAGAGAAGCTAGAGAGAGATGAAGGATAAAGATGTATTATTGTGTAAAAACTGATTACATGTGTGTCATTTGCCCTTTTTATCCCCCTAATTCAATTCTTTACAAAAAACTTAACCAATCTCATGGTATTTATAGATAACAACACAAGGAAAAATAACTTATTTGTGGTAGTTTATGGAATTATCTTTATGCATTTGATAAAGAACTTACCACAACTTGTCTATACTCCATTTGTGCAAGTAGCTCCAAAGGCATATGAGACTTTTTTTGTAGAACTTTAGTTAATATTTTTGTAGCTCTATATAAAAATAATAAAATTTAGAGTACTTACAACAAATAAAGGTTCAAATGATCACGAAGCCTTATGATAATTCAACTTGCATCTTAGCATTTTTATCTATTTCTTTCAAAGAATTGATAAAGAAACATTGCTTATCTACTTAGTCTATGGCAATTAGGCTCTAATGATATTTGAAACTTGTAATATTTCTGCAACAAAATATTAACGACTCTAGATCTCGCGCAAAAGCGGTTCAAAGTAATCTCCTGCAACAGAAAAACCTTGGGCTAAGTGCTCCTTCTTCGTGTACTAACAAACTCCAACCCGCGTTGTGCATAACAAACCATGGCTAAAAAAAGTCGTAGCCCACGCGAGAACACCCCTTCAAGGGACAAAAAGATAATGAATTAATTGCAATTTTTTTTACATTAAACTCCCTCCCCTTCAGCCGTTGCATGGTGGGGAGAGGGAGTATGTGTGGAGCTTGAGTGGTGGAGGGGCATGGGGAGGAGGCATGCAGCCCGCCACTTGTGTGGCTACTCCCCCCTTCAACCTATATGAACCCCCCCTCCCAAGCTTGGGAGGAGAGGAGAGGAGAGCAAGGAGATCATGTTGTGTTGCCCGCCATAGCTGCCACCATCACCAGTCTACTGCCGCTAGGTTGCTACACACCATCGTCATCACCATCATCATCGTCGTCATCGTCGTCATCACCTCCCTCATCGTCATCTTCACAATCATCTCCCCATCCATGTCACCTCCTTGTGTTACAGAAGCTTGAAAGCTTCTATTGAAGCTTCCTTAGCCCTAGTTCACCTCGTGCTTCCGGTTTTTTTTAAAACCGTGTCTATAAGGCCCAATTCTTATGCGGAAGAGGAGATTCTCGGACAGTAGTAACCTCGAAGTGCGTAAGGGAGCCAAGGAAGATTCGCTGAGTCAAAATCTACTGCGTCAATGGCTCCTAAGCAAAAGACGAGAGGAGCACATGTGGGAGATTCCACCCATAGTATGAGAGTGGACAACGCCTCGATAATGAATGCCCAGGTTTCGAAAATTAACCCCGCATGGAAAGGATGCATTAAGCATGTTTTAATTCTCATAGGGAAGTTTGAATACCTTAGGAAATTTATATACTCATTCGATTTACAAAGTTCAGTTGCATGTCGAGTACTTGCATTTTCTTGCACTTTTGTGGTCAAGGGTAGTCGCATTTTTAAACGTGGGATACATAACTTAAAAGATGATATTGTGCTAAGACCCCGTCACATCGCAAAGGATAGAGCACATAACACATAATGCACTTACGTAATAAATTCCTGGCTGTGACTCGTGTATAAGACAATCATAGAACGGCCATTAAATAATGTCCAAATAGTCGCAATGCATGGAAAGGAATTATGAACTTTGCAAATTGTATGCGATGTTAATTACATTTTAGGTCGGGTTAAGTGCTAAAGGAAGGATTAAATCAATGGTGGACTCATGGCATTCGCTCATGCGTGGAGCTCTTTTATCAAAGTTGAATGCATCTTCATTAAAAATATTAAAGACTTTAATTTCGTTGCATCAACGTAGGGTTTATAAGAGTTAGCTCTTAATATCAATCATTATAGTATAGGGCAAGGAAAAGAAAGATCTATGTAGATCCTTAAGTTGCATAAAGGGAAAAAGGTCTATAGTTTCAAAATTGCATGGAATGATGCATCTCACCTATCTTGCAGTTACATCTTTTAGGGGAAAGTACTTGCAAATTTAGAAGAAAGTATTTGCATCCTCAAAAGGGAAGATCATCTTAAATCATGGGTTGGTTAGATCAACTAAGTAATTTGCGTATAATTGAGTAGCTTATATGAAAGTCATAAAGGTACGATTAGTTAGCTCAATGTGCTAGGTAGGGTTAAGCCATATTAAAATTCTGCCTAGTATCGCACTTAGGATGCCGATCTAATATTTTCGATCCTAAAGGTCCTACCCACATTCTCGAAATGTTAGAATTGTCTAATCGCTCGTGCAAGATTAATCTAGGGTTCTCACCCTAAGGATCAGTTGACCAAACACTAGTCCTCTGCAAGGAATTTAGGAACCCTAGGGCCAAAAAATTATCAGCCTAATAGGGTTGGGGTTTGGATTGGGTCAAGAGGACTCCCAAGCCCTTATCTTGATCAAAGGTATTCTTGATCAAGAAAGACCGTACGAAGAAAGATATGACCCCACAAGTCAGATACTGACACCTATCTCATGCTACGAGCTGCAACATCGTACGATATTGTGTCTAAATCACAAAATAGCATTGCTACTCCTTAGATCAAGTTTGGTGAATTCTAATTGCAAGTCTAATTTTTTAGAAATTGAGTAGTCATCCTGCTTCAACACTCTTCCTTGAAGACTGATTTGACAAGCCAGGGTAGTAATGAATTGCCAAGAAAGCAATTGACAAACCAAGTTAGGGCGATGAGGTTTCCCAGGATTTATTGACCTTAATATAAGGAAACCCCAAGGTATTGACAATTTGGGTCAACAAGGTATAAACCCTAACCCAAGGAAAAGAGGGCAAATAAGAAACTCAGCTTATGAAACCCTTGGGATCTTGCTAAGTCGCGATTGATCTAGGATCGAATGCTACAAGCATTCGAGGAGAAGGAATTATACCTTAGCAGTTGGCCGTACAAACAACCACTGGAATGCTCGTGATTGTACAAATAGATGCACTGTTTGTACTTCTTTGCTCAAGGAACTAATTCATGAAAAATAACTAATGCTTCAGCTTGAAAGCTTGGAGGGAGAGGCAGTACCAGTTACCTCCGACTGTCTGCCTGATCCTTTCCAAGGGGGTTGTTAGCCGCGTCGGGTACGTGGACCGAACCTACCACGAGAGGTCTCTCCGTGGGTGCTACTTGGAGTAGGAGGATGCCTGGGTGCCAGGGGAGGCTCTGGTCATAAATCCCTTGTCTCCGGATCCTGCACAAGAGGCCAACGTGACTCGAGATGGGATCTCGAGGCCCGCATACTAGTCAATGGGCGGAACTTGGAATAGAGATCCCTGAGGATTGCTGGAATAGCCTTCGAGTAGGTTATTTGATGTATTCCAAAGACTGATAAATAAAGATCAAATGTTGAAAAGGAACTTGCTTGACATTGTTTTTCTGTGTCAAAGCTTAAGTTACGTAAAGGAATCAATGATTAATTTGGTTGATTAAGGAAGCTATTTTTGCTTGTCAAACTAAATGTGATAGGTAATTAGATAACTAAAGCAATGCAAGGAAAGTGCGGTGGACGTGACTCTGGGTCCGTCCTACGGAAGGGTGGTCCCAGTTGGTTGGGAACTTTTCTCAAAGGAATTGACAGCGAGGTAACAGTGACCTAGAATCTATAGAGCTAGAGTCTCGATTTATGCTGTTTTAGGGGAATGGAATGGGACTATGCCTTACGGGCAGAGAGATCAAACTTTGCATCCCTCTCGATTCCCATTCTCCTTGAACCAAGTGCAGTATAAATTCGCTTTGACACTAATGCTTCTACGCAAGTAGTTCGTCTGGGGCTCGACACTAGCTACCTCCTAGGAACTTGACTATTAGGAAAACCCTGATTCAGGTCTGTCCTAAGTGGGAACGGTCGGAATGCTTCGGCTTCATGGCAGACTCGGGGAGACCTAGATCGCAAACCCCGTAACAGTGCCGGGCGGCGCTTTCTAGACTCTCTTCCTGATGGGCTGCGAAGACGTGTCCTACCAGTGGACAGGGGGACACATTACAAAACTAATCGTAGGTAAATAATTTAGCATAATATACTTTTTTGAAAGTAGAAAAAATACCAAACAACTTACTTTTTATGATATGGAATCATAACAAGCTCAAAGGTATCAAAATCAAATTTACTGAGCTAATGGTCAAATGCATTTGCTTCAAGCTCACTTAGCCTCATATAGTAGAAGATTAAAGGATCAAGAAACTCAATTGTTTGATGTATATCAAAAGGGAGTTTATGCATTATACACCTAGTAAAAGTAGTAAAATAGTAAGTATATCTGAAAAATTTTATCGTTAGAAAAATATCATTCTTAAGAACAAACAAATTAAGAGATGTTATACTTTAATCCAACAAGAAGGATGGAGTCATTTACGTATTCTCATTTATCCTCAAGGATCTGCACACATTCTGAGTCCAAAAAAATAAAATCATTTCTCTTGCTTATATCACATGGCAAGAAGCAATATACCATGTTAAGCATGTCAAAAAGCTCATTTTCCAGAGGTTCTAGTTGCTTTGCTTTCTTTTATTATACTTTTTTCCTCTTATGCTCCCTCCATTTCTCTTCTTATTCCTCTGTAGCCTTTTCCTCCTTCTCATTCCATCTTGTGTCTCTCTCATATGTGATATCCTGCACTTTAGGGACAGTGTCCTCCTCCTCGTTCATGTATGGTGGCACATTAAGAATATTATATGTCTTCTAATCTATGGCTCTAAAACCTTAGAAAATCTATATCTCAATATTCATGGGATAATTATATTCTTACCCATAAGTGTATTTTAATTATATTCTCCAAAGCTACCGATCTAAAGCATCCTAAAAAAAATTCAATTAAGAACTTGTAGCCTCCTAGATGCAAGTAAGAGCACTTCTTGTCCACTTGTAAGTATTGAGACTATATTTGTCACATATTTTCATGACCATCCTTTAGAATGGTAGCTTTGGAGAATTGCGTTAGTAAGATCTTTCATTGCCTTCTTAATTTTCCTAAGACATCTCACAGTTTGTGAAAAATCTCCATTTATGCTTTTTGGTGGCTTGGAGGATTAATGTATATTCTTAGCAATATTTATAGGATCAACCTTCTACTTTTTTATAATAGCCTTAATTCTAGCCATACCTCAACAAAATAAATTGCCAAAAGTACAAAAAAATTTATTAACCACAAAAAATTATAGCCAAATGTATGACTCATGAAATTTTTCACATCAAACAAAAAGGGGGCCTTAAAATCGCATTTCACTTGATAGAAAGTGAAGACCAATCTCTAAACATATGAAATGCAAAAAGATTAGAGGAAGAAGAAACCTTGCAACCCATTTCACGTTTCATATGACATGGTTTCAAACCAATAAAAAATTACTCATATTTTGATGTTTTATCTAACAAAAGATAGAAACAAAGTAGCAAATGTATGAAATATGAGAATAATTAAGACAATGCTAGAAGGAACCAGACAACTAAATTTATGTTTGATATGACATGATCAAGTCAAGCGAAGACTAATTGTTTTGTGATGTATTAAACACAAGCTTTCTACCAAACAATGAAGATTGGTAGTCTAAGTCTCATTCCATTTAACAATTTAACAACAAAAGATTACAAAATGCAGATTTCTATATGCATACCTACTTGATTGCTAAAAATTTTGCCTTGAAGTATGGATTTTAGCTAGTAAAGGGGTTTAATCGTACTTGAATACTCTTATTGGAGCTTAAAAGCTTGCTACATTTGAAATGAGGTTATCTTGGAATAGGAAGATGAAAACAAATCTTTACTAAAAGCTAGGGTTAAATCTCAAGTTAACATTGTAATTATTGATTAGGGTGGCACATGGTAGAATGTGGTCTCATTAATCACTTTTTCTAGGCATAACAAGAAGTCTAATATGTAAAAAAGTTGCCTTAAAAATAGCAAAAAATTAAGTGCCCTCTATTAGGAAAAAATTTCATTTTGACACAAATTCTGAGAATAGTGGCTCTATTATTTAATGTCGTGTTTCATTACACCTTTTGGTTTGTCAAGGTTCTTTTATTGGTTTTATGAAACACAAATTCAATGGTGTTGTTACCTATTGCCTACTACTAAACTCACGTTTTATACATCATGCATTAGGTTTTTGATATAAGATTTGATTATTCAATTTTTACTGCCCCTAAGGGTATGATTTACATGTTTTTGCTTTTCCAAGGTTAGGATGTCAAAGAGGAAGCTATCCTTTGAGGGAATGAAGGAAGAGGAGTTGGAGGACAATTGTGATGACAGGCTTTTTGATTTTTTATAGAAGATAGGAAACTCATCCAAAGCTATGTATATTAGGGATAAGCTTAATGTCCCTTTTGATTTGCAAGAGCTCCTTGGAGATCTTGATGAGAAGCTTAAGGAGTATAGAGAATTCTATTCTGTACATGAAAAGTCTCTCACAATTGAAAATCATGTTTATTTCAATGATGTGATCCAAAGGACCAATGCTCCTAGGACAACTTTGATTACTAGGTATTATCTCATTGATAAAGAGTTTAGAAGGCATGAAACAAACTACATTTTTTCTAGGAATCAACAACTTTTGATTTAAAAAAACATAGGTTTTCTTATGTTTCTCCAATATATGGAGGATTCTCCTTTGGAGAAAGTATAAAAGAACAAGGGAGAAGATGTTACATGTATAGATCGGGAGGTTAAAGAGAATGTAGAGATGTTTCAAGAGGATATTGAGAACCAACTTGTGTAAGGTTTTGATCTTGCTATGTTCAAGAGTTAGAACATTACAAAGATAGAATAAAAGGAGATGGAATTCAGTACAAAGATTAAAAAGGTTATCTAGATTCTATCTCTATATTTTCTATCTACCTTATTTTAAAAAAAGATATATATTGCTCAATGATATTCAACATCTTTTTTATCTCAGAAAATATTATTACTTAACCATCCTAGTAGCATAGGGCCAAACTGATAAGGTTTTCATAAGTTATGAACCATGTCCACTAGTAGCTTTGGATGTTGAGAGGGAGGGAAATTTTCAAGATAGCTCCATGTATCAATGAGATTGTAGAATATAAAAATAAGGGGCTATCCATACAAGAAGATTTCTTAGAGGTGAAAAAAAGACCTAGCATTGAGGGCATGGGGTATGAAGACACACTGAAGCAACCATCAAAGGAGAAGCCAAAGAACTCAATAAATATCTATGATGAGAACCTTCTTGAAGATGTTGAAGATTTGTGAGTACCAAGCCTTTCATGTCTAAATTGGAAGACTCCAAATAAAGCAACAGTGCAAAGCTTCAAAGTCAAAGTCTCCCAATATATTTGAAAGGCTATGACTCTTAGAAGGATAATCAAGAAAACTATACTTATCATGGTTTTTGCCTCTAATTATATTTGTGACTTGCTTCAAAATTAAAAAATTTCAAGGACAAAGGTATCATGGCATATGAGAAAATTTTCAAAAGAAAACTTAGATAGCATAATAGGTCTCTTTGAAAATCTAGAGAGAATGAATATAAATGTAACTTTATAAGGTGCATGTAGTATATGCCCTTAATCATTGGCTTTATCTTACATTATCTCATGACAATCTCTTATAATAGCGTTTGATTATAAGAGATGTAGACCTCGACTAGATTAGATTCCTTTAGTTTTTTATGTAGAATGCATGCAATTCAAGACTGAGGTGTAGATTATTCCAAATGAAGAAGCGAAGGAGATCAATGTTACTTCTTTGTAGACATTAAAGGATGTAAGCGACACCTTGGAGTTTCTTGACAACACAACTCCTTCATATAAGTTTTGAGTCAATAGGCAAAAGAGTTGAATGCTCTTTATCTTGTACCAAGTACTTACCTCCTACTATTGTAAAATTTCAACCATAAATATATTATTAATATTTGATAGCTTTTAAACTTGACGTGCAAATTATTCAACATGAAAAAAGGATTGAGGGTATAGTTTTCTTCCAAGGGGATAGTAGAAGATGCTTCATACAATGCAATGCAAACTTCAAAAGTTCTATGCGTAGAGACCATTGGAATAAGAGTGGAATGTTCTTTGCTTCATAGAAGTTGTATTTATCTCAACAGTTGTAATTTTTGAATCAAGAATGTAATAGAACTAGAATTTTATTCTTGCTCAATGGCATTGTTTTAAAGAAACGTCTAGCTATAAAATTTTTGAACTTCTTTTAATATGATCTTACAAAAATAGTATTTGGATTAGATTTCCAAAAGGATTTGATTTCTTAGTATGTGTTACAAAAATTCTTGTTATACATGTGAAATAGTAGTAAATGGTAATTTATACTCAAATGGACAAAATGATATGATGGATACTCATGTATATACATCTTGACTAATACCAATAGTATCCAAAGTCTTCTACACTAGCTCAGAATCCAAAGAATGATACCTAATAAAAGGATCCAAGCATTGTCTCTTTACTTTTTTGAACTTCTTCTTCTCAAGAATATCCTTAGGAAATATTGAGGGAAGGAAATGATAATAAAACAAAGTTGCCTTTGAAGTATCTCTCTCACTTACATTTGGTTAAAGAAGAGACTTAAACAAGAATAATATCATAACTTAGATACTATTATAAGCAAAGCTATACTCAATATTTCTTAAGTAAAAAGATATATCTTAAATTCTTGAGGTGTAAATAAGCTTACGCGCACATCCATAAGGTAAAATCAAGAGGAGTAAGGATACCACGATCAAAGATTTCTTGCTTTCACTTACTAGCTTTGAGAATGATAGCTTTGATTGTAGTGGGACCGACTTAGATATTTGAGTCAAGCACTTGAGCTTTCAAAACATAACAATTTCTTGATATGCTAAGTTTATGAGTGTAAATTGCAATTGTGTCATGTGTGTGTTTTTAAAAAAAACAAAAAAAGGGAGAGAGCCTTGTTGATCCTCTCTACACTCCAATTATTTGTGCATTTATCATGCATGTAATCACACATTCATAGTGTATCCAATCAATTCATCATGCTAAAAAAAGCAACATGATTAGCAAGTAGGAACAGTGATAAATTTGATACTTGTTAAAATTTATTTCAAGCTTATTGTTTTAGGCTCCATTAGCACAAATATATATTGCTCTTGGTCAACCTTCTTTTGTGTATGCTTATTGAAAGGATAACCACTATGTAGGACATATGAATGTCCAAGAGTAAGAGAAATAGAGCTTTGGTTTCACTTCTTTACCTTTTTTTATTGTAATCTATTTTATCAATAATGTTCATATGCTCTTGAAAGCATTGCAGCAATAGCTATACAAGTGAGAATCATTTTCATAATTTAAGTGATGCTTCCCATAAAGGATCTTTCCACCTTTGAGAAGCACCATTTATCGTAGATATCAAATACCTAGTTGATTAGTTGCAATGTCAGATGCATTGGATGTGTGTTTGATGTTGGCCTACAATGTGTTTAATGGGTAGAATAGGCAATGAAAGTGTCAGATCCATTGTAGTAATAGGGTCAAGCTAAGTAAAAAATGTCATGATCAGATCACATAAGGTGTTGTGTCTTCCATAGTGTGCGTTTGCACGCGTGTGCGTACACACACACACATAGAGATTTAGAGAGAGAGAGAGAGAGAGAGAGAGAGAGAGAGAGAGAGAGAGAGAGAGAGAGAGAGAGAGAGAGAGAGAGAGAGAGAGAGACCCTTATTGATCCTCTCTACTCTATCAAGCATATAATTGATCCATCATGCCACATAAAGTAACATGATCTACAAATAGAAAGTAGAAAATATTTGTTGCATGTTAAAACGACTTCAAGCTTATTGGCTTAAGCTCCATTAATAAAGATTATTCTCACCTTATTCAAGCTTCTTTTGTGCACACTTTTTGAAAGGACAACCAATTTATAGAAGGAGATATTGTAGTGTCCAAGAGTACGAGAAATACAGATTTGTTTTCACTTCTTTTCATTCTATAATTATTTAATCTATTGTATCAATATTGTTTCATGTACTCTTGAAAGCATTGCTTCAACATCATATACGAGCAAATTTTTTTTGCATGATTTAAGTCGTGCTTTCCATAAGGATCCTTTCACCTTAAAGAAGCACAATATAAAGTACATAGCAACACCTAGTCAATCAGTTGCAATGTTAGATAGGTTGGGTAAGTGTAGGATGTTGGCCTATAAATGTGTTTTGATAGGCTAGATAGGCCATGAATGTGTTAGATCCATTGTCACACTAGGTCCAATATGTAAAATAAATAACATGATCAAATCACATAGGGTGATTTGTCACAAAGAGAGAGAGAGAGAGAGAGAGAGAGAGAGAGAGAGAGAGAGAGAGAGAGGCATATTAAAATCCTTTTAGATGCCTCAAAATTGTATAGAACAAAGAGACCTGAATCATAATTTTTACTTATGATGCACTTCGGGTGCCATTGGCACAAAAAGAAGCTAAGTTGCCATTAGCATAGAAAGAAAACCAAATCTAAATTTATCAAAGTTGCTAGATATATCATGATCCAAAAGTGACTTAGATCTTGGGCTTTTAAAACTCCGAGATGATGACTTTGCCACCTTGATAAACTCGTTTAGGCAATTTCACCTAGTTGCATTTTGAGCTATGCTAGTGTAAGTCCATATGTGATCCATAACTTGGTTCCCTTGAAACCTTTTGATTGCTTTAATACTTCACCTATCTTCCATGTTTCCAAACTTCAAAGTTACTTGATTCTTTCCTTGCTTGACGATTTTTTGTGGTATCATCCGTTTGAACCCTTTTTCTTCCAATATTGGTCTTATTTTGGTCTCTAACTTGTATGTCTTTGAACATCCTTGGTTCTCTTCATTAGCTAGTTTCTCTCATGTTTCTCCAGGTCATCCCTTAGGAATGCCTCCTAAACATGCATAGAAAGAAATATTCTTTTGCAATATAGCTTCACTAACTATTGAAAAGATGGTGTTTTTCAAACCTTTTTGATCTACCTCTGTGTTTCAAACTTTTTCTATACTTGTTGATCTATCTACCTCCTTTATTTTTATAATTTCCTTTTGTACTTCCTCTTGCACTTTGATAATTATTTCCTTGACTTCATCTTTGATCGTCTTATTGGTTGTAGCCACCTCCATTGCTAGTTTTCCTTCTAGTTCTGCCAAGCATATAAGAACTTTGGCAAGTGAGTCTTTCAAAACCACATTCTTTGTTTCCCAGATGCAAACTCGTTGATGAAAACAACCCTCCCATGGGTTCAACTCTTGCTTTGGCTTGGATGGTGATGCCAAGACCATCGATAAAGACTTTGCATATATCTCTTTGTTAGGGCAAGAGCTAAAGTCTAACCATGATCTTGTAGCATTAGGGGGATGATGAGAGAGATTGAAAATTACTTAGCTCATCCTTGCAAATAAAATCCTTATGAGAGAGAGAGAGAGAGAGAGAGAGAGAGTACGGTAGTATATTGAGGAGGAAAAACTTTACTATGAGGAGAGATAAAGGAGGAAGCTTAATGAGAGGAAACCCAAGAAGGAAAAAAATGTAGGTTGTTAAAAGTTCATCCAAGTGGGTTGTGAACTATGGACTATTGGATGGGATGAGGTATAGAGATAGGATAGTGAGAGAAGCTGTTTGACGAAGGGTTTGCATAGACTTGATTGGATCTTAGAAGGATGAGAAAGCATTGACAAATAGAATATTGAGAGAAACATCGGTTATATATATATATATATATATATATATATATATATATATATAAAATCCATTTTTTACATATTTTAAATCTAAAATCTTCCCTTGACTATCCTTACCTTTACATACACACCATGAATCTAAAATGGACACCCTTGTTGCCTCTATTTTGTTGCTTATAGTGACTTTGCATCCTCAACTCGGGTGCCTTTTTTTGCCCACACTACCACACATACTTAGAGTGCATGTATCTTACTTTTTGTATCTTCCTCAAGTGTATAATTTATTATTTCCACTTATTTTTTAGCACTCATTTGTGTTTCTTGACTAGTTCTATCCATTGGCCATTTTTTTATAACACATCTTTCATATTTTCCATATTTTTCTATGTTTTTTCTATCACATATGCCCATGTATGCATGTCCTTCTTTGATTTCTCCATCTCTATTTTAGCTCTAGCATGGGGGTTAGTTCTCCTTGTACTTTTACTTTTTGTGTCTTATGTACATTTAGCTCTTCTTTTAATTTCAAGATTTATGTCCTCCTATAATTATTTATGGTCTTTTGCATTTCAACATTGATTGAGTCCAATTCTAGTGATGCTTACATTTGTATTCATTTTTTAATATTTACATTCATTTCCTAATCATTGTTTTTATTTCTTCTAGCAATTCATCCTCAATCTTTTCTCATATTGTACACAAGTAAAAATGCAATAAAGGGATACCTAGAACAGTTTGAAAGTTTGGATCTTTAATATAAATGTAAGGATTATTAGCATTAGCACTTTTTGATGCATTATACATGCAATCTAGTGTCCAAAAATCTACAACTATGTGTCACTTCAATGTATATGGTCCAAACCCTTGAACACTTAATTCCTCACCTACTTGTTGAGACATTATCACCTTAGGTATAGAAGCTCATTGAAATGCTTGATAATACATCAAATCTTTAGAGTTAATCTAAAATGCTTTTAACCAATATATGTCTTGCTCTGATTGCACATTGAAGTACACTAAACCCTCCATGCCTTAATCCTTATTGACGAGCCTTATTCATCAAGGTGATAGAAACTCTCTCCATTTTCTTACTCTTTAGAACCTTGATTTCATTGAGTTTGACAATAAAAATGGTAATATAATTTGCATGCTATGTTCTAACCCATAAATCTTGATCATAGCTATGTATGCTATGTTCTAACCCATAAAATGGTAATATAATTTGCATGCTATGTTCTAACCCATAAATCTTGATCATAGCTCTTTGCGAAGTCATTAGGTCAAAGAATATGTTAATCTAGCTATCATACTTTAGTATTCTCTTCTTTCCAAGATAGTTGTCTTATGGTGTGAAAGGGTTCAACTAGGACTTACACGACTCTTTGGTTAATGTTGTGCCTTGTTTATTGAATTGAAAATGGCTTTGGAAGCAAGGACCCCTTGATCCTTTTCTTCTTTAATGCCTTTTGCATGACTTTGAAATTTTGAATATAGCTTTGTCAACTAATTTACCCCACTTTGTCTAGGGTGCTTTGAATATCCCTTATCTAGACAAAACCTTTGGAGGAACTTTTCACAACACATTGTTTCTTGGCCTTCTTGAACCTCTTCTTGGCCAACATGTTCCTAATAGCTTTAGGATGAATGATTCTATGGTAGGCTTGTTATACTCTTTGTATGTTTCTTTTCTCTTTGTTTGGATGGATAAGGACCCTATTAGTTGCAATAACAATATATGTATGGGCATGGATTCATAATGCAATCACACAATGAGCACTTACTTGGGACTTGATACTCCTGAAACACAATAGAAGAACATAAAATTGTTCTAGGATTGAGAGTCTTAATATTTTTCATACTTATCTGCCTTTCACACAATTTGAGCATGGTTTCCTTCTGTTTGTGGTTGCATCTAGCTAGGTTTGGACACTCCTTATTTTTCCTTAATTCTCTTTTAATTGTTTTCTCATTGTGTCCCTTTCCTAATGTAGCCACATATTCTTGATATTTAAAATTTTTGAATGGGCTACTACATTCTTTGTATAAGCTAGAAGCCCTTGATATCCATCTCCAACAAATCTCATCAAAACAAGGAACAAATAGACAATTAAGGGGTGCTTCTTGTTATAGCATCAACATGATACAACCTGTCATCGATCCATAGATCAAGATCCTATTTTCCCTCTAACCTCAATGCTTTCAATGCACGTGGTGTATTCACAATATTTTTATTTCTTTTATGAATAGATTCATACTTATCTTCAAGATCAATATGAAGAGTGTATAGATGTAATTTACGATCATCCATGCTTGCAACAGATTTACCACATATTGCAAAATAGGTTAAAATTTACTAAGATAAATGATGATAAATTGAGTAGAAAAATTAGAAAATCTAGATGAGAAACATAGAGAAATAATGACGACAGGAAGATAGGGTGCCCCTTGGAGAACATGAAAGTAATACACATTAAATACCCTAATAAACAAAAACTTGGGTTGAGTCGTAGCAAAATAAATTAAAAATGTGAGAATATAAAAAACCATTGAGTCCAAGCTAATTTAGACATGAATTGATTAAAATGGAAATAATTATTATGGAATTAATTTAATTGTTATTTTAAAGTGGTAGCATCACCCTATCGATCTCTCTTGGAATGAATGGTTTTACTAATATAACATAGAATACTAGTCGTGACTTCTATCCAAAAATATTCTAATTAAATTATGCACCCCTGAACTTAGATAGGATAAATCAAGTTTATGCCTCCCCAAGGGCTTTGTTGGGGCTCTTATACTTGAGAGCCAATTTTAGATACCTATGCATACTTGACCAATGTCTAGATAGGAGGTCACATGTGAAAGGTTACCCCTTATGGTAGAGCAGGAACCAAAGGGCTTTGGTCCATTTTGATAATCCTCACTGCCAGCCCTACAATATGGAAGAAATCTACATGAAGATGATGTAGTTGGTATCAGGAGCTTGATGGTAGATTCAAGCAATGTCATAATTATCTAGCAAGGTGGATATTTTTGTAATCGTGGCTCTTCATGAGCAAAATTAGACGTTATCTAAAGGTATCAAATCAATTACTTTTGAAATGAATGCTTTATACTACTTTTATATAGATGCACCTAATGAAAAAGTGTAATGAACAATGTGTTAAGATATAATTAATGAAGATGATTGAAAATGCTACATAGCATTGTAGTATGTTGAATGTGTGCATGGGAAAAAGGTGAGCACCTCCTTTGATGGTAGTGCTCAATGGCTAGGTGGATCCAATTTAGTAAAATGCTTTTTGAGTAGTGAAAAATAGAAAACAAAGCCAATCGATGACTAAATAGAATCAATGTCTTAGAATAGACCAAGCACTTTTTTAGGGGGCAAGAGTTGAGATCATGCCTAATAAGTAGAGGGATCAAGCTCATCTCCATCTCATCTCTTATTGCCTTTGAACTAAGTGTGGTAATTACATATATAAAGATATAGATCATGATCTACATGAAGTTGCAAATCATGAGATAAGCAATGGAGAAAATGTTGTAATAAAATAGATTGGTCTGAAGAGGATCTCCTAGCTTTTAAGAAGGTGCTTGAAAAATTCAAAAACTCCATGAACGATACCTAGGAAGCTAACAATTTCACACATTATATGATAAGAAACTTCATAGTTGGTTTCTATACCTTTGAACTTACTATTTGACTCTTAATTAAATCCATATCTTTTCTTACATAGATCATATTATTTATAATCATAGTCCTTGGTTTATGAGATAGTATGGGAGTTTGTCAATTAAGGAACGGAGAAGTCTCATTACCAAGTAAGCACCAAACACCTCAAATATATAAGACATGTTGGTGGTACATAAAAGACAAATGGCCTAGTACAAAATTTCTAGTGGTTTTATAGATTCATTTGGCATAGAATGAGATTAGAAGTAGCAAAGAGGATGTGCTAAAACTTAGGTATAACTCTTCCATTACAAAGCTAAACACAAAAGAGACAAGAAATATATAATATATAATGTATAAATGATTTTTTTTAAAACAATGGATGGCCTCTAGAAAGAGACAAGTCTAGAAATGGGTCTCAAAGAGAAAATAATAAAAGCTTCATTCTTGGCTATGTAGGCTTAAAAATGATCTCTTTTTTTTGGGAATTTCATCTTCTTCATCACCCTCTTCCACCAAGGTTGAGAGCTTTATGAGTAGTGATGGCACTGTTGGAGGCATTGACTCTATAGGAACCCTATGTTTCCTTCACCACAAAAATTTTCTTTTTTCAAAAGGATACAAATGACCCACCAAGGTTGAGAGCTCTTGAGTAGTACACTGGCACTGTTGGAGGCATTGACTCTATAGGAACCCTATGTTTCCTTCACCACAAAAATTATCTTTTTTCATAAGGATACCAAGGACCCAGTTCCTTGACCCCTACTGCAATGGTATGACCAACATATGACAAGTAGTAAGGGATCCTTAAAAGCTTAGCATCCATACCCAAGGCCAAACATTAGGATACAAACGACCCAGTTCCTTGACTCGTACTGCAGTGGTATGACAAACATATGACAAGTAGTAAGGGATCCTTAAAGCTTAGCATCCATACCCAAGGCCAAACACTCGTAATGCAAATCACTTTTGAATCAAAATTATTTTCTCTACATTTGCTAAAAGGATATAGTATAGCCTCCAAAAATTTGGTTAGCATTGTTTGGAGAATACTCATTCTAAGAAATTATAATATGTAACCACGAACATATTATATATTTTTAATTGAGATCAATACAAACCTCTCCACAATATATTGCATGACATTGTTTTTGCATGTATGTACTTTTCTTATGATCCAATTTACCAATGTATTGTGAAAGAGCGACATCTTTGTTGTGTCCTATTGACTTGGAGATGCTGACACTCGATGTCCTTGAACATGCTATTCATGTAAGGAAGTTGTCACTATAAACTAGGGCTTAGTTGCAAAGTTACAATAAGGAGAGAAAAAACCAAATGCCTATTGATTTTTATCACTTTCTAGTAAATATCTTATCCTTAAAGGGATTGTGCCACCCCCATCCTCTTGTGCCTTTGAAACTTAAGATGTTTCCATGTTTGTTAGGCCAAGTCTTTCCACTATTGCAACCCTTTCTTCTTTAGTCGACAATTGCCACCCTTTATAAGCCTTTTCCTTCACTTCAATGCTTTCAAGGATTTTCTCACCCCTTGCAAACTTTGACTACAAAGTTAGCCAGGAGATGCAAATCTCCCTCATCCATTGCTAGCCTCACCAAACTAGGCTAAGGTAACAAGATTGTAATCCTTACGGATGCAAGCCCATTATATTGGCCATAACAATACAAAGTCTAGCTCATCTAGCATCTTTGACTACAAAGTTAGCCAGGAGATGCAAATCTCCCTCATCCACCACTACCCATCCCAAGTTAGCATCACCAAACTAGGTTAAGGCAACAAGATTGTAATCCTCATTCATTTAGCAAGCTCATTATATCAGCCATAATAATACATAGTCTAGCTCATCTGGCATTGTAAAGACATGCATACAAGCTTTTTTTCTTGCATTAGGAGAAATTTGTTGGGGGGTAAAAGTACTTGTGCTTAGTTGCTCATATATTAGTTACACTGGTAGTACTTGCACCGTGTACTTGATTATGGATTGCATGATCATGCTTATTTGTCTAGTCTCTCTTTGTGTATTTAGGTGCAAATTATTTCCTTAAAGTAGTATACTTACATAGGATTGCAATTGTATCAATTCTATCACATGTACTACACCCTCACTACCCTCTCTCTCTCTCTCTCTCTCTCTCTCTCTCTCTCTCTCTCTCTCTCTCTCTCTCTCTCTCTCTCTCTCTCTCTCTCTCTCTCTCTCTCTCTCTCTCTCTCTCTCGCTCTCTCTCTCTCCCTCCTCTCTCCCTCCTCTCTCTCTCTCTCTCTCTCTCTCTCTCTCTCTCTCTCTCTCTCTCTCTCTCTCTCTCTCTCTCTCTCTCTCTCTCTCTCTCTCTCTCTCTCTCTCTCTCTCTCTCTCTCTCTCTCTCTCATGGTATGTTATTTCCACCTCATGCTCTCCATAGGATGATGGGATAAGAGGAAGAAGCAAAAAGACGTTACATGTTCAGGTGATATATATTCTCCTATATCAAGATCTTGCATTATTATCAAGATCAAGATGCTCTCATACATCAAGATCTTGATATATTGTCTATGTAATAATTATTTGCAATCATCAACATCTAAATATGAGATCTATGCAAATAATTATTACATAGACATGTTACTTCTTTAAGTGATATATACTAATGATGAAATATGTACATGTTTGGTAATAGTTAAGCACAAAATATGATTTGCACGTACACATCTATGTATGCACACTCATGATGAGTGTACACATTAATTGATACAAATTTTTCATGTGTAGAATAATAGATTGGGACAAAACCAAGGTTTCTTGCATTATTAGAATAAAAGGCATCACAACAGTGAAATGACTAGTATGATTAGCAACAAAGTTTCTTGCCCGTAACTTTTTCGTTAGAGGGGATGATGGATTGTGTGACTAAAATAACTCTATCTTCTTAGACTCATATATATGTAAGCTGCTTCCTTACGATCTCCTACTTTAATAAGTGCAAGTTTGATGACATTCGTGATCTTACCCAATGTAGAAAGTGTGTAGCCTCCATCGCATGCTTGGTCAAAGAAGTACAATAGCTTTGATCTCTTCACAAGTACCCAATACTCGAAACTTTTTTGCATTTTTTGAAAAGGTGTGACACATGTTGTTTATATTCATGGAATTATTATATCTCCATGTGAGTGCTTCTTATATAATATCACATGTCTTGATTTGATGTACCCTTTTAAAGTTGGGTCCTTATGATAGTCAAAAAATAGGCTATCAACCTCCTTGTCTCAACTTGAATTCATCTATATATAATATTCCCTGTACAAGTTATGGACATAAAGACATGTTTGGAGAAAGAGCATGTGTAATCCAAATGGAATGAAACTTGATAGGCATGTGCATAAGAGCTCAAGGTGTGTACATATTATGTTTTTTTTCAAAAAAGAGTGGCATGAAAATTTGTCTCAGATGTGAGGCTTTGGCCAAGACTCTTGAACTTTTTCTGGCAATATGTAACACATCTCTAGCCCTTTTGAACCTGCCCATGAAGATTCATTGCACATGTATATATAAATGTTCTTAAAATCATCTTCTCTAGTTCATATTGTAGCTGATGTTTTGTATACATTAGAGGAATACCCTTCTATGCACCAATACCACTTGGTCTTTTAGATCCAAACAATCATCTTGTAGCAATGTTGGAACTCCACCTTTGGAATTGCATCCTTGGGTGCAACATGGCCAATGTCTTACTGGAGCAATAGCAACAGGCCTATAAGTATCCAAGTGAGTCCCATCATATATTGTAGCCTTTGATATGTATGCATACGTGTGCGCACGCACGCACGCACGCACGCACGCACGCACGCACGCACGCACGCACGCACGCACGCACGCACACACACACACACACACACACACACACACACACACACACACACACACACACACACACACACACATGTGTGTGTGTAAAATATATGAGGCCATCTAAGAAATATGTGATAAGATTGGAGTATAGTTCTTATAACTTCATGTCTACATACTATAGGATGTATAAGGTCAGGAAGTATTCAACTCCATCCACTATGCTAGATGTCAAAAAAGCAAGATTAAGCCTATTGACAATTGTTTCCTCAAATGAAGATGAATCAAAGCAAGTCAACCTATACTAACACACCAAATCATACTCCTATACTAGGCTACTAGACTCCTTGATTGGATGCTTTTCAATGTAAGTGATCGAAATAGGTTTGGAATTTTTATTCCCCTATCCTCATTGGCCTTAGGAAAGTCTAATGCAACCAAGAAAATCAAGATTCTAACATTACACTCTATGAGTTCACATAGTTTCATGTTTGCACATATTCCTACAAAAGAAGCAAAAGCTTTCTATCATGGAGACACATTTATAGACATATATTCACAACTTTTTTTGTGATTCCTTCCTTCATTTATGTCATTCAAAATCTATTGAGGTATGTGGAGAAACCAGACTCATCAACATTACATCATGTGGGGAGCAAAGGTGCTCACAAAGTCGTGCATGATGTGGAGGCCATGATTACATGCTCAAGGTTTAAGAGCTTTGATAACACCTCAAACATGGCATCACCCTCATCATTAAAGCAAGTCTCTCTAATTTACTTATTGAAGTGGACATGAGCATCCATTAGAGTAGGAAAGTAAGGATATTGGTGGGAGAGGATAGTAAGTGGGATAATGAACAAAAGTATTAAACATGAGATTTTGAAACTTTAAAGTGAACCTAAGATCTAAATGAAAAGTTTATTCACATGCAAAATTAAGTTACATTCAAAACTTAATAAAGTAATGCTTGAAACTACTAATTGTAGGGAGTATAGGTTTTTTGTACTTGCTCTTATGAGTAAAATTTTATAGTACCATATAATTGAACAAGAAATCCTAAAGATATGTCATGAAAATAGTAATTATGTGTAATTAAGTGCAAAACTCAAATGCTTGCAAGAATGAAATATTCGAACCAATAACAATAAAATTTTTAAGGTGATTACACGATTGCTAAGATGTGTAGAGTACTATACTTTCCTCTCGTAATTGTAATCTTGAGTTAGGTCTTTGTTTTTCTAACTTCTAGCATTTAACAAAATTATCTAGTGGATTGTTTACTACTAGAGTAACTTCTTGTCATATGATGCTTAAGGGTCAATCATCCTCCATTTACAATGGTTGGGCCTTACATACTTGATAAAAATTATGGACATCCAGGTCTCTTATTAAAAATATCCTATTCAGGGCTAAGCCATTCATTCTTTTGCATCCTCAATCATTGGTACTTGAACATTGGCATAGAGTTAATTGCACCATAAGTACCTATAATTTAGAACAAAAGCCACATTGGGGGTAATATTGTTGTAGTAAAGGCCAATTGTCAAAGGTTAGGTGGGTGGTTTACATGTACACATTCTACAATCAGATAACTAAAGATAATGAAGAATAAGGGCAATGAAGTACCCAAAAACTTTTATATATATATATATATATATATATATATATATATATCTCCCTCTCTCTCTCTCTCTCTCTCTCTCTCTCTCTCTCTCTCTCTCTCTCTCTCTCTCTCTCTCTCTCTCTCTCTCTCTCTCTCTCTCTCTCTCTCTCTCTCTCTCTCTCTCTCTCTCTCTCTCTCTCCATTGACTCTACATTCCCGTCATTTCTTCCTCTCAACCACTAGCATCAAAGAGTTATCCATGGGAGCTTATGTTGGATTGAGGAGTGCAAGGAGTGAAGGTTTACCATGACATTGATGCTTATCCAAACCTGAAAGAGCTACAAATATTAGTACTAAGCTCTCCAATTTAAGTCAAATGGGTACTTTAATTAAGGGATCCATTGATCCTCAATTTGGGGACTTTTGTAGCCCAATTTGAAAGTTTTTGGATAGCCAATAGTCATTGGAAATAAGGCAAATCTATTGGTTTTTTGGATTTCTTGAAGAAAGATTTGGTTCACATATTGATGTATGTAAGCAAGGGAGCTTCTTAAGCATAAGGTAGCTTATTTCTTGGAAATAAGGGGTCATATTATTCAAGAAAGCATAGGGCCTGATTGTGTTTTAAATTAGGGAGCTTGCTTTAGTCTCTTAGAAAGATAGGAGGAGAAAAAGTTTGAGATGTCTTCTTGTCATGGCTTAGTAGATAGCTTTTGAGTCTCTCAAGTTATGCTTTGATCAATGAAGTTGTTGTTTTGTTCTTTTGTCCATGGCTAGGTTGATCAAAAGATGTGGGTGTTGTTGCCAAGTGGATCATGTGGCAAACATTGTGTCTCAAACTTAAAGGATCACGTCATCATAAAACATAATTAAATTACATAGATTAACATATTAAGAAATAATAGATAGACAACACACAGTAGTACTCAAACTCCCCCATGATGAAAGCCATGGGTTTGCCATCCTCCATAGTGGAATAATGAGTTGTATAGATATTTACATCCATATCTTATGTCTACATGCAAAGGAAATATGAATCCCAATCAAAATACAAAGTTTTGTGTGTTAGGAGGCCTCTAAAGGTTATTTATTATGTGAAGTTTTCTATGTGTTGATCTTAACATTTTGACATTGTCACCTTGTCTAGAGCATGCCAAAACCCCATACCCTTCAAACTCTAAATTTCCTTATTTAATAAAATTTCATATGATCCTATCACTTTTGTACTCAACATATAATTAGTATCCTTTTTGGGCTTTTTTTTTGGCATTTAAGGCCTATCCAGTTATTATTGAGGTCTAAATCATAATTCTACCTATATTAAAAAATTATCTTGTCCTGAGGCCATAATACAAATATCACACTAATAATCAATAAATTTGCACATGAGCATGTAATTCTTTTGCGAAAGAACTTGAAACTTGTCGAAGATTATAACTTTAGAACCTACTCTTCAAGAGCTTTTCATTAATATACATGTTGTTAGAGTTTAGAATTAGGACAACGAAGTTATACTAGAAGTGGGACAATGAAGTTACATCAAATATTATTTTTTGTTCCCTATGCAAAAATGAATCTTTGGTATAACTTCATTGTTCCACTTTTAAAACCTAATAACCCATATATCAACAAGAAGCTCTAAAAGGGCAAGTTTTAAAAATGCAATCTCTAATAAGTTTGGTGTTTATTTGTGAATATTTTATTATGCCCCTATCATTTAAGAGAATAACTTCATCAAACTCCCTTAAATTCCATTTTCTACCTCAAAATTTAATAAGGGTTGGAATAATGAGCCATGTTGTTTTAAGTGCAACCAACTAGGCCACTTCGGTGCTTAATATCCCAACAAGGAAATATATGTCTATGCTAACACTCCTCATAATCCTCGAAGGGAAGAAAACCTCAATGATCAAGGACATAGACATGGGGCAAGCTGTGGAGGTGGACCAAGGGTTAGACATAGAGTAGAGCAAGGAGCAGGACATGGAGCTAGAGCTTGTATTTGTGCTATTACAAGTGATGAACTAGATCCCTCTCTCTCTCGAAGCCATGGAGGTAGACCAAGGGTTGGACAAAGAGTAGAGCAAGGAGAAGAACATGGAGCTAGAGCTTGTATTTGTGCTATTACAAGTCATGAACTAGATCCCTCTCTCTGTCTCAGTCAAAAGAAGGTCTATTCATGGTTCAATCAACAACTAGGGTGTTGGGCGACAATTTTTTGATATCCAAATTCCAACTGAACATCAAGCTATTTCTTTCTAAATCCTGATCAACTACAAAGCTATTCATCTTTTATTTCTTCTAAGTGTGCAAAAAGACTAAATTTGAATCTCACACCCTCTGGGAAACTCATTGTAGAACTACCAAATGGGAGGGAAATAATGTTGACCCAATCCATTAGCAATGTCCAATTTCAATCAGGGAAAGAGATCGTGATAGCAAATTTTTGAGTCATGCCTTTTAGGAATTTATGATTGCATGTTAGGAATGGAGTGGTTAGTACCCAATCAAGCAAATATACACTGCATGGAATGGCAGTCACATTCAAAAATGTATTTGGAAAAATGGTCCAATCACAAGGGAAAGTAGGCAAACCTAAGATTTAGTTAGACAAAGCTAATTAGATCTCGAAGGGATTAAGGGAAATACTTTCTATTTACCTAGTCAAACTCAACAAAGTTGGCGATACCAAGGATGAAGATGAGCCTTCATGGCTAAGTGAATTCATTGATGTCTTTCTTGAGGAGCTAATAATAGAATTCTCTTGAAAGGTATGTGGACCATGAGATCAAGTTAGTACTTGGAGTTGAACCAATCGTTGCAAAGAAGGCCCTACAAAATGTCTACCCCTAAGGCAATCAAATTAAAGGAGTAGTTAAAGCAACTGCTAGACCAAGGGTCTATTCATCCCAACAACTCTCCCTAGGGTGCTCGTGTTCTATTCCAAAAGAAAAAGGACAGGATCCTTAGATTATGTATTGACTACAGGGGATTAAATCAAGTCACCATTAAGAATAAGTATTCCATTTCTTGGATTGATTATAAGGGATAGTGATATTTTCTAAGATCAATCTCTATAAGGTCCAAATATTATAAAATTTGAATAAAGGATGAAGACATACAAAAGACAACTTTCAACATCAAGTATGGCTATTGAGAATTTATCATAATGTCTTTTGGACAGACCAATGCTCCTACTACTTTTAATAGGCTAGTCCAAGATATTTTCCACCTATAATGGCGCCCGTACTAGTGGGATCGTTGATCGTTCCTTTCATAGAAAATGTAAATAGGTTCCAAAATCACTTTCGACGCCCTAAAATCTTAACCACAAAGGCACCTGCTTGCCCAAAATAAAATGAATTAGCCGGATTGTTGCTTTATGACACTTGCTAGACCTATACTCATATGAATTTTTCCTCAAAAATTTTTATAGCATTCTCAGTTATTCTAAGACGATAGAGGAAGATAATCCAAGACATCTATGGATTGTCCTAGAGATTCTTTGTGAAAACAAGCTTCCAAAAAAAAAAAGTATACATCCTTTAGTAAGATTATTGAATATCTAGGATTCATCCTCAAGGGAAGGCATATCAATGGACCTTAACAAGGTTAAGGACGTTCAAGATTGGCCACCACCTCAAAGTGCTAGAGAAATTTGAGGATGTTTTGGTCTCATAGGGTGGTACAAGGTTTTTATAAAAAATTACTCCTTGATAGTAGCACCCCTCATTGAATTACTTAAAAAGAGAGCAAAATTCACATGGACATCTGGAGAATAGGAGAGCTCTGACACGCTAAAGCAATGTCCCACTATTACCCCCATCCTAAAGCTATTAGATTTTATGAAGGAATTTCAAGTCATTACCGATATTAGCATCATGGCACTTGGACGTGTTCTTACTCAAGAAGGGCATCCAATGGCATATTTTTCTTGCAAGCTTAAACCCTACGAGAAGAATTATGTTATGTAGAACCTTGAGCTTCTAACAGTCATTCACCCCTTAAAATTGTGGCATCACTAGTTACTCAAAAGAAGGTTTACTCTTGTGATAGACCACAAAATTCTCAAGTAGATTTTCACCCAACTCGATCTCAACATAAGACAAAGGAGATGGATTAAAGGCCTCGAGGAATTTGATTTTGAAATAGAGTTTCATCTTGGAAAGGATAATGTGGTGTACCCTAAGCAAGAAAAGTTTCTTACTTTTGGAAAAGCTAGCTAACACACGATTTCTTAAGTTTGATTTCCATGCCTACCATTCCTATTTTAGAGGCTATAGTTGCTGTTGAAATTCCAAAGGACCTCAAGTACCTTGAGTTAAAGAGGTCCATCCAATTTGGGAGAGATAAACAAAATAAAAGGTAAAATTCAAGCATTATCACATTTGAGGGCGAGCTTCTATACTACCAAATCAAGTTGTGTGTGCCCAATAGCTAGGACCTTAAGAAGAAGATTCTACAAGAGGCCCATGATAGTTTGATAGCTAGATATCTCAACTATGTAAAGACTGTAAATGTAGTAAGAAGAAGTTATCATTGGCCAGGAATGAAAGCTGATGTGCTAAGACAATATCACTCAATGCTTAAGTTATCAATGAACTAAGGTTGAAAGGATTAAGGTACCTTGAGAGTTGCACCCACTAGACATACCACAAATAAAGTGGGACAGTATCAATATGGATTTTATAGTAGGTCTTCCAACACTACAAGGTGGTTATGACTTGATTCTAGTAGTCATTGTTAAGATAATGAAGGTCGCTCATATAATTCTTGTGAATACTACCTTCAAAGAATCTAACATTGCTAGATTGTTTGTTAATAAAATGTTTAGGTTGCATAAATTGCTAAAAAGGATTGTTAATGAACAGAGATTCATTGTTCACTTTTGGATTCTAGATATGTCTCTTTTAAGCCATTGGCACACAACTTTGTTTTAGTATCATATATCATCCTCAAACTGATGGGCAAACTGAAATAGTTAATCAGCTATTTGAAGACATTTTGAGAGTATACTACAGCAGGAAGCCCAAGAAGTGGATATAATACTTACCTTTAGTTGAGTTTGCCTATAATGCATTGTGCCAACAAAGTATTGAAATGACTCCTTTCCAAGCATCTTATGGGCAAGAATACTTGCCCCCTCAATTTTTTCAATCCATCCTTGAGGATTGAAGCATCTTTAAAAATGCTAGAGAGATGGAGAAAAGTTAAAACCAATACTATTCAATAGAACATCAATGTAGCATGAGATTGATAAAAGGCCTACGCTAATCCCAAGAGGACTCCCCAAACTTTCAAGGATGGAGACATGGTGTTTCTAATAGTTTGACCAAAGAAGAGTTCTTTATCTCTTGAAAAGTTCAAAAACTCAATCCAAAATATTTTGGACCCTACATAATTTTCAAATATCTTGGTAGGAATGCGTATAGACTAGAATTTCCACCTCATCTTAAAGTTTATAATATATTTCAGGTAAAACTTTTAAAACCCTATGTCCTTAAACCTAATCATGTACTAGATGATGGACAAATTGTAATGCCAACTAGAGGAATTTTGGAAGTTTAACCTAATTGAATCCTAGAGTTCAAGGAAAAGCCTCTTAGGAATCATACTCTTCACGAGTACCTTATCCAATGGAAGAATTTTCCTAAAGAGGATGCCACTTGGATCAAGGAGTTCATCCTCAATAGAGACCATCCTGAGTTTCTCTTGACTCGAGACATCTCAATTTCTTTAAGAGGAAGAGGATGTAATTACTCCATTATTAGCAAATGAATATATCTTCTCATTTTTCCTTTTTATATTCCCCATACAATTTGTCTCGGGTATGATAAGTTGCTTTTCCTCATCATGCACATTTTTCATGGCTCGTCAAATTCCCCCTAGACTTTGCACAACTCTTGTAGACTGTCAACTTTGTACCATCTATGAAAAATTTGATACATGTGAAGAACCACTGTGCATGAATATCCAAATATGAAGAAAAAAATTAAGAAGATTTAAAAACCCTATAACCTAGAAGGAGAGTAACGAATGAAATTGGGGGGGTGTAAGAGGCTGCCAAATAAATGGCACCTCTCCCCAATGCTTAAATTTTTTAACTTAATTATTTAATTAATCACTCCCCTCCCTCACCCCCCCCTAATAGTCACTATTCCATCCCACCCCTTCCTCATAATGATTGGTGCCCCTCAATATTTAAATAAATAAATAAATATATCTCCATAAATTCTATTAAGTTGTCAATTGCCCCCCAATATATATAACAACTCTCTCTCTCTCTCTCTCTCTCTCTCTCTCTCTCTCTCTCTCTCTCTCTCTCTCTCTCTCTCTCTCTCTCTCTCTCTCTCTCTCTCTCTCTCTCTCTCTCTCTCTCTCTCTCTCTCTCTCTCTCTCTCTCTCTCTCTCTCTCTCTCTCTCTCTCTCTCTCTCTCTCTCTCTCTCTCTCTCTCTCTCTCTCTAACAATAGTCATGAGGTATCCCCCCCTCGAATATTTCAAAAAAAAAAAGATAAAGGTACCCCCAATGATTGAGAACATAACAATGCCACCCTTCCCCTCCCTGTAAGAAGCTGGGAATAGCAAATAAGTGTTAATAATGTTGATATTATGCCATGTCACACTGACATTGGTATAAAAGGAGAGAAGATGTAATTTTTCACATCTTTTTGACAATTTTTCACATCTTTTTGACACATTAATACAATTACAGTCTTTCTCTCCCTTCTTGCTCATAGCTTCTATGGCTTCCCCTTCTTTCTTGTCTTTCTCTCTCTAAATCTAGTCTTTCTCTCTCCTCATCACTCTTATTCTCTCTCTTCCTGCAGTCTTTCTCTCTCCTCTACAGTCGTCTCTCTCCTCTTTCTCTCTCCCTGGTTCTCTCTCTGACAAGTGGTAACAGAGCTTCAGTCTTTGATCCATTATTTTCTTCCATTTTCAGTCCCATTTTCCTATTTCAAAACCAATTTCAGACAAAAATGGTACAAGACAGTGACTAGTGGAGTGCTGCAGGACATCTACAGTTAGCAAGAGACTACATCTGGAGATATCCAAGGTCAGATATGGCGGGTAAAGGCTTAAATGGCTGGACGTCATCAAATTTCATGCAAAAATGGAGGTAACTAGGGTAAAGGATGGTTAACCAGGCTTAGTTAGAGACTAAACTACAATTACTTTTCAAAAGAGAACTTCTCTTCTCTCTCCTTCAAGCTTTTGGCTGAAGCTTTCATGGTGGCTGTCAAGAATGTCCTCAAATATCTCTCTCTGCTGAACATTTCTCTCTGTCAAAGCATGGGGCAAAGGATCCTTACAGCATGAGCTTCAGGAGGAGTACCATGGTTGTGGTGTGCTGCTGATTACCAGCTAGGAACATCCCGAAAAATGCGCCGAAATTTGCGCTGAATTCCCTGCTCTCTCCTCCCTGGTCAGCTTGCTCCACATCCTCAGCCATTGATCTCAGCTCTTAAAGGATTCATCAAGCACTTGTTGGCAATAATCTTCAGCCTCTGAAACATTCTGATCATTCATTCTCTTGCTCAAACCCTAATACACAGCAGGACAGCCATAGCCACAGACATGGAAGCTCAAATTTCTCAAAATTTTGGACCTTCCCGACCTCCAAAGCTTCTCTAAAGCTAAGTACAAGCTGGATAGACTCCAAGATTGAAGACATTGAAGAGATTTCAGCCCGTGCATGACATTGGAGCTCAAATGGAAGGATTATTTTGGGGCTTTTCATCAAGGAGCTTGAATCTTTGAGGTTCAAGTGTTCAAGCAAGGCTGGAGCATTGATTCTTCAAGGATTTCATCATATTGAAGTTTGTATGGACTGATTTTATGGAGATTTCAAGCTTATGATAGATTTATGATGGATTATGAAGAACTTTTGCATCAACGGGGTTGAAGCTGACATCCATCATATTCTTCAAGCTTAATGGAGGTATTTTCCTTTTACTAATCTCTGAAATCTCTCAATAATCCTATTGCTAATGGCTTTTCCACTTGTTGATGGGAGGTTATTGATCAATTAATTCACTGGATTGATCAATAGATCAGAGATTAGTGTTAATTTTCATCAATTTCAACCTATTTCATTGAATTCCATTTTGATTCAAACCATTACTCATCATAGGTATCATTTGATCAGCTTGATGCATAACCTTGATTTGTTTTGTTAAATTTCTCTCACCCAAGCTGAAATATTGTAAAAGGGTAAGTACTAGCAATCAGTGAGTCACTGAATTGCATAGGTAAGACCCTTCTCCCATCTCGATTTTTCTAATCTCAATCAATTGCATCTCATGAAAGGCTGAATGAATATTTCTGAATTGCATATCATGCTGATTGCTTAGCACACTAGCCTCTGCCATGTTGATATTCCCACCGAGGAAAAAGGTGGATGTCGGGGGAGATAGTGGGACAAAAGAAAGGTGACCCTCCCTCACTATCGAAGATCCCAAAGGGGTGCAACCAACCGACCCGGGGGGAACTTTGCCCACCTCCCGGTGATTCGAAGCCCGTGTAGGGAACTTGTCATGCCGTTTTATCTCTCACACAGGTACAGCGAGTGGAGGATTGAAGATTGAAGACTTTCCAAGGACTCAAGTACCTACAGGACCAAAACAGGGTAAAACAGGGAATTTACAGGTCACTTACAGGGTATTTGCAGGTGGTTACAAGTACACCCTTCATTGCTGAAGCATAGGTGCAGGTACTACAGGGTACCCTCAGGTCCTATATACCCTTTTGCAGGGTTTGGTAGCCATTTGGGGTTACTATCTTGCATTACAGGGTCAAAACAGGGCACTTACAGGTCTAGACAGGTTGCAGGACTGGACAGTTCAGACTCTGAAATCCAGCTACAGAATTTTCTGTCCTAAACTTGTTATAGCTTGCTATAGCTCATCTCAAAGAGGGCATTGTTAGCTTCGATTCGCACAAAAAAGTTCTGAAATCGGAGCTTCCTAGCCAAATTTATAGCCGGAAGCCAAATTTATAGCCGTTTTATTGATAGGGGGTACTGCAAGACTGCACTAATATGGCAGGACATAAAGGCAAAAATAAGGTCCAGGAGGATTATGCTCAGCAAATCAGGGATTCCATGATGGATATCACACTTCAAGAGAACCCTGAAGAGCTTCAACAACAAGGAGAAATCAGTATACTCACTGATACTTTGTGTGCCCATGAACAAAGACATAGGGAACGACATGAGACCATCTTGTCAAGAATGGAGCAGATGGTTCAATCTACTGATCGGACCAAGGCTTCTATTGATAAGTTGGTAGAATCCAACGACCAACTCATGGCACAAATCTCTAAGTTCATAAAATTACAAATGGCATCAAAAGAAGTCAATGAGAAGGCTTGTTCAAATAGTGGCCCTTCAGTCCCACTTCAGCCATCTAACCAAAATGGTCATGGAAATGGGATCATTGGAAGAAGAGGCATTCCAAATAGTCAGTATGAAGTAGGAGAAGCTTCACAAAGGCATGATGACTATTTGGGCAGTTTGAATGGGGCCAATACTCAAGCTTTTGGACTGCATACTCAAAATTCCATGGGTGCTTTGCCAAAAGGAAGATTACATGGTAATTCTCAGCCATCTGTTGGAAGATTTCAATCTCAATTTGGAGGTTCTGTACTTGGAAATCCTGATCAGCCAATTTTGGGACAGCAACCCTTTCATGAAAGAGAATTCAAGGACAAAATTGTTTTAGCCAAATTTAATGGCCAGTCATCTTCACCATCAGAATTAGAGGAATGGACCTCTAAGATGGAGTCCTACTTTGATATATACCCTAAAACTGATGATATGAAGATTCACTTTGCTTCCTTGCATCTAGAAGGATTTGCCCATACTTGGTGGAGGTATATCAAGAAAGAGAATGTACTTATTGAGAATTGGGAAGCTTTCAAGGCACTTATGGCTGAAGTCTTTGTTTCGCCTCTTGAAAAAGAGAAGCTAGCACGGAGATGGTATGGTTTGGAACAAAGGGGCCTAAGTGTAAGAGAATATACAAACCAATTCCTCAACTTGACCATGTATGTGGAAAGCATCAGTGATGAGGCCAAGCTTCACAAGTTTATGTATGGTTTAGAGCCGTCTTTGTCAGCTGATGTTATGGTGCAAAATCCTACTTCACTTTTCAAGGCTATTGAGCTTGCGGAGCGCTATGGAAGAAAGTATAGGAAAGAGTCTTCATTTCAGCCAAGTTATGGACAGCCAAGGACTGTTTTAAAGCAAGGACAAGTTGGTAACATTTATGGCAGCAATCATATGCCTAGTGGGAGCTTACGGGTACCAACTTATCCTCCATTCAATGCTTCTAGGTTTCAAAGTAATTTCAGGACAGCAAACAGTCCAAAGGTTGAATTTAAGCAGGGTGACAACAAGCCTAAGTCCACTTCAACTAATACAAATCCCAAATCTATTCCCATGGATCTTTACAAGGAAAGGAAGGACAAGGGTTTATGCTTCAAGTGTGGAGAAAAGTATACTCCTGATCATGCTTCAAAGTGTGTATACAAAAATGTCAAGCCAAAGCTTCAGAGTATGCTAGTTTTTTAGGACTTTGAAGATGACATAGATGAAGCTAATGCAGTGGCAATCAATGCTGAAAATGAAGATTTTGAGGATGACGGTGGACAGGAGTATTTTTATGATCCAGCCGACTCTTTTCCTTTTGATCCAGGCGGAGATGTTCCGTTTGATCCTGCTGGATCTTGTGATGAGTCGCTTGCTGCCACTAATTGTTCTACCTCTATGGATGCTTGGACGGGATCTAAGAGCCCTAATACACTTCGTATGAAGGGAAGTATATGTGGAAAGCCAGTGTTCATCCTGATAGATAATGGCAGTACTCACAGTTTTGTCAATAAGTCCATCATGGACAAGTTAAATTCTGTTCCCACAGACTTATAGCAGCCCATTAGAGTACAAGTGGCTAATGGTGAAGAAGAAATCAGCACACATATTTGCCCACAGGTTTCTTTGCAGTTGGCTGAAAATTTTGAAGTCAAAGTAAACCTGATCACTTTGGAAATGGGGCCCATAGATATTGTACTTGGTTGTGATTGGTTGATGACATTAGGCAGGATCACTATGGATTTCTCACAATTATATATGGAGTTTTTCTCCAATGGACAGCTCATCCATTTACAAGGAATTCCTAGTAGATCTGATTTTCAGCTTATCACCATTCAACAACTCAAGAGAGAGTACAAGAAGCGCTCACAGATATTTGTTTTGCATTTGAACAAAGAAACATAGGATCAGCCCAATAATTCAGCAAACCATCTAGTCTTGACAGCTCTTCTTGAGGAGTATAGAGATTTGTTTGAAGTACCTACTTCATTGCCTCCTAAGAGAGCGGTGGATCACCCCATTGATTTGGAGCCCAACTTAAAGACAATCAATAAGCCACCTTACAGACTATCAAAATGTGAACGAGAGGAAGTAGCCAAGCAAATCAAAGAGCTTCTTGAAATGGGATTCATTGAACCAAGTTCTTCACCTTATGCATCTCCAGTCTTGTTAGTCAAAAAGAAAGATGGATCTTTCAGAATGTGCATTAACTACAGGGATCTCAATAAGATAACAGTGAACCCAGGATTGATGATTTGCTTGATGAACTTAAGGGGGCTCGATTTTTCACGAAGATTGATTTGAGATCAAGGTATCATCAGATTCGCATGAGAGAGGGTGATGAAGTCAAGACTGCTTTTAGGACTGATCGTGGGCTCTATCATTTCTTGGTGATGCCATTTGGGCTTACAAATGCTCCAGCTACCTTTCAAAGCCCGATGAATAAGATCTTGCAACCTTTTCTCTTTTAGTTTGTCTTGGTGTTCTTTGACGACATTTTGATCTATAACAAGACTTTACAGGATCATTTGTCACATATGAGGAAGGTTTTTGATGTGTTGAGACATCATAGGCTTTTTGCTAAGGAGAAGAAGTGTTCTTTCAGGCAGACTGAAGTGGAATACTTGGGGCATATAGTCAATGAAAAAGGAATACAGGCTGATCCCAAGAAGGTGCAATGCATAAGAGATTGGCCAACGCCTACTACTACTACCTCTCTTAGAGGATTTCTTGGTCTATCTTCATTCTATCGCCGATTTATAAAGCATTATGCGGCAATTGCAGCTCCTTTAACTGACAGGTTGAAGAAAGAGGCTTTCTTTTGGGATGCTCTTGCAGATAGCAGCTTCAACCAGTTAAAGGAACTGCTTACTTCTGCTCCTATCCTAGTATGCTCGGATTTTTCCAAAGAGTTTACTATACAGTGTGATGCTAGTGGCCGTGGCATTGGGGCTATTTTGCTTCAGGAGCATAGAGTAATTGCATTTGAGAGCCATAAGCTTACAGATAAGGAGATGGCCATGAATGTTTATGACCAGGAAATGTTGGCTATCCTGCATGCAATCAAGAAATGGCACCATTACTTACATGGCAGCCGATTCAGAGTACATAGTGATCACCGGGTACTCAAGTATTTCCTTACTCAGTCAAATCTCACTCCAAAGCAACGTCGATGGGTAGCTACATTACAGAATTATGACTTTGACATCACTCATACAAGGGGCAAAGATAACATAGTGGTTGATTCTCTTTCTCGTATGTGGGCCTGCAAAGTGTCAGCCATGACAGAACTACATAATGATTGGATTGAAGAACTACAGGAGGCCTATCTTTTAGATGAGGAATTCAGTCAAATCTTTCAAAAATTACAGCAATGTCTTATGGAAGAAAACTCGCATTACCAGCTTAAAAATGGTCTTATTTGGTGGAAGGACAGTATTGTTATTCCCTCTACTTCTTCTTTCAAGCGAAAAATTATGGAGGAGTTTCATTCTTCGCCTTTAGATGGACACTTGGGAGTTTTCAAGACTTATGACAGGATCAGCAAGAGCTTTTATTGGAAAGGACTGTGGAAAGATGTCAAGGACTTCGTTATGAAGTGTATGCCTTGCCAGCAAAATAAGGATAGCACTCATAAGCCAGGAGGTTTGTTACAGCCATTGCCTATTCCTACGGGTAAATGGACTCATATTACTATGGACTTTATCACTGGCTTACCTACTACTAAGAAGGGGTGGAATAGTATTTATGTGGTGGTTGACAAACTCACCAAAGCAGCTCATTTTATCCCAACAAAAATTCAGTTTACTGCTTTTCAAGTGGCCAACCAGTTTATAGAGCATATTTTTAGACTACATGGATTACCACAGGTGATTGTCCATGATAGGGACTCAAAGTTTATGAGTAACTTCTGGCAAGCGGTATTTACATCTATGGGCACTAAGTTGGCTCCATCTACGGCTTATCATCCCCAAACTGATGGACAGATAGAGAGAGTTAATAAATGGTTGGAGACTTATCTTCGCTATTTTTGCTATGATGTCCAAACCTCATGGGATTCTTGGTTACACCTGGCTAAGTTTGCTTACAACAATTCCACTCATGCGAGCATAGGAGTTTCACCCTTTGAGGCTTTGTATGGTTACAAGGTGCCCTTACCCACAGTCGTCTTTAATGAAAAGATCAATCCTCATGGGAAGGAAGAGTTGGAAAGAATGTAGACCTTCTTCAGCAATGCAAGGTGAATCTAAGGAAGGCTCAAGATCAAATGAAGATGTATGCTGATGAGAAGAGGAGGCCTTTAGAGTTCCAAGAAGGAGAGTTGGTTTTGTTGAAAGTGCCCAAATCCAAGTACTCTACGTTGAAAGATGGATCCAGTAATAAGCTTGCCCACAGGTTTTATGGCCCTTACAGGATCCTTAAGTGGATTGGAGATTTGGCATACAAACTAGAGCTTCCCTCTTCTACAAAGATTCATAACATCTTCCATGTTAGTCAGCTCAAGCCTTATTATGGTGATCCAGTGGATATAGTTGATGAGCTACCACCTATTGATGAAGATGGTCTTGTTCAATACATCCCAAAGGCTGTTATAGGTCAACGCAAAAAGAAGCTTCGATCATGTTCTATTGTGGAATGTTTGATCAAATGGAGAGGTTCACCATCTGAAGAGGCTTCTTGGAGACCTGATTCTATATTGGATGAGTATCCATACTTGAGGGAGACATTGGTGGCTGAAGCCTATTGCTTATGGAGCTAGTATTGATGCAGACTGGTTCAGGACAGCACGTTGTTTTAGAATAGTTTTTATCATACCTAATTTTCAGAATTAAGGTATCTATATGGGCTTAAAGTACTCTTCACGAGCTTCGTTTTGATATATGGTACATCTCATTTGGACACTTCTATCAAAAGTTATGGCAGATTTGGTCCGGCAGGGACTGTTTATTCAGCAAGCTATCTACTTTGTTCTGGGATTATTTGTTGAAGACTTTATGGCTCCATTTGCTTCTGAAGTATTTCAAATCATGTATATAGTTGGGCCTTACTTCCGTTCTTCAAATTCAGCTCTTGTAATGGTCATTCTTCATTCATTTCCCATTTGTAAAGCTGTAAAACAGAGTAGTACTTTGTTCTATCCATTTCCTCTCTAGTTGTTTCTAGGTTTGTTTTTTAGGACAAAAACTTTTGGGAAGGGATGGATTGTAAGAAGCTGGGAATAGCAAATAAGTGTTAATAATGTTGATATTATGCCATGTCACACTGACATTGGTATAAAAGGAGAAAAGATGTAATTTTTCACATCTTTTTGGCACATTAATACAATTACAGTCTTTCTCTCCCTTCTTGTTCACAGCTTCTATGGCTTCCCCTTCTTTCTTGTCTTTCTCTCTCTAAATCTAGTCTTTCTCTCTCCTCGTCACTCTTATTCTCTCTCTTCCTGCAGTCTTTCTCTCTCCGCTGCAGTCTTCTCTCTCCTCTTTCTCTCTCCCTGGTTCTCTCTCTGACACTCCCTCCCCTTCATATTTTTTTGGGATAAAGTGGAATTTAAACATGGCCACTCCTCCCCCTTTAACTTGAAAAAAATCCAAAAATACCTAATATATCTTTTGGTACTCTTTTTCCCTTCGTCTGGCATGTTGATCCCCTTCTTCAATTTTTTGGTAGATTAAAAAATTGGGTAATTTGATGACTCTTCTTCTCTCCCTTAGATTTGAAAATCCACAAAATTCCCTTGTGCCAACACACCCCACATCCTCCAAAATATATGAACATGTTTGTTTACACATAGAAAATTCTTGATTAAGATAAAATTAGGCAATTTCTAACTAAATGTCACATCATTCCCCCCGCCTTCGCCCCCACCACCTCCCACCGCCCCCCATTTCCCTTCAATTAGAAATAAAGGGCGGTTTATGAAGAAGTAGCATGAGAGGCAACAAATGATAGATCCATGCCAGTGTGAGTGACGTGAATAAAATAAATGTGTGAGAGCATGAGCATGAGAGGGCAAAGACATTACTCTTTTGACCTAGTGCATCCCAAGGCAAATGATCATAATGCGTACGCCAAGGAAAAAAATCATGACTTCCTCTAATCCATCTTTTTTTCTTATCTACCCTTTCTGTTTCTCTAACTGTGATGCCTCCATGTAAGAAGCTTCACTTAGTGAGACTGTCCAATGAAGCATGACCCCTTAAACATAGCCAACCCATCACACAAAGTAGGATCTTTCCATGTGGCGGGCTCATTTTCAATGACCCTTAATGTGGGGATAAACATGGTAAATGATACCAATGCATCAAATGCTTGTAACTAAGTATTTCCCATTAAACACTTGTAACTAGGTATGACCCTTAGTGTGGGGAAAAACACAAAAAATGATACCAATGCATCAAACACTTGTAACTATGTATTTTCCATCATTATTTAGTCAAAACTTTTTTGATTAGGAAAGGGTTTATTTTAAAGCTCATAGGTACATAAGGCCATATTGTTGCCATTTTATAAATCTCTTGGTTTATAAATCATAATCTTATGGTTGCCATACTTTTAGAGGACACCTAAGACCATTTCAGTAGGATCCCAGAGTGCCCATAGAAATCTACCTAATCTTCATAATTAGATTCATGCCTAATAGGTGAACGCATGGTTTCGATCATTTGTTGGTTAAATAAATTGAGGCCTAAACACCATACAACTATGATCCAACCCATATACTAGACAAAATTGACAAAAAAAGTCACAAGATTATTCACACATGATACCGTGTGTACAATGGTAAAAGCATGTAATTCTAGCTAATGGTGTGATGTGATTTTATCAAAGAGTTGAATAGTGAAAATTTTACTTGGCTCAATGCGTGCACTAAATTTAGAAAAGGAGGGTCTTATAGAAAGTATAAATCTCCTTTCTCATTAAACCAATAAAATATTGTTTGAGAATGATTAATTGGTTATTTATTTACAAAATACATCCAAAAGTATATAAAAACTTTTTCTTATGCCCAGATGATGGCCATGATTGAGTAATTTACACTTCCCCAAGGGCAATTGTTGGGGCTCAATTTGAGCTGGTTTTGTTCCACCTATGAGTGCCTAGGCAAGAAAGTCTTATATATGGAAGGTTCCCTCCAACACCTAACTAGGGGGGGCTTTGGTCAAAAAGGGTAATTGCATAGTTGACATATGATGGAAAAGAAATCCGTACAACTGCAATGTGATGAGCATTAGGAGTTGTGAATTATGGGCTAGTTATTACTCTAAAGAAGAGAGTGAAATTTTGTACTGCTCTATGGGTAGAAATCCAATGTAAATATTGTAAATATAGATACTTAAAGAATAATTAAATATTATACTACTTTCTTGTTGTACTTAAAGAATAATTAAGGAAGCTTCTTTTAAATGTTAAACACCATGTTAGCATGTTATGTTTAGAAAAACCAAAGAAAACCACATTGAATGGAAAGTGGGTGATCACATTTCCTCGATGGAAAATGATCGATGGCTAGGTGGATCCACCGCAATGTTCTTGATTTTTTCCATTATATGAGATCCCAAAACTTGCTTCAACAGGTGCAAAAATAAACATTGATTTTGGAGACGAATGGATCTTATGATACACATAAGTCAAGAACAAAGAAAGCAAAACCAACATGTGTGCCTAGTGCGGTCTGCTATCGAAAATATCAGACCACATGACACTCAATGCAATGGTTTTATTTAAATCCAACATTGATATGGATTCCGTGGATCTTGATTTTGATCATTTCTAGATGTCACAACATGATTTAGTGTGCATTGGAGTAATTTGGACCACGATATGCATGTTGTAGGGTCTAACTTAAATGCAAAGAATTTGGAACGGGATAGATCACCTCTTTGCCCTAATGACCATCTAAAATACTGGACCACATGAAGCATAAAATGGTGGTTTCATAGAAAGGGAAGCACGTTATATACCCCATTGGATCCAACTTAAAAAGCATCTAGAATGTGAGAGAACAATACATATAATACATGAAAGGTTGACTAGAGAGATGGAGTGAAAAGTAGAATGGAGTAAGCTGAGATTCTTCACTATCGTGCCTCACGATTAAAAAGTACAAAAAATGACGTGCCTGATTTTTATCCATGGTAGCCACACGTGCAATACATCATCGTGCCATGTGTCAAACATACTAGGTATCATTGATGTCATGTGTCAAACATACTAGATATCAAGAATCCCATGTGACAAAGCATGCCGAATATCCTAGGTTTCCATATGGAAAATCATGCCAAATTTCCCATATTTCCATGTGGCAAGACATGCCAAACTTCTCACATTGGCACGTGTCAAGCATTAAATCTCGACATACAAGTAACCATGTCACATGAACCCCGCATTTTACATAATCGCCATCATCAATGTCATCATGATATTGACTCTCTATAAATATGCATTGTGCATGACATAGGCCATTTTTGCCACTTGGAACACATAATGTGCAACTCTCCAATTTCTTCTTGTCTAATTGGTCTCAAGCATGCACTTCTTTGTCCTCTTTGACATTTTTCCCCAACTCATTTTGTAAAGGTAAGAATATTTTCATTGACTCAACAAATAATTTTCATATTACAAGAGTTCCTTTCTTTCATAATATTTTTTTGTGATTGTCTCACAGTTCCCTTTCTAATGTTGCAACAATGATAATTGATCTGGTGTCATTCATTCCACAACCATATCTCAAATATTATGTCATTCATTCCACAACTATTTCTTCTAAACTAGGAAAATAATCATGCCGTAGTGTTAGAAGTAAATGGACAGAATGTAATGTACCAAGGGAGATGCAAGGTGCAATTTTGATCCACTCCTAAAGTCCCTTCCCACGTTGTAGAATTCAGCATTGCCATGTTTTGCCTATGGACCTGTCCATTGGGCCTTGGTGCCAAATTCCACAACTATTTGACCCTTCTATTCAATACAAAATACCAAATTATTTAGCTATTGTCATATCATTTGGCAACAAGAAGCAATTATGTTGCACACCAAAAGCTCATTCCTGCATTGTAGAGTCCAACTTTGCCATTTGTCATTGGTGTACTTACTGATAGGGTCTTGCCCCTATCCACATCTATCTATTCCTTCTATTCACTTACATTATACCAAATTATTGTGGCTATTGTCTCATTGTACGGTGCACTAAGAGGAATGACAATCCATTCCAAAGGTCTCCTCCCGTGTTGTAGGGATTTCCATTTGTCTTAGGACTCACCCGTACGTCCTTGACGCCAGTGGGCACAGCTCACTATCGCTTCTTTTGGCCTACACAATTCCAAATTATTCTAAAGTGGAAACCTATGGAAAAAAAGCAATCCTAAAGCTTTATGTAAGTGTCCTCCCACACTTTAGGGTCCGAGTGATCTAATTTTCCAAGAGCTTGCCCATTTGGCCTTCACATTACTTTCTAGATACATGATTCTCTTCAATCGACTTTCTCAATAGTAAATTATTCTTGTATGATACCTTGTGGCATGCAAACAACAATGTTTATCCATTCGAATACTCTCCTTCCACAACATAGGGACTAGATTGCTGTCATGTGCCCAGGGACACAACCATAGGGTCTTCACATCAAACCCAATTTTCTTATAGAGGCTTCAATATGGAAGGCATTGAAACTAGATATTTTCACCAAGTTTTCTTCGACTTGTCTTTCATGCAATCAAAAATTGATATTTATATTCATCTTCTTTTTCCAAACTTCACTCTGTGCATATTGGTCACTCATAATAGTTTGATTTTGTTTCTATGTGTAGTGAGGTCCAGGTTGTTTTCTTTTGCCCTTATCTATGTTTTTCTTTTCCCCCTTAGGCTCATCCTAGATCAAATGGAATTTAAGAATGATTCCCCAAGTTCGTAAGATATTTTCTTCAGTAAGGAGTACCCTATTGTGGAAGCAACTTTATTTCAAGAGGATTGTAAATCTGGAACACTTCTAGAGGGTCAACACGATCCTAAGTTCCAAGGTGACGTTAATGTTGGAGAGGAGGTTATTTTAATTAGGAAACTCGTGAAAAGAAGCTGTTGTCATTCATTCACAAATTTTTCAAGTTTTGATCATGCAAGGGTTATATTCAATGCTCCCTTCGATGCGAGAGAGGTAATTTTGGCTAACTTAGGTTTCATCTAGGATGAGTTCAAGGCATTCAAAGACCTTGTTAAAGGTAGAGAAAGTCGTAGAAGATTCCAAGTACTTTATAGATTTTCCATACGAGGGAAAGAAGTATAATCTCAAGAGAATTGTAAGGAAGTGAATCCAACAACTCCCAATGAATTGTAAGAAGAATTTGGATTGTCCATTCCATAAAATGATATGTCAGTTCTATGAACTTGGATTCCTAAGCTTCTTGGCTTTATAGGAGGAGCCGGTTGACCCTACAAGACTTCAACAGAATGCTTCCTCTTGGAAGGGCATCATAAAAGTTGAAGAGGTCCTACCTCTACTAAGCAGAAGGAAAAAATATCAAATGAGCTTGTCATAGTAAATTTAAAAGTAGGTAATCTTGTGAAAGAGGTCCAAAAGGACATTCCAATGTCCATTGAATCCTTGACCCTTGCCAATCTCCTGTCATGAAGGAAAAATACTTTGATATTTTTGTACTTTGGAATCATGCTAATTCCATACCTAGTAATTTCCAGCCTTGTAAATTCAACCCTTGCCTATGTAAATGTGCCCTTAACTTTGGAAATGATGGGTTAGGATAAAGAACGCAAGAGGCTAAGAGAAGACATCTTTTGGACTCATTTACGAAGTTTGGGCTGTTCACTTTCTTGTTGTTAGCTTTCTTCTTGCTAGATGAAGCATTAGCTATGGCTGTCATGTATTTTTAGAACTCTCATCATTAATACAGGGCATATCATAAAAGGACAATCAAATTCTTTTCATTCCATGCATTTCACATTGATTTTTTAGAACCTAGCATTGAACTGCCATGTATATACCCACGAGGAAAAGTGGATGCTGGGCGAGTTGATAGGATAAAAGAGAGGTGACCCTCCCCTACTGACAAGGACCCTGAAGGGGAGCACAAACCGGCTTGAGAGGGAAATTTGCACACCCCTCAAGTCTCAGATCCCATGCATTTAAGTTCAAGTGCAGGTACCACTCAAGGGAGCAAGAATTCAGCCTTTAGCATGGTATATTTGGCACAGGATTACATAATGCAAAAGCAAATGTATGGCAACATAATGCAATGCAAGTGACAAATGTAGACAGAGTTATGTTGAGCATTATGAATGCTATTGTTGGCATTTGTTCATTGGGTCAGTAATGAAAGAGTTGGAACAGGGTTTTTCACCAAAGTTCCATTGATTGGACCTTTCTTTTGCAGCATACAATGGGATTGTTAAATCCTTAGTTTATTGCAGAGGTTATTTTCAGTATTGGCAAATGTTACAGGAATTTCCAGACATCTACAGTAAATTGTTTACAGAATTTTCTATACTCAACTACTTTCAACACTTGATAGCTTGTTAGAAAGGGAACTTCTCAAGCTTCAAGAAAAGTGAAAGAGTTCATTATTCGAAGCACTAGAACTCAAGATATTTGAGTTTTTCTTCTGCTGTATATAGAGGACAATAAGTTACTCATGGCAAGAAATAAGAAAAGGGATCCTATTTTGGAGACCATCAATGAAGAGCTGAGAATACCAACATGAACATGAACATGAAACCCCTCAAGAAGCTACATACCACATGCATTATGAGAATGAAGAGGTTGGTGTAAGCTCCACTCATTCTCCTATCAATCAACCAACGAATGGAGTTGACATGTCCCATGCTTCCATGAACTCTAACAGTCTACAATAACTCTCAAATGATATTAAATACATGAAATCAAGCCTTGATGGTATGAGGATGGGTATTGACAAGTTAGTGACTATCTTTAGTGAAAAGATGTTACTTACATATGGTCCTAATGTTCCAAACCCTCCTTTGGCTGAAGAGCAACCCAAACCCTCTACCCCAAAGATGGTAGGACAATTTGAGATTGTGGAATCGTCAAAGACTAAAGATTTTATTTAGCCCACTTCATTTCAGCCTCAGCCCCATCAATCAAAGGCCTATTCTCAGCCACATGGGGAAGATCCACATGATAGGGTTCAAGCAAGCTCTAGGCATGAAGAGGACATCCACGGTTGCAATCCATTTTATAAACAATTCTATCCTCAACCAAATATTGGTGGGCATGAAAATGGGCATGTGATTTCATCCCCAAACTCCTATGGACAGCAACAACACAATTCTCATACTCAAGTTCAGCCTAATAGACTAAGCCCCTTATCCAATCATGGTTAGCCTCAACAAAACAGTGGGCAACAACCACCATTTAATACTCCTATGCATGGACAACATCAAGGGTACCATGGACAACCTTCCAATATGGACAACACTCATTTTCAGCCTCAAGGACATTATTTCTAGCCACAAGGTTATGGTATGCAGTATGGACAGCAAACCCCATATGCACAAAGAACTTGGAATAATGAATTCCCTAGGCAATGCTCATTTTGTAACTCTTTTGGACAGCAACACCATAATGGACAACAGCACCACAATGGGCAGCCACCTCAATATGAGAGAGTATAAAGAGAAAATTGTCATCTAAAATTTAAAAGGAGAGAATCCTTCACCCACGGAGTTGGAGGAGTGGTTTGAAAAATTGGAATGTACTTTTCCCTTTATCTAAGGCCCAAAAATACCAAAGTGAAGTTTGCAGCCCTTCATTTAGAAGGCTATGCACATACTTGGTGGATATATATGACAAGAATTGGGCATGACTTCTTATCTTGGGAAGCACTAAAGAATGCTATGATTGAAGTCTTCGTCTCTCTCATTGAAAAAGAGTGCTTGTAAAAGAAATGGTACACCCTTGAGCAATGTGGTCTCTTGGTTAGAGAGTATTCAAATCAATTTTTAAACCTCTCAATGTATGTTCATGGAGTCTACGATAGTGTCAAATTGAACAAGTATATATTTGGTTTGGAGTCTACCTTATCATCCAAAGTTGGAGCCATGAAGCCTACATCTTTGCAAGCTACCATTCAATTGGCTGAGCATTATGGGTAGAAATACAAGAGTTTTCAGCAAAAAACAAGGCATTTATTTTAACCTGCACAGTCCCAAAGACATCAAGCCATTATGGGCATGTAAGGACTGATTTTCAGCATGGTGAGAAGCCAATAAATATTCATGGCAATACCTACAGCAAGATACCAACTTTCCCTACTATTTATGGACCAAAGCAAGGCAATAATTTTAGATCTAATGCTAAAAATAAGTTTGATGGAAAAAGGACTGACATTAGTGCCAAAATTTTAGCCCCTAACCAAGGCAAGCATGTGTCTAATGACAAGCTCAAAGAAATGTATACCAAAGGACTATGCTTCAAGTACGGGGAGCAATGGTCATTCGACCATAAGTCCAAGTGTAAGACTAAGAATTTGAAGGTTAGCATGATTTTTGAAGATGATTCTAATGTTGAACCTATTGAGGAAAGTCTAGCACAACTTGAAAGCTCTACTACTCAAGAAGAGATGCATGAAAATGAAGAGAGTATCCATGATGAGTTTTATGACCCAATGGATGAATTTTCTTTTGATCCGGGCGGTCATTACATGGATGATTCTTGGACTGATTGACATCCCTCGCTATGTTACATATCAAATGATGCATGGAGTGGTTCAAGAGGGGACAATACCCTACATCTCAAAGGCCAAATCAATGGAAGGACCACTCACATACTCATTGATACGGGCAGCACACATAGCTTCATTAATTCCAAATCACTCAGCGGGCTGAAATTGAGTACACATGATATGCCTTCTTCCCTCAAAATCCAAGTGGCAAATGGAGACTTTGAAAATAGTAATCAATATTGCCCAAATGTTCCTATTACTCTATCTCCATTGTGCACTACATCATTGAGTTTGATCGCATTAGAAATGGGTCCCATTGACATTATACTTGGTTGCAATTGGCTGAAATCTTTGGGCAGATTTACTATGGATCTTAACAAGTTGGAAATGGAATTTTAATGGTGTGGACAGTAAGTAACTCTACATGGTGTTGACAAGAAGAAAATGGAGGTGATCAGTCTCAAGAAGATAAAAAAAAGAGATAAATGCAAAGGCATGTATGTTCACTATTCTTCTTTCAAAGATTAATGAGGATCAGCCCTCTCCTTCTACCAATGACATAGATCCATGTCTTTACAAGTTGCTGAAGGATTTTGATCACCTACTTCTCTTCCTCCCAAAAGAGATGTGGATCATCCTATAGACTTGTTGCCCAACACCAAGCCTATTAACAAACCACCATATCGCCTCTTCAAAGTGGAAAGGGAAGAGGTAGAGTGCCAAGTGAAAGAGCTATTAGAAATGGGTCTCATCAAGGCAATCCAATCGCCTTTTGCCTCTCCGGTCCTTCTTGTAAAGAAGAAAGATGGCTCTTTTCGCATGTGTATCAACTACCGCGATCTTAACAAGGTCACCATCAAGAATAGGCATCCAATACCTAGAATAGATGACCTCTTAGATGAATTGAAGGATGCTAAGGTGTTCTCCTATTTGTAGAGGGGATTGTAAGCTTCAAATTGAATCAAAAATTTTGGAATTGGAGATTCCTAGCTCAAGATATCACAATTTAACAAGGGGTATAACAAGACTACACCATAATGACACGGCATAATTAGAAAAATAAGGCCTGGAATAATACCACTCAGCAAATCAGAGATTCTATGATGGAAAATAATGCTCATGGACCCTCCAAACTTCAAAGACCCTCAAATGCAAGGAAAACTCAGCTCTCTCAACACTACAATGTATAATTTTGAAACCTATCATGCATCAAGGCATAGTGAACTCACTAATTTACTGACTTACCCCTTTTTCATCAAGCAGTGAACTTACCAATTTACTTACTTACCAATGCAAGTACAATGGAAACATGTACAATGATCAAAAAAAGAAGCTAGCTGCAATGATGGATCGTGATTCATGGATCACGGTATGGCAAGTCACAAATGCCAAGTGGCAAGTACAAATAGTAGTAGATACAAAAAGAAACTAAAGGCTGAGACTCAAGGTGAGATGTGTGTAATGCGAAGGCTTCATGAAGAGGCTTAGGCATTGTTATAGGGGTAAAGAATATAGAGATATAGGTAGAGGTAGGGGAATGCAAAATAGAGGAGGTGAAGGAAGAGGAAATAGAAATAGAGCTACACATCAGGGATGAGACACAAGAGGAAGAGGAGGATGTAGAGGTAGAGAGAAGTGGATGGAGGAGATCTAAGAGAGAAGAGTAGAGGAGCTTATAAGAGAGGTAGAAGAAGAGGAGGTGGTAAATGAGGTATAGGTAAAGGTTAATGAGGATAAAGAGGAAAAGGGTAAAGCCAAAAACCATTTTTTTTTTTAACACAACTCAAAAACTCAACCTTAAAAAAGGGGGGGGGGAAGACGAAAACCGAACAGATCATACTATATGGATATGGGAGACAGAAAATAGAGAAAGGGCACAAGCAAGTGTCGATGCAAGGGTTCCATTTCAACAAATGAATTCAATCTCCCAAGGCATTATAGGACAAAGGGAATTCCCAAACAGTCAATATAAGATTGGCGAGCCATCTCAATGAGGTGATGTCTATTTTGGAAATGCTAACGGCTTGAACTCTAAAGGGCAAAGAGATCCATTACCCATAGGAAGATTTCAGCATTCATTTCGATCATCATTGGGGATAAATTTTTCAAACAATGGAGGTTAATTGAGTATTCAAGAGTAGTCAACATGATCAGCCACTTAGTGTTGGCCAGCGGGTCTTCAATGATCGTGAGTTAAGCGATAAGATTGTGTTGTCAAAGTATAGTGGTGAATCATTGTCTTCTTTGGACCTTGAAGAGTGGATATCCAAGTTGGGATCTTACTATGATGTCTTTACAAGGAGCGATGAACAAAAGATCTCTTTTTCCACCTTACACCTAGAGGGATTTGCACGCACTTGCTCGCATTACATAGACAAAGAGAATCAGCTTGCTAACACTTTGTTCCTATCCTTCACTTAGTACCTATAGGTTTCACCATTTGTCTTCAACATCAGCCTCCCTTCCTTGTTGTACTTACCCTTTGCATTGGATGATCATTATCTTCATAAAAGGACACTTGGGCATGTGTAAGTGGCAACTTGTTGCATGCACATTATCATCATGCATCGTTACTCTTCGCATCTCATTGTGCACAGCATCCCTAAGAAAATCCTGAGCTATTTCCATTGGTGGTTCCTTTACCACCATACCTCCATTAGCACTTTGTACTTCATCACCAACATCCACAAGTGGTTGGGATAGCTTGTCTATTTTGTGATGTGTTGGATATGATCATCCTTTTCTTTTTCCCTACAAGCATAGTTACTCCCAAAAAGCTTGAATTGTCCTTACAGTCCCTTTCTGGTTTGTTCCAGTTTTGGGGCTGAGAGGGGGTATTGAGCTAAAAAATGCATTATAAACTAATTAGCTCATTAAAGCAACCCCGAAACTCGATTATTACCAAAAGTGTCAGTAAATGACCACTTTCTTAGAGAGTATCTATGTCCTATAAGCCAAACCCTAATTTGGGAGGATCCACTCATCTATAAATAGACAAGTTGCCCACCACTTAGTCTCATCCCTTGCTTTGCAAATTATCCTAGTTATTTTCCAACCTCCATGCCTCAAGCGTCTCATTCAGCCTACTACCATGATCATCTCTAGCTATCATCCTTCCGCCTAGCGACTCCAATAAGTTGAATTTTACCCCACCTTGCTAATGCCATCGTCATCTACAATAGGTTGTTTTTGCATTTTCAATACTTCTCTTCATCAACCTGTACTTCAGCTGATGGTTAGAGCACTTAGGATCCGACTCTGGTAGATGACACATATCGATATCTCCCTCAACACACTCCCACAAGAGACGTCCAACCAGGGTAGTTAGGTTCACTCTGTCCGATCCGTCCAGTCTGTGGACTTAGTATGGTACCAAACATACACAAAAAAATGTCGGATAAAATCCATTGTTTTGTACGGTCATTAAAAAATACATAGAAATTTAAGGGATAGTGTAGTAAATATTACTTGTTTTAACATGAGAGTCTTAGTTTTCACCTTTAAATATCACAATTGCACATGGGAGTCAAGTTTCAAGTTTCAACAATACTTCATGAACATAACAAGTGGTTGAGACAAAATGTAAAGTCTGAAGACATGTACAATAGGTCAAAAAAAGAGTCTTGGGCAAGTGACAAGTGATAAGTATCATATGCAAGACTCATATATAAAAAAGCAAGAGATACAAATATCTAGGCTAAAAAAGTATCTAAATAGTAAAGACTGTCAGGGGTACTACTCAAATGAATCCTTAGACCTGTCACTCAAATGAGACTCATGGTCATCACTAGAAGAGTCTGACATGTATGGAACAAAATCCCCATCACTAAGGAGATTGTCATGTTCATCATATTTGGGCTCTCAAACAAGAGCATCCTCTGAAACACGAGCAATCAGAGCAAAAGAACTTCCAGAAACACACCTCACATAGGTGTAAAGAGAAAAGGCTTCATGGAGGGCTTTAGGCATATTGAAGAGATGGAGGTGGTAAGAGAGGTCAAGGTGTAGATAGAGGACGTGGTAAGCGAGATGGAAGAGGATATGGTAAGAGAAGGTGGTATGGAGTAACTTGGAAGTGGTAATGAAGAAAGAGGAGGTGGAAGTTGGAAGTTGGAAGAAAGAGTAGGAGGAAGAGGGAGGTGGAACTTGGAAGTTGGAAGGAACAGGAAGAGGTGGGAAGATACTAGATAGGAAGAGGAAGAGAGGGAGATGACTCGTGAGCTTGAAGAAGAGGCTTGAGCAATGACACTTGAGTGGAAAATGCAGTAGGCTTGGAAGTTGAGGGTAAAGATTGAAGTGGAAGAGGGCTGTTTATAAAGGCCCAAAACAATTTGAAAATGGAAACTTTTTGTGGGGGGAAAAAAAAGGGTTTAAAAACGGACAGAAACGGTAAACTTTGACCCTAGGCAACAGTCACCTTCGCAGGTACAATCCGGACTGGATGGATCAGACGGATCCGATCGGACTGGACAGATCGAGCAAGATGGCTCTATCCACAGATAGAATGCAACCATGCATCCAATAGCCAAATGGCTCTCCCCTTGAGCATCTTGTACACTCTTTCCTTCATTTACAGTGTTCATTCATTCACTTCAATATTCTCTTTCTTCTTTGTTTGTGTTTTACGTTTTGTGTTTTGGGTTTTGCATTTATGTTTGAATTCTATGTGTTTCAATCATGGTCATACACTTCATATTTTCTTTTGCAAAACCTAGCATATCTCCACAATGGACTGATCATCACTCATACTCCATTTTCTTTCACAATGGGACTTGGCAAGTGGTGAAGACCTTGCATGGCACTCTTGCACTACCCATAACTTGAGCTCAATGAGTGGTGGTTATTTCTCATCTCCAAGCGAAGTGGGTAGTTTGCAAGGGCATCCATGCTATGGTAGTGTATGTGCGGGAGCTTGAGAAGGGAGTCTTCTTCACAACAACAAATACAACAAGGAGATATAGACAAGACAGGCTTGCCATTGTTAGGGGTTCGATTCTCTTTTCTTGGATGAGTTACCTTAAGAGTTGCCCCCATCAAGACCAATGGATTTTAGGATTGAGTTAGTTACAAAGCGGAACCTCTCTCGAAGGCACCCTACCATATGAGAAAGGAGCTCAACGAGCTTCAAGCATAGATTGAGGGTTTTTTGGAGCGATCGGGTTAGCTCTGACCCATTTAGTGCTCTAGTCTTGTTGGTTAAAAAGGAGGATGAGTTATTGGATCAGCTAGCAAGCTCGGTGATTTTCAACAAGCTCAATGTGTCCGATCGTCACCAGATCTGGATTGCTCCAAAGGATATTCCAAAGATAGCATTTTGGACTCCATTTGGATTGTTCGAGTTTGTGGCACTTCCTTTTGGACCATCGAGTGCACTTGTGTACTTTTCTAGACTCAAGGCTTGGATGTTGAAGCCTCTCCTGTTGAGAAACCCTTCACCCGCAGTTTGCATTTTTTGCGTTTCTTCGTTTTGCATTTAGGGTTTTCGTTTAGGGTTTGCATCCCCAAAAAGGGGCACCATCCTAGACTGATTGTGCCTATTTATAGGCCACTCTCTCATTCATTCACCACAACCGATTCATTCAGTTCGTCACCTCTTCTCTCCAGTCTCTCCACTACCCTCACACCCCTTCAGGAGGACATTGCGGTTTGTGGTTCGTGGCTGTCTTCATCATCTTCCTTGTGCTACGCCACCCTTGTTCCCTTGTATCACATTCACTCCATGATTCGAAACTTCATCATTCCATTCATCTGAGTTTCTTCTCTCTTCTCTTCTCTTCTCCATGTTTGCCGAGTTCACTCCGTGTTCCTCCCCGCCAACCCTACTGTCTCGCTGGTACATCATCTTTTGGCATCTCCTTGACAACTTCATGGAGCATTATGCACACATAACATTGCCTCTTACAAATGCCACACAACTAAATGTAGACGCAGAAGATGGATTGAGCTTTCAAGGAGTTAAAGGCCATGTGCTCTTCAAATATGTGTTGAGATTGCCAAATCTCAATAAAACTTTTGCGGCAATTTGTGACACCAAAAATTGTTGTATAAAAGCATTGCTGCAGTAATACGGTCATACAATTACTTTACAAGTCAAATATTATGTGATAAAGAACTCTTGGTCATTGTATATACCTTAGAGAAGTGGAAACATTATTTGATTGGGTACGATTTTCATATCAAGTCTGATCAGCAAGCTTTACATTATTTTCCCACTTAATCATAGCAAGATATAACTCCATGAGACAATTGCTTTGGTGTAAGTTTTGTCTCAATTGAGATTGAGAATTGATGACAATTCTTGTCTTGGTTGTGCTGATGGCAGTTCTTATCTCAATTCAATTTCAAGATTGAGTATGTACCTAGGAAGGAGAATGGAGTAGCATATGCATTGAACCAATGACCGGATGCAGTGACAATGGTTAATTTTATAGTCACATTTTTTCGCTCCTATAAAGAAGCTCTATGAGGCTGATCTAAATTTTGGTCTAGAGGTACAAAAATGCAAGCAAGGTCTTCGCTTAAATTATTTGTTGAAGAATGGGTAGATCTATTTTCCTACAAACGCCCCACAACATAGTAATATTCATTTGTTCCCAAGACTTAATGTTTCAAAATTTGGAGAGAACAATTACTTAAAGTTGAATATGATAACTAAGCAAAAATTTACAGCCATGGAAATGTAAAAGTAATGGAGACAAGATTGAGGCTTAAAGATGGCCAACTCTCCCTCTCCCTACACAGGGAGTATGGGCAGTGCCTAGTGTAATTTGTGTTGTGTGGGCACTCAAGCATCAAAGTATAATGTGTCTAGGACTTTAAAAGTAGTGATACTAGAATCTAAGTTGAATTAACTCTAGTCAAGTTAGGGATAGGTCTAAGTTACTTAAGACCGACTGTACTTTCATTCTATCATTATAGTACTTGCATCTTTTGAGTGTGGAACTGTTGTCCACTCTTACTCACCATCTTCTGTTCACACAATCTTCCTCCATTTCTAATAATTAGTATCAGAACTAGACACGTGGATTCCATCTCTCCACCGCTTAGTTGATGCCTCCTACGCGAAGTCCCCTTAGCCAACAAAAAACAAGGAGCTACTGTTTTGGAAGAGAAGTTGACATTGCATTCAAGCCGAGAAGAGAGCTTAACTTATAGCTTTCATGGCAACCCCATTTCAGTCCATTTGAGCTATGCATTGGCTTCCCTACCTTTAACATTTTTTCCAGGCTAGTTGACGAGCTTCCCAGGCTCAGTTAAGCCTTGTTAAGTGCTTACTAAGCTAAGAAGCAACCATTCAATCCATTTTGAGTGGATACAAAACATGCTACAAAAGTCGTAGACAACTATGGCAGCTTGACAACACTTTCATATTTTGACCATAACTTTTGCATAACATGTAAAAGCTCTTTACAAGTATATTAGAAATATAGTGTTAAGATCTTTATATAAGTTTTCTATGCACGGATATCTGTATTTTTAGATTTCAACCTACACATGCATATTGTGCAAACATTTTATGATCATGCCATCTTATTGATTGTAATTATTTGTTTTGACAGAGCTAGCCCACACTTCAAGGCATTCATTAATCCTTTCCATGTGCAAACCTTATCCCTAATATGCTCGAGTTTCAATCATAAGTGCCAAATCAGGTCATATAGGTGAAAGTGTGTACTATCTTTTCTTTAAGCCATTGTGTGGGTCCACCATAATCCGTGAACACTCATCAATGGTCAACTCTAATGCACTTTTTTTAATATCTAGTAAGTGTGAAGAAAACAATTAAATACACAAAATAATAGAAAGGATACAAATTCTTTTTCGATTGTGTTATAACATTTTGTGACAATCTCTATCTAGCAACGTAGCATCACGATGAGGGCCCTACTCTTGAGAAGCTTTCACTGCATTCCTTTTAACCACAGATGAAGCAAGAGGGAATACCAGACTTGAAAACCAAACAATCGCAAGGTGGCAAGGAAACTACAATCATTGTCTATTCCAAATTTGCCTTAGGAGGAGATTTTGACTATTTTGTCACCGAGCTTCCAAAGAGCAAGCAATTTCAAAATAATGTCATCTTTATAGTGATGGACAAGTTCGACAAGTGAGATTGATTTCATGCAAATCTAATATGGGTGTGTTGGAGGTTACAAAACTTCTCATCAAAGAGCTCGACAAGTGAGATTGATTTCATGCAAGTCTAACATGGATGTGCAGGAGGTTATGAGACTTCTCATCAAAGAGACTTTGCTTCAAATCTACCAATTGACAATATATTTGAATGATGTATTTATTGTTTACATTATTGTTATATGTATAATTTGTATTGTTGAAGGAATTCAAGTGTTTTTTGTGCAAAGGTTCAAGTTACAAATGATATTGCCCCTTAATATATGCATATATATAATATTCCTAAAAATCAACATAAATTTTGTTTCCCCGATCCAGTCTCAAGCTAAAGCTCTATTTTGCAACTTTGAAATGCGCTTTTGTTTTCAAAACTCCTACCAACTATGCAACTAAGTGCTAATCCCCAACCAATAGTATGCCTCATAGTCCTTTTTATACATTTCCACATGGTAAATGCATATGGGTATGGAAGTATGACTGGAGTATAACTCAGCCTTGGAACTGATCATACATAACCCCTTTTTTTTTAAACAAGGATATATGCTTTGTCCAAAGAGTCATAAAACCCTACGCTTCAAATTTCAACGTTCAAACTTCATTGTCCTTGCATGAGAAATGTTTTTGCAAAAGCAACATATTTTTTATATTTGGGACCCTAATTTTTAATCTCACAATGGTCGAGTATGTTTGCCCTTTTCTATATGGGTATGAAATCATTCGTTTCCAAGTCCAATTCAATAAACCATAGGAGTATGATTTCAACTATGGTATACATCACTCAAGCTCATTAACAAACACGCATGTGCCTTGCCAATTGAATCCCTTGTTAGAATGGATAATTGATGAATACATAAAATGCAACTTGCCAATTGAATCATATGCACTATTCACAAACACACATAACTCACAATAGCATGCCTCATAGAACACACGCACATGCAACTTGCCATAAGGATACTCATGCAATATCACTCCTATGTTTCTTCATGCTTGTGCACTAATCCTTCACAAACTTTCTAACTGCAATAAAGAGCTTGAGTATCCAATCAGTATTCAAGGAATCTCAGACATTGCTCCTAGAATCAAATTCCATGCATATACTTTGTGTTGCAAGCAACTCAAGTCAAGCACCCCTTCATTCCTCGATATACAGAAAGGCCACCAATTACAGCGCAGCTCCACCATCCAATTGTTTAATACAAGCACACAGTTACAGAAACAATAAAGGCAGATACTCATATGAAAGAATAAAAGCTATGATGTAATGCTACTTCTTGTATGATGTCTCCTTGACCTAGGATCTTGCAACCAAGGCATTAATTCAAATAAGGAGGACTTCATCGGCATTCCCTTATTTCATTCTATTTTGAGCGTGATGTAAAAATTTGAGAAATAAATGGCATCTATATACATGATAGGTTCCAAGTATAAGATGAACATTGAGATGCCTTCCTGCATCTTTATTCTTCACAAGTACATCAAGAACACCCTCTCAGGGAAAGTGAGATGAATTTGTAACCATCAGTAGGTTCGCAAACCTCTCGTTAACTGTATCAATGCTTAGTTTAGAGGCGACAGGAGAACCTGTCTATCCCCAAGTAGACAATTAGAGGATATTGCACTGAAAGACTTCATTATAAATAATACAGTTATGACTATCACCAGAGCTTGATGAAGTAGTGTAATGTGTAAGTAACGACGACAAGCACCTACTTGTGTTTCCACCAGCAGGATTTGAAGAGTTTGATAGGACAAATCATATCTCTATGCCTGTCGGGTGCAATGGCAGCAGCAAGGTCCTGAAGTCTGTGGGAATGTTGGGTGACAAGGTCAGAAAGAGACTGATCTTCAGACAGCACAATCTGATACCCATCATTGTAGTTGTCCAGGCCTTTTGGAAAGAGCTGCCACAACAAACCACCTGCACCTGCTCCCCCACTCAAGGCAGACACATAGAGCAAGGTGTAAACACTCCCAAAGAAACTCACCCTGTCCTCTTCCTTGTAATCTGCAGGTTTGCTTGACATTCCAAATTCCCCAAACAGAAAAGGCTTCTGCAACATCGTTGTACTGTCAGCTATGTGCGTGGCCAGCCAGTTCTCAACAAAACCATTCTGCCGCAGCACAGGGACATTGGAGCCAAGCCTTCAGTCAAATACAATACATCAAGATGAATCTTGTTTCTAGCTTGGAATTCAAACCAGGATGATGTTGTCAATCTACCAATTAATATTGGAACAGCTTTTAACGTAATCATTCTTCAACATGATTTGCAAATAAGTTTTAATTCATACAATTACTAAGATTACCATGAATCTGGATAACCATGGGCTCCTGTAAAGTCAATGGCAGGAACTGCATGGTTCCGCAAGAAATCAGTGCCCACTTGCCCAGCATAACTATTTGGGTTTGCAGACAGCCTTAAGGTATTTGATGGCCCATAAAAGCCTTCAGAACCCAACCCTAGAAGATGGTTAGAGTCAAGGGCCTTCACACAAGGAGCCATTTCTTCTATCCAAGCCTGCATAAAGGTCACAATTTAATCTCTTATATCCCATGCCTAAATTGGTGTGCCTAATTGTTAAACCACCATAGGGATTTCACATTAGAAAACCTAGCAATATCTCTCTGCTATGGTGTTTGAATGGAAGGCTTACCTGTAAAGTATTTCCTGAGGGGTCACTGGTGCACCTCGGTTCATTCATGAGTTCCCAAGCAAAAATGGTAGGGTCATCTTTGTACACAACTCCATTAATACTGTTGACCCTTGTAAGTACTTTCTGATCAAGCAAAAGTCAGTCATGTGACAAGTATATTATCACTCTCCTTGCAAGATGTGATGCTCAACTTACCTTGATGTGATTCTTGTAAAAACATTTGGCAATAGCATCCGTAAAGAAAGCATCCTCTGTGTCAGCTGTTGAGCTGCCAGCATTGCGAGCCCACTCAACATACTTAGGTTTTCCACCATAGTCACCCCAATTGTTTGCTAAGGTAAGGATGAGGCGCACACCCACCCGGTTTGCCTCACAAAGCACATAATCAAGTGCCTGGGAGAGCCAACTCCAAGAGCAGATTTGACTCAGATAATTGTTTTCTGAATAAAGAATGAAGTACATTTGCAAGACCCCAGCTAGCAGAAGCAAGTTCGATCACATTTTACAAATCTTTCTGTAGCATCAAACCCCATCACTTCGTTTATATTATCCTTTCTAAGGGTATGTAAATCATCGTCTTCCAACGTGACAATGGAGATAATTAAGGAATCGCACAAATTTTTACCAAAATACTCTGCAATAGCAGTTGGCATGCAGATTCATATAATTGCATTTATAATAAGGATCTAAGATAGGAGTTTCTGGTGCTGCCACATCCTAGCTCCCGAAGGATAATTCAAAACCGTTGAATAGTTTCTGACATATGACAGAATTTGCGAATAAGCTTTAAGATCGCGATGCATGTGTCATTGAGCAATTTTGACATGATTGAGGATTAAGCACGCTTATTTTTGTGTGCGCGCCGGTACGGGCAAATACCTGAAAGACCTTCTCATCGTAAACTCCAGGGTAGATCTGTAGAGCCTGATATCCGCCATCGTTGAAGGCCCAGGTGCGTGCCACGTTCATCCCTGCGGCGGCTGCCTCCTCAAGCAGGGCAGAGACCTTGGGCCTGGTCTGAAGGTCGACGCTGATGGCCATGAGGAAGTAGGCGTTGAAGCCATGCACGTACAAGGGGTGGCCCTCCACAAAGAACTGAGTGCCTCGAGCGAATGCGAAACCGAACAAAGGGCAGGCCATATCAATCCCAAAACTACACTAAAAAAGGTCACGAAGACAAGAAGATGCAGACAGAGAGATCTTCGCAGTCGAGCCACAAATCCGCCGCTCCCCCACCTTCTTTTTAAAGACGAGGCAGAAGAGATGACGGAGAAGGAATTGTTTGTTGTCGTTGAGATGTCGCGACTCGCGAACGAGCTTCATGCCTACTCCACGTCACTCGCTTGTGCACGACAACTAATTATTGTCATTTGTCGTCACGAGTATCTGTATGTATGAGCCAGGTCACGCACAAAAGTCAAATTGGCTTATACAAGTCGATAGAGTCAAGTTTATGGACATGTGCTCTCAAGTTTATGGGCATGTGGCTAAGCTTACTAATTGGAGCCTTAGATAAAGGGGAACTCTAGCCGGCTAGCTGAGCAGTCACACTAAATATGAAGGTACTAAGGTTTGCTCTATTTACTTACAGAGACCCATGTTAATGTGGCCAATTAACATTGACACCTTCTCAATAAGCCTCACCCAAAAAATATATTCTCTCCTATTGCATTTCTCTCTTGTCTCACATGGCATTGCAGTCCGTGACAATGGGAGCCACTTTGTACTTTGCACTTATGTGTGTCCTTGGTTATTGATATTCTTGCTTCCCTACATGCAAGTCAATTGACATGTGCACAGCAAGCTCTATATCTATACTTCTATACTTCAAAAATATCTATCTATGTATACAACTTATTTTCGAATCTACCAAACCTAACAAAAGAGAAACTCGAGCCTACATGGCATGCATTCCCAAACTTTTGTGTTTTATCTTTTTTTATTTTTCTCTTTTTTTAATAGGTTCATCTCTCTCTAGACTCCTCTCCCATCTTGCATTCTTATTTTTGAATCTACCAAACCCGACAAACTATACTACTTATTTTCAATCTATCAAACTTGGCAAAAGTAGATGTTTCAATGCGAAATCTCTTAAATCAACATTTTAATGTCCCACATGGAAAACACATTATGTAACTCTTCATTTGTAACATGGATATTCTCCTAGTTAAACTTGGCAATATCTAAAATGGCAATGATTGCCACCATAAGGTGGGAGATGAACTTGTGCAGCTATTGGAGTGCTAAAAGAAAGCAATATGCTCGCTATTGGAAAGATGGGAGATGGCCTTGAGAAGGAATTTGTTTAGGTAAATGATAACCATGAAAGAAAAATGTTAAATAAGTAAAGACCAATCCATTTAAGTAAACAAATGAGAGAGAGAGAGAGAGAGAGAGAAGAATAATAATAAATGGAAGGATTTTTATGTGGTAAGAACAATCCCAAGATGCCTTTAGGCATATCCTACAATTCGAGGTTTTTAATCCTTGTGGATTCAAACTTGAAAATTAAAACTTCCAACACCATAAAGGCAAGCACAAAGAGAGTAGAGTAGAGTAATTTATTATCATCCATGGAAGGCCAAATTATGACCCATGGGACCTTTCTAGATATACAATGATTCTCCTCCCCCATGATACGAAAAGGTAGCTATGGTGAAAGAACGATCTATGCAGCATGGTTCTCCCGAAAGTGTAACATGTGGGTGATGAGACCCCCTAACTTCGATATAGGAGTAGTGGTCAGAAACTAGTGAAGTGGCCCCCTTTAAAGGGATATCAAAGTCAGCCCGTATGTGTGCATATGCTGGGCATATGCCATCTTAATCATGTGCTCCTCTTATTCTACACTATGTAGTCCACACAGCTTGCATAACCTCGTCTCTCTCGCCTGTCCACTCCATGCACTTGTCTCGATCAATAAAGTGTGTGATCGAGTTCAAAGTCGTGCAATACTCTATCTAAATACCACTGAGAGCAAGTTGTATGGCTGCGTGTGTGCCTCTGCTTACATGTAGGATTCCCAACATGAAGGATAGATATGCATCGTGTAATAAGCAAGTTTGCCATTTGCTCCCTTGCTTTCATGATTTGCTTGATACGCTCATAAGAGGTCTGATTGAAATGTGTCCATGCATATATCTTCGGATGCCATATCTAGATATCTATCCACTCCCTACCCTTCAAACTATTTTCGCATATCCAGCACCCATCATGTTGAAAGCACTTTACTTTTCCACATTTTTTGTAGGCATGTGCTAGCATCCCATGCCCGTTTGGGGAGCCTAGTGTCATCCATTTGACATACTCGGGTGGCATATCTTAGTACTCGGATCATAGCATGTACCTCAATTGGCCGACGGCTAGTTTCCAAAAGCATAAGTACATATGGTGTGGTGCTTTTGATGTCCAAATGTCTATGAATAAAAGTTTTTTGTAGCTTCTCAATGCCGTGCCATGCAGATGAGGAGATGCTCCCCCCCCCCCCCCCACACACACACTTCCACTCCATATAATACCGTATGTAGAACATATGCATAAAAAATCATAGTGCGTATTTTCCATCATTTAGTATTTCTACGACTGCAATCGTTTTCAAAGTGATAATACTTGCTTTTCCCTGCCACTAATCATCGCTCCACACATATATGCCAGTTGTGGTCTTACAGGTATCTCAATCCCCAAGTATTTGAAAGTAGATACTACCTCTATAGATTGTCCCGCATAATGTACTTTTGGTGGGGTCTTTGACTGCTTGGTGTGCACAGCCATTAGCTTTGTTTTTTATACATTCACTGTCTAACCACTATCTTGACAAAACCGTTCAAGAATCCCCATGAACTGTTGCATACATTCCCTAGTATATGTAAAGAAAACCACATCATCTGCATAAAGCAGGAGCAAGATGGCAAACATGCCAATATGCGGGCTTTTGGCTTCCTCTTCATTCATAGCCACAAGAAGTATTTCCTCTAGCTTATCAATGCATAAACCAAATAATGTAGGGGAGAGTGGGCAACCTTGTTTGACTCCCATATTACTCTCAAATACTTGTGACAGCCCGTTGCAACCTCTAATGTGGCACACCACTCGTGATATATCCTGTAAATTCCCATGCATAGATCATTTGGGATCCCTAATTCTTACATTCGTTGCCATAACCCAACCCTTGGTATGGTCTCAAAAGCCTTCTTAAAATCCACAAAACAACAATACAAGGTTGCTCCCTCAAGCTGACTCTCATCCATAAGCACATGTAAAGTAACCAAATGGTCTACAGTGTTTTGTGTGTGTGTGTGAGAGAGAGAGAGGTGTATGGTTTGTTGCTACAAGGTGGGCCCCACTTGAATGATTCTTAACTGTTTTGCCAAATTCGAGAGATGTTTAGAGAGGGAGAGATGTATATAGCTTGTTGCTATAGTGTAAACGCCCCGAACAACGTAGTATGCTTAACAATTATGATATTCGCTTGTTTTCGAGATTTAATATAAAAGAGAATGAACACTTAAAGCTGAAAATGAAAATTACTCACAAAATTACAGCCATGAAAATGTAAAAGTAATGGAGACAAGATTGAGGGTTGAAGATGGGCAACCCCTCCCGAAGGAATGTATTTCTGCTCAACCCAAGTCCCTTAGGGAAGAGCTCAGTTACAATCAACCTGAGAGTGAGAAGAAGTAATTCTCACTCTCACAAGATCATGCAAAGATGTACAAACACACATGCATTATCTATTATGCAATGATAAGAACTGATTTCTTTACAGTATGAGAGAAGAAAAAGGGGAATTCAGCCTTTCTCCATCGTTGATCAGCAGTACATGGATAGGGCTTGCTTCTTGTGGCTAAAATGGAAGAAAGAGCTCGAGAAGGAGGTGCTGTAATGAATTTACAGGCTTGCTGTCCTGTAAAACAGCAGTGATAGAAGAGGGAATATGGAGGAATTTGATAATGGAGAAGTGGGGGATGATGATGGGGATGGATGGGGCCAGTTTCTGGCTATCTGTGGGTGCTGTACATGAGTTTACAGCAAAGAAAAATGATGATGAATGAAGAAAAACGAGCTCTTATTTATAGGAGAGGGGAGAGCTAGTACAAAAGGGGAAAGTGGAGTAGCACAAGACAAGTGTCCAGCCACATGTCATGAGATGTGACAAGTGGTGGGACACTTGGAAACTTGTGTGACAAGTGTCTTGACACTTGTCTCTTCTCTACGGCCTTCCTTTTTGGGTTGAATACTGTCAAGAATAGAAACAACCAAATTTAGTAAGCACAGTCAGAGTACAGAACTTACTATTTTTAGAATGACATCCCTATTTTTTAGGACTAGCATTTTTAGGCTAATTCGAGGCTCCTAAATTTTAGGGACCTCCTAAAATTTAGGGACCCCCCCCCCCCAATATGGGTATCATATGAAAGCTTTTTCCGTGTACATCGCAAAAATGGTATCTGAATCTTCATGTGACTTTCCTATGCAAAGAAATGTGCATTTCAAGCTTTTAGCCCACACATGCACATTATACAAGCATTTCATGATCATACCATCTTGTTGATTGTAACTGTCTGTTCTGGTGGATCTAGCCCACACTTCAAGGCATCAATCCTTTCTGTGTGCGAATCTAACCCTGATATGCGTGAGTTCTAGTCACAGGCGCCCAATCGGGCCATATAGGTGGAAGTGTGAACTATCTTTTCTCTAACCCACCGCGTGGGTCCACCATAACCTGTGACCACTCATCAGTGGCCAGCTCCAATGCACTTTTCTTTATATCTAATTAGTGCAAAGGAAATAAATTTAATAAATCATTATATAAACAAATTAATGAAAAAGGATACAAATTCTGTTTCTATAGAGTTGTGACAGCCCTCTGGCTTTTATTCAGCTGTCCTCAGCTGAAAAGCTTCTTGATATTGCTGTAGAATATTTGGGTAATCCTTCATGAATATTTCATCTACCCATTGTGCATCTGTTGTGGGTAGATTCTTGAATTTTAGTAAGAATTTTCGTGTCACAAGGCCACTTCTCGTGGTTCGATCCTTGAGAAACAAAATCTTTTCAGGTTCCAAGAGTTGCTATGTTTCTTCAACTTCTGGGGGATCTTCAGTAATGGGTTCCTTTGGTTCTGGTCCTATGTAAGGTTTTAGCAAACTTACATGAAAAGCATTGTGTATTTTCCAATGAGCAAGAAGCTCAAGTCGATAAGAAACTTCATTTATTTTCTCAATCACTTTGAAGGGTCCAAAGTATCTACTGGAGAGCTTTGGAAAAGATGAATTTTGACCAGAACCTTGTTTGAGCCTGCTTTTATCAAACTTTAGCAAGACATATTGACCTTTTTCAAAAGCCAAAGGTCTTCTTCGTTTATATGCTTGCTTCTTTTGTCGCTCTTGGGCAACTTTGATAGTGGCTCGAACTTGATCCATTGCAGTTTTTAAATCTGAAGCAAACTCATCAGCAGTAAAAATCTTATCTTTAGTGCGAATAATTGGAGGAGGAATCACTTTACCTTGTACTATTTCATTTGGAGCTTTCCCTGTGGATGAGTGCACTGTATTGTTGTAAGCAAACTCCAATAATGGAAGATATTTCTCCCATTGTGACTTATGTTCACTAACATAAGCTTTCAACATATCCAAAAGAGTGAGATTCATTACCTCGTTTGGCCGTCAGTTTGAGGATGAAAAGCTGAGGAGAACTTTAAAGTGGTTCCCAAATTCTCAAATAAAGCACGCCAAAAGTTACTTGTGAATTTGGAGTCTCTATCTGAAATGATCTCAGAAGGCATACCATGTAATCTGAAGATATGTTGAATGAAAAGTCTTGCAGCTTGTGCGGATTTCAATGTTTTATGACATGGAATAAAATGTGATTGTTTGCTGAATCTATCAATTATGACCCAAATCATATCATTACCTTGAGGTGTTCTTGGAATACCTGAGATGAAATCCATTGTGATAGATTCCCATAGATCTTTGGGCACTGGAAGAGGTTGCAACAATCCTGGAATCTTCTGCCTAACATATTTGGATTTTTGGCATACCAGACAAGCCTCAATGAAGTTATGTGTATCTCTTCGTAATGTTGGCCAATAAAAGTAGCGCTCAATTGCACTTAGAGTGGCTGCCCTCCCTCTATGCCCTGCATAAGGGGGTTCATGACTTTCTTTAAGCACCTTTTGTCGAACAGGAAGAGTGACACAAAGGCGATTGTTCATGAGAAGGTAACCGTCTTTGATGGAATAATCTGGATGAGAACCTCATTGCTGTAAATTTGACCAAATTGTTGCAAAATCAGTATCTTCATCATAAGTATTCTTCATCGTTTGAAAATCTTCATGATGAGCCACTGTAATAGTTGCAATGCGAGGCACTCTAGAAAGTGCATCAGCAACTACATTTTGTTTCCTTGGAGTGTACATAATTTGAAAATGAAACATAGACAAGAAATTTTCCCATCTTGCATGTTTCTCCTACAAATGCTTTTGAGTCTTGAAATACTTCAAGCTTTAATGATCAGTTTTAATAAGGAATTCATTGCCTAAAAGATAATGTTTCCATATCTTTAAAGCATGAACCACTGCTAAGAGCTCCTTTTCATAAATGTCATACATTTTCTCCACGTCATTTAGACGGCGGCTTTCAAAGGCTACGGCATGGCCTTCTTAATTTAGCACTTGCACCAATACAATCACCGCAAGCATCTGCTTCCACCACAAATGGTTTTACCAGATCTGGAATGATAAGAACAGGTCCAGAAGTAAGAGCTGTTTTCAGCCTTGTGAAGGCTGCCTTCTCTTTTTCCTTCCATTGGAAAGAGATCTTCTTCTTTGTAAGGTCATGAAGTGGAGAAGCCATATGTACAAAATGCTTGATGAAGCGGCGGTAATAAGAACATAAGCCAAGAAACGATCGCACCTCATGTACATCATGAAGATGAGGCCATTCTTGGATTATCCTGATCTTTTCAGGATCCATCTGAATCCCTTCAGAAGAGATGACATGCCCAAGGTAATTTATTTTATGCATGAAAAATTCACTCTTTTTACCATTTACCAAGAGTTGATTTTGTTGTAGTAATTGTAGAACAATTTCCAAGTGTTGATGATGATCCTCTTCATTCTTGCTAAAGACAAGAATATCATCAAAGAAAGTACCGACATATTGTCGATGCTCTCTAAAGATGCGCTCCATCATTCGATTAAAGGTGGCTGGTGTATTGGTTAATCCGAAAGGAACCTCCAAGAATTCATAAAGACCGTATGAAGTGAGGAAAGCAGTTTTGTGTACATCTTGTGGTATTACCCTAATTTGATGATAACCACTCTTTAGATCAATGCGGCTGAAAACCTTTGAGCCTCCTAGACGATCCAAAATGTCGTCAATTCTGGGAATAGAAAACCGATTCTTCACAGTGATTTTGTTTAGGGCTCGATAATCAATGCACATCCTGAATGTGCCATCTTTCTTTTGAACAAGAAGAACTGGTGAACAAAATGGTGAGCTACTTGGCCTAATTAGCCCATGGTTGAGTAGGTCTTCGACTTGCTTTCTGATTTCTTCTTGTTGAGGACGGCTCACACGGTATGGTGCTATATTAGGAGGAGAACTGCCCGGGATAATATCAATATGATGGTCTTCCGGCCTTTCTGGGGGAAGCTGATAAGGAAGATCTTCCGAAAAACAATCTTTATACTTTTCCAAGAGCTGAAGTTGCTCTTGGTTTTCAGCATTCATATTATCTTTTACATCAGTGACATAAAGCAGACAACATTGAACACAATCCTTAATTGCTCTAGAGACTTGCATATGGCTTACCATAGGTATGGTGTCTCCAGAAACTCCAGCTTGGATCTCGTACTTATTGCCTTTGTTGGTGAGTTCTACCTTCTTTTTCTGTGAGAAGATGGTTGAATCTACTCTATGATTCCAGGGCATGCCAAGAATCACATCGCAACCATCAAGGTCTCCGATACAGAAGGTATCTTCGTCACTGTAGACTTGAATTTGAAACTTGAGCTTGCCAATCTAGGGTATCACAGTCTTCACTGTGTCACCTTCATCAGCATTTAAAGCTTGGCGAACTTCTGCCGAAGTGTCCATCTCTTCATTCTTTAATCCAAGCTCTTTAGCTAATTGCAAGGAAATGATATTTTCATTCGCCCCAAGATCTATCAAGAATAGTGCTTGCTTACCTTGCAACTGTCCCCAAGCTTTTAATAATTTGCGCGTCTCTGGAGTGTGAGTTGTGTTTGCAACTACATCACTGATAGCATTGATTTTCACTGGCGACTTAGGCTTGTTGTCAGAAACCTTGCTTTGTCCCTTGTTTGGACATTGCTTCGCTATGTGGCATGTTTGTCCACATTTAAAGCACTTCCCTTCTTTCATGAAGTGTTGCTTTTCTTCTTCGGAAAATTGCTTTGCTTGTGGGTATAGATTGGAGCGAAATTGAGGAGCATTAGGAGGTGCATAGGGCTTCATCTTCTTTTGATTTGATGGATACTTTTGCCACTGTTTTTGTCCTTCATTTGGGGCTGAATACTCCTCATCATCAGCTACTCTCTTCTTATCATTCTTTTGGAATGATTTGTTGCCATTGTGCTCCATTTCCCATGTCTCAGCATGGTCAATGAGTTCCCTGAGACTAGAACAATGATAATAATTAAGAGCAGTACAAAGTTTAAAATGCAAACCTCCTTGAAACTTCCTAAGCTTTTCCGAACTGCTGATCTTCTTGAAATGTTGGACCTTCAAAAGTAGCTCCCAAAATCTCTTGGTATAGTCACCAAGTGACTCATTTTTCCTTTGCCAAAGCCAATCCCATTCCATTTTTACATCTCTTTTGAAATGAACAGGAAGAAATTGGCTTTGTATCAGGCGAACAAAGGACCGCCATGATTTTGGGGCAGCATGATCATATTCCAACCCCGTCCACCAAGTATGGGCTAAGTCGGTTAAATGTAAAGCTGCAAACTTAATCTTTTCTTTTTCTTTATACTTGTCGCGACCATACAAAATTTGAAATTGACGAATAAACTTCAGAAGAATATCAGGATTTCGGGAACCATCATACATACTGAACTTGATCTTCTTTTCAAGTTGAGATAGTGACTTAGTCTTCTTCTTCTTCTTATGCCTTCATCCATGCTCGAATCTTGAGGTTGAAGATGATGAAGTGCTTGATGGGGATGAAGATGGAGACAAGGGTGAAGAATGTCGACACCTTTGACGATGATGAGGTCTTCCACGAGAAGGGTGTGACTCTTCATTACTAGAAGAGGATCCATCAGAATAGGCGCCAGATGACTTTGAAGAAGAGGATGAGCTTCGACGCGATCTCTTTCTTTGTCTTGAAGTAGAATGGGACTGCCTCTTAGAAGTAGTTGGACTTCTTGATCGGCTCCTTTCATTGGTATGGCTTTGTCTCCTTGAAGTAGATGGGCTTCTTTCCTTGAATTCTTTGGGATTCTCAACTTTTTCTAGTTTGAGAAGTTGCTCACGAATTTGCTGATTCTCCTCTCTAAGATTTTGAATGGCTTGAAGGATAGCACTCGATTGATCCATTGAGACTCTTAAGAGAAAAAAAAAATGCTCAAGCACTCAATGCAAGGGCTGAAAACAAACAAACTTATAATTGTAAGCACTACCAGTGTTGGGGTGAGGACCAAGCCAAAGCTCTGATACCACTATAAACGCCCCGAACAATGTAGTATGCTTAACAATTATGATATTCGCTTGTTTTCGAGATTTAATATAAAAGAGAATGAACACTTAAAGCTGAAAATGAAAATTACTCACAAAATTACAGCTATGAAAATGTAAAAGTAATGGAGACAAGATTGAGGGTTGAAGATGGGCAACCCCTCCCGAAGGAATGTATTTCTGCTCAACCCAAGTCCCTTAGGGAAGAGCTCAGTCACAATCAACCTGAGAGTGAGAAGAAGTAATTCTCACTCTCACAAGATCATGCAAAGATGTACAAACACACATGCATTATCTATTATGCAATGATAAGAACTGATTTCTTTACAGTATGAGAGAAGAAAAAGGGGAATTCAGCCTTTCTCCATCGTTGATCAGCAGTACATGGATAGGGCTTGCTTCTTGTGGATAAAATGGAAGAAAGAGCTCGAGAAGGAGGTGATGTAATGAATTTACAGGCTTGCTGTCCTGTAAAACAGCAGTGATAGAAGAGGGAATATGGAGGAATTTGATAATGGAGAAGTGGGGGATGATGATGGGGATGGATGGGACCAGTTTCTGGCTATCTGTGGGTGCTGTACATGAGTTTACAGCAAAGAAAAATGATGATGAATGAAGAAAAATGAGCTCTTATTTATAGGAGAGGGGAGAGCTAGTACAAAAGGAGAAAGTGGAGTAGCACAAGACAAGTGTCCAGCCACATGTCATGAGATGTGACAAGTGGTGCACTACAAGATATAGACCTTATAGCGACGTTTAAAGCAACGAAAATATAAACAACAAAATTTTTCCCCGTCGTCGCAAAAAGCGTTGTTATTGACGACACCATAGAATCGTCACTATATATGCGTCGCATTTAGCGACGATTGCAGAGCATTTGCGACGCTCATAGCCAAGCCAATAGCGACGCGTGCAGTAAATTTGCGATGCAAATAGCGACGATAACAGAGAAAAAAAAATTGTGGCAGGGCAGCAAGTTGCCCTGCCACATATAGCACTGTGTGCTGTATGAAAGCCATATAAAATAGTTTATGCACTGCTGCATACAAAGCGTTTGCAAACAAAAAGAATGTATACTGAAATCATAAAACTGATACATGAAATAAATACATGATATCGCATAAAATGCGATTGGTACAATCATGAAACGATATCACTAATACATAGAAAATGTCTACATAGATCGGGCGACTAAAAACTAAAGGTGTGTGAGCTCTAAGGATCCAAGGCGAGCTACAAATTCTCGTCCCCCGAAAGCTCTTCCCGCTGCAAAGGAGCATCAAACGGATTCTACAGAAAAAGAAACAACATATCAATCCACCATACAATAATGCATTCAAATATCTCATGGTAACTATGGACAAGAAAGATGAGTGACTTACAGGGCCGCTGCGTCTATACAATCGGTCGATCAATGCCCTGAGACCGTACCTCTCTGCATATTGAGTCTCAAGGCCTTGCGGATCGCGATTTGTAACGGAGTGCTGCAAAGAAAACAAAATGCTAACTGTTAGAAACATGATTGTCAGTACAAAGAATATCTTAAAAAAACAAATAAGGAAAACAAAAGAGAAACTTACAAAGTCCTCCAAATATGTCCTGTGGCCGCCATTCCCAAGATGATGTACCGATCCGGCCTCGATTCGTGCCCTCGCCGCTCCCACTGCTAACTCCAACGTCCTGGCGAATTTGTAGCCTCCTCCCTCAGTCAGCGCCAGTCGTCTGCATCTAACCACTCGGGCTTTGGAGCCCCACTCTTGATTGCCTTGTGTGCGTCGGATCGTCTATGTGACATGTATGCACGCATGCAATCCATCATCCAGCCCGTAGAGAATCTATCCACTGCGGCTGGCACCGGGAACTCCTCGCGCAAGGATGCTACTATGTAGTCCTTGCTCCCCTCCGGTATGTTCCTCCAATGATCCAGGACGTTGTGCCGAAAAACTTGTTGGCACAACTCCCTTATGCGAGCCATCACCCTTCTCCCCTCATCATTCATGATGATGGCTCCTGACCTACCATCCACTAGGTATCCATAACCCCTAAGAGTATGCCTACGATGGGCCCTCTCCCATCTCCATCCACGCTCCTGGGCATATCCAGGAGACCCATATACATCCGGTGTACCGACGGGGGTACCCTCTCCCGGAGTGCCACTCAAAGGGGTGCCACCAAAGGGAGTGCCACCAAAAGGCGTGCCATCTGCCGACGGCTGCACAAAAGCCGGAGTAACTGGAGTGGACGTCCCCACAAGTGTGACAAATCCTGGAGGTGACGCAACTCCAGCTGAACGACGAGACGGAGACACCACGTCCGTGTCTCCACAGCAGCACCCCCCTGATCCTCCTACAGTCGCAGTCCCTCCCTCTGGCCCAAGTCGCGAGCGTCGAGATCGTCTGCTCGAAGCTGAAGCATCTGATCTGCCATCTCTCTGAATCTCACGAGCTGATCTGGAGACATGCGTGCCATCATGTCCTGAAACTCCTCATCTCTCATCCCTCGACTCATCCTGAAAATGTCGATACCTGCACAGATAAAAAATAATGTTAGAATAATCAATTTAAACTATACAAAGCACATTAATATAAATCATTTTTGAAAAATCCCTCTTAAAATGCATATCTTATCTACCTCTATGGAAGATCTAAACAACGAATTGAGTAATACAATTCTCCAAGAATGAAGTATTCTATGGTCCCATGTTAATCTCCTGACACAACTCTGCATACACTGGAAGGTCAATAGACATGTCACCACAAAATAACGAGTCTGCCTCGTTCTCAAAAAATTCTACGACTTCTGTATTTCCATCATTGTTAGCCGATGTGGGCTCCAAGCTTACGGTGGCCTCCACCCCTTGTAATTTTGATCCCTCTATTTGCATATTTTCTTCATCTATGCCTGGAACGTCGCTTTGATCATATACTCTCGCACCTCGAGGAGTTGAAGGTATAACATACCACCATCGAGGTTGTCGGGGGTTTGGATAGAAGATTACATGTTCACAAACACTTACAAAGCAACTTCAAACCATTGTGACATAAACCATGTCGCATTACAATTAGCAAGCAAATGACTATTTGTATCTGTTCACAATGGGCCGGCAACACAAAGGTGTCACGCAAATCCATCCTTTTTTTTTCGGAATCTATTTCGAGAAATCCAGATGGACCTCGTCGAACTGTTGCTCCAGCTCCTCCAAGTACCACTTTGAACCACTGCACATCGAATAGTATCATGGAGAAGCTACGGTAATCCACCGTAATAATACTTTGCAAGTTTCCAAAATACTCCATCTCATCCACAACCGTGTTCGGATCCGTTGCTCGTCGCAGGTTCTCTTGCTCAAACCTTGCCATGACACCACAGTCCATTGTGGAGCGCATTTGGTCAATACGCTCCACCCGAAAAATGCCGTCCGCGCGACCACGCTGCACTATATATTTTGTACTGCACATTGAAACACTCAAATTAGATGTAGCAAGCAAATTTAGATACGACACATTCTAAACCCCTCATTACCTTTGGACTACATCCCCTCGAGAACTCCCACTCCTCCATTGAGACCTCTGTCCCTTCGCTGGATGCTGCGGTCAAGGCTCCATGCAACCAAATGGACGAAGATACACGTCCATATTTTTTACTTTGTAGCGGCTCGGGACGAGCAAGCTAAGGATGAGATGTCATTTCTTCGTAGAAAGCCTTGGAGGAATGTTGTAGTTGACAAGCACTATAGGCCACACACTGTAAGAAGTCGAGCGCAGACCGAATGGGTTCACACCATCCATGGCGAGACCGAGCCGAAGATTCCTTGGCTCTCGCGCAAAGCCTAGGAAGGTAGAGTCAATGTGGCTCCATGCGCGCGAATCTGCTGATATTCATTGAACTCCATCCGTGGACCTATTCTGCACATGCCACGTTGTCAAGCTTGCCATGGTAGACATGCGAAACATGTGGTTTATGCGGGGGATGAGCGGAAAGTGTCTGAGAACTTTTTGAGGGATGGTCTGCCCTTGCAAGTCCTGTCGATACCTGTGAGCACCACACTTTGGACATGTCTCCATAGTCTCGTATTCATCTCGAAACAATATGCAGTCGTTGATACATGCATGGATGTTATTGTAGTCCATGCCAAGCTTCCGTAAAACATGTCATGCATCATCACGAGACTCAGGCATGGTGTTTGCAGGTGGCAATATATGATATTTCAATAACCTGAAAAAAATCATAAAACACCTTGAAAAAATACAAATGTTTGCAATAATACTATTTTTTTTAAAAACAATGAAGTCTGTGTGCAAGGTACTTGAATAACTCAGTCACACTCGTATCGCTCCAACCGTATTTTGCTTGCACACTTAAGAGTGCAAGCGATGTCTTCAACCGAGATACTCGGCACCCATCATATAATGGTATGGATGCTTCCTCTCTAAGCGGGTCAGATGTCTCAACATCCATGGGAATCAATGCATCGATCATTGCCCCCATCTCAGGCTCCAAGATTGTAGGCAAGTCGGGAAGGTTGTCTGTCTCCTCTGGCATTGACGGTATAGATGGGCCTTGCGAGTGGTCGATTGGCTCCTGCAATCCATCCATCGCACGTCCACGAACTCTTCTAATTGGCCGCAAAGGGTACACTCCCCCTTGGGTCGAGACATCACCCCCCTGGATACAAAATTTGCCAACAAGACCCAATCTTATTGTGTATGGTTTTCAATTAGCTTAAGAGTACAATGCATGAAAAATGCTAACTTCAAATTACCGTTTGCTGAAAATCCGCAATCGCCTGATCAATGATCTCAGATTAAAACTCGCCAAATCGTCGTACGTGTTCTATAGACAATCGGCGTTTTCGTCTAATTGCCAACTTGCATTGAGAGCAAGGACATGGGACACGCTAATTAAGATACGTCTCGCGGTCTTGAACAATAAGAACTTCTTCGTTTACCATCTTATCTACATTACAGTAAACGAGGCTTAAATGGATAGCTTTATGGAGATGTACGTCAAGTTGCAAGTTGACCATAAACCTTGCATTGTATATAGTAGTCGAGAGATTTTTCGATGTTATATCTCGGCCTTGTATCATGCTCAACGATTTGTTTGTCCCGGTAGATAATTATTTGTTATATCTTGGCTTTGAGTATAAGTAATCCATTTTAAAATTAATGCGTGCCATCTATGAAATTTTATAACTATAGTAATAAAATTTATTTCAATCAATTCTACTCATAGTCATAAGACCTAAGAGAAATTATCCTATACTCAATTTAAGGGTTTCTTCTTCTATAACAATAATTTTGGGTTCATTTGATGAAGTACGTGGCCCATGGCAAAGCACATTGCATACTATTATCAATAAGTCTATTATCTTAAATTTCCTTCCCCTCCCTCTCCCTCTCTTTCTCTCCCTCTCCCTCTCTTTCTCTCTTTCTCTCACCCTCTCCCTCTCGTTCTCTTTCTCTCCCTCTCTCATTTCCTTCCCCTCCCTCTCCCTCTCCCTCTCTTTCTCTTTTTCTCCCTCTCCCTCTCTATCTCTCTTTCTCTCTCATTTCCTAAACAAGCAAAAAAAAAAGTGATTTAAACATCCTCCAAGCAAAAGGGAGAGGGAGAGATACAATGCACTCTCCCTCTCTTTCTCTTTCTATCCCTCTCTCATTTCCTTCCCCTTCCTCTCCCTCTCGCTCTCTTTCTCTCTCATTTCCTCTCTTAAACAAGCAAAAAATAAAGTGATTCAAACATTAAACAAGTAAAAGGGAGAGGGAGAGAGAGAATGCACTCTCCCTCCTTCTCCCTCTCTTTCTCTTTCTCTCCCTCTCTTATTTCCTCCCCCTCCCTCTCCCTCTCCCTCTATTTCTCTTTCTCTTTCTCTTTCTCTTTCTTTCCCTCTCCCTCTCCCTCTCCCTCTCCCTCTCTTTCTCTCTTATTCTCTCGTTTCCTCTCCTAAACAAGCAAAAAAGAAAGTAATTTAAACATTAAACAAGCAAAAGGGAGAGAGAGAGAGAGAGAATGCACTCTCCCTCTCTTTCTCTCCCTCTCCCTCTCCCTCTCCCTCTCCCTCTCCCTCTCTTTCTCCCTCTCTTTCTCTCCCTCTCTCTCCCTCTCCCTCTCCTTCTCTTTCATTTCCTCTCCTAAACAAGCAAAAGAGAACGATTTAAACCTTCAACAAGCAAAAGAAAGAGAGAGGGAGACTCACAATGAGATATGGCGAGCGTGGGTGGCTTCTCTTTGCAACGAGGGCTCCTCCTCTCCTTCGCGAACAACGGCGGTGGCGGCGGCGATGGCGGCAGCAAGTCTCTTCCTCTTCTTCTCTCACAAAGCCTTCGCTCTCTCCCTCGCTCTCGCTCTCAAAAGGCGAAGAAAAGAAAATGAAAACGGCGCTCTGGTTTCGGCCGCGCTTTTTTTCCCTGCGGCGTCGCTATTTGCGACGCAAATAGCGACGCCAGTTGCAACGTCAATAGCAATGCCAATAGCGACGCCGATATCCGCCGTCGCTAATCGGCGTCGCTAATTGCCCAATTCCTTGTAGTGGTGGGACACTTGGAAACTTGTGTGACAAGTGTCTTGACACTTGTCTCTTCTCTATGGCCTTCCTTTTTGGGTTGAATACTGTCAAGAATAGAAACAACCAAATTTAGTAAGCACAGTCAGAGTACAGAACTTACTATTTTTAGAATGACATCCCTATTTTTTAGGACTAGCATTTTTAGGCTAATTCGAGACTCCTAAATTTTAGAAACCTCCTAAAATTTAGGGATCTCCTAAAATTTAGGGACCCCCCCCCAATATGGGTATCATATGAAAGCTTTTTCCGTGTACATCGCAAAAATGGTATCCGAATATTCATGTGACTTTCCTATGCAAAGAAATGTACATTTCAAGCTTTCAGCCCACACATGCACATTATACAAGCATTTCATGATCATACCATCTTGTTGATTGTAACTGTCTGTTCTGGTGGATCTAGCCCACACTTCAAGGCATCAATCCTTTCTGTGTGCGAATCTAACCCTGATATGCGTGAGTTCTAGTCATAGGCGCCCAATCGGGCCATATAGGTGGAAGTGTGAACTATCTTTTCTCTAACCCACTGCGTGGGTCCACCATAACCTGTGACCACTCATCAGTGGCCAGCTTCAATGCACTTTTCTTTATATCTAATTAGTGCAAAGGAAATAAATTTAATAAATCATTATATAGACAAATTAATGAAAAAGGATACAAATTCTGTTTCTATAGAGTTGTGACATATAGTGTAGCATTCTAGCCTAGCACATGCAATACGTTAAGTCAACTCATGAAGAGAGAGAACGATAGCATTAAGGAGAGAAAAATCAAAATAGAGAGTGTATTACAAAGGGAAAGAATCTTTTATTCTTTAAAGTTTATCATTCAAGAAATAAAAATAAATGCAAGCTTTTGGGAGCATGCTATGCATGCCACACATAATCAATCCCAAGCTCAAGAGATCCTTGTGTCATCATGTAGTGTAGATTTTTGCATGGAATGGATTATCATTCAATATAATCATGTATATGTAACATAGTTATTAAGAGCACAAAGTTATAAACATATTTTTTATACACATGACATACCTAGAATACAATAGATTTGGCAAAATCAGTGCATTTTGAGAAAGAAATTTTCACTTTTAGTGTTCAATTTCCTAAGCCTAGAAAGGACAGATGGAGTAAACAATGGCACACTATCGTGCACAAAACCATGCCCGTTCTGCTTTTTTTGTTATTAAAGAGAGCTTGAAGCAAGTTGATTTTGTCATATCTAAAAAGCTAGAGTAATGCCTATTAAGACAAAAGAAGTGAGTACATATGACCATATCATCTCAACTTGAGAATAACAATGGAAATGGAATGAAAGCACTAATGATATTGATCATATTCCTAAGGGCTACTAGTGTAGGCTAATATCATGTTCTAAGAAAATGATAAATAGGCCTCTTTAGAAATGATGTACTCTCCTCCAGGTGAGAATATATGTAATGGGGTGATCCACGACGAGGAGCGCACGCGCGCGCACACGCGCACACACACACACACACACACACACACACACACACACACACACACACACACACACACACACACACACACACACACACACACACACACACACACACACACACACACACACACACACACACACACACACACACACACACACACACACACACACACACACACACACACACACACACACACACACACACACACACACACACACACAAAATGAAACAAACATTTAGTTTACTTGTGAATTTTGTACTTTTCTAGTAATTAATACAATCACCCTTTACTAAAGAAAAAGAGAGAAACTCAAAAATCAAGAATACTGAAGAGTGAAATCTAGAATAGAATATGTACAAGGGCTAAGCATTTTGAGTCAAATGTGATATCAAATGTGCACATATTGCATGTGATAAAAGGCATGCCTTAGTTAGTAGGCAAGGACAAGTATTTGTGTTGAGGGGAAGAATCTAGAGGTAGGCTTGGCGATGGAGTTGATTTGAATGTGGCATATCCACAATTAGTGGAAACACTCACAAATAATAGTGTCAAACATGTTGCTTTTGGGAAATATTATACATGTGCAATAACACTTAATGGAGATCTATATACATGGGGAGATGGTACACGAAGTGTTGGACTTCTAGGTCAAGGAAATGAGTTTTCCCATTGGATGTGCAAGAGAGTTCATATTTCCAATGGTATCATGGAAGAAAATATCAAAGTTAGGATGCACTTGATCCTAGTATCTTAACATGTGATAAGTCTCAACAATTTGTAAACCTATTATGTATAACACATCTAAAATCTAAAATCTAATGTTTCAAGTGAAACTACAACTCTTAGCACCTAGCACATACGATAGGAGTCACTAACAATCAAGAGATTATGAGCTATAATCTTGTGTACATGTTAAATTACATATACTCAATGAATCATTGTAGAGATTGAGCACATAAGGTAAATTCATCAAGAGCCAAATGCTAGAAGTATCATGACATGGGATGCTTAGGGGATGCCTTTCCCTAAAATGTAATGATTAGTCACCATAGTGGTACAAGAACTCCCTCATTGTGGGGGGGACCCACCTCTTTTTACAAACAATGTCACCTATAGTAGTGCTTATTCTTATTCTTGTTCTTATCATTGCATCCATCTTCAACATTGAGGGGATTGGAACTAGCTCATTTGTTGCAACTTCCTTTGCGAGTACAAGAACTCCCTCATCATGGGGGAGACCCCCTCTCATTACAAACAATGTCACCTATAGTAGTGCTTATTCTTATTCTTGTTCTTATCATTTCATCCATCTTCAACATTGAGGGCATTGGAACTAGCTCATTTGTTGCAACTTCCTTCACAAGTACAAAGTATGTCATAGCAATGAACTTACTCAAAATCAAAGTAGGTCAATCCTCATACTTGCCCCAATGGATATAAGTGTGTTGAAGTTTGACATTTTCCTTAATCTTCATACCATGACAAGTTGCTTTTCTTAGTCTTTCCAAGAACATTAGAAGTGGAGGTAGCTCAACTTTTTGAGAGGGAGTGTAAGAACATTAGGGAGATTCTCACCTTGATGGCTATTAATAAGCCAAAGCATTCCCCAATGCTCTTGGACTGCTACTATCACAAAAAATGGTTGTAACTCAAATGCTTGAATTGTTGGCATGCTTATCAACATGTACTACAAATGTGGAAGCCTTGATAATGGTCTGGAGGTATTAATAGATTTTCCAAGAGAAAATACTATTATATGGGCTCCCATCATTGCTTTAAAAAGCAATGGGAAGAAGAGAGCTACCATGGCCCAACAACAGTCTACTAAGGCCTTCTTAACATCTTCCTCTACGAGCTCCAAATCGGTCATCTCAATGTAGGCTTGGCTTGTCTATAAAGTGCTCTTACATTTTGAGATTCTAATTCTAATGCTTTGTACCAAAAGGCAATATTGTGAGAGCAAGGCATGAGATAGATTATGCTACACATAAAGGGGAAGACATTCCACCCTTGAGGGCTTATGATGAGGTTTTGAAGATAGAAATTGGGTTCTTACCAAACATGATTTACCTTCATGGACAACTTTGCAGTCTCCTTGTATTCCTTGAGCTTCAACTGGCAAGTTGCATGATTAATAGCTCTTGCCAATTGTTTCTCCTTGTGTGAGGATCCACCATCATACTTGGTATACTTGATAGCTTGGCTCATGGAAATTCAAGGAAAGATTGAATATTAATTAAGTGCATGTATTAAACTTGTATTAAAAGAGGTGAGAGGCTATGTCTCTTAAAAGAAGAGGTGCAGGTCTTTAGACATCATTTATCTTGACATATCTCTTGGAAGCTTGTGCATATATCTTGGAGGTACTTGCATGTCCACCATCACCTACATGCGACTCATCTAGCAGCACTCATAGGTCCATTGAGTACGGCTCCACCGCCATTGCTAATGTAGGAACTCTGCCCCCTACGTTACCGGCACTTGATGCCAGGAGGCATATTTCACGAAGGATTTCGTGAGACCATGGTGGATTCCGTGAGGTCTTTATTCCACTATGGATTTCATGAGGTTTTACGGTGGATTCCGTAAAACTATATTTATTTGCCAGGGCCCGTACACAAGGTGGATTCCTTGTGTGAGAAGTTAACGGGGACGCCTGTTCTTTTCGGGTGTCGGATTAATTTAATATGCACGTGGGTGATTCCACAGCGAGTGATTTCACAAAATACATATTTAAATTAATGGATATTTATGAGTTTAAAGTGCACTCGTATTAAATTAAGGTTAGGACAGAGTTCCAACCTATTTATTTATTTTATAGGTGAAGACTGCTAGGTATTCACTTTTGTCGGTTTAATTTTATTATTTTCTAACAATTGTGAATGTTTCAGTTGATGTGTAGAGCAAGTAGCGGTGGCATTGGGAAGCACTGGGTGATAGTGTGTATTCAAATTATCTAGAGGAAATTATCATTTTTGATGGGCGCACACCTTATCATTAAAGGCATGACGCTAATATTTATTTAGGCATGCTTATTTATTGAAGCGCTTGACAAACATTTATTATTTTGTATGCGCATAGGCACTCGGTTTAAATATTTCATTATTGGACATTGTATTTGGGCATAACCTGACTTTTGGGATACCCAACCACTTTATTCTTTATTTGAGCAAAAGCAAATATAAAAGCCAAAGCGTGCTAATTGTAAATTGGGCTATTTTTGAGCTTGGAGATAAATAAATTTATAAATACATCCCTTGTGGAGCGCTCACACAGGGCATGGGGGGAGATTGTACCTAATTTGTCTTTTTGCTTCATGTCCTGCAAAACCTTCTTTTTACTTATGAGTTTTAATAGAGTTCTTTGTCCTTGTGAACCTTCCAACATTCACTACATGCGCATCCAACATCTGATTTGCACACCAATGGTCTTAGAGCGAAACTGAGATCAAGGGCTTCAATCGCTTACTATCTTGTGCGAAGGCAAAGCTCTTGGAATGAACAAGCTCTACATGCAGTCTCGTGACGAACGGTCAATACCAACGTGTTCCTGGTGGTGAAGAACCCCCTGACGTGCTGTTAAATTGCGAAGGATCACTCTCTAGAGGCGGAGAACCACTTGGGAAGCTCCTTCATAAATATGTTCCCCCCCCCCCCCCCCCCTCTTTCTTTAATAGAAACTCTAAGTCTTATAACAAATTTTAAAGCTTAAGCTCCTAAATTTCAGCATATGCGACGGCAGCATGAACTTGACGCCGACGATTGCGGCCAATACATGCCATCGTCCTGTCATGATTGATCTTCAATAGTCAAGATTTTTAAAATCTTCAAGTTTCTAAGCTTTCTAAAGCTTCAAAACTTCAATATTAAACCTTCCCGTAGTGGGTGTTCACACCGAGCTTATCCCAAACTCGTTTCTAGCCTTCAACAAGCCTCTGTTCACACCTGCATCTTGACAGAGTCAATTTCTAGCAAGCAGATTGTCATACGCAGACTATACAGAAGACGTATTCACTTGGAAGAAGACCGTCATCAATTACTGTACCCGCAAAAGAAGCAAGATCGCAAAAAGCCATATATTTTATTTTTTTAAAAAGTAAGCCTTGTAAACCCAAACTTGAGCTACGCTCATTCCTCTAACAATATTTTGAGTATGTGAGGTTGTTTGAGATTTTGCAGAATGTCCGATCAAAACATGGAAGATTTTATGGCTGAAGGTGATTTACCAGAACCAACCATGAAGCAAAAATTGGACCTAATCATGATGCAACTTCAAGAGGAACGAAGAGCACGTCAAAATTTGCAAGCTCAACTAGCTACTCTTCAATAGTCTACTATTAATCAAGATGGAGCACAACCCGAAGATATTATTCGATGTACGATTGACGTGACACTCGAAGCACAGTCTCTCACGAAAGAAGCCAAGATAAGTAAAATAAATTTTAAATTGTGTACTTTTAATGGGCAACGTGACGGAAAAACTGTTCTCACTTTTATCAGTCAGTTTGATGATTATTTCCATGAAGAGTAATATGCTGAAAAAGATAAATTCAAATGCGTCAGTAACCATCTAGTGGGGATAGAGCATCGTTATGGTGGATTGTTGTCCACAAGAGTATTGATTTTCCTACTACTTGGGAGGCCTTTCAAAAGAATTTTTTGCAGAATTTTCTTCCACCTCAATTCCATGAAAAAGTAATTAAACAGTGGGATCTTCTGCAAACAAAGAGATCGTGAATCCATATTGCAATACATTGAGCGTTTCTGGAGTGCCTTATTGCAACTTCGAATGCTTGAAGATGTTCCTGAGGCAATCCACAAGTGCAAGCATATGTCCGGTTTGCTTGGTCACTTCTATGCGGAAGTAAACATGTTCAAGCCAAAGACTTTGGAGGATGCAATTTCTTTGGCCCATGATGTTGAAGACAAAATTCATGGACGAGAAAAGCGACCACAACAATTTTCAACTAACTGTAACTTTGGTACAAAGCAATTCAATTCCAACTTTCAAAGATTCAATCAAAATCAATTTATTCCTTCTTCTTTCCGTAAACCCTGGACATGACCCCCTACTTTACCATCAAACACAAATCCAAACCCTAAGCCTTCTCTCCAACCAAATCCCAACATACTCAAATTTCCAGCCATTACCAATAATGTTTCCAAAGCAAAGTCTATAGTTTGCTACAAGTGCCATCAACTTGGACACTTAACAATCAAAATCGATTTATTCCTTCTTCTTTCCGTAAACCCTGGACATGACCCCCTACTTTACCATCAAACACAAATCCAAACCCTAAGCCTTCTCTCCAACCAAATCCCAACATACTCAAATTTCCAGCCATTACCAATAATGTTTCCAAAGCAAAGTCTATAGTTTGCTACAAGTGCCATCAACTTGGACACTTAACAGTGAACTATCAATCCAAGAAGCCAACTGTTCAAATCAATTACTTGGAAATGACTGAAAAAGAAGATCATAAAGAAATGCTAGACTTCACTGAAGATGACAATGATATCGGTGATGCTTCAGATGCTTTACCAGGTATGCCAAATCCTCATTCATTATTAACGATGAAATGTCTTGTGCATGGTCATGAAAAGATTATTTTGCATGATGATGGGAGCATACATGATTTTATTTTTGGAAAGTTAGTGAAAGAATTGAATTTACATACTGTTCCAACTCATTATTGCCATAAAGGCTACATTCTTAGGCACTAGATACAATGGTACACAAGAAGTTCATGATTTGAAAATTAAAATTGGTGATTATGTTGAGCGCATAAATTTCTTGAGTGTGTCTTTGCAAGCTAATGACATTATTTTAGGAATTCCTTGGCGTCACAAATATAATCCCAATATAGATTATTCCATACATTCCATGAAAATTCATTCTAACGAAAAACAAATCATATTACACGGAACACATACTTTTGATCATTTTCCCTTGCTTAGTCACACACAAGCTAAATGTGCGTTGAGAAAAGGTAGCAAATCATACTTAGTATGGATGAATGAAATTGAAGCTAAGAAAAATTAGATACATCCTAGGCATGCGCAATTTCTATCACAATTTAAAAATTATTTTGCTGCTAATTTATCCCCTGGTTTATTACCTACACGTCTTGAAGACCATAAAATAGACTTAATCCCAAGTTCTCAACCACCATGTAAGGCACCTTATAGACGTAATCAAATTGAATAGAAATAAATCCAAGTACAAGTTAAAGAATTGTTAACCTGATGACTTATTACCAGTAGTTCTCCTTTTGGTGCACCTGTCTTGTTAGTCAAGAAGAAAAATAATATCTATAGGATGTGCATTGACTATCATGCCCTAAACAATATCAGTGTTAAGAATAGATATCAGATCCCTAGGGCAGACGACCTCATGGATAAACTATAAGGAGCCACTATTTTTAGCAAGATAGATCTCAAATCTGGATATCATCAAGTATAATTGGATACACCTGGCATTTTCAAAACTGCATATAGAACTCAATTTGGTCATTATGAATTCCTTGTTATACCTTTTGGTTTGACTAATGCACCAGCTACATTCAGTCGTATGATGAATCATATATTTTTGAAGTATCAGCATTGTGTAACTGTTTTCTTTAATGACATATTAGTTTTCAGTAAAAATGAGAATGAGCATTATGAACATTTGTCTTTGGTTTTGCAATTATTGAAAGAGAATCAATTATATGCTAACCCTGAAAAGAGTGAAATTTTCCAAACTCAAATTAAATACTTAGGTCATAAAATGTGCATAAGTTACGTTCTTTCTTAGGTCTTGCCAGCTTTTATAGAAAATTTGTGCAAAATTTTTCATTACTTGTATTATCTTTGACGAAATTGTTAAAGAAAGGTGTTGTATATCATTGGTCTGACAATTAGCAAAAGTCTTTTGATTTATTGAAACTTGCTTTAACACATGCACCTATTTTGCAATTACCTAACTTTAATCGACCATTCTTTTCAATAGTCTCACTGATGCCAGATCAGGAATAGGAGCTATCCTTATGCAAGATTCACATCCATAGCCTATTCTAGTTGCAAACTTAAACCTTCTGAACAGTATTCTACCTATGATAAGGAATTGTTAGCTATAGTACAAGCTTTACGTCAATGGAAACACTATCTAATGGGATCTGAATTCATGATCAAAACTGACCAACAAAGTATCAAACATCTTCTTAGTCAGCCACAAATTTCTGACCGTCATATCGAATGGGCTGCTTTCATTCAAATTTTTCATCCACTTACCCAGAAGAGAAATTGTTATTGCCAATGCATTGAATAGAAAACCAAGTATCCATAATATTTCTGTTCTATCTTTTGATTACCTTATTCTTATGAAAGATACCTATAACCATGACCCCAGTTTTCAAGCTGATTGGAATAAATTAGTTGCTAATGATTGGATTCCAATTGATTCTTTGTCTTATTCTGATTGATTTATGTTTTATGAGAAAAGATTGTGTGTCACTGTTCCATTTAGATCATTTGTGTTGCATGAAATTCATTGTCTCCCATATCAAGGCCATAAAGGTATTATTTCCACTTTAAGAATATTGGTTGAAGATTTTTACTGGCTACAAATGGAATCTGATATTTCTAACTTTGTTTCTAAATGTTTAATTTGTCAATGAGTCTAGCGACACCATGGTAAGCAATATGGTTTGTTAATGCCTTTACCAATTCCTGAACGACCTTGGAAACATATTTCAATGGATTTTATAACTGGTTTGCCTGACACACAAGCTAATCATGATATGATTTGGACTATAGTAGATCGATTTAGCAAACAAGCATATTTCCCGCCATACAAGAAAACATTAACTGCATCTCAAGCTGCACAATTGTTATAAAGACTATTTTCACTGACCATGGTTTGCCAAAAGTTATTATTTCTGATCGTGATTCTAGATTTTGAATAATTTTTGGACTACTTTGTTTACCAATTTAGGTACTAAGATTGATTTCTCATCTAGATTTCACCCTGAAACTAATGGGCAAACAAAAGCTATTAATAGTACAATTTTAGCTCTTTTGCGTGTATACACAATTTCAAAATCATAAACAGGGATACACACTTGCATCTACTTCAACTTGCATATAATAATACACCACACACAGCTACACATAAAGCACCTTTTGAAATCATTTATGGATATAGATTGCCTACACCTATTACATCATTGTCAAACAAAGTTAACGCTGCTGATGATATTGCCAATATGCATGCTACTATCTTTGTTTAAGTTAAACATATAATTGCGAAAGCTTAGCAATCATACACTAAACAAGCTAATAAGAAAAGAAAATCCATGAGTTTCAAAGTTGATGATTATGTTTGGTTACGCATCGAAAAGAGAAGATTACAAAGTGTTGAGAAACACTCTGTTGTTAAATTAGTACCTAGATTTTATGGATCTTTCAAAATCATTCACAAAATCAATGACAATGCATTTAAATTAGAACTACCCCAACACTAGAACATTCGTAATACTTTTTATATCAGTTTGTTATGATCTTTTAGAGGCTAATTACATGTTCACCCTGTCTATGAAAACCCTCCTTTGTTAGAAGAAGAAGTTGAAATCCTTGAACCTGAAACTATTCTAGATACTAACTTTATGACCACTAGAACTAGTCGAATATATTCTAGATATTTGGTTAAGTTTAAAAATAATCCTGTTGAAGAAGCCCAATGGATGCACGCCCGCGACCTAAGTACTTACCCCTCACTGCTCGCTCCACATTGAGCTAATAGCAATTGAGAACAATTGATATCCCACCTTGGGGTTATGATGCCAGGAGGCATATTCCACGGTGGATTCCGTGAGACCACGGTGGATTCTATGAGGTTTTTATTCCACGGTGGATTCCGTGAGGTTTTATGGTGGATTTCGTAAAATATTTATTTGCCGAGGCCCGTACACAAGGTGGATTCCTTGTGTGAGAAGTTGACGAGGACGCTTGTCCTTTTCGGGCATCGGATTAATTTAATGTGTACATGGGTGATTCCACGGCGGGTGATTAGGCAAAATACATATTTAAATTAATGAACATTTATGAATTTAGAGTACACTCGCATTAAATTAAGGTTAGGACAGAGTTTCAATCTATTTATTTATTTTATAGCTAAAGATTGCTAGGTATTCACTTTTGTCAGTTTAATTTTATTATTTTCTAACAATTGTGAATGCTTCAGTTGATGTGTAGAGTAGGCAGTGGTGGCATTGGGAAGCATTGGGGGATAGCCTGTATTCAAATTATCTAGAAGAAATTATCATTTTTGATGGGTGCACACCTTATCATTAAAGACATAACGCTAATATTTATTTAGGTGCACTTATTTATTGAAGCGCTTGACAAACATTTATTATTTTGTATACACATAGGCACTCAGTTTAAATATTTCATTATTGAACATTGTATTTGGGCATAACCTGACTTTTGGGATGCCCAACCGCTTTATTTTTTATTTGGGCAAAAGCAAACACAAAAGCCAAAGTGTGCTAATTGTAAATTGGGCTATTTTTGAGCTTGAAGATAAATAAATTTATAAATACATGCCTTATGGAGCGCTCACATAGGGCATGGGGGGAGATTGTACCTGATTTGTCTTTTTGCTTCATGTCGTGCAAAACCTTCTTCTTACTTTATGCATTTTAGTAGAGTTCTTTGTTCTTGGGGACCTTCCAACATTCACTACGCACGCATCCAACATCTGATTTGCGCACCAGGACTACTCTTTAGCCTTCCCTTGCTGACTTTCCCCCCCCCCCCAACATCTCCCACTTCGCGTACAACTTCACATCCCCTTATACGTTCAGATCTTGGTTCTTCATGAATGACATGTAGCCCTTCTCCCTCATGCCAATGTTGCCATTGACACTCTTAGCTGCATCCATGTATTGTTGCACTATCTTACATTACTTGTCCAAGCCCAAAGACTTTGCCTCATTACTCTTTATGAAGTACTCCATGTCATAAGCCAACAATGTCAGAGCTAAATTTTCCAAGCAAAGATCCTAACCTAAGACCAGTGATATGCCTTCATTTCTACCTATGAGATCCTACCATGGATACCTCAGTCATCTCTTGAGGCACCCCATTATCCAACAAATGAACTTTAGCATCTAAGCTTAGCACTTGAATTCTGCCATATTGTGAGCTCCGCATTCGAATGTTAAATGCAAGCTCAAGCGCATGCATTCCGTTTGAGCTCTGCACTTGGATGTTACCATTCACTTGAATTTTACCATTCAAGATTGTGATTCTTCCATATCCACTATTGATTTCATTGGCAATGTTGGGTACACAATCTATGCAATTGATCTACTCAAACGAGCCACATTTGCGGTGGTATCTGCGTAATATGGACCATTCCTTTGTAGTGGATTAGCATCATATCCATTGCTTGCTTAGTATATACAATTCCTTAGCAAGGCATCATAACATTATCCATCACCTACTATATTAAATGTTGGATACATGCCTTCTCTAAGAGGCACAACGAGGTCATCTACAAGCTAGCCATAGGGGAAACTACTCTCTAGCTTAACTTTTATGAATGGTAATTTCACATTAAAAGGGACATCTCCAACAACACATCTTTTACATCATATTTCTCAAAGGTAGCTTCTTGAATACCTTACATCATCCAAATATCCAGTCGATAGAAGGCTTTTGGTCAAAGTCGATACATGACGTACATTGTACAGAGTAAAAGAGCTGCATGGAGTAAACTGCAACCATACATTCCCAATGTCAATAATATCCAATGCCAAGTCATTTTCTAGTCTTACCGAACTTGTCATGTTAACAATAGAACTGAAACCAATCTCTATGTGGAGTAACATGAATGGAAGGCCCAGAATCAAGCATCCAACATTGAGAATATGTATATAAAGCATTAATCAATCGAAAAGCATCAAGAGAGGGAAGTTGCTAAGACTTACTTATCATTTGACTCAGGTTGCACTACATTTATCCCTTTAATCTTTACACTAGACTTACTAGGGACAATGCTGTGATCACTAAACTTTTCCTACACTTTTCCCTTGTTTTCCTCTTTGGGCTTATTATCCCACATCTTATGACACTATAGCCGAATATGACCATGCTTCCCATAGTAATGACATGTTAGAGAGTACTTATGACTATAGGACTTACTACGAGATTATCTATGAGACTAAGACCTCTATGAATCTCTACCGCATTGATCATTATTGCTCTTACCATTATGTTTGCCCCTAATAGTCAATGCATGAGAAGAACATGTTGTATCTACATTCTTTCTATTTATCTCCCTTGTGAGTAAAGTACCCTTAACATACTAAAGTTTCAAGTCATCCTTAGGCATATTAACACACATGGTCGTACAGAGAGTGTCCCATGACTCAAGAAGTATCATAAGCAATAACAAGGAAGGTAGGTTATCCTTAAACTCAATGCCTTACGAAGTCAATTGGTTGAAAATTGAATGAAATTTGTTCATATGCGAGGACACACTAGTCCCTTCCTTCATGCGAAGATCCATAAGCTGTTTCAACCAATACATCTGTGATGCACGAATTTGCTCATAAAGATTGCATATCTTTTCCCACAATTTCTAGGCATTTTCCTTTGGTGCTATAGCATTGAAGTAAACCCATTTAGGCAATGATAATATAAGGGTGGATTTATATAGCTAATTCAACTCATCCCAATCATCCTAATCCATGTCTTCAGGCTTTACACACTTGGTTTTCAATGGTCTAACTTGCTTCTTTTGAACCAATACCTACCAAATCTGTGTCTTCCAATAGGTGAAATTGTGCCATCAAGCTTTTCAATATTGAAAATGGCATTACGATTTGTAGAGCCAACCATAATGACAATATACCAATGAAAAATCCAAGAGAGTGGGTTGATGTAGATGATTGCATATCACCCCCAAAACTTAGCTAAAAAAAGGGCAAAACTCGCGGAAATACCAAAGTATAGAGTTGTCCACTAACTCCAAGCAATAGATTGCCAAAGTATAATGTTTGCTCTCTAAGACAATGCTCAAAATTGTAATTATAGGAATGCTAAAAATTGTAATTATAGCAATGCTGAAATAAAGTCAACAGTATATGTCAATCCAATTGTAGGTAAATAGGCAAGAAAGCAAGCTCCCATTGGCATGGATATTTGAGTAGTAACTGGGATAAAAAGAATGCAACTAGCAGTATCTAAGCATAGACCATCGGTACCAAAGACTCTCACAAACTCAACGTGTCAGTAAACCATGCATCCCATAAGCATATTCATCATCATTGACAAACTGCTAATAGAGATAAGTACTGGTGTCCAAAGCATATGGAATCAAATCAACCCACCAGCAGGAGTAATAGCATCCAATAGCATACATGACAGTATATACATGAACCAAGAGTCCCACTATCTCAAAAAACTAAGCTCTACCAAGTAAGTATAAGTTTCCTTCACTAGAAGCAAATCCAGAATGCAAAGTGAGCAAGCAAAGCTCAATACATATACATCAAAGTATCCACAAAACCCAAGTGCATCACAAATACATTCAAAAGTATAAGTGTCCAATGAAGATTCACTACCTAAGCAGCTAATGGGAACTCCAATAGTCACAATGTGTGACCGACCTTCCCTTATTCAATAATCACTGAAAGAATAAAAAATAAAGTGATAGTGTTGGGTGTCCACCACCTATAGTGTACAAGTGTGTGGTCTCAGTGTGTAAAGTAAATATAAGGTGGCATAGGCACATGTACCTTTACCCCCAACATTTGTCACCTTTATGGGGGTCTAGATATCTAGGTTTGATGTGGCCACAAGAATATCATGGGAATATCTAGATATTTAGGAAAGGTCTCAAGGAGGCAAATTAGTGGCGGATGAGAGCAACCAGCCAACGTAGGAAGAAGAGCTAACAACAAAGTGGAACATGCAAGGGGCCACCAACATATCCTAGAAATTTATAGCTAGTAGAATAGCTTGAAGGGTGGGGGGCGGCGGGGGGTGGTTTTAGAACTTGCCTCGACCTTCACAGCATAACATTGTTAATTATTGACAACAAACCATTATAGAAGATGCTAAAAAATTGTCCAATACAGAGATAGTTAAGACAAAAGAAAAATATGGTAGGTAGAATCACCAAGTGTTGGGGGATTACTCTAAGTGACAACAAGTTGAGTTCTCTCAAGAATGAACTTTGGAATCTCAAGCTACAATTGCAGGACACATTGTTTGCCTAGAGAATCACAATCAAAGCGGTGCTCATGATAAGTGCACTTCATTCGAGGGGTTTGGGAGACAACACTTATTGGTGCAGCAAGGAATAAACTCTATCCCACCTATTTTGGGAGGGATGCATTGCGAAGGATATATGGGAGGAGGTCCTACCATATGTGTTGACCTTATTGCAACAAGGAAATGAACTTTAGGCCTGCATGTTCGACAATTGCAAGCATGTCAAGAAGGAGGAAGAAATGATGTTCCATCTTATAGGATCATCACCTTGAAAGCAATTTGGAATGCAAGGAATAAAGTCAAATTTGAAGGAACATTTTTGAATATTAGTTGGACCAAAATTATTGCCAAGGCATGGGGGTTGCAAGTCTCATTGATAAAAATAGGAAGAAATGAGTTGGTGAAGTTTACAAACTTTCTTAACTAGCTAGACTCCGCATTTATAAAGGCGATATTTATTATAATACAATTTCTTTCGTGTCCAACAATTGGGCTACCACTCATAGGCAAATTGGAACATTTTCCCACCATGTCGTAGTTTGCAGCCAGGATGCAGAATCATTTGTGAAACTGCAAGTTTCCATGGCCTCTTCACCCATAACTGATTCTGAACCTACGAAGGCATGCTCAACGAAAATTCAGTCACTTTGCATGTGCAAGCTCTTCTGCCATTTATTGGTCCTTTTTTTCTTCAACGGCACAGATAATGAAGCGTCAAAAATTGTATTTCATAAATTCAAAATACTTGAGGCGTGCACTACAAGTTCATATCGTTTTCCAACCCGTTCGAGAACTGGTTAGAACTTACTACTCAGGAACCATAATCGTGGTGGGAACAGGTCCTTGGTTGTGACGAGTATACTTGGAAGTTGGATCGAAGTAAAATCTCCCTTGAAGATGAAGAGGGACCACAGAAGGAAAGGAAGGACGAAGGGGCGCAGGGAGGCTGGGACTCGGGAGGGACGTACACACACACTTCTTTCTCTGTGTGTAGGTGCCCAGAGAGAGAGAGAGAGAGTGTGTGTGTGTGTGTGTGTGTGAAGCACCTATGCTTCGCGGTGTTCAGACAAGGCACGCGTTTTCCTGCGGCTACCTGGTAGAAGCTCTTCTCCATCGTCATCCCTCATCCTCATCATCACAATCATAAATAAGCATCGGTACTACGCCATCATCCCCCCCCCCCCCCAATCTTTTCTCATCATTTCAAGTACTTTTACATAATCGTTCAATTCCCTCAGGAAGAAGCTTCTTGGCTTCACCATCCTGCGTTGCGATACGATGATCAGCCATGGCCAAGGCAAGTACTCAAGGTTGGTTAAAGAGACCGCCCGATCCCTTCGACTCCGGGAGGAGGACAAAGCTCTGAGCATGGTATTAATCCCGACCATCTCTTGTTATTTTTAATCCGGTAAACTGTGGCATGAATGCATGCTGATGGAAGATTACTGCGACGTCTGACCTGCGGGAATCCGTTTAGAAAGAACCTCTCTCTGTCGTGCAAATGCGGTCACAGAAGTGAAGCAATATACAATGTTATCATGTGCTCACGCTGGAGATCCACGTGCAAATGGAACTCGGTGAATTTCATCCCATTTATGGCATATCATCAGCCTTGCAGGTCCTTTTAGCTTGGGACGAACAAAACACAGTGTTGGCTTCTCGTATGATCAAAGAATATTGCTAGGACATTCTTCATTACATTCCAAAAATGCAACAATACAGAAGGTAATCAACTCCCCTACCTTCGGACTGTGAATGAACTTCCTTGCCGTGTTGTTGAACGAATGTTCCCTTTCGGACACCGCCTATGGTAATCAGTCAGAGAGCAAGAACGAATGTTTCCTTTCCGATTTCGCCTATGGAGTTCCATCCATGCGATACAGAAAAATGCAATCCATGTTGTTACAAGTTTTGAAACTACAACTCCATTGTCAAACAGACTGTACATGCATCGATTTATGAGCATGTCAAGCACTCAATAACAGAGCGTACATCATACAAGTTTTCCTTGCATTGACGAGGAAAATGGAGCCATCCACTTCTAGCTACTTACTTCATTGAAGGCTTGGCCAACTTCATATCATGCCAACCCTTGTGCCTTCGAAGGCTTAAAGGGGTGGGTAAGGAGTCTTGGTTTAGTTTAGAGGCATAAAACATGGCCTTTTTAGCACAAAAGAACACATCTTAAAAAGTGAATTTTCTTTTGGATCCTTCAATATGGTGTTAGCTTCTCTTGGTCATTAACTTCCAATTATTTTTTCCAGCAAGATTGAGTATCCCAACGACTTTAAAGAGTCGTTGATAGGGATGATCTATGCGGGTGCATGGTCCGACATTGTAGATTTGACCCAAGTGCAGCAGCCACTCTTGGTAGAGATCTTGGGTAATGTTACTGTTCTGGTAACACCTTACCGACCATAAGTCTGTAGTGTCAATCCAAGGGTGATTATTCTCACCTCATGCCCTTGTAATGTGTGATAGATGTGCACTCTCTTTGGTAAGAATGTAAACGCAGGTGCCAGGGCGCACATATGTAGTACGAGGTGTAGGCAGAGATGCACACTTGTCACTTCTTTTCTTCTTTTCTTCTGGAAAAGAACAAAGGTAGTAACACACATATGCACACATACATAAACATAAACCCATGTCTAATCGTGCTATTTACTTTCATTATGTATCTTTGTGAGAGTCGCCCTATATGTGGTGATTGTCCGCACACATTCACATAGTGAAACACTTTAATCGAAAGCTTATGCTTTATTGGTTTGCCAACCATAGCTTGTGGAGTTGCTGTGCCCTCTTGAACCAAGCTTTGCCACCAAGCAAAGTATGCTTCAATGTATTGCTAAGGATTTCTTAATTGATTGGAAGCCAAAATTGGAAGAACCCTCGGTGAGTAACTAGGTTTTGGAGATGATTAAGGACAACAAGATTTGAAGTTTTTTCTCTTTTGTTACTTAATTGATCAATTTGGAAGCACCCTCAAGAAGTTAATACTAGCAACTTGCCCTTGTAAGTACATAATTAGGATGCTGAAAACCCTTTGGTGGAATACGATGACCAATCTTTAGTTACTAGTACTAGCGATGCAATCTTTTAATTGTGAAATCAAAATTTAAAATGCCATCCACTCATGTTTTGAGAGAATCATCTTGTTCTGCAAAAGTAGCACTCTATTTATACGAGATGTTTGTAGATATTGAGTCTCCTACTACTTAGGTTTTTGTTGGATTAGCTAATGAGCAAAGAACATAGTACGAATACGCTTGCTAAATGCAAAAAGTTCCTTTGTGCTTGCTAGTTTTTGCGATGTATTTCCCTCATCAATTTCTTTGGTTTTACGATATTCTCATGATAGGACATTGAAGCACCATTTTATAACTTTTGTTCATATGGTGTTTTCGTGGTAGGTCTTACTTTTTATGACGTTTACATTGCAAGAGCTCGATATTCCTTTGTACAGCTTGAAAAGGTCCAAAACTGTTTTTGCAAACTTGGATCAATATGTTAAAGAAAGAAGATGCAAAGGATAAGAGTGCTTCATCCTCCATAGGCATATGCTTAAGTGGTGACTATGACAATGATGATTACTATGATGATAGTACTAACATCATGTTGCCAAAATTGAAACCTAAGGAGAAAGGTGGTTCTCAATGCTCAACCATAAAGTTAGGTAGCGAAAGAAATCTAAGCAACTTTGAAACAAAGCATCACTTTAAAGATTATCCAAGTGCAATGAGAGCAGCGTACAAGTATGCCTCGATGGTTGCCATTGTAGCTCAAGCAGCTCTTGAGTTGGGAAAGCAATAAGACATAAGCCTCTAAACATTAAACACTTGCAATACCCAAATTCAAAAATTCACTCACCTAACTCACTATAGCCACTTTCAATGCAAGTACATGAAGGACATCATCATCAACCATAATTGTAACTCCCACCACCACCACCATAAATTAGTACTGCAATGAGGGTCGAGCCAAAGCACAACCACATATGTAACCATGACCTAAGGAGAAATTAGCTAGAATTAATGAGAAATTAGGATGAATACAGCAATGCCAATCGTAAGCACAAAGAGAAAAGCCAATGACAATAAAATAATGATTGTAACGATGTAACGTTGATGACACACGATGCGAGTGTATAAACAATGACAATGATCGTAATGATAACAATTATGGGATGGATCCTTAGTGAAACTATGTTAAATGATGATGATAGCAATACTTATAATAATAAGGATGACGATGATGGATTTGAAGACGATGATGAGTACATCCAATGTCTCAACAAAATGTCCTTGAATGGATATATCACCGCAAGACTTACTTGGGAGTCAAAATTATCTAGATTTGTTTCACTCCTTGGTAATAGAGATCATACACAAATAAATTTTATTTCCTAGGATATGTTATACCTCTCGCATTTTTTATTGATAACTTTTTTGACCCATTTCAAGTATTTTGCATAATTGAACAATGTGTAGGAACTTCCAACTTGAACATATATAGAGTATACATTCCCCTTATGGGTCCCTCTTAAGAACTTGTAAATAGAGAATTACAAACTTCAATAGCATACTTTAGTAGAAGGCTTTCTTTTTTTGATAACAAATTGAATATGATGCATTTTGTTGAGAAGGTTTTATATTTTTATGAAATTGTAGACAATAACTTAATACTTGTCAGCTTAGGCTGTTAAATGATATTGCAATAAGGGTTCGTGTTCTAATATGATCTTTTGGATAATAATATAACATGCTTATAAAATCTTAAACCGTGGTACAAGACTAGTTGAGATAATTAGTTAGGTAGTACCATTGCTAGACCTTGTGGTAATTAGGGTTGATTGATCTGAATCATTACTATTTTAACATTTAGAGTTAGTAATCCTTGCTCAAATACTATTTTAATGGTTAGTAATCGCTTAGAATACAATTAGATCGCTTAGAATACTGTTTTAATGGTTAGTAAGTACTCATTAACATCCTTAAACGAGGTGAATATGTACAATTAAGACTAACATAGTCTTTAAAAATTAATAAAAGACAATCATGAAGTATGGTTAAAATTGTAGGAGTGTTAATTGCTTTGTAGCGAACAAGTTCAATACCTATTTCACCTTACCTATTTTGTAGGAGCTTTAATTCCTTTGTAGGGTTAAAATTGTAGGAGCTTTAATTGCTTTGTAGCCAGCAAGTGCAATATTTAATTCACCTTACCTACTTAGAAAATGATGAGGGAAGTAGGAAAGTGGGGGGGAGGGTCAAGGTAGAGGTTGTGTTAAGACACCTCCTCATATCCTTACACTTGGACACCTACCTAAGGAGGGAGTCATAGGTCTAACACCAACATACCAAAATCTTCTAATTATGTCTACCTTGTGAACCCTAGATGTAAAAGTGGTGTAGATATTTTGTATTTTCCCAAGATCAGTCAATAAAACATGATGATGTACTTCTTTATAATATTTAGTGCCTAGTTTGTGTTACTATGATAAGAAGAATCATGGATTGATTGTAAGGGTGTGCTTGAGAAGTCTTTTTGTAATAATGTCTTTAAGAATGGTTATATATCTTTTAGTAAGTAAAACTAGACTTGTATGCTTAAACAACGATAAAAAAGAATTGCAAGGAAAGGAACAAGGCACGAAAGAATTACTTGAGCTTGCACACTAGTGAGTAATTGTGATGTTGTTTTGCTTAATTTTTTGGCAAATGGCATTACTATGAACAAACAAGTATGAATGGTTAGATGACTTGGTAAAATTAATGAAAAAAAATAAGTTTATAGATACATATGTAGTCTCCAAGATATGTAAGTGCCATACAATATGCATGGACGAGAGTTGTCATCATTCTATTTGAAATTAATAGGATGATGACCATGCCCTCTCCATTGACCAATATGCATGGTGTCCTAGTACAATGCTTCAAGTCAAAATATTGCTCAAAACCTAGTTTTGTGTCAATAGATGTTTTTCTTCAATTATTGTTATGAGGCATAAACATCTTATCAAAATGTCAAAGAATTTGACATTTATACTTGACATAGGGTGTGAGGTGATTTAACATACTACACACATTCCCTTGAACAAAAAGGAATTGCAAAGACAAGAGACAGTTGCTTAGAGATGCAGTAGACATAATAATAATGTATATTGATTATTGAATAATTCAAGTACATCCATTAGATTGTATGAAAGACTCACACATTAGAGAGTTACAATTGGCAACCAATAAGCATGGAGAGTGAATTTGAATAGACACATCCCATGATTCCACGACCTTCCAATGACTAGTCCATTTGGCACCCAACACATGGCACCCATGGTGTACTTGGACCCGTAGCCTTAGTCTTCATTGATGTTGCCAGAATCATCCATTGTAGGTTCATCTAGGGTGATAATAGTTGAAACAGGATGGGTTGGCAGAATATGAATTGCTAGAGTTAGAGCTAAAACTAAAGATGGAGCTACAAGCTTTGGATTTGGAGTCACTGGAAGATTTGGAGGAGAGGCAGTTAGCAACCATTGATAGGTTGGGTCTAGACCAAAGCCTTGGAGGTAGGAGCATCGAAAGATGATGATAGTTGTAATGGTTTATCTCCATACACGTATTGATTTGAGTCCAAAGCAAAGGCTTGGGAATATTATAATAAATCACATCTATTGCCAATGCCTCCATGAATCTAGCTCAATCATGGACCCCTCGCATTGAATGTGGTCTCGATTCTCACAAATAACCAGCAACATATTAGCTTGAAGCACCAATTGCGTCTGTATCGATTCACCTACTGCTCTAAATGCCGATCTCGGATCTCATACTAAGTTGATACTATTTGAATTTTCATCAATGCTACCTCATGTTGGGTCTACAACATCTACAGATTAAGGGTGGATAAAGAATCCCATTTCACTAGACTCCACTTGGCTAGGGTTTTCTTGGACTCCTGGGGAGCGCTCTTTTTACTAGTAGAGGACTTGGGTGTCTTCTCTTGCTATTAGCTACCCTTATTGAATGCACTTCTATTTGGTGGAAACCACATGTGCTCGCTTTAAAGATGAAAGTATTAAGGGGTGTACTCTGCATGGTAGTAGGGACACAACCTTTGGAATGTGATTTCACAAAAATTTCACCTCAATTTCAAAGTCGAGGTGGTATTGATATTGGATCACATCATTCTATAGCATTTTCACCTGCTCGTTCAAAGCTATGTTCTATTGTTCCAATAATTGACCATGCTTTTTAGTAGCTCAAATGTAGGGTGTCGAGAGCAATCACTTTGGCTATAAACCAAATACCTCATCCATCTTTGATGCAGTCATGTTGGTGTCTTTGTCTCATTGTCCATGACCACCTTCTCCTTGATCAGCTTCTTGCCCCCAACTAATCCTCCCATTTGATGTTTAAGTCCTTTATTAGTGGCATAGTGGTTCGAGTCGAATGAGAAGTATTGACTTGAATGTTAGGAGAGAATGAGCCTTGTGTCAGAGTTGACCGAATGACCCTACTTTGGTAGGGATGGGATAGCCTTGCAAGCAATGTTGAAGTTGTGACAGAAATTGCTATCAAATTGGGTTGGCATGCCAAGTGGGCATTTGCATCGGGATCTTGGTCTTTTGAAGGAAGTGACACGAGATGCACATAGAGGTCATCTAGTTGATTCCCTTCCACCAAGATGTGATCCACCAGAGTAGCTTGCTATGAGTCGACTTGAACCTATAGTATAGTGATTTCCACATGTGCATATTGAACTTAGTGTGTCCCAAACCCAATCCACAAAATTCACATGGGCTTGCTTCATTGCTAGTAAGTGATATAGTCTATTCCTCAAATAATCCAGAGGTTGGTCCATCGAGTGCTTTATTTTCTTAGCAGGCATTGGTAGATTCTTGCTACCTCACTACAAGATATGAGCTATAAACCGATGTTTATAAGCGACAAAATTATTAATAAAAAAAGCTACCCCCATTGTTGCTAATAGTTGGTATAGACGTCTCTAGAAAAGCATCGCTATATTTTGCATCACAAGTATGCAAATAGCTATCGTGAAGGAAAAATACTTTGATATTTTTGTACTTTGGAATCATGCTAATTCCATACCTAGTAATTTCCAACCCTTGTAAATTCATCCCTTGCCTATGTAAATGTGCCCTTAACTTTGGAAATGAGGGGTTAGGATAAAGAAGACAAGAGGCTAAGAGAAGACATCTTTTGGCTCATTCACTAAGTTCTGTTGTTCACTTTCTTGATGTTAGTTTCCTTCTTGCTAGATGAAGCATCAGCCATGGCTGTCATGTATTTTTGGAACTCTCATCATTAATACATGGCAAGATGTCTTAGTGCAATAGTTTTCTTGTCATTTCGTGTCTATTCCAGTTTTTAGTTAGATTTCTTTTCTTAGTTGAATGCTTCATTACATTGGTATCAGAGCTTTAGTTTAGATCCTGTCAGAAGTCATTTTCATGCAATAGATTCAATTGTAGTGACTAGGGAGTGAAAACCTCAGTTAAAATTTAGTTACATGAGTTAGTTCTTCCATAACCATGGCCTGACATGGAGAACTCTTACAAACCATGACTAAGATGGAGGTTCTTGGCATGGATCAGTGGACAATGGCGGGCTCCAACCAATTTGGCAACTCGTGACCAAGTTTTGGACAAAAAATTGGGGTAAGTTGGACAAATTGAGGGTCGCAAGACTTAGTGAAGGTAAAAGTTACTTTTCAAGAAACAAGAGTTTCTTCTCTTTCCCTTCAAGCTGCCTTAAAGAATCCATGGCAATGGACTGATCTAATCTCTTCTTCTGGATCTCTATCATGTCAATGGATCACATAGCCTTGTTCCTCACCTCATTAGCTTCACTTGGAATACTCATATGGCTATCGTAGCTCAATTTTTTTGAAGAAGGCCAAGAGTATGCTACTGCTGCAATTGCGTCAAAAACATACTCCTGCATCAACATTGTAAAAATGGAGCAAGAGAGCTCCTAGAGAGCTTAACTAGCACTCTTCTACCTTTGGCCAAGCTCTCCTTCAAGCCTTGACAACCTTTCTTCCATCTTTGAGCTTTCCCTTCTCTCATGAAACCCTGGACATGACTGTTTGGGACAACACCAAAGGATTTATGAATTCTTGAAGCAAATGAAGGGGGTTTTAGTGGTAAATCATCCCTAGAGCATCCTCAAGCATTTGCCCTCAAGTCTTCATCAACATTGATCCAACATTGATCAAGGAAAGGTAATGGACAGCATGTCCCTTCAATGTCACTGAAATTTTGGCTTCTTTCTTCAAATTTTGGAGTCTACACACTACATTGGAGCTTCTTTCATTGGTCCTTCAAGCTCTACAACAAGTAGAAGAAGAATTTTACCTACATCAAATATTCTTGAAGCTATTGGAGCAACCCTGGAACTCAATGAAGCTGAGGCCTATTTCTTTATGTAGCATTCTTGAGATTTGGAAATTCTTGGATGGATTTGAAGCTGAAGTCAAGCTCTATTTGTGGGAGATTCCTTCATCAATAACAATACTCTTCTTCTACAAGCTTAAGAGGTACTCTAATCATCTTTTAATCTCTATTTAACTCCTTTTGTTGAGCTAAGTCCAATTGATGAAAGAGGGATTAAAATGATAAAGAATCCTATCCATTCTATCAAATGCATTTCACCGGAAATCCATAGAGCTATCTTATTGATTGATCATTGCATAATCACTCTCATTCACTGAAATAATCACTTTCAAGTGCCTCAAATTCTCATTTTATTTACCCAACCGTGATATTGAATTGTTTGTCCTTTTGTTTCATTGACACGAGTGAAATTTCACCCAATAGTAAGTGGAATAAAAATTGTTAAGCAGTGAGTTACTACTGAGGTTATCACTTACCTATTCCCATTTAAATTTCAGTATACTCCATTGGAGTTCTTGCATATCATAAAAGGGCAATCAAATTCTTTTCATTCCATGCATTTCATGCTGATTTTTTAGAGCCTAGCATTGAACTGCCATGTATATAAGCACGAGGAAAAGTGGATGTTGGGCGAATTGGTAGGACAAAAGAGAGGTGACCCTCCCCTATTGACAAGGACCCTGAAGGGAAGCACAAACTGGCTTGAGAGGGAAATTTACACATCCCTCAAGTCTCGGATCCCACGCATTTAAGTTCAGGTGCAGGTACCACTCAAGGGAACAAGAATTCAACCTTCAACATGGTATATTTGGCATGGGATTACATGATACAAAAGCAAATGTATGGCAACATAATGCAATGCAAATGGCAAATGTGGATAGAGTTATGCTGAGCATTATGAATGCTATTGTTAGTATTTGTTAATTAGGTCAATAGTGAAAGAGTTGGAATAGGGTTTTCCATCAAAGTTCCATTGATTAGACCTTTCTTTTGCAACATACAGTGGGATTGTTAAATCCTTGGTTTATTGCAGAGATTATTTTCAGTATTGGGACAGATGTTGCAAGAATTTCTAGTCAGCTACAGTAAATTGTTTACAAAATTTTCTGTACTCAACTACTTTCAACACTTGATAGCTTATTAGAAAGGGAACTTCTTAAGCCTTAAGCAGAGCCAAAGAGTTTGTTATTCAGAGTACTAGAATTCAAGATATTTGAGTTTTCTTCTACTGTATATATAGGACATGAAGTTACTCATGGCAAGAAATAAGAAAAGAGATCCTATTTTGGAGACCATCAATGAAGAACTGAGAGAATATCAAGATGAACATGAACATGAAACCCCTCAAGAAGTTATATCCCACATGCATTATGAGAATGAAGAGATTGATGTAAGCTCCACTCATTCTCCTATCAATCAATCAATGAATGGAGTTGAGATGTCCCATGTTTCCATGAACTCTAACAGTCTACAACAACTCTCAAATGATATTAAAGACATGAAATCAGGCCTTGATGGTATGAGGATGGGTATTGACAAGTTAGTGGCTGTCTTTAATGAAAAGATATTGCCTACAACTGGTCCTAATGTTCCAAACCCTCCTTTGGCTGAAGAGCAACCCAAACCCTCTACTCCAAAGATGGTAGGACAATTTGAGATTGGGGAATTGTCAAAGGCTAAAGATTTTATTCTGCCCACTTCATTTCAACCTTAGCCCCATCAATCAAAGGCCTATTCTCAGCCACATGGGCAAGATCCACATGGTAGGGTTCAAGCAAGCTCTAGGCATGAAGAGGACATCCACGGTTGCAATCCATTTCATAAACAATTCTATCCTCAACCAAATATTGGTGGGCATGTACAAGGGCATGTGAATTCAACCCCAAACTCCTATGGATAGCAACAATACAATTCTCATACTCAAGTTCAGCCTAATAGACTAAGCCCCTTATCCAATCATGGTTGGCCTCAACAAAACGATGGGCAGCAACCACCATTTAATACTCCTATGCATGGACAACATCAAGGGTACCATGGAAAACCTTCTAATATGGGCAACACTCATTTTCAGCCTCAAGGATATTATTTTCAGCCACAAGGTTATGGTATGCAGTATGGACAGCAAACCCCATATGCACACGGAACTTGGAATAATGAATTCCCTAGGCAAGGCTCATTTGATAACTCTTTTGGACAGCAACACCATAATGAATAGCAGCACCACAATGGACAGCCACCTCAATATGAGAGAGAGTATAAAGAGAAAATTGTCATCTCAAATTTCAAACGAGAGAATCCTTCACCCACGGAGTTGGAGGAGTGGTTTGACAAATTAGAGATGTATTTTTCCCTTTATCCAAGGCCCGAAAATGCCAAAGTGAAGTTTGCAACCCTTCATTTAGAAGGCTATGCACATACTTGGTGGAGATATATGACAAGAATTGGGCATGACTTCTTATCTTGGGAAGCACTAAAGAATCCTATGATTGAAGTCTTCGTCTCTCCCATTGAAAAAGAGCACTTGTAAAAGAAATGGTACGCCCTTGAGCAAGGTGATCCCTCGGTCAGAGAGTATTCAAATCAAATTTTAAACCTCTCAATGTATGTATAGGAGTCTCCGATAGTGCCAAATTCAATAAGTATATATTTGTTTTGGAGTTTACCTTATCATTTGAAGTTGAAGCCATGAAACCTACATCTTTGCAAGCTGCCATTCAATTGGCTGAGCATTATGGGCAGAAATACAAGAGTTTTCAGTCAAAAACAGGACATTTATTTCAGCCTACACAGTCCCCAAAGACATCAGGCCATTATGGGCATGTAAGGATTGATTTTCAACATGGTAGGAAGCCAATAAATGTTTACAGCAATACCTACAGCAATATACCAATTTTTTCCACTATTTATGGACCAAAGCAGGCAACAATTTCAGATCTAATGCTGAAAATAAGTTTGACGAAAAAAAGACTGATATTAGTGCCAAAATTTTAGCCCCTATCCAAGGCAAGCATGTGTCTAATGACAAGCTCAAAGAAATGTATCCCAAAAGACTATGCTTCAAGTGCAGGGAGAAATGGTCACCGGACCATAAGTCCAAGTCTAAGGCTAATAATATGAAGATTAGCATGATTTATGAAGATGATTTTGATGCTAAAGCTATTGAGGAAAGTCTAGCACAGCTTGAAGGATCTACTACTCAAGAAGAGATGCATGAAAATGAAGAGAGTATTCATGATGAGTTTTACGACCCAATGGATGGCTTTCCTTTTGATCTGGGTGGTCATTACATAGACGATTCTTGGACTAATTTACATCCCTCGCTATGTTCCATATCAAATGATGCATGGAGTGGTTCAAGAGGGGACAATACCCTACGCCTCAAAGGCCAAATCAATGGAATGACTACTCACATACTCATTGATACGAGCAGTACACATAGCTTCATTAATTCCAAATCACTCAATGGACTAAAATTGATTACACATGATATGTGTTCTTCCCTCAAAATCCAAGTGGCAAATGGAGACTTTGAAAATAGCAATCAATGCTGTCCAAATGTTCCTATTACTCTATCTCCATTGTGCACTACATCAGTGAGTTTGATCGCATTAGAAATGGGTCCCATTGATATTATACTTAGCTGCAATTGGCTGAAATCTTTGGGTAGATTTACTATGGATCTTAACAAGCTAGAAATGGAATTCCAATTGTGTGGACATCAAGTAACTCTACATGGTGTTGAGAAGAAGAAAATGGAGGTGATCAGTCTCAAGAAGATAAAAAAAAGAGATAAATGCAAAGGCATGCATGTTCACTATTCTTCTTTCGAAGATTGATGAGGATCAACCCTCTCCTCCTACCAATGACATAGATCCATGTCTTTGCAAGTTGCTGAAGGATTATGATGATATTTTTCAGCCACCTACTTCTCTTCCTCCCAAAATAGAAGTGGATCATCATATAGACTTGCTGCCCAACACCAAGCCTATTAACAAACCACCATATCGCCTCTCCAAAGTGGAAAGGGAAGAGGTAGAGCGCCAAGTGAAAGAGCTATTAGAAATGGGTCTCATCAAGGCAAGCCAATCGCCTTTTGCCTCTCTGGTCCTTCTTGTAAAAAAGAAAGATGGCTCTTTTAGCATGTGTATCGACTACCGCGATCTTAACAAGGTCACCATCAAGAATAGGTATCCAATACCTAGAATAGATTACCTCCTAGATGAATTGAAGGATGCTAAGGTATTCTCCAAGATTGACTTGAGATCAGGGTATCATCAAATACGCATGAAGGAAGGGGATGAGTTTAAAACAACCTTTAGGGATGGAAAGAGGCCTCTATTAATTCATGGTTATGCCTTTTGGTTTATCCAATGCTCCAGCCACATTCCAATCTCTTATAATTAAGATACTTCGGCCTTTGCTATTTCAGACAGTTTTGGTGTTCTTTAATGACATTTTGATCTATAGCAAGAACAAAGAGGACCATTTACAGGATGTAAAAGAGGTCTCGATATATTGAGGAAGCACAAACTATTTGCCAAGGCAACTAAGTGTTTATTCATGACAAAGGAAGTTGAATACTTGGGTCATATAGTGGGAGAAGATGGAATCAACGTGGATCCTAAGAAGGTGCAATGCGTCAAAGAATGGCCTACTTCAACTAATGCAACTTCTTTAAGAGGCTTTCTTGGGTTATCATCCTTTTACCGTAGGTTTATGAAGAATTATGCTCATGTTGCAGCTCTTCTTAATGATCGGCTGAAAAAAGAGGCCTTCTTTTGGGACGAAATCGCCGACAAGAGCTTTAATAAGCAGAAGCAATTGCTTATTTTAGTACCAATACTAATTTGCCCTGATTTTTTCAAGACTTTTATTATCTACACGAATGCTAGTGGTAGAGGTTTAGGGGTTGGTTTCATTGCATTTGAGAGCAGAAAATTCGATGACAAAGAGAGGGAGATGCATGTGTACGAGCAAGAGATGCTTGCTATTCTACATGCGATGAAGAAATGGCATCATTATCTCTATGGAACACATTTTAAAGTCAAAAGTGATCATAGGGTATTGAGGTATTTCTCTCATAGCCCAACCTTTCTCCCAAGCAAAAGAGATGGCTGGCTACCTTGCAGTCATATGATTTTGAAATAGCGTACATGGTTGGAAAGGATCACGTTGTGGCTGATGTATTATCTAGAATGTGGGCATGCAGTTTATCTACAATGTCTACAATTTATAAGGATTGGGTAAATGACATCCAAGAATAATATGTGCTGGATGAGCATGTGGTCCAGTTTTTACAGAAATTACAACAAGGACATTATGAATAATTTCCAAATTTCAAAGTGCATAATGGACTCTTATGGTTTAAGGGTAAAGTGTACTTGGTCCCTAACAGTAAATTCAAGCTGAAAGTGCTCCATGAGATGCACTCATCACCAATGCCTGGTCATTTGGGTCTTTTCAAGACCTTTGACAAGGTCCATAAAAGTTTTTATTGGAAGGGTTTATGGAAGGACGTCAAGGAGCATGTATCTAAGTATTTAGAGTGCCAACAAAATAAGGATTTCACCTTATTGCTAGCCGGACTCCTTCAGCCTTTACCTATTCCTACGGGCAAATGGACCGACATTTCCATGGACTTTATAACGGGATTACCTACTACTAGTCATGGATGGAATAGTATCTATGTGGTTGTTGATAGATTGACTAAATCAGCCCACTTTATTCCAACCAAAATACAATATTCAGCAAGTCAAGTGGTTGAGCAATTTATGGAAGGTGTGTTCAAGCTGCATGGTATGCCAATGAGAATAGTATCGGATAGAGATACAAAATTCATGGGCAACTTTTGGAGAAGTCTATTCTCTTCTATGGGTACTTTTCTCACTCCTAGTACAGCCTATCACCCCCAAACCGATGGGCAAACGGAGAGAGTCAATTACTTCGTGGAAGTGTACCTTAGGCATTATTGTCATGACACATAAGCTTTATAGGATCATTGGATCCACCTTGCTGAATTTTGCTATAACAACACATATCACATGAGCATAGGTATGTCCCCATTTGAATCACTTTATGGGTACAAAGTCCAAATTCCATCAGTTTTGTTTCATGAAGATATCAAACCCCAAACAAAGGAAGAGTTGGAAAGGATGGAGATGCTCATGAGATAATGCAAGGACAGCATAAGGAAAGCACAAGAAGTAATGAAAGCCTATGCCAATGAGAAGAGAAGACATTTGGGCTTCAAAGTTGGAGATTGGGTGTTTCTTAAAGTGCCCAAGACATAGTATTCTTCATTGAAGGGTGGGAACACTAAGCTTGCTCACAGGTTTTATGGACCATATTTGGTAGTGGACAAAGTTGGAGAGCTCGCTTATAAGCTCTAACTACCTTCTTCCACTAGAATACATGATATATTTCATGTTTCACAGCTTAAGAAGTATGTTGGACCTCATGTGCAGGTATTAGAAGAGTTGCCACCAATGGATAAAGTAGAACTTGTCATATATGAACCTGAAAGCATTATTGGAAAGAGAGAAAAAGTGCTTAGAAATCGTACTCTTACTGAGTATCTCATTAAGTGGAAGAGCCTACCCATAGAGGAATCTTCTTGGCAACCATCCACTTATGTGAATGATTTTCCTTGGTTATTACAGGATGATACATGACAGACTGTGCAGGGACAACTTGCTGTGAGATATTATTGTCGGCAATAAAACTGTCTTGACTTTATCAAAAATTGATTTTGATGTTATGGGGTGATACTAGGGATTGTATACTTCATTTCTATACCTCATATGTGTCATTTGGACTACTCTATTTAAATTTATGACAGTTTTTGTAAATCAGCCCTATTTGGACAGCAACCAGTTTACTCACAATTTGGTATACATAAAGGTCTCTCTTACATGGAAAGTGCTTTCCTATCATATTGGAGCTACATGGGCTTGATTACTATCATCCTTGGCATGGATTTGGTCCATTTATTCTTGGTTTTGAGGACAAAACCATCTTAGGACGGGATGGTTTGTCATAAAGGAAAAATACTTTGATATTTTTGTACTTTGGAATCATGCTAATTCCATACCTAGTAATTTCCAGCCCTTGTAAATTCAGCCCTTGCCTATGTAAATGTGTCCTTAACTTTGGAAATGAGGGGTTAGGATAAAGAAGGCAAGAGGCTAAGAGAAGACATCTTTTGGCTCATTCACAAAGTTTTGTTGTTCACTTTCTTGATGTTAGTTTCCTTCTTGCTAGATGAAGCATCAGCTATGGCTGTCATGTATTTTTGGAACTCTCATCATTAATACATAGCAAGATGTCTTGGTGCAATAGTTCTCTTGTTATTTCATGTCTATTTCAGTTTTTAGTTAGATTTCTTTTCTTGGTTGAATGCTTCATTACAATAGCAATGCATATAGCGATGCGTGCACATTTATTTGTGATGCTAATAGCAACGTGTGTAGGTTTTATTTGTGACGTTAATAGCGATGCTTACATAGATTATTATTTTTTTGGGTGCCAGGGCATAAAGCCTTGCCACCCTTCTAGCCATATGTACTGAAAAAAGTTCCATAAGTTTATCATAGGTTAAGAACACATGCATCGTGAGATGGTAAAAGAAAAATATTTTTTGACTTAATTTTCAAATAGGTAGAGTATCGGCAAATGATATCTTATAAAACTACATGGAGTGATAAGGAGCATAACTAAAAAATAGATAGGTATATCAATAATATTGAGTAAACGCATCAATGATTAGGACTTTGGATGGACTTCTATTGTTTCAAAAGTTGCAACTCACTTCGACGATAATCTCTCACCTTGTCTCTCAACACTCTGCTCTATACTAATCAAGCATCCTCCTCTCCATTCCAAGGAAGCAAGAACACAAGACTAGCTTTGAGTTGTCGTGAACTCATCAACTTACATTCGCATCCACCATTGAGCACACCAACAAGTCAAGAAGAAGAAGAAGAAGAGAAAGAAGATGACAAAGAGCTTCATCTCCCCTCAATTCCTCACTCAATACACCTCTAACTCACTCTCTCTCATTCACTCTCAACAATCAAGGCAAGATAATAGAATAGAAAAAGAGAATAGAAAGCTTCAATAGTTGCATTGATAGAGCTTTTATAATATGGATGTACCAAAAGGATGATTACGACTGAGACCTCCCACCCTTATATAGACACAAATTAGGGTTAGGTTTAGGTCACCTCTCTACGATGGCACATCATTTTATGGTTAGGGTTTGTGCGCCACTTTGCATTTTAGGGTTTCCACCATCGTGAATTAGGATTTTCATCTCTTTTGTGTTTTAGGGTTTTCACCACTATAAATTAAGGTTTACACCCCTTTTGCATTTTAGGGTTTTCACCACTGTTAATTAGGATTTACGCCCTCTTTTGGGCATCTTATCCCCTTTGTGGGATCTAGGCTAGTCAATCCTCATAGTATGCTTGAATCTTAGCCTAAATAGACCAAGCTTACACTAATACTATGACAAATACATGTGCATAACCCACACAATTCTTGTGTGCAACAAATACAACTGTGGGTGATAAATACAATGTACACAATGACTCTCACAAAATAATACATCCATGATAATCTCATGTCGATGAATATAACAATAATATATAAGTACCCAAAATAATGCAATGAAGCTCCACAAAATTATAATCCTTCCAAAAAATAGTAGTTGACACTTACACTTTTATAGCCTTCTCAAAATATCGTTAACATTATTTCCCTCCTAGACGAGTGTTAGTCCAATGGCACTCATGTCAAAGGTAGACGTGGAATGTTAGGAATAATCCTAATGAAGTAGTTTGGATGGAGAGCAACAAAACCTGCTAATAAAGAACTAAGATTATAAGAGTAATTTGCCTACTAATGTGACAAACTAATACAAAAGAAGATGATGCTCTTGCAGATGTTGTAGATGATGTTGTATAAAGAATCATTAATGGCATAGTAGAATAAGAGAAATGAAGCATGGAAGGATAAGAATACAAAGGCTACTACTGTTTATGGATCTTCAGCCCTTCAAACAATCGTCTATGAAAGTCATGTAAGCCAACTTGTGCCCTCCCTAAGGGGTGTGTCTAACTTACTTATGCAGTGATTTCTACACATGTAAGTGCAACTAGAAGATGGATCCAAGACTTGAAGTGTTGTCCCACACTTGAAGACCCAAAACCATGAATAGATTATGGTGAAAATATTATGTGAGTGCACATGTATACATAGTCTAATATATAGCTAGAAGACTGCTCCATGGATTCTTCTCGTGATGAGGGTTGACAAATGAATCTTTCACTGGTGAAGATGGGAGAAAGTGTCATTGTTGAGGAAAAATAAAGTTATCAGAGAGACACCATTAGGGAGATGGACAAAAGGTGGAGTCTAATCCAATAAGCTCTTGAAGCACATGGTTCTTTGTGAAATCAACCTAAGGGAGTGTGGATGAAACTGGTCTCTTTTTATGTGAAGTACCTTGTCCTTCTTGCTTTCAAGTTGAATGAGTAGCACTAGGATAAATGAAGTGAAATGGAAAAAGTACAAATGACTCAGGAAGTAGATCTAACCAGGGTGAGCTAACACTCCCTAGGTATGTCTTGACCTTGATGTACAAGGGTAACTGTGGGGGAAAATAGAAAAAGGGCTAGGGGTTTAGAGACGGAGCCAACTAACCGAAGCTACCAGACGCATCCAACTTGAGGACCCCTAGGTGTGGTGTAGTGCATGTATCATTTTCATTTCCTTTTTTTTCGCTTCTCGTTTGTCTTTTTTTTCCTTTTCTTTATGCATTTCTTGTTTTGTATCTTTCTTTTTTAACTTTTCTTTCTCCCCTCCCCCTTTTCTCTCTTCTTTCTCTCTTTTTTTTCAGTCTTTTTCTAGCTTAAAGCATGGAGTTGTATACTGGAGTATAACCATGAAGATTGAAGACCGAGTTGAGAACTATGAAGCACAATGCCTTATTGTTGTTGAAGAACATGCACATGTTGAAGATTTGTGTGTCTGCTGATGAAGCAATTCACAACCCTTCTTGTAGAAGTAGATGACCATGAAAGTTGAAGTCAAGGGATGTTGTCATTGAAGAAATTGAGACACCATTGAGGATGATTCTCTGTAGTCTTTGTTGCATCATTGAGTCTCTAAGAGGGTCTTGTTATCATTGATGTTTCTGTAGAGCTTAGGATATTCAAGGAGAGTGCCATTTCTGCCGATGATGGTGTCTTCATAAGGCCATATCCTTGAAGCTACAAACATATTCTATTATCCATGATATTATTATCAAGTATTGAATGTGTAGGTCTTTGCTTTGCCATCTATGGTTTTTCTCCATTCACTTAGTGAAAATGTGAGAGTACCATGTAGTAGATGCAAAGTCAAAAGACATAAAGAATTGCCTTTTTTCTCATCTTACTATTATACCTTGAGCAAAAGTTGGGATCTCATACCTTAATCATGCCGCCACATAAAATGTAGTGTTGTTTCAGGTCTTTGTCTTTTGTCAGTGCAATAAAATAAAAATATATACAAGGAAAAAAATGTTAGTTATATGTAGAGGTCAGCGTTTTGTAGTTTTTGGGACCCACCAATCATAGAAATTTGAATTGTACTCCAACTCAGCAAAAGCATCCAAGCCAATTGGTTTTGTAGCTAGTTCACAAATATTAGTAATCAAATCGTCAAGAAAGGATGGATTTACAAAGCAACTGGCAATGTGCAACTCTTCAGTTAGAATCCTATCAAGCAATGTGTGGTATTTCAACTTTTGTGGAAAGTCCAGATGCCGAGCCAAGATAATAGAATGCAATGAAGTAATCTCATAGTAGGTTGGATCATATTGATGCATATTGACTATATGACTCTGCTCAGTTGTTGTCATAAGACGACTACCATCACAAGAAATCTCAAGTCGATGAGAAAACCATTTCTATAAGAATGGACTTGTGGAATTGCAATTTTACTCAAGTTCATTAAGTGTTGAATGGTTTTGGAGTTTGGTCACATAAGCATAATAGGAAATAAGTCGACATGACTGCAATTGCTTCAAAGAAAGGGTTTTAGCATTTTCATCGTGAACCAAGAGGCTTTTGTGGTAGAGTTGTTTACTCTCTTCCCAAATGGGATGCCATTTGGAAGAAACTTGTATAGTCTCATCATCAGCAAGGTCTAAATCGATCATTGCAAATAGCTTGGCATAAGTAGTGAATATTGCATCAAATTGGAGTAGCCTTTCTATTTTAGAGGAATTGAATTTCTTGGACAAATGAATAGCCATGATGTTGAGTGGTCAAACAAACAAGCAAAGACTGGAGACCACAAGGAGGGGCAGCTTTAGTACGACTGATTTGGAGGTGAGTTTGAGTAGTCTTCTCTGGAGCATCTTGGGGTTCAACTGGCTCAACTTGGTTGAACTGGCGGTGTGGGTTAGTAGGGATATTAGTAGTTGCAACCTTAGGGTTTGGAATCAAGCACATTGGTTTTAGCCACTATGTCAGTGTTAGTAGAAATTTTATATACATCACTTTGCTTCACATTATGGGATGAAGAGTCATTCTATGTGGTACTAGAAGCAAAGGAAAGATGAGGTGTTGTAACATTTGGCCTTAGGATAAACCAGTCAAAGAAGTTGGGATTATATTGTAATGAAGCATGGCTATCAAGAATTGGTGGGTCATGTGTAAAGTAGAAAATGTGCCTAATGACATCAATCATCATGTTGCTTTGCCCCAATCGACTTGCAATGTGTAGCTCTTTCTCTGAAATGAGTTTGTCACATAAGGGATCTATGTAAGCAAGTGTAGAAATGTTGACGCCATGGACGACTAGTCGCAAGTACTCTTAGAGAGGTAGGTGCTACATATGTCGAATCATGTACGGAAGTCCAAAGTGCCATTCTTTGCTCAGCAATAGTCATTAGACCACTATCATACCTTGCAGCTAAAACTTGACTAGTATACCATTTCCTTTCAAACTCACTTTGACCTTCGATTTTCATGGCTAATGTTGCAATGTCTTCCTTGCTTGCCATGCACTACTCAAGGTGGAACATAGGAATTAAGTGATGCTTCTCTTGCTTTGCCTTGGTTATTTTCTTCATGACTTCTCCTACGATTGCTGGATAATACTAATAAATTTTTTATTTCTTTGGATAATGTCAGAGGCCATTCTAAGAGCATCTTATTCTTAGTAGTTTGAATTCCAATGTCAGCATGAACATGTGCATAAGTGAGTGAAGTCAATTGTATTTTATCTAGTTCCTTGGAACTCGTAATCTTGGATTGATCCTTTTGTTTTTGCATATTTTCTAAAGCCTCCATGATGAGAGATATCTTAATTGGCTTTAAATGCACTGGAACTTCTGGCTGAGAAGAACAAGACTTTTGAGTCATTGGATTCATTACGCTCTTTGGGCTAGAGTTAGTATTTTGTTATGAGACTGAAGTTCTAGAGCCTTGTTCCTTAGTTGAAATGACAAATTTGTTGTACCCAAGGATTGGGATTGCATGGATTCCTTCTAAAAATTGAAAGTAGTAACTTTTGAGGTAGTGGATTAGTCAATTGTACCAAGTAAAGATGATGGAACATTAGAATCCTCAGACTCATGGAAGGTAGTCTTGGTCTTCAAATTTCCAGATTTGTTCTTGATAACACTCTGAGAGGGAGGTTGTTGATATTGTAATGTTTTCTTAGATGTCCCTTGCGGATCTATTTTAGTATAGTCAATAGCTACACTAGGCTACTGTTGTTGGATGTTTTGTTTTGGCTTGGGCAACAAAGGTTCTTAGTTATTGGGAGACATTAGCTATTTTGAAGGACTAGCAACTTATGTGGATTGTTGCTCGTTAACACTAGAGGGATCTATATCCTTGGACTTTCTATTTTTGCATCACTAGGTAGTGACTGCTTTGTGTTTGTTTACTTAGTGTGACTACTCAATCATTGCTAGTTCCTCTTGTGGATTAGCGATTGCTTCAAGCTATTGCACTTCTAGAATTGTGGATATAGGCATCTCAAGAACTAGTTTTTAGTCATTAGCCTGTCAACTTGTATCTTTGCAAGTATCTTGGTCCTTGACCTAGATATGCGTTTGCATCTTTCTCTTTCTCTTGGATTTTGATGGACCTTGGGCTGTGGTCAATGGAGGTGGCTTTACGAGTGGTTTTGACAACCAAATCCAACAATTTTCTACATAAAATCCTTGAGTACATAGTAATGCTTTGGGAACCTATCGTGGCTTTATGCTAGCTCTCCACAAGGATGCTTTTAATTATATACCCTAGGTCTCCTATTCCTTCTAGATGAATTTCTCTTTCTAAGAGCTTGAGAAGTTGTGGTAGTATTCCTAGTAGCTTTGGTCTTTCCTTTGATTCTGGGAGGATTCTTACCGAGTGGTTCTTTCTAGTCTGGTTGTGCCTTGAGGAGTTCCTTTAGAACTCTTTAGCCTTCCGTCCGAGGTGTGTGGTTTGACTCTAAGATAGGTTACTTGCTCTTCTTTGAAGAAGAGACAAGGTTTCCTTTGTTGAAAGTAACAATTTGGATAGTTGGTAAGCTCAAGTGTATGCGGTGTGCCACATAGTCCGCATTGCACTTCATTCCACACTTGAAAGGTCTTCCAAGTAGGATTTCCTTGTCTATATACTATCGGTTTGGAAGCACATAGAAAACAATGGGAAGGCTCTCAATCTTCATAGTTTGAAGAATATTGCATCATCCTAGGAGGGGAGAAGGTGATCCTCCATAAGGTTTGATGTCTGCATTTGTTGGGACTAGTTCAAGTTGACCAATCGCAGTCCTCCATACATCATGAGTCAGGATGTTGTAGTCAGAACCTTTTTCAATGAGAGCATCAATGATGAGGTCTCGCTTGTTGGCAATTAGTTTGACCCTAAGATATACAAGAGGTATTATCTCTTTATCTTCCATGTCAGTATTGGTGGCTTTGACCTTTTGGATGTTAGAAACTATAGATCGTATGAGGGTACTATTGGACGCCTTGTGTGTTGGACAATCATGATACATCTGAGTGATGCCACACTCAATGCATCCAAGGTCAATCTTTGTAAATGTGTCTATCCCCATCGGTCTGCTTGCTATGGCCTAGGCTCTTGAGTTGCTAGCATAGTCATATTGTCAATGGATATAGGGATGGGAAGGTTTCTCTTTATTGTCAACTTCGAAGATTTTAGGACTTGTAGACCTATGGCCTAGTCTGCTATAAGGCACATCAATTGAGCCTTAGGCTCTGAAAAGCCAAATGATACTCTTCTTGCAAATTAAAGTTCTTGTGTGGTTTCTTGTGTGTATTTCTATTCTTCTGAATCTCTAGAACGATGTGGATTTATTGTAGTGCTCTTGATATTGATGACCTTTTAGTGGAAAGAAACTCTAAATTTAGGTGCAAAGGATCCTAACTATCAAATGGCAACAAGCAACAACCAACCAACAATGAAACAATGGTCAATATTTAATTCTTGCATTGTATGTTTTGAGTCTTTTTGAGATTTGATCACTTCCCTTCCTTCAATGCATATACAACCAAATAACTATGATAAACAGGATACACATTCAATCCACAATAGTATGACACAAATTGTTTATGTAAGAAAAGTTTGATTTTTTGAGTTTTTGCTTTGCCTTTTGTATTGTGTACTTTTTGAGTTTTGAGTTTTTTGAGTTTTGCACAGTCTTCTTTCTTCAATGCTCACACTTTGAATTATCCATAATAAGAAAGTCATATCTACAAAATTGATATACGGATTGGTCAAGTAAGAAGAGTTGAGTTTTGAGTTTTACATTTTGTATTTTTGTATTGTTTTTACTTCAATACACATATAACCCAACAAGTATGATGTATCTTCAATCCATACTAATATCACATGGTTTGTTTAAGTAAGAAAAATTTGAGTTTATATTTTTTTGTTGCTTTCACTTCAACACACACACACAACCCAACATGATGTATCTTCAATTCATTAAAAAATATCACACAATCTATTTAAGCAAGAAAAGTTTGAGTTTTGAATTTTGTGTTTTGTGTTTTTATATTGCTTTCCCTTCAATACACAAACAACCCAACAAGCATGCAAACATGATGTATCTTCGATTCACAAAAATATCACATGGATTGTTTAAGTAAGAAAAGTTGAAGTTTTGAGTTTTACATTTTGTGTTTTTGTATTTTCTTTGAGTTTTATTGTGTTTTTGAGTTTGAGTTTTATATTTTTTCCAATCCTAATAATTCTTATTGCTTCAATCTTAATCCAATAAACCGGTTTCTTCCGATTCGACCTTTCTAACCTAATCAAATAGATTTTGGAATGCTAGCTACGAACATGGACGATCGACATCCCATCCGTTCCATCCATGCCCATGTATAAGCCTTTAATTCTACTACACGATAGGAGTATGAGAACCTCGGTGGCTGCATTGTCCTTGATCTTAGCCAACAAAATCAAAATGTTGAGCCAAATGCACCAACAGTTGGGACTTTGGACGGCGGACTTTTATCGTTTCAAAAGTTGCAACTTACTACGATGACAATCTCTCACCTTTTTCTCAACACTCCGCTCTATACTAACCAACATCCTCCTCTCCATCCCAAAGAAGCAAAAACACTGGAGGCGAGCTATGGAGCTCTATCCCGATACCTACGGACCGCTTATTGTTCAAGCGTTTTAAGCCGAGCTGCCATGGCTACCTTTCACATAGCCAACGCGCAATGCCTACCTTGCGGGTGTAGCGAGCTTACCTTGATGCTCGATCGAGTTCCCTCCTCTCTCTTGCACTCCGGTAGCTCCACGATCCTTGCGACAAGCTCAAGCAACCTCAAGCCCTCTCCGTCAAGCTCCATCCTCCATAGTCGTGCGAGAGAAGAGAAGAGAAGATGAAGAGAGGAGATGGGGAGCTTCTTCTCCACGATCCCTCACTCTCACACACTCACTCCCTCACACTCCCTCAATCCCTCACTCAAGCACAAGCAAGAAGGCAAGAAACAAGAGAAGAAGAAGAAGAAGCTTTGGCCACACACAAGAATGAGCTTCTCATTCACTTTTGAGCTTTATATACATGCCCTACTTTTTGGGCGGTCATCCCCACTTTTTACATGGCCGGCCATTAGCCTAGGCCCTCTTTTCCTATTTCCCACCGTTCTAACTTATCCCATTCCCAACTAATACATACAATTTGCACAGGAGTGAGCCTGGCACTCTTTTAGAAGGATTCGGGAGCGCTTTCATAATTAATGGTGCACTTTTACTCCTTTCTTTTCTCAAGGCGACATTGAGGCCTTTTGGAGAGATCGCCATTCAAATTTTTCAGGGTCTAACCTCCATCCGGGGCGCCTTTTCCTTCCTTTGTCCTGTACCCTTTCGGTTATCTCCTTCTTTCATTTTTTCGCTCCTCTGCTCCATTTTTCGATCTTCTGTGCTGCAGTAAACATTACCCCCCTCCTAACTGAGTGCCAGTCCCATGGCACTGTGGTGAGGAGTAGTGGGGTAGTTGGGGTTGTTGCTAAGTGGAACTGGTGGGTAGATTATCACAATCAAAAGGTGCTGTTGTGAATGAGAGGTAATGGAGTTTGATTAACAATGACCGGGAGAGATTCTAGCATGCGTTAGACTTCATGAAGATGCTCGACATTTGTCACACAGTTTTAGCTCCCATTCTGCGATGGCTGTTAAACCTGGGGATCTCTAATCATTTGGAGAATATGAGGTTCCAAGATCTATGTCAATGGTGGGTCCATCACACTGAGTTTTCCTTTTGCTTAATTTGGTTCAGTCATGGTAGCCATCAACAGGTAGATGCTCGACTACATCAAGCATGTTGGTCCATCCAACCATCGGAATATGTAGAAGTTTTTCCTAAAGCTGTTGTAGTGGTGTTCTATCTGACTCGGAGAAAAATTCTTGGGCATTAGCAGATGTCGTGGATGATCTTCTTTAGCTAGATAGCCATTCACTGAGTCACGATCATAGCCTGCAAGAGAAAGTTGTGCACTTCCTAAGGGGTGTATCTGTCTCACGGTATGGTGTAAGTGCATATGTAGTGGAATTGGGAGATGGGTCTAACCTTGGATAAGCCCTTGGTAATGTTCCACACTTGAGGACCCAGTTCGTGTGTTGTTGACAATGCAGTGGAGCTGAGAGATGGGTCTAACCTTGGGTAAGCCCTTGGTAATGTCCCACACTTGAGGACCCAGTTCGTGTGTTGTTGACAGTGCAGTGCAAAACTTAGGGTGAGAGGTCTGGAAGTCCTACCCTTGATGTGTCCTAAGCGTGAAGTGAGAGAGGGGCTAGATGTAAACCCTAGGTGTAGTGAGTGAAGTGAGCCCTCGTATTTTTTTTCTTTTTCTTCTCTTTTTTTTCTTTTTTTTTTAATTTATTACTACAAGGAAGATGTCTTGGCTAATGCCTATCTCCTTCAGTCGGATTATGAGGCGGTCGCAAGCATTGGGATAAGAATGCGCGACTTCGTAGATATTTTTTAATACCGGCCCGAGCCTTCAGAGGTGTGGATGATAAGAAAGGATGATTGCACCTCATAAAGCAGGTATCACTCATATCCTCTAAGATTTCTAGGCAAAAGAAGGGAAGCAAGGTTGCCCTCATCATGAATCTAGTCATGGCTCTACTATCTATCCCTAGGTTGATGTCAAAAAAGAGTGGAGGGAGGTGGGCTTCCTCAACTGTGTCACCTCATATATACTAGCATTCCTTGCACGCAAAATGCTGGTGTAAGGGCAGCTTCACTTTCCTATCACACAATGGATAATGCTATCACAAAAACATCACATGCTAATGCTATCACACGATAGCTTCACTGTAATAAATCATAAGTCACTTTAGTTTAACGTAGGCTAGAATTAAGTATAAAAGGTGTAGATGTAACTTGTAAGGGATCTTTTTGCCATTTTCAAACAATATATATTTTGAGATTCCTTCCTCCCACCAACTAAGAGGGTGCATGCTCTTAGCCACCAAGATATGGGGTGTATACCATGTCCCACCTTGACATGAGGTGAGTATTCATGTTGCAGCTTACATCTTTCATTCTCAGTCTTCCATGGCAATATTATTTCAAGATTAGCTACCTTGGCTATGGCTACCTTGCAAACATGGTGTATTTTTTTGCAAGAATAGTGTATTTCATGAATTTCCAATTATTTGATTTGTTGTGAGAACTTATTTATTACATTGGTAGCCATAGCCAAGACAGCTAATAAACTGGTTCTCACAAGAAATCAAATAATTGGAAATTCATGAAATATACTATTCTTGCAAAGAAATACAAGAAATACACCATGTTTGCAAGGTAGCCATAGCCAAGGTAGCTAATCTTGAAATAATATTGCCATGGAAGGTTGAGAATCAAATATGTAAGCTGCAACATGAATACTCATCTCGTGTCAAGGTGGGACATGGTATGCACCCTCTTAGTTGGTGGGAGGAAGGAACCTCAAAACATGCATTGTTTGAAAATGGCCAAAAAGATCCCTCACAAGTTACATCTTCATCTTTTATACTTAACCCTAGTCTACTCTAAACTAAGGTGACTTATGCTTTATTGCAAGCCATCCTGGCCTAAAAGAGCTTTGTCCTCAAAGCTGAATTGGGAACAAATTACAAGGATGATTACAAAGATAGCTTGAAGCATTTGAAATTCATGTTGAAATAAAGCTCCATGTTGATGAAGATCAGAGAAGTTGATGAAGATGGACTACATAAATGGAACAGGATGCTATAAACTATCTCATAGAAATACAATAAGACAATGTACTTTCTCACAGAAATACAGCAAGTTGTTTACGTCAGGATGCTGAAATAAAGCTCCATGTGAAATAAATCAAATTTTAAAGCCAATAAGACAATGTACTTTCTCACAGAAATACAGCAAGTTGTTTACGTCTTTTTTATGAACTATCCTCTTGTTGAAGCCATGAAAATTGTTCCAAATATGATGATTGTTGCCATGAAGACTGTTCGATAGGCAAACCCTTCCATTTAATAAGGCATTCAACAAAAATATGATTCCTTAAAATCTTCTCCCGCTTGCCAATAATCTTCACAGGCTCATAGATGATTAAACTATCATCATCCAAGGGAGGTAGTTCTTCAAGAACTTGAATTTGAGGTCCCACATACTTTTTAAGCTAAGACATATGAAAGACATTATGGATTCTTGTGTTTGAAGGTAAGTCTAGTTGATAAGCAAGATCCCCAACTCGCTTGACAATACGATAAGGACCATAAAACCTATGAGCAAGTTTGTTGTGTCCTCCTTTTAGAGAAGCATAACGTGACTTGGGAACCTTCAGAAATACCCATTCATCTTTCTCAAACTCCACATGTCTTCTTTTCTCATCCGCATAGACCTTCATTGTGTCTTGAGCTTTATGAATGTTGTCCTTGCATTGCTTCATAAGGGCCTCCATCTTTTCCAACTCCTCACGTGCTTATGGATTTACATCTTCATGAAACAATGCGGAGGGTACTTGTACTCTGTAGCCATATAAAGCTTCAAAAGGATACATTCCAATGCTCATATGGTAAGTATTGTTGTAACAAAACTCCGCAAGATGGAGCCATTGATCCCACACATTTTGGGCTTGATGGCAAAAGTGCCTCAAATAAACCTCTAGCCATTTGTTAACTCTTTCAGCTTGCCCGTCCATTTGCATGTGATATGTGGTACTAGGAGTCAAAAGAGTCCCCATTGAAGAGAACAAACTCTTCCAAAAGCTACCCATAAACTTAATGTTACGATCGGACACAATCTTCATTGGCAAACCATGAAGCTTGAAAATACATTCCATGAATTGTTGAGCCACTTGCTTTGCTGTAAATTGGGCCTTAGTAGGGATGAAATGGGTTGATTTAGTCAATCAATCAACTACCACATAAATGCTATTCCACCCATGCTTAGTTGTAAGCAATCCCACAATAAAATCCATAGAAATATCGGTTCACTTGCCTTAAGGAATAGGAAGTGGCTAAAGTAAGCCGTCGGATAGAAGATATGAGTCTTTATTTTCTTGACACGGAAGACATTGCATTACATAATTCTTAACATCCCGCCAAATGCCCTTCCAATAGAAGCTCTTATGGATATTGTCAAATGTTTTGAACAGCCCATGATGACTTGCTAAAGGTGAAGAATGCATCTCATGCAAAATACGGTCTTTGAAAGAGGATTGTGGTGTCAAGTAGACTCTACCATGATACCATAAAATACCATTGTGGCAATTAAAATTGGGATACTCTTCTCCTTTTCCCTACTGAAATTCCTTCATCATCTTTGATGCTTGCTCATCAAGCAAATATTCTTCTTGGATGTCATGAATCCAATCCTTATGTATGACTAAAATTCAAGATAAAGAATATGCCCACATATGTGATAAAGCATCTGCCACAATATTATATTTTCCAACCATATAGGATATTTCAAAATCATAGATTTGGAGAGTAGCTAACCACCTCCTTTGTTTAGGGGATAAATTTGGTTGGGAAAGGAAGTATTTCAGCACACGATGATCGCTCTTCACCTTGAAATGGCTGCCATATATATAGTGATACCACTTTTTGATAGCATGTAAAATTGCCAACATCTCTTGTTCATAGACATGCACTTGACATTCCTTGTCATCAAGCTTGCGACTTTCATAGGCTATAACTCCATGGTCTTGATACAAAACAACCCAAACTCCTAGTTCACTAACATTCGCACATATAATGAGTTCCTTAGAGAAATCCAAGCATGCAAGAATAGGTGCTGAAACTAATAGAGATTTCAGCTCATTGAAACTCTTGTCGGCTAATGGAGTCCCAAAAGAAAGCTTCTTTCTTTAGCCTATCAATCAGGCATTAATGAAGCTATGGGTGCTGCCCGTATCAATCAAAAGATTAACTTTTTTGCCATTGATCAGCCCTTCAAGTCTAAGGGTATTTTCTCCTTCACAACCGATCCAAGAAACATGGAAAATTGCACATAAAGAACCACTCGGATCAAAAGGAAAACTATCCATAGTATCATAAAATTCATCATTATTTCATTCATCTTCGTCATGCATTTCTTTCAATCGTAGGGTTTTCTTCTACATGAAATACATTCCCCTCTCCACTTTCATCCTCCTCCGGCTCATCAATGATGACAAAGTTAAGCTTGCTATTTTTGGATTTGCATTTCAACCTATGGTCTTGTGTCCAATTTTCTCCACACTTGAAGCATAACCCTTTTGCCCTCATATCTCTAATTTGTTCATTTGAAATAACTTTGCTCTAAGTGTTATTCTAAAATCCCTTTTGTGCATTTTCAACCCATGCAAAGCTCTGTTTTGCTTCAACCATTGGTCTATAACCATTTCCTCCACTTGGTTTTGATCCATAGACTATTGGATATATAGGTAACTTGCTGTAATTACTGCTATAGTTATTAGTTCCCTTGCTTTCTTGCCTATAAATATCCCTTTGCTAGCTGAAATGTGCTCCAACCTTTGAAGGTTGATTAGATAATGAATACCCTACACTTTTTGGCTGAACTCCCATTGAATCTCTTCTATATTTTATCCCATACCTTTCAGCATATAAAATGGCTTTATGAATTGTCTTGGGCTGCATTGCACCTACCTCCGAAGGGAGGGTTGAATCTAGACCAAAGATATATTTGTTTAATTTGGCCAAATCATTAATCCCTTCAATGTACATAGAAAGATTAAGAAACATGTTAGAGTAATCACGAACGAACATGCCCCTTTGTTGAAGACCATACCATCTTCTTTGCAATCTTTCTTTTTTCATTGGAGAGACAAACACTTCCAACATTGCCTTCTTAAAATCCTCCCAAGAAGCAAAATTGTGACCAACTCTTTGCATATATCTCCACCATGTATGCGCGTAACCTTCAAGATGGAGTGCTGCAAAATAGATATTGGATTCATCATGGCGAGGAAAAAGTGTGAAGTACATCTCCAATTTGTTTACCCATTCTTCCCACTCCATTGGAGATGCATTATCCCCCTTGAAGTTGGGAATGGTAATCTTTTTTTTGTACTCCCTTTCATTATAAGTTAGTTGGAAATTATTGGAGTACTGCCCAAAAGATAATTGTCTCAAAAAATCTCTATTCATTGAATCTCTTCCAAAAGAATTTGGTCTAGGATTATTACCACCATGATTCTGTTGTCCCAATCCAAAAGAAAGATGATGTCCATTAGTGAGCTGACCATAAAATGAATTATCTTTGTTGGTGATATCATGAAATAACCTTCTTTCATCAAATCTTCCACTCTTATCATGAAAGTCCAATTCTTTTTGCTTGATGGTAGATTGAGAGAGAAAAGATTTATAGAAGGGGTCACATCCATGAAACTCCTCATTCTCCTCTTCTCTTATATTCTTCTCTTCTTCGTAAGTAGTCTCATGTCTTGGATTGAATTGAGGACGGACATGGTGCTTTGATGATATTGGTGGCTGGTAATGAGTACTGCTCAATGTAGATAGCTCTCCTTTCTCAAAGGTTGACATAATAGGCTGATCAATCCCCTTTCCTTTCATATTGGAGGGCTGAATTCAAGTATTTTCAATATGAATAGCGGGTTCATTTGGTATAGTAGATGTGGATTGAGTCTTCAAATCCTTGATATAGCTGCTACTACATCCTCAAATCCACTCTTCATGAACTTGACCAGCTGTTGCAGTCCTTCGTCCACTTTGTTGGATGTATTCTCAATCTTCCCTAAGGATTTGAAAATTTTCTCATATTGATCATGCATTCCAATGTTCAACATACATATCTCTCTTGAAAACATGTGCTCTTCAAAAAGTTCATGAGACAAGGGATTTCCATCATTACCCAACCGTGCACTATGGGCATTATGAATGCTTATATCATCTTGTTAGTCATGATTGAGGGCTTCATTGTTTTTTTTTTATCATTGGTGCATTCTCTGATAACTTCTTGAATGGTCTCCATGACTTGATCTTTTCTCTTGTGTTTGGCTATTAAGGATAGGTGCTGTCAAAATGACTTTGGAGAATAAAATTGTCAATAACCTGCTTTGTATTGCACCAGTGCCAGTGGTTTATTTATACAAATGAAGCTTATATATCATGGATACTCTAAATTTAGTAATATCTTAACTTGCAATAGGTATTTGGGTAGAATGAACTCAAACAGTGCACCCATGTCAGCCTGTCTAGGTGCAGTCGACTAGACCCCCTGTCAGTAAATTGGCCATAACTTTTGCTCCCAATGTTTGATTACTAAAATTTTGTATTCAAATGAAAGCTTAACATGCCCTCTTGAAATCAAGCTATTAAGATCCCAAATTAGATCATGACAGAATTTTCTATAATAGGAACTTTGTACTTGTATAGAGAATTGTTGCAACCTATTAACACCTTGTAGGAGCCATGTTTAACCCTGAAATGAATCCTATATTACTTGTAGACCTTCAAAGAAATTAATAGACCTGTTATGGGCTGTAAAGCACATGCAAGTATCTAATAAATCCTTGCAATTGATAGGTACCTATGTGGAAAGACCTGTAAATTTGCCCAAAAGAGACATCATAAACTACCATGTTCGGTACCCCTAGTCTTCAAATCTTCATCCACTCTTTCCCAAGTGGTCTTCCGTGGTCCACCACCTGTAGTGATGGATTGAATGGCACGACGAGCGTCTAAATGGGCTTTGATACTCTGAAAGGTGTGCAAAGTTCCTTCCGTGCCAGGTTGTGCACCCCTACATAGTCTTAAATAGCAAGGGAGAGTCACCTCTCTTTTGTCTTGCTATCTTGTCCAACTTTGACCTTATTTCTCGATCGGAATATACATGGCAAATCTAGTATTCTATCAATCAAAGTATGATATGCATGGCTGAATCAAGATCTTGAAATTTCATGATATGCAAGAACAAAATGGAATAGAACTGAATTGAAATGGATATGGGTAAGGAATACCTATAGCAGTGACTCACTGCTTTACAATTCTATTCCACTTACCGATTGATTCTTATTTTCAACCATATTGCATTCCATCACAACAAGCAATTCAAGGTTAGGATTAGTAAAAAAAATTCAACAAATGAAAGGGATTAGCAACAATTGGCTATTGATTTTTTATTGGGTAAAATGAAAAGAATTCAGCATGACATCATTCAGCCCTAAGTTGGGTCTACATACAATCAAATGATAATTCTTGGATGAGATTACTCTTAATTATCCCTTTTCAACAAATGGATGGCTTAAGTAATTGGATTTTAAAGGGATTAAGAGCAAAATTAAGAAATACCTCTTGTATTGTTGAAGTAGATGATTATGGAGACTCCAATACCCATATGAGACTTGAAATTCTTGATCTCTCACTTGATGTAGCCAAAATACATTCAAATTGCAATTCCCATGATGAAATTGTAGCTCATAGACTCCAATTTCTCTTCAAGAGAGCTCCAATATTCAAAAGTTTGATATAAGTGATCCTTATAGCCGAAACGTGGCTGGAATTTTAGAAGGGAATCAATGATGAGCATCCACAAAGGTAAAAGATTTTAGTCCCTGATAAAGAACTCTTCCATTGAAGCATTGAAGCTTGCATATGTTGTCCATACACTTGCAATGACAAGAAGAAGCCCAATTCTTGCAATATTGATGCAAGACCATGGATTCTTGATATAATCCTGTGTATAGAAGCTTTAGGATGCATCAAGAACCAAAACCCCATGATACCATCCTTCAAAGTCCAAGAATTCTAAAAATTCAAGTGGTTGCCCTATTTTGACTCATTTCAAGAGAAGAAATGCTCTAATCTTACAAGAAATCTTCAATGTCGGTTCAATGAGTGTTGAAGAAGCTCAAGGATACTTGTTAGAACAAAATCCCTTTGACATTTTAAAGAAATTTTTAAAAAAACTCACTATTGTCCTGAATCTGCCATAGCCAGGGTTTGAAAGCTCAAAAATGTTCAAGAGAATGGAAATAGAACTGAATACTTGTTGGAAAGCTTGAATAATCCTTGTTAACGCTTGCAATAATCATAGACAAGCTTCATGGCTAGAATTTTTGTGGAGTAGAAGAGGCTGAAAATCAACGCAATTTGCTCAAACTGCTCCTCCTATCCTAGATGATAAAGATTGCTCAAGCTAAGCAATAGGTTCTCTACATGAAGCTTGTGACATAAGGAATCAAGCTCTGATGTCACATCAATGAGTAATGGTCATTGGAAGTAGATTGAAGCAATAGAAGCCATGGATTCTTGGAGAAAAGCTTGAGAGAAAGAAGAGAGAGAAACTGGTCCCCAAAAAGTAATCTCAATTTAACCTTTGTAACCCCAATTAGACTCCAGTTAGGATAAAAAATCTTCAAGATGGACCTCCATTTGACCACATCCTGCTATTTCGGCTAAGAATCTCCATCTTCCTCAAGAACTTCTTCAAGAAACCTCCAAAATTAGTCCCAACTTGTTGCAAAGAACTCTGACTAGTCACGGTTTGAACTGTACCAAACCCTGCGACCAAATCTTGGTACTCCAATTAACTGGTTATGGTGGTGGACTGACAAAATAGTAGCTCGTCATCAAAATTTCATGTAATTTTTGGAGGTACTTGATAAATTAGGGTTGCAGGTTTTAGTGAAGACTAAAGGCCTGGTTACTTTTTCAAACAGTAGGGTTCTTTTCTTCTCAAGCTTCTTTTCAAGTTTTCATGGAGTGCTTTCCAGAAATCCCTTCATTCCTCTTTTGCCTATGAAGATCTTGTATCTAAGGTTCCACCATGGGAGCTTATGCATCAAGAGCTTGAAGATGAACACCATATTGGAGGGAAGAATGGCCACCTGATGCAGAAACATCCAATACTTCCAACTTTGCCTTGTCATTAGGGATTTCTTGGAGTTCACCTCTCAAATCAATCATATCAGAATGGCCAACTAGAATATAGTCAGAATTCTAACAAAGAGCACGGATTTGTTTCAGTGTCTTGATTAATAATTGCATAGTGTAAAGTGTTATGGATGTACAGAAGTTGTTGTGAGGTTCCATGTCAGTGTCAAGGGATTCTTTCATCTCGACAGAGATGCGCTTCTTGTGTAATCATATCTCCTACAAGGCAAAACAGGTAATCATCTAGTAACTCAGCACATCGTGCTCGGAGTTCTCTAACCTCCTCAACAAACCCCTTTGAGGAGGAAGGCTCTGGCAAGAAATCCTGTGGCTGCCAGCTCTTCTCGACTGTCTTCAAGAAGGGCAGGACTTCTCTGCCCAACTCTCCAAGGATTTGAACATCTCAATCTTCTTTTGGGCATAGAATGTGTAACCTGCTTATGAAGCTCTTGGGGCGTGTAAGAGACCTTTTGGGACACCTCTATTTCTGGTTCCTTTGGTAATGTTGCTGTCATAACCATGCCCAATGAACAAGGTTTCAGGGATGGGATCCAAAGAAAGCCCTAGCAGGATGCAGACAGGTGCAAGAGGATGGCACCAGAGGGGCTGATTTCGAACTATCGCGGGTGGCGAAGGGCATGGAGGGAGTCGAGGCAGAGGCCATGACATTGATCCACATCTCCACAACCTTTTTTTCCCTATGGTTCCACTCGGCAATACTATGTGGATCTGTGGCTTGACCACGATGAGCTCTAATACGAGGCCTAACAGCTGCATTTGTAGTAATTGCATTAGGATTTTGGCCTAGAGTCGGCTGATCTCCAAAACCTTGCCCTGATTGTATGCCTTGTGGTTGTGCAACATGAACCATATTCCTTGGATGGCCTTCTCTCAACACATCATCTTCCTCACGTGGTATTTTCCCCAAATGAACATCACTAAGAACTCCTTCTTCTTGCAATGTGAATGTCTCGGACTTTCCTTGCCCTGATGCTACAAGAATTGATGATGTGCCACTCACGTAAGGAGCCAGTCGTCGCCATGTTGGTGCTATCATGGATGAAGGCTGAAGGTTGTGTGATGATTGCTGAAACCCAGGACCTTCATACTTGTTGTTTGGTATTGCTTGTGGCCCTCTTGATGATCCCCCTACTAGAGATGAGGCATTGTTGTTATTGAGCTGCAAACCACCCACAAGAGCTCCTCCTTCAGCTAGTCTAGGAGCTGGCGTGTGAGAAGCATCCTGGGCCTCTCCTTGGCTTGACTCAAATATGTGCCCATTTCCTTCTTGCAAGGCCCTATTCAGCCCCTGGTGGTTCTCTAAAGTGCCCAAGAAGGGAATTTACTTGACCTTCATCAAGGATAGCCTACAACAACAATAACAGAGAGAAGGGGAAGAAGACAAAGCAGGTCATACATTAGGTTGTTGTACAGAAGCATTTGCTTCATTTGCTGCCTTTTGAAGTAATGGGAGCGATAACATGCAGTTCTTTTCCTCTGTGAGTCCACAAGCATAAATGTTGTTTAAATGGAATGGACATGTCAAGTAAAGTAATGAATCGTTGGGAGGACTGGAATGTCAACAATAGCAACAATGAGCTGTAGAGAATGGTGTATACTAAATGTATGGGCCAAATGAATAAAGCACTGATACTAATAACAACAGTGGCTATGCACTGATCTAATGGATGATCTACAGAAGCTATGTCAAGTATAAAATCAAGGACCGAGCAGCTTGTTGCATGTATGTTACATTGGAAGTTACCAAAATTTATCAGCCCGTAGAACACCATGTGCCTCTTCCTAGGAAATTCTTGAGAACAGTAACCATATCACCAAAAGCCTTGGCAAATTTGACTACCATATGTCCAAGGCCCCAAGACCTAAAACTCCAATATTTTACAAGGCTTATTCAGTACACAAGGTGTTAATCGAGAAACAAAGTTGATGCTTGTGTTCCCTTTGTCTTTGACTTGTTTTATCAATTTAAAGTTATCAAATGAGTTTTGACTATATTCGAGCACACCATTGTTGTCCTTACAGCTAGAGATTTGAGAAGAATAAACGCTTGTCCATCGTGGAGTCCCCATTTGCAACAATGGTTTCTACTAGCTTCTCCTGAAGTCCAATGGTTTTCAAGAGAACAACGAGTTTCAGCTGCCTCTCGAGATGATGCAATTTCATAAAGAACTTGGGCTTTCAACACGTGGTCCTACTAAGGCTGATTCTGCCTTCAAATTGTCCTGAGGAGCACGATGTAGACAAAGACAAAACAAGCACTAAGAATTGGACATTCAAATCAAAGTGATAGGGTTTTGGACTGATTGAGGAACAACTGGAACACTATCTTTCTATGTTGTCTTGCGTTTGGAGGGTTCAATCCAGGCAGGAGCAGATGCATCATTAGCTTCACCAAGAAAGCCAAGATAAACATGTTGCATCTACTTTTGTGAGATAAAGAACTTCAGTCTCTACAATAAGCCTTCTAACTAAATGGAATGAAATCAATTATTGAAGAAATATTCCTAGCAGGACAACAAACTTTAGCTTATGCATAGAAGGAAGATAGCTACTAGGACAACAGGGTACAACTGGCTTTTTGAGGGCATCACTCAAAGGATGTTTTTTTTTGCATCTCCCAAAAGCCTTTGTTTGGGCCCAGGCATGGTTTCTAATCAGAGCAGAGCTCATATAGAAAGATCGAACTCAAAGTTCTACAATTGCTTATGGCCAACTGAGGGATATTTGCATGGAAAGGTGAAATAAAGGAAGCAAATTATCAATTGCAAGGATGAGCTAGTGCATTGCAAATTGAGGGTTTACACTAGACCCATAGACTCGATTCAAAATTGAAAACATATCACTTCCAAATTGGTTCAATAGGACCAATTATTGATGGTGCATTCTAGAAGAAGAATGTAGACCATGTTGTAGTTACTTGAATCAGTGTATCCATATCCTTGGGATTAGATTCTTATCAAAGAAGTTTATTTTCACTTCAACTCCCTTAATTCCATTGGCGCTTCAGTAGTGGTACCACTTGTGGCAACAATTACTATTGGTTAGAATTGCAAGCAACAATGGTAGGAGAACTTCATCAACAACCATGGTTTATGATGCAAGACATGTCTTAGCAAGAGTATTACGCACATGATTTTGATCTTTATCATGTGCCACAAGGCAACATTGACTCTGAAATATCTTATAGGACGCATGTGGCATCCAGTAGCAATATTATGGGCATCATAAGAGCATTGGAATTCAGCAAGTCAGTTGCTCACATGCTTGACATGATTGACGTGTTGGCATATGCACTTATGCATTTTGATGCAACCATGATGGCAGTTGAAGTGATAGATGCTATTCGGATAGAACGAGCTCTTGTCAAACATTTGACATCTCATGTGGATCAGTTGGTATAGCCATGCATCTTGGAATCTCTCATCAATCTTTATGGTAATATTGTTTTGCAAGAGGGTTTAGCACATGTATATGGCAAGTATATGTTGGTTGTATCGATTGTCATGGCTGATGTAGTACTTCAGCAAGACTTATTGCAATCATTGCTAAATATATACAGCAATGAGTATCGCCAATTTCTCTCTCATGGACACCAATGCCTATATGGACAGCAATATGACTATGATCAACATTTATGTTCTTCTCAGCCGCCATATGCTTATCATGAGTACCATGGACAACATTATCGTTATTCTATTATTGATCTATATAGTGATGATATGGGCAATATTAGATCTAAAACCCGTAAAGCTTGACAATTAACCAGTGATCATATCAGAGAGTTGCATGCTCAAGGGTTATGTTATAGATGTGTTGAACCGATACATTCTAATCATCAAGACATCTGCAGAGCAAAGAATGCAAGGATATTTGTGGTACTTGAATATTCAGATGAAGAGAATACAAACAGTCATGTCGAATACAATTTTGATGATGATCCAAAGGAAAATAAAGAGTTTACAATTGCATCCTATAAAGATTCACTTGTGGAAGACTATGACCATGGGCTTCTCTTTGATTTTGTCGCTGGAGACCATGACCATGGGCTTCTATTTGATTCGTTGCTTTAATTTTTGTGGATTCATTCATACATGCCTATTATTTTATGAGTGATGATATCTCTAATTTGGTGATCATGATGCATGGATGGGATATTACCTTTCCTTTTGATCCGGGAGGTTAAGGGCTGGAATTAACTCTCTACGTATACCAACATTACTCTAGGAATGATGTCCTTATCTTCAAGAATTTTGAGACAACTGTCATGCTAACTAGTGGGCTTTGCTTCACTGAATGAGGAGTTTCATCAAGCAAAATATTTTCCCTCTCAATCTACCATCAAGCAAAAAGAATTGAACTTTCATGGTAAGAGTGGAAGATTTGATGAAAGAATGTAATTTCATGATATCACCAACAAAGATAAGTCATTTTATGGTCAGTCCACTAATGGATAGCATCATTCTTTTGGATTGGGACAACCGAATCATGGTGGTAATAATCCTAGACCAAATTTTGGAAGAGATTCAATGAATAGAGATTTTTTGAGACAATCATCTTTTGGGTACCATTCCAACAATTTCCAACCAACTTATAATGAAAGGGAGTACAAAGAAAAGATTACCATTTCCAACTTCAAGGGGGATAATGCATCTCCCATGGAGTGGGAAGAATTGATAAACAAATTGGAGATGTACTTCACACTTTTCCCTCGCCATGATGAAGCCAAGATCTATTTTGCAACACTCCATCTTGAAGGCTACGCGCATACATGGTGGAGATATATGCAAAGAGTTGATCACAATTTTTCTTCTTGGGAGGAGTTTAAGAAGGCAATGTTGGAAGTGTTTGTCTCTCCAATGGAAAAAGAAAGATTGCAAAGAAGATGGTATGGTCTTCAACAAAGGGGCATGTCCGTTCGTAATTACTCTAACATGTTCCTTAATCTTTCTATGTACATTGAAGGGATTGATGATTTGGCCAAATTAAACAAATATATCTTTGGTCTAGATTCAGCCCTCTCTTCGAAAGTATGTGTAATGCAGCCCAAGACAATTCATGAAGTCATTTTATATGCTCAAAGGTATGGGTAGAAATATAGAAGAGATTCAATGGGAGTTCAGTCAAAAAGTGCAGGGTGTTCATTACTAATCATCCTTCAAAGGTTGGAGCACATTTCAGCCAGCAAAGAAACTAGTAACTATAGTAGTAATTACAGCAAGTTGCCTACATATCCAATAGTCTATGGATCAAAACCAAGTGGAAGAAATGGTTATAGACCAATGGTTGAAGCAAAACAGAGCTTTGCAAGGGCTGAAAATGCACAAAAGGGATTTCAAAACATCATTTACAGCAAAGTTCTTTCAAATAAACAAATTAGAGACATGAGGGCAAAAGGGTTATGCTTCAAGTGTGGAGAAATTTGGACACAAGACCATAGGCTGAAATGCAAATCCAAAAATAGCAAGCTTAACTTTGTCATCATCGATGAGCCGGATGAGGATGAAAGTGAAGAGGGGAATGTATTTCAGGTAGAAGCAAACCCTGTGGTTGAAAGAAATGCATGGCTACAACAAAACATACAAATGGTTATCTCCAAAATTATACATAGCACCTTCATGCAAGCACAATCAAAACAACTACCTTCCATGCCCATGCAAACAGCTCCAAGCTAGCAAGCGACAAAGAGACGATATTATGGCCACTTTGTTTAACTCTATCGAATCCACTGTATTCAATGGAGTTGAAAGCACTATGTTTGGAACATCTCCCATAGCTCTGGCTTGTTCCATGACCACTCCAAACCTTCAAGAAAACATAAGAGTCACATAAGAAACAAATCTCAAAGCTATTCAAGACATAAGCGATAGACATACTCGAAACCACAAACCATATATGCATGAACAGATGAATATATGGCTAGCCAAATATTGTCCAAAGGCCTTGCCAATGGATGTACATTCATCTACACTTGTACAAAGATACATTATTGAGAAAAAAGAACGTGTCCTAGATGGAAAGGTGTCAAAGTCTCAAAACTGCAAGAAGGTTATGAAACTATTTATTGCCACATAAGCCCCAAGGTACATTGGTTAAAAGAAGCAAGGGAGCATGAACACACGAAGGAACTTCAAGTCCAAGTCACAACATCAGCATCGAGAGTGAGACAAAGGGAAGAATGCACTATCAAAATGGCCTAAAATAGTATTATAAATTGTAGGAGTTAAACAATGTGCTTCAAAATGGAGATTTTCAAATCTTCATTGCATGAGTGACATGGCCATGAGCCTGCACGCTGACTCACTTGCATTAGCATTGCCGAAAATCTATCAAGCCAAACTTTCAAAGAAGTACGCTACACATCAAGAGCAATGTTCTTCGATGCAACCAAGATGTGGGCAATCTACTCACACACTCTATCCTCCATAGGACCTGCATTAAGCGGGAATATCATAAGCCCATGGTTGCATCATTACCCACCTCTAGAATACCTAGAGACTCACACAAATTCAATTGCAAATCTTGACCTCACTTTTCAACAATGACATCACTTTTTCACACAAAAACATGCTATGAAGTCTTATTTGTGTCCTGACACCTTTAAGCTTCAACTATTTTATCTATCTAAACCAAGTAATGGAAGCACTTTATTTAAATTGCATCCACCATGTTTGATTTAAGAAAACCATTTATTACGACATAAGCCCCAAGGTACATTGGTTAAAAGAAACAACAAAGCATCAATGCATGAAGGAGCTTCAAGGCCAAGTCACAACATCAGCAATCCAAAGCAAGAAGATAGAAGGAAAAATGCACTATCAAAATGGCATAAAAACAGTATTATAACCCGTAAGGGTTAAATAATGTTCTTCAAAATGGAGATTTTCATCAAAAACTCATTTTAAATGTCATGTCGAGACTGCATATATTAAGAAACTATGGCAATGAGCCTTTGCAACAATTCATCTACGTTAACATTGATAAAAATCTATTAACATAAACTTTCAAAGATGCAAAAGTTGCACATCAAGAGCCCACTTTTCAACAGTGATATCACTTTTCCATTAAAAAAACATGCTATGAAGTCACTTTTGTGTCTGAACACCTTTAAGCTTTAACTGTTTTATGTACAAGTAATAAGAGCATCTTAGTTAAATTGCATCCACCATGTTTGATTCAAGGAAACCATTTATTGCCGCATAAGCCCCAAGGTACATTGGTTAAAAGAAACAATATAGCATCGATGCATGAAGGAACTTCGAGGACAAGCACAACATCAGCAAATCGAAAGCAAGACAAAGGGAAAAAAGCACTATCAAGATGGCTTAAAAACAGTATTATAATTTGCAAGAGTCAAACAATGTGCTTCAAAATGGAGATTTGCATCAAAAACTCATTCCAAATGTCATGTAGAGATTGCATATATCAAGCAAATAATAGCGATAAGCCTGCACGGTGATTCATTTGCATTAACATTGCCAAAAATCTATTAAGATAAACCTTCAAAGAAGTAAGTTGCACATTAAGAGCAATGTTCTCCGGTGCAACCAAGCTTTCATTCTTGTGGGCAATTAACTCACACACTCCATTCTTTATATGACATGCACTACTACTAATGTCATTCAGCTTCTCCTGATCATCCGAAGATTTAGCATGCGGCCACCAATTTTTCTGGATGTGTTCATAAATGTCACATGTATTACCTATGATCTCTTCTAACTCCCCTTGTATCAACTCCATCAGCAAGGTTCCCTTCATACTTCTCTTCCAATATTCTCTCGATCCTCAGCAGATGGTTACCAATGTTCTCACTAAGAGAAATTGAAGCTTTTTTATGCCGAGACTATGTCTTCACCTGGTTTTTTGAATCCCATCCAAGTGACAAATGATCCTCAAGAAAGAACCAGAACTATAATGGCCTCCAATATGCTTGAGCGCACGACGAATTACCTTCTTTCTTGTGGCCTCTTTCATTTTGTATACAACATTTTGTACGCACACATTCTTGTTCATTGTTACAAAAGCCTCCATACTAGACAAAAAACACATGTTAACCTTGAGAGATATATAAGCCATTCTCTTTGCCTAACTAACTAACTAACTTACTAACCAAGTAACGTAACCAACATAGTCAACCTACTCTCCCTCCCTCCTTGCCCCTCTCTCTCTCTCTCTCTCTCTCTCTCTCTCTCTCTCTCTCTCTCTCTCTCTCTCTCTCTCTCTCTCTCTACCCAACTAACCAACCCATAAATTTCATAAGAGAGAGAAAGAGAGAATAAGAAGTCGACGGAGAGAGAGAGCATGAGAGGTGAGAGAAGAGGATGGAGGAGAAGAGAGAAAGAGAAGAAGAAGAACGAGAGGAGAGAGTATGTGCATGTGTGTATGAGACAGATAGAAAAGCAATGAGAGAGAGAGCGGGGGGGAGAGAGAGAGAGAGAGAGAAGAAGAGACAACCTACTAATATCATATCTCTCTCTCTCTCTCTCTGTAACAACCTAACCTACTAACTAACATAAACATAGACTAACCTACTAACCAACCAACTAATCAACATAAAACAACTGATTACTAATATGACTAATAGCAACTAAACAAAAACATAAACTAACCTACTATCTTACTAACATAACTAACCCACACACACTCTCTCTCCCCCACTCTCTCTCTCTCTCTCTCTCTCTTCTCTCTATCTTACACCCAACCAACTAACCTACTAACCAACATAAACACAAACTAACATCATAAACTCACAATCAAGAATGGACACAAACATATTTATTATGCTTTAACAATGGCACTCTCTAAAGAAAGTAATCTAATATGGAAAGCATCATTAAGAGAAAAGAAAGATAAGATATTGCCCAATCATTCAATACTTAATAGATTGCCCAACCTTAAACCTTCAATCCAAATAACAAGGCTTACAAATAAACATTTAGTAGTGGAAGGCAACATTTTGTAATAGAAATCAATACTAACCTAACCACCCAACTAACCAACCAACCTACTCCTCTCTCTCACCTCTTCCTTTCTCTCTTTCTCTCTCTCTCTCTCTACCATGAAGAAGGAGAAGAGAGAGGGAGGAGAGAGAGAGGTGAGAGAAGAGGAAGAAGAAGGATAACATAGAGAGACAAAGGGAAGAAGACAAAGAAGAAGAAGAATGTGAGAGAGAGAGGGAAAAAGGAGGAGAGAGAAAAGAATGAGAGAGAGACAGCGAGGGGGAGAGAAAGAGAGGGAGAAAAGAAGCCCAAACCTACTAATAGCTAACCAACCAACTAATATCATATAGTGTGTGTGTGTGTGTGTGTGTGTGTGTGTGTGTGTGTGTGTGTGTGTGTGTGTAACCACCCAACTAACTAACCTACTAACATAAACACAATCTAACATCATAAAATCAACCAACTAATAACAAACTAATCTACTATCTAACCAACTAATCAACATCTAACCCACACACACACACACTCTCTCTCTCTTTGTGTAACCACCCAACTAACTAACCTACTAACATAAACACAATCTAACATCATAAAATCAACCAACTAATAACAAACTAATCTACTAACTAACCAACTAATCAACATAACTAACCCACACACACTCTCTCCCCCATTCTCTCTCTCTCTCTCTCTCTCTCTCTCTCTCTCTCTCTCTCTCTCTCTCTCTCTCTCTCTCTCTAAACTAACTAACTAACTAACTCACATGCATTAAACTAACTAATTAAACAAATAAAAAATTTAACTAACTAACTAACTAATAAATAAAAATTTAAACCTACTCTAAACTCACGCACCAATATTTGAACCACAGACAAAAAAATCAACTATTTAACTAAACAAACAATTAAATTAACAACTAGAAATCCAAAATTAATAAATACATAATCTTATTAAATTAACTAACTAATCCTAAACCAAATAAATAGTAAATTATTAAAACAATATAATCTAAAATTAACAAAAAATTAAACTAACATCTCTCTCTCTCTCTCTCTCTCTCTCTCTCTCTCTCTCTCTCTCTCTCTATAACAAAACTAACTAACTAAACAAATAAAAATTTAAACCACTAACTAACTAACTAATAAACAAATAAAAATTTAAACCTACTCTAAACTCACACACCAATATCTGAACCAAAATTTAAAAAATCAACTAACTAACTAAACAAATAATTTAATTAACAACTAACAATCCAAAATTAACAAACACATAATCTTACTAAACTAACTCACTAACCCTAAACTAAATAAATAATAAACTATTAAAATAATATAATCAAAAATTAACAAAAAATTAAACTACCATGTATTTCTCTCTCTCTCTCTCTCTAACAAAACTAACTCACATACATTAAACTAACTAACTAAATAATAAAAAATTAAATTAACTAACAATTACAATAACACACACAATCAAATTAACTAACTAACTAAATAAACAATACACACTCACTCACTCACTCACTCACTCACACACACACACACACACACACACACTCTCTCTCTCTCTCTCTCTCTCTCTCTCTCTCTCTCTCTCTCTCTCTCTCTCTCTAACGTCCACACCTTTGTGACAAGCAATGCTACGACACTGCTCTCCTCTCTCTTTGGCGCCAGTGCTACGCCATTACGGCATTGCATTCAACCCTCTCTCCTCAAGCCCCTTGACCTATGACCTCGACCTACGACCATTGCGCCACTATGGCACTACACATGCATTTGACCCTCTCTCTCTCTCTCTCTCTCTCTCTCTCTCTAACATGTTCGGAACCTAGCCTCTCTCTCTCTCTCTGCGACCAACAATGACCAATAGAGAGAGAGAGAGAGGGAGAGGAGATGGCTATCAATGAACGACCAAAAGAGAGAGAGAGAGAGAGAGAGAGAGAGAGAGAGAGAGAGAGAGGACTCACATGCCTCTACACAGTGTTACTCCCTACATGCTGCACGCTGCTCCTTGCCTTTGCTTGTAGCTACCTCAAAGCTCCTGTGTAGAGACAAAGAGAGAGAGAGAGAGAGAGAGAGAGAGAGGACTCACCTGCCTCTACACAATGTTACTCTCTACATGCTGTCGCATGCTGCTCTTTGCCTTTGCCTGTAGCTACCTCAGAGTAGGAGTGTAGAGACAAAGAGAGAGAGAGAGAGAGAGAGAGAGAGAGAGAGAGAGAGGAGGTGGTGGTGGAAATAGACCACATGCGCATGATTGTGCTCAGAGAGAGGAGGTGGTGGTGGAAATAGACCTCAGAAAAGGAGTGTAGAGACAAAGAGAGAGAGAGAGAGAGAGAGAGAGAGAAGGTGGTGGTGGAAATAGACCACATGCGCATGATTGTGCTCTTAATAATGAGTATAATTATTTGTAATTAATGAGTACATTTTTTTTTGTTTGGGAGCAGGTTTGGGAGGTCCTTAGTGATTCCACACCTCCTAAACCTCTAGCTCAAATAATAAAGAAGTGTTTTTTGGTTTGGTTTGGAAGCAAGTTCGGGAGCTCCTTCATGATTCGACACCTCCCAAACCTCTAGCTCAAATAATAAAGAAGTATAGAAGTATGTCAGAACACACGCACACACACTCTCTCTCTCCCTCCTCTCTCCTCTCTCCCTTCTCTCTCTTCTAGTTGCCATGATACCAAGTGTGTTAGAACTCTCTCTCTCTCTCTCTCTCTCTCTCTCTCTCTCTCACATGTTTTGAACCTACCCTCTCTCTCTCTCTGCGACCAACAGTGACCCAAGAGAGAGCACCCTCTACGACCTGTGACCTACCCTCTCTCTCTCTCTCTCTCTCTGCAATGACCAACAATGAACAAAGAGAGAGAGAGGGAGAGGAGATGGCTATGAGCGCAGGCAACCAATAGAGAGAGAGAGAGAGAGAGAGAGAGAGACTGAGAGAGAGAGGACTCACTTGCCTTTGCACAATGTGTAACCTACACTTTGCTCTTTTCCTTTGCTTGTAGCTAGAAACAGACCACGTACATATGATTGTGCTCCTAATCATGAGCACAATTATTAGCAATTAATGAGCACTTTTTTTGTTTGGTTTTGAAAGCTCCTTGGTGCTTCAATACCTCTCGACCCTCTAGAGCCAAACGAGAGCCACCCCCTGTCCAACGTGTTCCTAGGCTTAGGGAACCCGCACAGACCTAACAAGGTCCGGTTAAACTTTTTCAGATTTATTAGGACCCACCTACCTGGGTACGTGCGTGCGCGTACTCTCATTTTGTGGTGGAACCGTGAACGCGATCCATGGAGAAGAGTCAAGAGTGCGTTGTATGTATTATGTATTAGGACCCAGTGCCCACCTGCCACCTGGGTACGTGCGTGCTTACTCTCTCATTTTGTGGTGGAACGCGATCCATGGAAGAGACTCGTCACTCAGGAGAGTGTTGTATGTGTCATGTATGCTTTCCCTCCCTTTCCCCCACCCCCCACCTCTCCTCCTCCTCCTCACGTACGCGGGCGGCACGAGGTAGTCACTGGTATTATTAGTACAAGCACGTGAGGTGACCAGCTTCTTCTTTTTCCTCCTTCGCCAATAAGGTACCCGACTCCCTCTCCACTGTCCAGTCGGACGGCTCTCTACGGATTTGAGTACGAAATAGGGCAATGAATGTAAACCTCACGGATTGGATTCCCATCTAAAAAAGTAAAGTATTTTGTGAATCAAATGACCAAAAAAAGTCAAATCCACAGGACTCAGCAGCTCATCATCATCCCCAATGTTCCTCATCGTCGTCTATTATCGATAGCCTTGATCGACACTGCAAAATTCCTTCGATTATCCGCCCATCATGTGTTTTTTATGGGTTAAAAATAATGCGAATATATTAATATTGTATCCTGGGACATGGAAATAATCATAACACATGTGCCATGTGAATATTTTTTCAATAAAAATAATACGGTATTTCATTAATATTGTGAAAATAAATACATCAGCCACACTGGGAATGTTACAGGAAAGCCAAAAAGCCCTAATCTCAGTAATTTCACTCTAAGGTGTACACGGGATCCCTATCGAAAAAGCTTGAATATGCATAAGACCTAAATTGCACATAATCTATGATGGACGCGTCATTCGTTGTAGGCAACCTTGAAAACAAGGGAGCCGTATCGAAAAGGCTTGGACTTGGAAATGACCTCAATTTTACATTATCTAAAGATGGAATTGATCGGACCAATGGCACCCTTTAATCAAAATAACCCTTATCACAAAAAAGAGCATGTTAAGAGGATAGTTGAAATTAGCCCCTTTAAATCACATTTTAACCTTAGCTCCAAGACTTTTATCTTGATAAATTTCTAAGTATGTGATCTCCCTTGCCTAGAAGTGGCTACCACCAATGAAATGCAAATCTGATAATCTTACAATATAAAGAACTCTTTTTAAAACTTTGTATGTCCCCTTTTGTGTATAAGAGTTGGGTCGTACCCACATGATGCAAGGGGGGAGTGGGGTTATTGTAACCCTGAGATATCCCTGCTAACATGTTAACATTGGACTATTAGGGGTAAGCTCCATTGTGCTCTGCAATTGGTGGGATTTTTGTTAGATTTTTTGCACATCCAATTGGGTCCTTTTAAAAAGTTGATCTACAAATGATCTAACATCATTATGGTTTCTAACATTTTTTGTTACAATCGACACTCCTAAAGCTCGTGTAACCTAAGGGGAAGAGGAGCATGTGATTTGGCCTTCCACCCCACCCTCGCCCCCCTCATCTTGGGATGACCTAGTCCTAACCAATCTTAAAAGGTGACATCCTCCCAAAGTTGGATCTATTATTTTTGAGAATTATAGCCAAAAAGATCCTAAGGATAAGATCTATCTTGCACCCATCATGGATGTGTTCCCACCATGATTATGGTTCCAGAATTGGCTAGGAATCCATAGGAACTTGTATTGCACATGCAAAGTATTTTGAATATAAGAAATACACCTTTCAAGGCTTTGCAATGTGTACTACCAATGAAAAAAGGATTGACAAATTTTAAAAAAACTTCCCTTTCTATCTAGCATTATATTTACATACCCGACATCACCTAAATTTATTAAAAATGTAGTGTGGCCCATTGGTTTAAAACCTTTCATGCGGGTTGGTAGAAGTCCAAACCCTCGTCGCAAGTCCTCATTTTTTAAGTGAAAGTGATGCCTTGTAGTGAGTTGGGCATGCCATAATTTCTAGACAAGGGAGGTCCCCCACCTACATGTGCGATCTATGAAGCTTGAAAAGTGGATTGAATGATCTTGTGACACATTGCTCACTGGATGCTTTTTTTTTCCCCCTGAATTGTCCATCCAACGCTAGGCGTGTAACCAGCCTGAATCCTGGTTGCAGACCACGCCCTGGTGGGAACAGGTCCCATGTTATCTTATCAACAGGAAAGTGGAATTTGCAGAGTCAATTGCTTAAAACGGGGCGGGAACCCGCAAAGCGTGGAGCACAGCTCTCGTCGCAAAAATGATATTTTGGGTGTGGTCATTTAATTTTCCGCGCAGGTATGCACGAGAATCATGCGGTGTGCGTCGCTCACGTGGGCGGCCCCCGGCCCACCAGCTCATCACAGCGACCCGCGAGAGAGAGAGAGAGAGGGAGCGCATTCAGAACCTCAAACTTGGCTGTGCGCTTAGACGTGGACGTGCCAACTCATACATGCCACATATGCACGATCGCGAAGGAGCCCGAGCTAATTTTAGGCGCCGGTGCGACCGCGAGCGTGTGCCACGTCCCGTTACACTCACAGTCGCAGGCTAAGCGATATCACACGATGGAATGCCTAGTGGGCTACCACTGCCGCCACACTGGGAGGCTGCTACTGCTAGTAGCTACCTAGTACCTACCACAACTCCTCTGCGAGTCTAGGGCCCAGTCGCATCCCAGCCCTGGTCCCGACTACCCATGACCATTCGGGCGCACTCAATGCGAAAAGGGAGAGTAGTCGAGTGGGGTTTTCTTACCCCTCTATTTCCCCCCCTAAACTTTGCAAAAGAGCAAGGGTTTACAGAAGGCTTGCAGTCCTAAGGACCTCGATCGGTCAGTTGTATATTTGCATAGTCCAGGAGCCAATCAGGATTGCGACTCTAACAAATGCATTTCTGAACTGCAGTAAATCCTTTGCTTACAAGTGCACATATTCAAAGTGTGGTGCTCATAGGTATCAACAGGACTTGCAAAGGCAAACTATCTCTCAGAAGATTCTTAGACACTTTTCACTTATACTACATATATGTCACATTTTATACATCAAGCATGACGAGCTTGACAACATGGCATGCGTAAAATAAATCCACAGATGGAGTCCAACAAACATCAACAATTTTACCCTCATGGAGCCTATAGTCCTTATTAACTACAACATCCCACAATGACTTTCTACAAAAAAAGGATACTTGATCCTTAGCTTACTCATTCCTTAGCGCTACAAAGTCAAGAACATGAATGCGTATCTCCATCCTAGTTGATGAGCTCAAGATTTTGTGGAAGGAGGGGTTGCTGTGAAAGACGAGTAAGCACAATGGTCAACGATCTGCTAATACACGAGCTATTCTTATATGGACCATGTATGATTTTCTAGGATTCAGGGAGTGCTAGGTAAGTGGGTTTCCGTTCTCATTGGTAATATCTAACATAGATCGTTTATGTTTGTGTTGACTAGATAGGGGTGTTGTAACAAGTCTGGTTATCTTAGGTTATTACGCATATCCATTATGTAGGCCAGAGTTAGACTCCCGAAGGTCACGAACCATGAAGAGGATCATATATCAAGGATACACCCCTTTCTTACCGGAGGGTCATGAACTAAGGGAAGGTTTTCTTGATGGTTGGCTAGTGTTGGAGGCATTAGTAGATATTTCAGAGTGGCTATCGACGGTGGATTCAGATAAGAGTATGCTATGGTCATTGAATGATAATGATAGACTCACGAAAGATGTGCTGGTTGAAAATGGAGTAGAAAAAATGATGGATGTTGTCATGGAGAAGAAAGTGAATCGTTTTTGTATGTTGCATCATGCCTCCATGGAGAAGTGGCTTGCTAGGTACAAGTAGGCTAGAAAAGATCGGGAAGAAGTACGATCAAAATTTCGAGGTAGTACATGCCATTGACCGATTTGATATCCTGAAGGCATGGAGGAGATACCGTACTTTATGTTTATGCAGTGGTTACATGGAGCTTTGATCGTAGCTTCTCGTGAAGGGGTAGAAGTTCTCTACTGAGGAGTGAAAATTCTCGAGAGGGTGTAGTTTGAAGATGACCGTATGCTTTATTTACTATCATATCTAGGTTTTATGTGCAAGAATTAAACTAACTATTTCGGTGTATATTACAAAATCTACAATGTGGCATGGTCGCGAGGGTGACATTTCCATGTTGAGCATATCGACAAAATGCGCTTCATAACGGATTGTGGTGTCATGGCAAAGATCGAGCAAGAGAGCCGATGGTGGGCCACGAATTCGAATATCATAGTAGATGAGATGGAGTATTTTGGAAACTTACAAAGTGTTATCTTAGTGGATTGTCATAGCTTCTCCATGATCATATTTGATGTACGATAGTTTAAAGTGCTTTGGAAAGGAGGTCAGACAACCATTCAACGAGGTCCATTTGGATTTTTGGAAACAGATTTTGAGAAAAAATAGACAGATCTATGCAATACGTTTATCTTTCCGAGTTATTATAAGCATGTACATGACCTATTTTTTTAAATTTTTCACGACATGAAATAGTCTTCTATGTGATATTGAATGGGTAATATTCTATCCAAATCCTCAATAATCTCGATGGTGGTATGTTGTGCCATCAACTCCTCGGAGTATGCAAGTATATGATGAAAGCAATGTTTCCAGTATAAACAAGGAGAGTATGCAAGTGGAGGGATCGATGTTGTGAAGAGTGGAGAACAAAGAGGGCTTATAGCATGCAGAGGAGACATGCACATGTAATGTAGATGAAAAGACAAGAGGCAATGAATTATTTTGAGAATAAAGTGGACTCGTCTTTTTATAGTGACCTATAGACCTTCCAGCATACGCGGAGCTATTTAGGAGATTGACATGGGGCTATAGGCCAAGTCAGATTTGCATCTACTTGCTCAATTAATTGATGATTTGCTTTTAAGGATACTTTAGTATATGCATTTTAATTAGCATTCTTTTTTCTTGAGTTATATTGTCGTGCTTTACCTAAATCCTTATATTGATTATACTAACATCATTTTCTATTTGTACAGGTTACCTTTGATGATATACAAAGAGCAAGATGGGTCGAGAGATGACTGATGAGGAGTAGCAGGAGATGTTCACACATATGTCTCCGGATCAGATGGCCTGATTTAGAGATAGCTTTCAAATGGCAAGAATTTGTAGCATGAGCTTGGATTCATGGAGCGCACATCATTTGTTTTCTAGTCTTGTGATCTGTGCAAACCTCTTTCATATAGCATTCCTTATATATACTTATTATCCTTTGTATGAAATCACACTTTTTGTGATATTTATAGATAGATTTTCATGTTTATTTTGACTCTCCTCTCCATGGTTCCATGTAATTTCACAAGTTATCATCACCAGTATTGTACTTATTTTATGAGTTATCAATCTTGTGATTTTAAGTAGTTTTTGCATTTGTCTTGATGATGATTACGTATCTAATATGTAATTGCTTTGCAAAATACAATTTTTTTTCCTCTATAAGCATCACTGTTTGCATTGCTAATTTGTTGCATGTGTTGCTATTTCTGTCACAGAGTGTCACTATTTTCGTTGCTAAAAATTGATGCTAATAGTGATGAAAATAACAACACTATTTGCGATGATTTTATAGAGACACCTAAACTGACGGTTTTAGCAAGGACAGGGGTAATTTTTTATATGAATATTTGTGTCGCTTTGAACATCGGTATTTGGCTTGTATCTTGTAGCGTGATACATAAATTGATCCATAAGTGATGCCTTAACTATATATACTAATACATAAACTGATCCATAAGTGCTGCATAATTTGAGTTTTAGTACTATGCTTTATGGTGTATAAACTAATGCATAAATTAAATTAATTGATCCATGAGTGATGCATAGACTAATGTATAATCTGAGTTTTAGTACATAAATTATTCATTAACTAATGTGGACATTGAAATGCATAATTTGAGTATAGATTTTGTCTACATTGATGTTTGTTTAATAAAAATATTTTTCATGCATTGATGTGGACTTTGAAATGCAAAATTAGATGTTTTAGTTATATGCTTGTGATGTGTAAATTGATGCATAATTTGATGCATAAAGTGATCCATGAGTGATGCATAAACTAATCCATAACTACTGCATAATCTAAGTCTTAGTACTATGCTTGTGGTGTATAGATTTATTAACTTATGTATATGAGTATTTATAAACTTATGTGGACATTGAAATGCATAACTTGAGTATAGATTTTGTCTGCATTGATGTATCGAATGATATAAGTCGATGCTCAAGATGGTGTATGGATTATGCGCAAACTGATGTTAATAAGAACGCATGAAAAGCCCTTGCTTCATAAAGTTTTGTGGTCTATGATAAGCCCAGCATGATCAACGGGCATGTCTTCATTAGTGAGCTATCCTAGCTCGACGACCAACATAACCTCGGGCCATACACTCCATTAAATAGATAGAAGTTAATAGTGTCCTCATCAACATCCTCTATATCACTTAATAATAATCCAAATATTACCATGACAACAATTACAACCCCAATGACACAAATTATCCATAGACTATCATCATCCATTCACCTATAAAATGATACAATAAAAGATTATTAAACAAATTGAGGGATCAATATATAATTACACTTAGATAATATGACAAAAAATGGACGAAATTTCTTGAAAGAAACTAGTCAATCAATCTTTCTTGAGACTTTTGATTACATCTAACATACCAGATATAGAGGAGGCAACTGTATCGACGATAACAAGCCTACACTCCTCAAATTCTTTATTTTCCTCTACATGTTCCTTTTGGTTGGCTAACATTAACTGAGCGGTGCTAGCCATGTCATTGAGAGACTCCGCTATCTCTCTACCCTTCTCTTGGCGTGCTCCTTGGGTGGTTACTTGATCTAGCCCAACCTTTGGAGGCTCATTGCAGTCAATGTCTTTCTAAGTATTTTCACATGGATCATTGGAAACAATTAAAGTATTGTCTTCAGATAAAGACAAGCCACTCATGGCTAATGCATGTGCATCACTGACTACATTGGCATGATTTCACATGTATTCATCCATGAGATCAAACCATTGGCAAGTGATCTTACGTTCATTGCCTAATATAGAATTACGGGCCTAGTCCTTTCTATATAACTCACATACACTTCCCTAGTGCTTTCTGCACACCTCACCATCCTTGTCAAACTTAGGAAACAATGATGCTAGTTTGTGGCTACCTTGGACCAAATGTCCACCCCTTGCTTTAATAGTTTGGAAAACTTAGCACTCATGGTTTTTTGTAGTTTTTGGATCTTATACCTAGGGTGGGGTTTCTTGATTCTTTCCTTTCCGCACCCTTTTTGGTTTGGGAGGCTTTGCTATATCAAGCTCAGATGAAGCTCATTATGGACGCTGCTTGTTGGTATTTTTAGCTTGTGGTATGTTTACACCTGGGTCTGGATCACATCAACCTCATCACATGTGTCTTGGATTGCATCACAATAACTCGTTACTTGCAATCCTCGTGGAGGTGACGTGTGTTGTACTTGTGAGGGGTATTGCAGAGAATTATGCGATAGTGGACATGGAATAGTTGCCTCTACACCCAACTGTCTTGGTTGTTGTTGGAACGGTGCAAATCAAGAAGGTCGAGGAGTGATCAATAGAGGGTGGCTCAGAAATGGACTCACAAGAATGTGGCTTGGAATGTGTGGAGACCAAGGTGCTCCGAAAAAATACATTAAGTCATTGTTGTACATTGCATCCTTGCTCATTTGAGAGACGAATTGTTAAAACTCCTCGATGGGACTGCTTTCTTGTGACTCCATTCAACTCCACATTATGCAAGCTAGTTACACAATGTCGCAATAGTTGTTTGAGTTTTGGGAAGTTCTAAGTTGAAACTTATGATAAAGAAGAAAGTTTTTGAATTTGAAACACGGTTCTGATCATTCTTATTAACATCATTTTATACATAATCCATATATCATCTTGAAGAAATTCCATTGTGCTTGTTTTCTTTCCACCTTACCCTCTCCTTATTCAAATAGAATATTTAAAATGAGATTATTAGTAGGAGTACATTTGAATATCTGGTTATGAAGCTAGCACCATGAATGCAACACAAGAACACGAATTATCAAAGAGCAGTTCATGTTGAGAAGCGAGTTTGTGTTGCCTACATCAGCTTGCAAGTGGCTCAAATTTAGAACTCATAGCATATTTGTATGATGTCTCGACATTGTTTACACAAATGGTTGTTTTGGACTTTTGTGATGCATTGGTTGCATCTTGATTGCATGGTATGTACATAAAGTGGCCAACAACACACCAAATACAAAAATTTGCAAATGCATTTCAAGGCATTCGAGGTATAACGTTTGTTGTTAGTACAATAGATGGCAGTCATATACCTATTATTTCCCCAAGAGAAAACCACCAAGATTATTTCAATAAAAAGGGTTTCCACTTATGCTTCTTTAAACCACTGTGGTAGCCAATTGGGTTGTTTGGGACTATGACATTGGTGGTTAGATTTATGAAAATGATGTGCAAACAGAGCTTCGGTTTAGTATTGTCTACTAGGTGATTGTGCTTATCTTGCATGCTTCTGGATGCTACCTCCTTTCAGGGGTAGCAAGGACATACTATCATGAGAATGTTATTATTGGAAACTACATACAATCAAATAGTCGTATGCTAGTCGGAAGAGCTGTTGGAATCCTTAAAGCTTGATTTCACATATTATGAAAGAAAGATGATCTGTTGTAACAAAATGTCCCAAAGATGGTGGTAGCATGCCTCGTTCTACACAAAATATGCAATGTGCATGGAGATGCTTTTGATTATGTATGGATACATGAAGCGACAACGGAACTTGACAGAGAAAATAATGCAGCTTAGTAGGACATGGACCAATAATGTCAAAGGCTGCAACATTAACCATCACTAATACCACACAATAGTTCAAAGAGCTCAATCAGCAAAGTTGGCACTGGGATCCAATTGAGCAGGGGGAGTAGCTCAAAGGGACAATGTTGCTCGAACCATGTTTCAAGAGAGAGAGAATGCTAATGTGAGAATGGTATTTAGAGATTATGGCTTTGCAGAGGAGGCCGATGATGATGATAATGAAGATTAGAATTCTCTTGCATCTGCACTCCATCTGCATTGTAGGTGGGAAGGTGGAAAGAAGGGTGGTGTATGAATTAATTTTCCGTGTTTCCACCTTTTCGCAGAGAGTTGGGTAGCCCTATGCCTCACAGCATGGTGAAGGGGTTTAACTCCCCTACTCTCTATTTATTATTGTTTGGCAAAGTTAGAGCCTCAATTGTAAAATCAATCAATTAATTGAAATTAATTGTGTTAGTTTTGTTAATTTCATGTGTTTATTTGTTAATGGCATCATTTTGAGCCATTCATTGCCAATGATTGCATTAATAAGATATTTTAAGTTTTTTTTGTAATGTCAATAATGATTAATGTTAATTACCATGTCACTAATATGAGATAAACTAATTCACATTGAGATTTTGAGGGTTTAATTTGAGAAGTGTTGAGCGTAAACAGTGTGGGCGATGTGTAAACACTTGCGGATGGATGGTGGACGAATAGTTTTTGGTTAGAAATGTGTTTGCTGCCCAGTGTGTAGCCATGTGGCCTACCCAAAGTCAACTTTTCATGTGCCCACCAATTGGGCACAAATCGGATGAGTAATGGTGATGTATAACCAGCCTAAAATTTTGGTGCTTTCTCCCTTTGGCAACGATCGTCTAGTGAAAGCCCACATTTTTGAAACATATGTAAAAATTTTGGCCTTCTTGTTGGAGGTAGAAAAAGGTAGTGTATGAAGCATGGAAGTTCTAATGGCAAAACATGCATTCGAACTAGTGCATGTGCACTAGAAGGTTGCCCTGCCACTTACTACAAACTATTAGCCCAATCACCATCTCTAAGATCTATCATGCGCAGCCGTGAATCCATGATTAAGGGCACCTTTGCCTTATTGACCTTCTAAGTGCAAAGGGTAAAGGTATCAATTGGTGCCTTATTGACCTTGTGTGATCAATCAGTGCTCAAAAGCTCTTGGAAGTGTACTTTGAATTCTCTAAACTCTCTACCTCTTGCCTTGTCATGAGAGATCCATTTCTCTTGCATCGAGCACCCTTCCTCACATTGAAGCACACCCGGATACCAAAAGGTGAGGAGGGAGCCCATCCTTTGTGGACTGGATAGTTGGAATGCTTAGACAAAGCATGGCAACTTGATGGGTTGTATCAAATCGTCGTGCTTGCAATGCAAGGGCCATCTCCCTTGCGGTCAAAACCATTGGGCCTTTGTCACCTAGATACAACATTATTATGCACGAGTTTGGTCAGTAGATTCTTCCATGCTACGCCTACATGTATGTTGAGGCCCTTGATGACTGGACCAAGCGTTGAGGCATGGGGTGCAAATAGGACAATCAAATGCATAGCATCGAACTACCTAGCTTGCATGGCGCATGCCATTATTTGCGCTCTAACAACTTTAACTTGGCCCTCAACGATTACATAATACGTGAAGGCATAGGCGTTTGGGTGTGGATTGGCATTGTGCCCAGCCCACATCTCTTTGGAACCTTGACATGTCCAGATTTGCCTTATGGCCGCATGCACGAGCTAAGTCTTCACTCCTAGCTTGTTCCAACCTTTCTCGCTCCATGACGAGTTGCATCCATTGTGAGTGACCTAGAGGGTGAAGCCTCCTTGGAACCAACTTGGTTTGATTGTGTAGCCAACCAACTACCTTGATCTCTCCAAGAAGATTACACCCTTTTGGTCTAGAGACCAGAATGGGCTTGAATGCACTAGTAGGCATTTCAGGCAAAGGGATTTCCTTGAAATTCACCTTCATGGTGAGCACGGACTCTGCGTCGATATGTAACTCAGCCACTTGGGATCCATTCACGAAGATCCAATCACCATGATTGGTCCTCACGAGAGGCACCCTAGTAGTTGTCTTTGCTTTGTTGTGTGAGGGCTTGATCCCCTCTAATTTATCCAATGTAGCATAAGGGTTTATATGCTCATTGTGCTCATAGGAGTGGATGGTCACTTGCATAGCAAATGTCACGCGCTTTCTCTTAATCGCGGACTTGGATTGAGACTCAGGAGTCGATATGGAAGTCTCATCCTTCACCTCTAGATAGGGATTCGAGTTCTTAGGTTTCACTCGAGCATCACCTTGGGCCTTCATCTTTTTCCTCTTCTTGGAGCTCAACTTGGCTCCTTATGTCCTTTCTGCTACATTGGTCGTTGCTTTATTCTCCTGGCACAAGGAAATTGCTTAATGACTGTCATTTGCATGGGAGGCGGCTGTTTCTTTAGTCTCATGGCTTCGCAAGTTTTCTACTATGCGACTCTAATGTCTTGCAGCACGAGGGGTGGTCATTTCTTTAGATTCTTAGCTCAAGGAGTTCTTCATCCTTGTGATATGCATTGGGGCTCAAGGTGGGTGGCCTCCTCTCGGTAGAAGGAGCTTGCTTGATATCCTTCATATCTCGGCTTAAGGAGTCTTCCATGGTGATCGCTTCTAGGCCATTTGTTTACCCTCCCGGCTCAAGGAGACTCGTTTTCCCTCTACATCATGAGTAAGAGTTGTTTTTACGTGGACCTCATAACCATGTGCTTGGCCTTTGCTTGAAGGTTAGGGCAGGAGGGTGGCATTGATGATGAAGTGGTCACAAGAGTTCGAACCCGACTTTGTGCCATAATGGGGGCCACCTCCATGTGAGCTTGAACTCAGCTTCGTGTGGACCAATTTCTTCTGTTGAGCTTGGGCCTCAGCCGAGTGTAGCATAACCATGGCCCTTGCGGCCTTCTTCAAAAAGGTTGGGACACTTGGCCCATCTTCATCATCACTTGACTTTGCAGAGTCCTTGGTTTAGTCACTAAAGAAGTCGTCACTCAAAACCCAGCTGAGTGTGACGAGGGGCAGCAACTATGTCATGCAGGAAGTTGGGGTCGACATGGTCACTTGTTTTTGAGTTGGACGAGTAGGTTTGTCTTCTGAGCCATTGAACTCGACATGGCATTGGCTGTAATCTTCACACTATAGTCTCTTGCAATCCCTTGCTTGAGGGTGCTTTCATAGTCCAAGATATCCTAATTTCTTGCTTCGATGAGGTGGTTGCACCACTCCTCTATTTTTGCATTCACATTTTTCAAGTCAGCACGGTTTCATACAAGGTCAATATGGACCTACTCAATGCATCGGTCTAGGACCGAAAGCATTGTGCCAAGGGGATTTTCACTGCCTTTGAACAAATCCACCTTGGTTTGCCACATTTCCCTTCTTTCAAATTCTAGTGTCATGTAATCTACTAGGAGATGTCTATTTTCTGCATATATCCATTCGATTTCTTCTTTGGCCATTTTTCTTAGACCAAGCTTGCCCTCTTGGGAGCTTGCGCACACCCCCTGGGAGTTTGCTTTGATACTAAGTGTGACGAACCCGTCATAAGCCGTCTTAGGGCAAGGGTGACCCACCTTGTGGAACCGCCTCATAGGGTATTACCTACCACTCAACAAGCCCACAAGTGTACGGAAACATAACACAACACGGCGCAAGACTCAAGTAAACAAGAAGTGGTAAGTGGCTAAAAAACAAAGGTCCCTCTTGAAGGCCCGAAGTTGTATTGCAAGAAGGTACGAAGACTTAGAGAGCATTACAAGTAAGTCGATAGACGAGAGGGACTTGGTTTATGGGCGAGGGTGGAAGCATCAACAGTGAACACCTATCCAACGCTACTCGACACCTTTAGGGTGAAGGACTGGCACAAGAGACTCATATCCCTCATACAAAGACGCTCACACGCACAAGCGGTACAGTGCACAGTGCACACACAATAATCTCTCTCTCGCCCCCGGGCCCCCTCTTTTCCCCATTTAATATAAAACGTTTCCTCCCTGGACCCTGGCCGAGAGTTCTCTCTCACTGTCTGTATTTACTCTCTCACTCCCACGTTCTTTTCCACATCCGAAAGTTAAGGCGTCTTCCTTCCCCCGTCAAAATTCGGGCACCTGTATTACAGTGCGATCAAATAGTCCTCTTTCCGCCATAGCTGAAGGCCGTCTTGTCCTTGGACTCCTGCATTCCTGACATTCTTCTTCGAACTCGGCATCGCAGCTCCCGACATTTTTCATTTTTTTCAGTGTTGCTAATTAGCAGCAACAGCCTGTCTATCTTCTCGATCCACCTCTTGCGCAAGTTTTCCTGAGAAGCTGTCCCCATTTTGAGGCTTCAGCTGAGTTTGTCAGAAAGTACGAATTAATTGCACACTGGAGTATCGTCTAGATGATGGAGCCGTGGCTTGCCAGGGACGTAGGAATGACTATGCAGTCGTCGAGAGTCGGCAGATACGAGCTAGGACGTACTCTCGGGGAGGGGACTTTCGCGAAAGTCAAGTATGCAAGGAACATGGAGACAGGAGAGGCTGTGGCCATCAAGATAATTGACAAGGAGAGAATTCTCAAGCACAAAATGGTGAAACAGGTTTCTCCACCTTCTTGTTAAAGGCGCTTCAGTTTTGATGCTTTCATGTAATCTATGCTCAAGAGGATTTGTCTGTTCATCTGCGGCTCAAGTAATGAGAGCTCTGCACTTGAGCAGTTGGAGTCCTACCAGTGAAATTGGATTTCTTCTCTGCAGATCAAAAGGGAGATTTCAACAATGAAACTTATCAAGCATCCTAATGTTGTGCATCTGAAGGAGGTAGTAGCGTGGTTCTGCATTCGGATTTATCTCCATTGCGTCGACGATTATGCTGCGGCTCATCCCTTGCTTCTTTGCCGAGTTTCAGGTTCTGGCCAGCAAGAAGAAGGTGTACATTGTGCTGGAATACGTTGACGGAGGTGAACTTTTTGACAAAATTGTAAGCGTTAATAGAGTGAGAGCTCCGTAGGTAGGAAGTTGTTATCTGCAAAAATTTGTTTTCAAAGAGAAGGCAGACGTTTCTTCTCTAAGCTCTTCTATGATGCTGACATGTTGTGCAGGTTGATGCCGGGAAGCTCGACGAATGTCAAGCTCGAAGGTACTTTCAACAGCTTATTCATGCTGTAGATTATTGCCATAGCAGGGGGGTCTTTCATCGAGATCTCAAGGTAGCGAAAGTTTCCGCCTCATTGCGAGAGGTTCTTTAGGCGCTTTGCTTACTGGCAACAATTCTGATTCATGCTTGCTTCCCATTGATTGTGATTTTAGCCGGAGAATCTCCTTCTGGACTTGAAAGGTGACCTTAAGGTGTCGGATTTTGGATTGAGTGCGCTCGCTCAACAGCGCTGGGTAGCATCTCTTCCCTCTAAATTGGTTTTACCAGACTTTGTAACTCCGATTAGAAGTGTAAGTCTTGACTCGTAAATGTGTTGTTTGCTAACCTCGCAGGGAGATGGCCTCCTGCATACCACCTGCGGAACACCGAATTATGTTGCCCCAGAGGTTTAGCTTCTCTTTTAATGCGAGGAATGGTGTTGGTCACGTTAAATGGTTTAAGGTTGCACGAGACGCCTGATCAGAATGCTCTGCAGGTTATTAATGAGAAAGGATATGACGGTGCCCCTGCCGATCTGTGGTCATGTGGAATTATACTTTATGTCTTGCTGGCGGGTTATCTCCCCTTCGATGAGTTGAACATAGTCTCTCTGTACAAGAAGGTACAGTAGCACAAGCACATAATTATGGAATGTGAATTCTTTTAGTCGCATGCACTTCCTTTCTGACCGACCTTCTGTGGACTTCGCATGTCCAGATCGGGCAAGCCGACTTTACATTTCCATCGTGGTTTTCAACTGGCGCGAAGAATCTGATCAGCAGGATACTCGATCCTAATCCTCTGACAGTGAGCCTTTCAACTCGGAGAGCGGGGTTTAGACGATCAAATAAATATTGATATTTGAGCAATGTTGTAGGGACTCATTAGAATTCCATGTGCACTGTGGCAGCGGTTGTCGATGAAGGAGGTCTTGGAAGATGAATGGTTTAAAGTAGAAGATACTTCCATATCTAGGGGCAGCAGTTGTGAAGATATAGCTGTGGACGATGTCGATGCAGTGTTTGGAAGTGGAGAGGTGCTTATTTTTTTGCCAGCAAAAAGTAAATTCGGCCAGAAGCCATGTGTATCCTTATTATCATTGTTGCTGTGCGTGTAGGATATCTCAGTAAAAGAGCAAACTGGGCCTGCGCTGGTGAACGCATTCGAGCTTATATCTATGTCTCACGGATTGGATCTGTCAGGCCTTTTTAATGGGCACAAGGTTTGCCTACTAGGACCTTTTACCCGCCTTGTTTAACCTGACGTATATGTATGGTTTTCCCCTTGAGATCGACTCAAACTGATGCTCTGCATGCTTCAGAGCTCCAGCCTAAAGAGTGAGACCAGATTCACGTCCAAGCATCCTGCGAGTGAAATTCTGGGTAAAATGGAATCGCTCGCCTCTGCTTTCGGGTTCAGAGTGAAGACAAGGCAGTACAAGGTAAGGCAGCACGGTCTCCTGGAAGCCTCAAGTTCTAATGCCAGATAGTATGTCTGGCAATTAGAATAACTTGGCGATCATCGTTTTATAGTTGCACATTTGCTTGCACCGTCGTACGAATTCGGGAACGTTTTGTTTCCTAACTGTGCAGATGAAGATGCAGAGCAAGGAGCCCGGAAGGAAAGGCTGCTTGACAGTTGCAAGCGAAGTAAGAATTCTTTGTAGCGAAGTCTGTGTCAAGCGAAGTATTTCTACTTACCCTTGTTGGATTTACAGAGAGTGGTTTTTGTGTCTTCTTCTAGGTCTTCGAAGTCGGTCCATCTCTCTTCATGGTAGACCTAAAGAAGACAAGCGGGGACACCCTAGAGTACAAGGATGTATGTGCTCCTTTTCTTTACCCAACGGACAGCTTTAACACATTGTTCAGACGTCCTCTTTGTTACTGTCACCTGTCACGAAATAGATTCTATTGTTACTAGTATCTTCATGGACTTATATGTTTGAGTTTCCTTACTTAAATCGCAGTTCCAGAAGCAGCTGTCCGTCGGTTTGAAAGACATTGTGTGGAAAACTGAGGAAGATATGACGGGATCAGTATAATCTGCTATTCTATCGCTGTTTTGAAGCTCCCTCGCAGACACTGGCATACGTGATTCACTAACTGTCGATTTTTGACACGCATAACTCCAAAAGGAACAGGATCCTGGTGATGCAGACTCCTCCGCAAGGCAGTTTTTATGCCACCATGAGATGGCCTATCTTCTTTAATTTTCGGCTTGATATGGAGGCGAATCTTCCGCTCGTCTTCTCTAACAAATTGAGATATTATCTGCTCCAAAGGTCATTGCATTGAGCTCACTCAACTATTTCGCGACAGATAAGTACCTGTTGTGATCATGTATTCGCCGATAGCAAAGGAAATCGGAGATCTTTTGACTCTCTTTAGAACTGAGCCGCTCAAAGATCTCCTCCCTTTAGGACCGAGCCGCTCAAGAGGGGTTTGTCCATTCCGCTCGAGAGGGGTTTGTCCTTTCCGCATTAATATGTAACCCACATCAACGTGTAAGATGTCACAACGTAACTGTAATCGATACAAATGCATCCATGCGGCCTTCATAATGCAATGCTATTCTCTTCTCTTCGTTCGGGAGAATCAGAACTGTTACATCTTCTATGCGTTTTTAGACGCTGTGATGTTTTCTAATATTAATGAAGTGTCGAATTACCAGAAAAAGGGGGGAAACCCTTAGGTTAAATGTCCCGAGTAAACACGAAAGCTCTAAAAACAACTGAACTTTGCTAACTATAGCATGACCTCCAAAACACCTTTCATTTGTAGCTCCCATAGGAGACGAAGAAAGGTGATACCAACTTTGTTCGATCTCTCCAAGTCGCTAGTGATACTAAAGATTTCACGTTGCACTCGGTGCTTTCCAGGAACTCTACTTAAGCGAGTACCAGCTCCCAACCGCGCATGGTAATACAGCCGTCCCAGAAGACGTTTAATCCTCAGTTGCTCCAAAGCTACAGTCAGCCCCTGCGATGCCTCTTCTTGTCAGCTTGTCTGCGGTGAAAATAATTATCCGAATAGCTATCCAAATAATGTCCCTTATGTCAGTCATTGTAATTGCAAGAAGCGTTTTGTCGGCACTGAAACTCGAAACGCTTGTAACGTTCAATGCACTAAAACGCGAAGTGCTTTAGACCGTCAACTGTGAGTGAGTGAAACGGCGGACCGAAGCATTTGTAAGGGGAAAAAAGAATGATTTTCCCTCGTTGAGAGCTTTTAGACACTTTAGACACTTGCTTATAGGATGGACATCTAAAGATAAACATCATTTGTTGATATGAAAGGATTTGCATGGTATAAATAAATATATAACCTCTAATTCATTGTTTATAAAGGAAATGATCTCATTCCATCTCAATTTTTTTCTTTATTGTGGTTGTAGGCTCGGTGAATTCTTGAACCTCCATTTTTGAGCTCGAACTTGTACTCTCCTCAAGCTTACATGTTCATATTTGAATTTGAATTTGAATTTTTTGCAATCAACTATTGAGGTCATTTAATATGTGCATGCATTGCCCCATTGCCTTTTTTGTCGGGTCCAAGGAGCAAGGTATAAGCAAGCAGCAGGTGTTCGCAGGTGGTCCAGATGTCTAGGCCCAGCAGGTGGTCGAGGCGTCCAGGTGCAGTAGGTGGTCTCTCTCTCTCTCTCTCTCTCACTCTCTCTCACTCTCTCTCACTCTCTCTCTCTCTCTCTCTCTCTCTCTCTGTCTCTTTGTTGAGGGTGGGAAGGGCTTTGTCTGTCTGTCTCTCTCTCCACTTGTCTGTGCGGCCTCCCGCCTTGTCCACATCCCCGTCTGTGGCCTCCTACCTCGGCTTGCCTTGTGGTCGCATGTGGCCGTTGTGGCTGTCGGGCCTCCCTTGTTGGTCGTCGTGGCCATTGCTTGTGGTTGTCCCATTCTCTCTTTGTTGTCCACATGCGGCCTCCCATCCCTGTCACATCCATGCTCGTGGTCGCTCGTCTCATCACGTCCATGCTTGCTTGTGCTTGTGTTATTGTTTTATTTAATAGTTATATTTAATATAGTTAATGGCTATTAATTAGTTATAGTTAATAGTTAATTTTATTAATTAATACTTAATTTTAATAATATAATTAATTATTAATTAGTTATTATTAATTAGATTAATATTAATATATTAAGTTATTAAATCAATAAATGAATAAATAGTTATTGGTATTGTTTTGTTATTTTAAAAATTTTAGTTGTTATTCAGTTTATTATTGTTTTATTATGGTATTATTTTACCTAGAATAGCGTTTCGTGCGCGCTTCGTGTGCGTAGAACACTAGGCCGCTTCGCAACCTCGAAGCGGTGATTGAAGTAGCCGGTGCTATCGCACGACAACTTCGCTCAACAATCCATTTCTCATCTTTCTCTTTCCTATGTTTTCTCTCTCTCTCTCTCCCCCCTCCAAATTCCCTGTCTAATTCTCTCTCTATCTCTTTCTCCGCCTTCTATTTTAGTTTATTTTTTTTCTTGTCCTGGTTCTCTCTCTGCTTTTTTCTCCTTGCTTTTTTTCTCTCTTTATTCTCTCCCCTCTCCCCTCTCTTTTCCTTCTCTCTCCCTCTTTTTTCATTTTTCATTTTTTCTTCTTCTTCTTCTTCTTCTTCTTCTCTCTCTCTCTCTCTCTCTCTCTCTTCATTCTCTTTTTTAATTTTTTCTTCTCTCTCTCTTCTCTCTTTTCTTTCTCTTTCTCCTCTATTTTATCTTCTCTCTCTATAATTCTCTCTACATGTTCTCTCTCTCTCTCTCTCTCTCTCTCTCTCTCTCTTCTTTTTCTTCTTTCACTTTGTCCCTCCCCTTAGTCTCTCTTAAAGTATGTAAATTTAATATTTTTCCTATATATAATTCTCTCTTTATGTTTATATTTTCTCTTCTCCTTTCTCTCTCTCTCTCTCTCTCTCTCTCTCTCTCTCTCTCTCTCTTCTCTTTTTTTCTTCTTCCATTTCTCTTTATTTTTCGTTTTTTCTTCTCTCCCTCTCTTTTAAATTTTATCTTTTTTTTCTCTCCTCTTTTAAATTATATCTTCTCTCTCTCTCTCTCTCTCTTCTCTTTCTCAAAAAATATTTAAATTTTTAAAAGACTTCTATTTTCTCATTTTCCCCATCCCTCTTCCTCTTTCTTCTAATTATTCTTCTCTCTCTCTCTCTCTCTCTCTCCTCTTTTTTTCTCTTTAAGATTTTTTCTTTTCTCTTTCTTTTAAATTTTCTCTCTATAATTCTCTCTGTGTTTAAATTCTCTCTTTCATTTTCTTCTCTATGTCTCTCTCCTCCCTCTCTTCTCTCTTTTCCTTTTTTCTTTCCTCTCTCCCTCTCTTAAATTTTATATTTTCTCTATAATTCTATTTCTCTTTGTTTCCCCTCTCTCCCTCCCTCTCATCTTCTTTCTTTTTTTCTCTTTGTATATTTCTCTCTTATTTTAATTAAAAAAGTAGTAATTTTTTCTTTTTTTCTCTTTAATTTTTTTCTTTATTTCCTCTATAATTCTCATTTTCTTCTCTCTCTTTCCCCTCTCTCCTCTCTTTTTCTTTTTTCTTTTTCTCTGTCTCTTAAATTTTATGTTTCATCTCTCTATAATTCTATTTCTTTCTTTTAAATTTTATATTTTCTCTCTCTATAATTCTCTCGTGTTCAAATTCTCTTCTTATTTTCTCTCTCTCTCTCTCTCTCTCATTTTCTTTCTGTCTCTCTTCCTTCTCTTTCCTCTCTTATTCTTTTTTCTTTTCCTCTCTATAAATCTCTCTCTGTTTTTCTCTCTCTCACTCCCTCCCTCTCCTCTTCTTTCTTTTTTGCTCTTTGGATATATATATATGATTAAAATTTTAAATGTAAATTTTTTGTTTAAAATAAAGTTTACATTTAAAAGTTTAATCTAAAAGAGAGAGAGAGAGAGAGAGAGAGAGAGAGAGAGAGAGAGAGAGAACCTAGGCCCTATATATGAGAGAGAGGGGGAAGGGGGGAGGAATTTAATTAAAAAGGGGAGCTTGGGGAAAAGAAAGAGAGAGATTATAAGTGAGAGAGAGGGGAGAGGATTCTAATTTAAAAAAGAGAGGTGGGGGGGAGAGGAGGGGAGGCTTTACTAAAAAAAGGGAGGAGGAAGAGAAAATGAGATATTACACGTGAGAAAGAGGGGAGGGGAAATGGAGGGAGGTTTGAAAAAGGGGCTAGGTTCGAGAAGCCCTCTAGAAGGTTGGGGCTTTGCGAACCTATAGCTAAAATAATATAGTAGTAAGATATTTTAGTTTATTTTTTTTCCTCTCATGGTTCTCTCTCTCTCTCTTTCTCTTTTCTCTCCTTGCTTTTCTTCTCTCTTTCTCTCTTTTTATTCTCTCTTCTCTCTCTCCCTCCTCTTTTTTTCTTTTTTTTCTTCTTATTCTCTCTCTCTCTCTCTCTTCATTCTCTTTTCAAAATTTTTCTTCTCTCTCTCTCTCTCTCTCCTCTCTTTTTCTTCTCTTTCTCTATTTTATATTTTCTCTCTTTAATTCTCTCTACACATTCTCTCTTTCTCTCTCTCTCTTCTTCTTCTTCTTCTTCTTCTTTTTCTTATTTCACTTTCTTCCCTCCCCCTCTCAGTCTCTTTTAAAGTATGTAAATTTTATCTTTTTCCTATTTATAAATCTCTTTATGTTTATATTCTCTCTTCTCCTCTCTCTCTCTCTCTCTCTCTCTCTCTCCTTCTTCTCCCTTTTCTCTTTATTTTCGTTTTTTCTTCTCTCCCTCTCTCTCTTTTAAATTTGATCTTTTTCTTCTCTCCTCTCTCTTTTAAATTATATATTCTCTCTCTCTCTCTCTCTCTCTCTCCTTCTTCTTTCTCCCTTTCTTTCTTTCTCAAAAGTTACTTCTCTCTGTCTCTCTTCCCCCTCTTTTTTTTCTTTTTCTCTCTCTTTTTTAAATTTTATATTTTCTCTCTCTATAATTCTCTTTCTTTGTGTTCCCCTTCTCTCTCCCTCTCTCTCCTTTTCTTTCTTTTTTGCTCTTTGTGTGTGTGTGTGTGTGTGTCTATATATATATATATATATATATATACATATATATATATATGTCTCTGTCTATCTGTCTGTCTCTCTCTCTCTCTTTATTTTAATTAAACAAAAAGTTTACATTTAAAAGTTTAATCTGAGAGAGAGAGAGAGAGAGAGAGAGAGAGAGAGAGAGAGAGAGGAGAAATTTAATTAAAAAAGGGAGGGAAAAAGAAAGAGAGAGATTATAAGTGAGAGAGAGACAGGAAGGGGTTTTAATTTAAAAAAGGGAGGTGAGGGAGGGGAGGAAAGGCTTTAATGAAAAAAATGAGGGGGAAGAGAAAGAGGGGAAGGGAAAAAGAGGGAGGTTTGGAAAAGGGATTAGGTTCGGGAAGCCCTTTAGAGGTTCGGGGCTTTTTGAACCTATAGCTAAAATAATATAGTAGTAAGATATTGTTAGCTGTATGCATTATTAAATATTCGTTATTATTTTATTTTATTAGTAATTAGTTTAGTTTAGTTGTTATTTTAATCTAATTATTTTAGTTGTTATTCAATTTATTATTAGTCTATCATTGCTAGATATTGTTAGTTGTATGTATTATTAGTTATTAGTTATTATTTTATTAGTAATTAGTTTAGTTATCATTTAGTTTATTATTATTGTATTATGGTTGTATTATTAGTTATTAGTTATTATTTTATTATTAATAATTTTAGTTGTTATTTTAATTTAATTACTTTAGTTAAATTTTTTGTTGATTTAAATAGTTTATTTGTTATTTAGTTTATTATTATTTTATAATGGTATTATTTTACTGGTATAAATATATATAGAAGATAATATAAAGATAATGATTAGCTATTAGTTATTATTTTATTAGTAGATATATATATAAAGATAATATGATGTGATTAATTTTATGATATAATATAATATTAATATATTATTGTTATAGTTATTGTAATCAACTTAGTTGGTATTTTAAATTTTTTCTTATTTTAATTAGTTTTTATTATATTATTATTGTTATTCACTTTATTATTACTTGGTTGTTTTATTAGTTTATTATTATTTTATGGTATTATTCAATTCATTCATTCAACTTAGTTCATTTAGATATATTGTTAGTTGTATGTATTATTAGTTATTTGTTATTATTTTAATAGTTATTAGTATAGATATGTATTGTTATTAATTTGAATAATTATTATTTTTTATTATAAAACCATAACTAATAATAATTAGGTATACTTTTATATATATTTAGTTTAATAATATTATTATTATTATCGTTATTATTATTCATGTTTGTTTAGCTTATTTTATTTAGAATTATTATTATTAGTTTATTAAATATATAGATATTATTTTCTCTGTGATTGTTATTAGTTTTATGTATTATTAATAATTAAATATGATAGATATATTAGTATTTAAAATTATAATATTATAATTAACATGATAGATATTAGTTAGTAATTACTTTAGTAAATATTAGTAAATTAGTAATTAAACATGATAGATATTATAATATTATATATTGTAGTAATTAACTAGTATAGATATACATTGTGGATTAATATTCTAATTATAATATAATAATATAATATATAATACTATAATAACAATATTATAATTAACATGATAGATATTAGTTAGTTAGTTAGTAATTACTTTACTTTAATTTAATAAATAATTAAATAGTAGTAATTAAACGTGATAGATATATAATATTGATTAATATTATGATATAATAATTAGTTATATTTTAAGTTGCATGTTTGTATGTAATATTAGTTTATTGTTGTTATTATTATTTTATTCAAATTAATTAATTTAGATATAGATATTAGTTTATAGTTATTATCATTGTTATGTTGTTATTCGGATTATTAACGTTATTGTTAGTTATTCAGATTAATAATAATTAGTTGTAGTTTAATATACATTTAGTTGCATTGTACGTATTATTATATTATTGGTATTCTTCAAATTAGTTTATAGTTTATTTAGATAGATATAAATATAGAAAATACATATAGATATTAGTTTTTACTTTGTTATTATTAGTTGTATGTATTATTAGTTTATTTTATTGGTTGTATGATATAGATTAATGTTACTAGGATAGATATATAATATTGATTAATATTCATATTATAATTATAATTAATATGATAGATATTAGTTAGTAATTATTACTTTGGTTTAAATTAATAACTAAGTAAATTAAATAGGATGGATATAAGTTTATATATTCATATATATATATATATATATATATATATTCGTAATTAGTAATTAAACATGATATTGATATAATATTAATATATAATAATATTAAATTAATATTACATTTTAATATAATAGATATTAGGTAGTAATTACTTTAATTTAATCACTAATTAATTAATAATGAATTATCTTATCTTATATTTATTATTTCTTAAAATATTAGTATTAATGAATTAGATATTAGTGTTACATTGATTAGTATATATTACAGTATTAGTGAATTAGTTAGGTTAATTAATTAATTAATTAAATTAATAATAGTTATGTTTATACTATAATAATTATAATATAGTATAATAACATATTAATAATAATAATTATAGTTATAGTTATTTAATTGTAATAATTATTGGATTGATTAGTATATTAGTATTAGTGATAGTAATTAAGTTAATCAATTAAAAATAATAATAATGAATGAATGAATAATAGTTATATTATATTATATATAGATTGATTACTTATTAGTTAAATTACTAACAAGTTACTTAGTTGTGCTTATATTTTATTATTTTCTTAAAATATTAGTATTAGTGAATTAGATATTAATGTTACATTGATTAGTATATATATTAGCATTAGTGAATTAGTTAGGTTAAGTAATTAATTAAATAATAGTTATATTTATATTATAATATTTATAATATAGTATAATAGCATAATAATAGTAATAATTATAGTTATAATTATTATTAGATTGATTAGTATATTAGTATTAGTGATAGTAGTTAAGTTAATTATTAAAAATAATAATGATGAATAAATAAATAATAGTTATATTATAGATATAAATATTATTATATGGCTATAGTTATAGTAGTTATATTATATTATATATAGATTGATTACTTATTATATAAATTACTAACAAGTTACTTAGTTGAATTGCTAATAAGAAGCTAATTACTTATTAGTTAAATGAATTAGTTGATTGCTTATTTAAATTGATTAGTTGACTAATTAGGTGAATAATAATAATACTAAATTAATATTATATGTATAAGAGGTGAATTTTTATTTTTACTAATTAAATATTCATATTATTTAATTAAATGGATTGATTGAGTAATTGAATTTTTTAATTTTGATTGTTCATTTATATATTATTATTATTAGTTAAAGTTAGCTAATTAAATTAAAACTGATTGATTAGTTGACTAATTTGTATTATTTTTTAATGTAATTCGAATTATTAAACTGATTGATGAATTGACTAATTCGTATATAAGTAATTATAACTAAATATACACACGAATTAAAGAAACAATTAAAAGTGGAGGCAAACTCTACATGCGTATATATGCTCTCTCTCTCTCCATTGTTTGAAAACAAATGGATATGGTGATATGTTGTATACATTCGAGTAAGGAAAGTAGCTCTCCCTCCCTCCCTCTCTCTCTCTCTCTCTCTCTCTCTCTCTCCACTGTTTGAAATTTTGATTTGAGTTTAAGATTTAAATTTGGTTTTTGTAGACAAACTCTACATACGTATGTATGTGTGTGTCTCTCTCTCTCTCTCTCTCTCTCTCTCTGTCTCTCTGTCTCTCTGTCTCTCTGTCTCTCTCTCTGTCTCTCTCTCTCTCTCTCTCTCTCAGCTTTTGAAATTGTGGGGTTTTTGATTAATGTTGGATTTGTATAGAGAATACCCACCCACATACTTTAAAATATGAGGATCTACATCAGATTGGAATAAACATTTTAGGATATGTGTTTTAAGATGTGGAGTGGAAGATATCTTTTATGTTGATTTTTAAACATGGAGTGGAGGATTATGTAGTAACTTTAAGATATGTATTATATTGTTAATCCTTATATGTACCAGAGTGGAATTTACTCATGACTTTCATTATTGAGAGATAGAACTATCCTTTGCCTCACTCATTGCGATTCGTGGGGCATTATTAAAAACCTATTATTGATGCTTTTAAACTTAGGAAGTTGTTTAGTGTGTGAGCTATAGTTTTATTGGCAGGAATAGGGAGTGTTGCATCGTCCTAGGGCATGATTTTCTAAGAAATGATATTGTATGGTGTGCATCATACAAACTTAGGTACACCAATTAAAAAGCTAACTCACTGGTCATTGTAACATTGGGTTCACCAAAAGATCCATCCTTGACTTTGCTCATTGTAATTCGTGAGTGGGTATAACTATAAGGTACAAACTTAAGACTGAGAGGGGGGTTTTGCATCATGATGCATGTATTCATAGGAATATTGAAATGGATACATCCATTGTGACAAAAACTCTAATCTCTCACCTGGGGCGCCATGGGAATTTGCACCTTGAAGACCCACTTGAGTCCTATGTGTTGAATAAACAAATTGAAACCTCGCTCTAGATGTTACTTGCTATAGCAAATCCTATTATAATTGATCATATGGTCTAATGCACATGTGTTTTATGGAGTGGAAGGTTCTGTAGTAACTTGATAAGATATATGCATTATATTGTCAACCCCTAAAGGTACCAAAGTAGAGCTAAATTATATTATATTACAATACTATTTATTTATTCATGATCATGACTTTCATTATTGAGAGGTAGAACTATCCTTTACCTCGCTCATTGCGATTCATGGGGTTGGCATGGATATAATAATACTTAATGGCATTAAAAACCTATTATTGACATTTTTAAACTTAAGAGGTTGTTTAATGTGTGAGCTATAGTTTTATTGGCAGGAGTGGGGAATGTTGCATTGTCGTAGGGCATGATTTTCTAAGAAAGGATATTGTACGGTGTGCACCATGCAACGTTAGGTACACCAATTAAAAAGCCAACTCACTGGTCATTTTGAATTTGTTCACGTGAGGGGGGTTTTGCATCATGAAATGGATACATCCATTGTGACAAAAACTCTAATCTCTCACTTGTGGAGCCATGGGAATTTGCTTGAAATAATCCAAATACACCTTGAAGACCCACTTGAGTCCTATGTGTGGGATAAATAAATTGAAACCTCACTCCAGATGCTACTTACTATAGAAAATCCTATTGTAATCAATCATACGGTCTAATGCACATGTGTTTTAAATTTAATGCATTTGAAGTTAATCTAATGCAATCTAGAATTTTTCACTATTTCTAAATTTTAAGATAAGATAAGAATAGTTGATATGCACCTCAATGTTGATGCATGCATTTTGTGCAGCATGGAGGAAAAAAATGTGTTTGTAGCAAATGTTGTGCAGTGCGCTCCCAGCATGCAAATGAATATGTGCAAAGAGAAAGAGATTACAAGGAAGAAGGTAGTTCAGCGTGCACTTAGGCATGTTGGAGGATATGAAAGTTTTGTTAGTTTCTTGAGAGTCATTAATCTCTTGGATGGGCTTGAGAAGCAAGTGAAGGTACTATTTCGACGTCAAAGGGCTTCAATGTCTCTTGATGAGAGCATTGGTAGTCGTCTACAGAGGATCGAGAGAATTTTGGAGGAGAAATACAAAGGGAACCTTTGTGATGGGGTGAGGATACATGATGAGTTAGAAGAAATCAAGGGTTACATAAGGGAGATATATAACCATGTTCGAAAATATTGGTCACGTATTGGATTCTTGGATGATCATGATGAGAAGATGAAAGATCTTATTGACAGTGCTGGTAGTATAGAGGATGGCATATGTGAGTTAATTGCTCACAAGAATGAGAGCTTGGTCGCACACCGGAGAATGTTTCCCTTGATATGTAACTTACTTTTTTGAAAGTTTGTCTTAATAGGTTTTCGGCAATGTTAACCCAGATAAATCGCCGTGTAGGGTCATCCCCTTACACTCCAGAACATTGCCCTTGATGTGAAACTTGCTTCTTTCAAAGTTTATCTAGATAGGTTTTTGGCAATGTTAACTTGGATGAGTCGCCGCATAAGCACATCCTTGAATCCATGCTTTACTTGATATATATAACCTCTCCAAGACTTTTTAAATGAGTTTATTGTATTTGATTCAATTGATGAAAATCTCCATTTCGAAAAACATTGTCTATCTCTTTCAAATTATAAATTTTTTGAATCTATTTTAATAGTTTATTTTTTCATATTTTCACCTTGGTATTCATTCACATTTAAGCCTCGGACACCTTTGGATCTTCAACACATTCGAGTCTTTGGCAAGACCTATGTACGGATGTAGACGAATGAACATCCATTAGCAGGGCTTGGAAGAGAGAGAGAGAGAGAGAGAGAGAGAGAGAGAGAGAGAGAGAGAGAGAGAGAGAGAGAGAGAGAGAGAGAGAGAGAGAGAGAGAGAGAGAGAGAGAGAGAGAGAGAGAGAGAGAGAGAGAGAGAGAGAGAGAATGGGGGAGGGAGAGAGGGGAGGTTAGACCATCTTGGGCCTAATATGTGTGCATTCTTTCACTTTCGAGTCTAGGATACCCTTGAGACTAATATATCTTCAAGTTTGAGTGATACTTGCTGGGCCTTTAGTGAGTGTCATGTGCACATGTGGATGAATGGACATCCATTGGAGAGGGGAATCATTAATTGACTTTTGGCGAGCACTGTGCATGCATGTGATCATGCATGGTTGTTTATGCATATGTTCATGCATGACTATTCTTTTATCTTTGAGTCCAAGACATTTTTAATCTAGGGTTTTTAGTTGCAAATGTGTTTATCGATTGTGTCTTCAATGGCTTTGAGATTTCTCTATTGGGACTCTTATACTCTATTGAAAGTTTCGTGTAGTCATCATGGAACAACGCAAAGCCATGGACGATGTTTCAGATATAGTGCATTCGACTCTATTGAATGCAATTGATTTGGTTGAATTAAAGAGAACAACCACAACATCGTCTCTTCGATGCTTGCCTGCGTGAAGCCGTTCGCATGGGTATGGGAGATAGTTATTCTAATTGTATTTGCATCAAGGTAATGTATACTTTTTGGGGAGATAGTCATTTGTGTATTTTGTTGCAGTCAAAATGTGGAGTTTAATAGAGTGAATAAAGTTAATGTGCGAAAGGTGAAAGAAGTGGCAAGGCAATAGGGAGGGCATGTTACTAAATCTACAAGGACAGCAAGGATTCGAAGAAACACAGAGGCCGCTTCAAGTTCTTTAGAGTTTAAACGCCTCGAGACCAAGATGAATGAGTTGATGGAATTGCAGATGAGTTTATCCACACGTGTCACTTGCCATTTACTCTACAGAGTCGCATGAACAAGCTAAAGATTTGTACGGTCTTGTGTGTGAGACAAAGCACACCCAAAGTGTTCTTCAACAAGTCTCGAGTGGTTTGGGTGGTGAAGTGAGAGAACTTTCGGCAATTGTCTTTGAGACACGCAGGTTGATGAATTTATTCGTGAATGATATGTGGGCATCGTTTTGAGGGCTTGGAGATGACCACGAGCTTGTGATTTGCCAGAGGGGTTGTTGACTACTATTCTTGTAGTTTCAAATAAATGTTAATAGGTTTAATCCCTTGCTATAGCAATTGAGTTGTCAAATGAATGGTCACAACTGAGGAGGACTTGCTCAGGATGATGAGGCTTGTGATCTATTATTGTCTTGCTTATATCTTATTTTAAAGTGCTTGGGCTAGTGCTTTTTTTGTGATGATGTATGCTTCCTTTTTGTGAAGCTTATATTGGTTTTAATGTAACGAGACTAAGTTGAGTAAAATGTATTAGGTACCTATAATGTGATATGATGCCTCTTTCTTGAGGTTTGATCTATATAAAGAATTATCATGTCTTGCAATGTGGATACAACTTTATTGATTTTTGCAGTGTAATGCATGTGAGAGTAATATTATCTAATTGTATGGTCTCATTGTAATGTTTGAATATTCACTTCTCTCTCTCTCTCTCTCTCTCTCTCTCTCTCTCTCTCTCCAATATTTGAATGAAGCTTATGATCTATTGTTGTCTCGCTTATGTTATTTTGAAGTACTTGGGCTATTACTTTTTTTGTAATAATGTGTCATTTCTTTTTATGATAATGTGTGCTTCCTTTTTTTATGATGAGGCTGAATTGAGTAAAATGTATTGGGTACCTACAATGTGGTGTGATGTCTCTTTCTTGACGTTTGATCTGTACAAAGAATTACCATTATCATGTCAAACAATGTGGATATAACTTTATTTATTTTTGCGGTGTAATGCATGTGAGTAATATTCTCTAATTACATGGTCTAATTGTAATGTTTGAATATTCACCTCTCTCTCTCTCTCTCTCTCTCTCTCTCTCTCTCTCTCTCTCTAATGTTTGGTTCAATTTATAGGGACTTGAATTAGATTAGAGTAATGATATGCATTTTTCTTTGTTTTAAAGAGTTTGTAAACATTGATCGCATTTATAATTCTATGTATGTGTCCATTGCCTCTTTCTTGAGGTTTGATATATAGAAAGACTTATTATGTCTTGCAATCTAGAGAGAAAATTTCATTGATTTTTGCAATGTAGTATGTATCAAAGAGTAATATTCTCTTGAAAATACTTGGATATGGACATCTCTCTCTCTCTCTCTCTCTCTCTCTCTCTCTCTCTCTCTCTCTCTCTCTCTCTCTCTCTCTCTCTCTCTCTCCAATATTAGTTTTAATGTTTAGGAACTTGCTATGGATTGGGATAATATGCATTCTTTCTCTTTTGAAGAGTTTACAAATATTAAATATATTTTTATTTTTATGTATATGTTTGTTGGATAAACATGAGTGTTTGTAAGTTAAATGTCCTATTCCATTGCCTCTTTCTTGAGGTTTGATCTATAGAAAGACTTATTATGTCTTGCAATCTATAGAGAAGAGTTCATCGATTTAAGAATCCTAACGTTTTAGGTATATTGTGCATTCATGTTGAAGAGTGATATTTGGGTTTGAGTTATAGGCTTTGGGGGATCGCTTGCCGGTTAGATATAGTTTTTTTTTATCCGTCTTTGGATTAGATATCTAATTGTATAGAACATATAAAAATATATGATTCGAATTTTGGCTGCTATTATTCCTTGCGCATAGGAGGATTGTGCTGATTTAAATTGTTGTAGTGTTTTGGATTATGTGATTTTAGATTGATTCTACTTTTAAGTCTTCTTGAAAATACTAATTCCAATCAAGTCTCTCCTTGAAAGAATGCATGGTCTCTCTTGATGTGCAGGCTTTGTGAGAATCCAATCAATATGGGATTTTCACATCGAACAACTAGTAGGGATTATGTGTTACGTATTCATAGGCATAGACTCAAGTCTACACGACATAGACGATGACAAGTTGCTAGGCTTAAGTCTCAAATGGCAAACATGATCGGAGGGGCACAAAGAGATGTGTTCTACTATAGTTGAGTGTCAGTTTGTTTTGCAAGGAGGGGCTCTAAACCATGGTAGCTTGATTCATGAGGGACTTCACAGTTTGATTGAGCAGCAATTTGCTATGGATTATAATTGTGATGCTGAAAATAACCAAAATCTAGGAAATCCTGTGATTAGTGAGTCACATGTCAATAATGCTCCAACCTTTAGTCCTTGAAATGGAGGTTTTTGCTCCATTTTACATGCTTTGCTTGCAATCGATATTCATCTTGCAACTACAATATTGCTATTTCAAGACCTGATTGTGCATTCCATGGGGAGTCTTTTTGAGATGTGTGAGTGATGTTTGGCTAAATTGTGGAGATGTGAGGCTCAAGTATAGGGGTCAGTTTTGTTTGGTAAACATTGTTGTCGAAATGGAAAAGTAATGTTGCCACTGTTGCAACATCCACCACAGCTATTGCATGATTTGTTGCATGGTATGCATCCTCAAAGTAGAGTATTTAAAAATAATATATGAGTATATAATAGTGCTCTTACATTTGTGTCACTTGGTGTCAATGTTGAGCTTTTGTTTATTGTGGAAAATTCTTATACCTTTAGAGTGCATGGCCCCATTTATCATCATATAGGCCCTTTGATTTCTAATGTGCAATGATAAGAAATGCCAAGATTTGCACAACTTTATGTTTATGATACTAAGCATGAGTTATCTAATCGATTGGATGTTATGCCTAATTTGTTGCCAAATTTGCTTGGGGAGCTTCAGTCTATGATGTATTGACACAATGTATATGCATAAGCTTTTAGATCTGTGGGTATGCAATTGTAAAACAATGCCTTGCATGATTTGCGAATGACTATTTTTGGGGTTCAATAGGCTAATAAATAGTACTCAGCTCCAGTGGCACAACTGAGGTTGCGGCTATCATGCCAAGACAAGGTGATGAGAATACTCTTGATCGTCAAGACATACATGTTTATAGTCGAGATGGACGATGTATTGCTATTTCAAACTTGCATAGGGTATATATGCCAATGCTATGCATTCTTCTTTTTCCTATGGGTGATGATGGTTGGCATGTAAAGGTACCTTATACTGGTGTTAATGTTCCAATTAATATACATGGATTGTCTAATTAGGACTGTGTTACTCAGATGTAATTTTATGCATTTCGACTACAAGTGCGTGAGGACACTGAGGTGTGCATATTGTGAGGTGGTCGATTGTTGCAACAATTTATTTTTGATGCTTACTGTAGTATAGAGCAATGTAGGTTGGCTTGGTGTTGTGAGAATCAATCGATTTTACTCTCGGAAGTTTATAAGGGCTTAGCAGATATGATGGGAGTGATGGATGATGGGCCAGTGGGAATAATTGGTGTCTTTGTTGGTAAAAGGGCAATTTTGCCATCTTCTTTTACTGGTGGGCCAAGACACATGTATTAGTTGTAACAGGATGCCATGGCTATAGTGCAGAGCAAGGGAAAACTTGATCTCTTTATAAGAATGACATGTAATCCAAAGTGGTTAGAGATAACTAATGCTTTGTTGTCTGGATAGATGCTTATAATCATCCTAATTTGATTGCTCAAGTCTTTCATAAAAAACATGCTGATATGATGCATACATTGTTGAAAAGGAATCTATTTGGGAATGTTGCAGGCTATGTTAGTGTGATTGAGTTTCAAAAGTGGGGGCTACCACATTCTCATAATTTGCTAATTTTGGAGCACCCTTTTAAACCCTATGAAACATGCCATTATGATAGATTTGTTTGTGTTGAGTTTCCTGATAAAGTAAAGTTTTCAACTTTGTTTGAAACTATCTCAAAATGCAATGTCCATGGTCCTTGTGGTATAATGAATCCCAATAGTCCTTTCATGCGCAATGGTAGATGCACTAAAAAATTCCCTCCGAGGTTTGTGAATGTAACAAGTGTTGATAGCTCTGGCTATCCTATTTATAGAAGACGAGATGATGGAAAGACGATCACAATAAAGGGTAATATTATTGATAATCGATGGATTGTTCCATATAATCTTTACTTGAGTAAAAAAACACAATGCACATATAAATGTTGAGGTATGCTCAACGGTGGCAGTTGTTAAGTATTTGTATAAGTATATATACAAGGGACATGATCGTGCAAAGATTAAATTTTCTATTGGAAACTCAGGTTTAAATGGTACGACCTTTCATGAAGTGGATGAGATCGAGAGTTATTTAGATGCATGGTATGTTTCTACTTCAGAAGCGTGTTCGTGAATATATGACTAAGCATTGCACAATGAGAAGCTTGATATACAACGGTTGTAGGTGCACTTGCGTGATGAGAATTGTGTGGTGTTTTAAGATACATACAATATATCAGATGTTATGCAGAATGAAGATATCATGAAACTACTCTTACGGAATGGTTTGTGTGCAATCGTATTTATCCAGAGGTTCGAGCTATTCGCTATTAAGACTTCTCGATGTATTGGGTGTGGAATTTACAACGAAATGTATGGACAAAGAGAAAGCATGGAAACACGTGTGGTCGAATATACTTTGTGCTGCTCACATTTGGTGAGCGTTATTACTTGCGAATGCTCTTGATAGTGTCTCGAGGATGTATGTCTTTTGACAATTTGCGTATTGTCGGCAACGTGGTGTACAACACATTTAAGGAAGCCTACATTACAAAAGGCGTGTTAGAGGGTGATGATGAGCATACTGTGTGCTTGGAAGAAGCTGCATCTATACAAATTGGTGCCCAGTTGCATGTTTTGTTTGCTGCAATTTTGGTCTTTTGTGAGCTTGTGCAGTTTGGTCAACTTTGGGATAGGTTTATGTCACCAATGGTAGAGGATATTTTGTAGAAGTTACAGCTAGAGCATGTGCATATATCTTCTGCAATTCTACTACAAGAGGTATCAAATAAGGCTTTATTGCATCTTTAGGATCTTTTACAACAGCATGGGCGAAGATTGTCTGACTTTGATGGATTTCCAGAACCTCATTGAATAGATTCTTAGTTGTGTGCTAGCCCTCTTTTAGAAGATAAATATGCATATGATATACTGGAGCAATGTAGAGTTTGTGTTTTCTATGGAGGCAATGTTGAATGCCAGGTAGAGAGTTGCATATAATGCAATTATAGGTGCTATTGGCGGAAAATTTGGGGTTTTTTTGTTTTGGATGGTCGGTGGATCTAGGAAGACATTTCTTTACAAGTGTTTGCTTACTAGGCTACACAGTGATGATCGGCATATAACATTAGCAACAACATCATCTTGCATTGCTGCTTTGCTTCTACAAGGTGGTCGTACTACTCACTCGAGGTTTAAAATTCCATTGGATCTATGTAATCGATCCACCTGTAATATTCTTGTTTAGAGTGATCTTGCCCAACTGTTTAGACAGTCGAGCCTTATTTTGTGGAATGAGGCTCCCATGATACACATGTTTGCATTTGAAGCTGTTGGCAAAACTTTAAGAGATGTTATGAGCTGTGATAAACCATTTGGTGCAAATGTCACTTTGCTTGGAGGTGATTTTAGGTAGATCCTGCCCATCGTGATGAAGGGCTCCCGTGAAGATATTGTTAATGCAACACTATGTTACTCTCATCTATGGCAGTATGTTAAGGTGCTAAGGTTATCTAGGAATGAGGATATCGACCGTTGGTGGTATAATGGATAATGGATTTATTAGTTGGATTCAAGGGATAGGGGATGGAGTGGATATCACAGAGAATTGTGATAAGTTACATATTCCATCTAGCATAGTATTGAAAGGGCACTCTATCAAACAGTGAAGTGCCCACGGTGAGAGGCTTTGGAGCATATTTCAGTGAGTGTGCTATACTTGCAGCGTGGAATACATATGTGGCTTCTTTGAATCATTGTACATTACAATTGATGCCAGGAGAAGTTACAGTACTATAGTGCGGATTCAATTGCAGATACGGATGATAGCTCATTTTTATACTCTATAGAGTATTTAAATACACTAGATATTGGAGGTGGATTTCTCTATTGTTGCTAAAGATGAATGCACCTATTATTCTGCTTAGGAACTTAAATCTAGCAAAAGGTTTGTGTAATGGTACACGGTTGATATGTAAGGCATTCAATAAAAAGGTGACAGATGCTGAGATTATAACATGGACAAATATAGGGAACGAGTTTTCATTCCTAGGATCACTTTTATTTCTAGAACCTTGCAATTTCTGTTTACTACTTGATTGGTACCCATCATTTTTAGCCTAATTTAGTAGCAGTTTTAGGGCTCTTTGTCGTCATTACACAACCTGCTTTGATGATTTGTGCACCTGTTTGCCTTCATTATGGCTAGTGGCTCAAGTGATAGTTCTATCTTTAATATTGACAAGTTGGATGGCACTAACTACAGCTATCAAAAGGCCTAAATTTGGCAAGTTTTAGTGCAAAAAATACAAGTTAGGCCTTTGAAACATAAGGGTGTCAAGCTTGAACTTATTAATGCAAAGGATTGGACTAAATTAGATGACCCATGGAAGTCCACCATCATATTATCCCTCTCTAAGTAGAGTTTTCGTGGGAATTATGGGAAAAAAATTACAACGTCTATGATTAAGCAGAGCCTCACTTCTTAGACATATTGGCTAAAAGAACTCATGGACCTTTGCATGAATAAGGGCACTTCTATATCAACTCACTTAAATGTATTTCATTTCATTATCAATCATTCGTCTTTGCAAGGGATTGAATTAAAGGGCATCTTCTTCCCTTGTTCCTCTTAGTTACACTACCCGAATCATAGGATACCTTTTGTACTACTATGTGTGCCAACATACCTATGAGCCTTGCAAGCAACCAGGCTGCTCTACCTCACATGGCTAACTCCCTTTTCAATTTAATTATTATACATTTTTTTCAATAATTACATTGAACATCAGTGATTCCTTAGATGGGTTATAGTTGCAAGGTGTAGAGGGTGCAATATTGACTGAAGATGTTAACAAAAATAATGTTGATGCTTTCTGCACCTTTCAGTGTTTCCTTATCATGACCACATTCCATATATGCAAGAGTTACTACTGTATATAACACCATACCTTGACTTAGTCTATATACATACAAGTGTGCTTCCCATATAAAGGTCTTTGTTGTAAGCCTTTTTAAACAATTTACTATGCAAAACTCTAGCTACTTAGATTTCCCAATCCTACCAATCAAATTTCAGTATCTAATTGATGGCCCACTTCCAAGACTCAAATGTTCTCACAAGCTCTAAAGCAAAGAATGAATGTTACTTTCTCTCTTGATACACATTCAAGTTGTATGTGATGGAAACAATTGACAAGTTCTTCACAATATCCATGTTCAACATATGCTACAACTAGAGCTATTTATAGGACAACATGCTTAATTTGTAATCTATCAAATAGTCGTCATGCTTCTATGAGTTATATTTGGCAAAGATAGCCACCTATGAGTTTTTGACATGGATCTCTTGATCCAACTCTTAATGATTTTTGCATGTAGTTCTAAGTGTGTTTCCACAATCCCTATGGTTGCAAAAGCTTTCATGTATTAAATATATGCGACAACATTTGCACACAATCCTTCAAGTTGTATCTATTAGTGGCAATAATAACCTTACTACGCTAAGACATTATAGGACTTGTGTCCACATAATCAAAACTATTTTGTAGATTGATCCCTTGCAACTTTTGGATACTATAATCAAATTATATGCTACATTCTATGAGTTTACTTTCAATTCTGTCTACTAAGACTTTGCCGAACTTGCACCTACATAATCAAAACTATTTTGCGAACTGATCTCTTGTGACTTTTGGATGCTATGATCAAATTACATGCTATATTTCACATATGTATTGAAAGTAATGTATAGATTCCTTATCATTGTAGTTCATGATATAACATCTTGAAACAACAGTTTATTTAAAATTTAGTATCCATCTTCTATACAACCACATCTTCCATACATGTCTATAAGCACATTCCCCACAATATGGTTGTCTATCTTGTTTTTGCAATGTGAACATGGACTTGTCAATCTATTTCAAGAGTTCTCAATGCGGTACATGCTTTCAAGCATTGGATAAAAACAAGCAAATCTGTGTATGTACTTTCCAATTGCATCTATTTGAAACATATTAGAACTTTCTCAGTAAGTCCATGCTAAGTAGATTTAGGAATCAGTTCAAAACTACATCTGTTTGAAACACCTCAGAACTTTCTCAATAAGTCCATGCTGAGAAAATTCAGGAATCTATTTAGAGAATGACATTGTACTCTAATTTAGCACTCTATCAAACACATGTTGTCATTATACAAATGCACCATATTCAAGATCCAATTACAAACGTGTCTCTTGAATCATGTACCTATGATTTCACTATGCAATCATTGGCCTAGTTCTAAAGCTACTTACATGCATTCTACTTGCATAAACTTCCCCCATGTTCAGCAGATTTAGCAATCAACTAAGACCATGAGTTTGTACTTTGATCTAGCACTTTCTCAAACACATGGTGTGGTTTTTCAAGTGCACCACATTCAATATATGTATGTATGTATGTATGTGAGCAAGTGCCACAAAACTACTATAATTATAAAGGTCTCTCTCAAATTCTCTACCTATGATTTTAGTATCCAACTTTTTCCACGGTTCTAATGCTAGCATGTAATAAGCCTTTAAGAAAAGAACTAATGTAATGGCATCCACAGCTACATTCTCTAGCTTCATCTAGTTGAAACAGCTTAGCAGGACAACATGATACCATTTGCTAATGTAATAACAATGGTCCCAACTAATGAAATTGCTTCCCTTAGAACGATATAGCTCCAATCACTGGATTTGATGCAGCAGCAATAGCTCAAGTGCTTCTCTCGCAATGATTTAAAACTAGATTTGGTTGGATTTGATGCAACATCACATGGTAGAAATAATGCAAAAGCTATAATGAAATTTCTATGATAAAGGTCAAGTGGATGCAAGAAATTCAAGTTCCTTTGATGGATCCTACTATTTCGTCTTTAAAGCACCTCTCTCACTTACATTTGGCTAAAGAAGAGACCTAAATAAGATTGACATTCAACATTTCTTGAGTAAAAATATATACATTTTTGCTTGGATTCTTTTACTATAGCTATCTCCTCGTCGTTTGAGATTCTTAATATTGTGAGAGTTCCTTGTCAATTTTGAAGGCCTAAAATAGTTTGTTTTTACTGGTATACTTTGATGAGTTTCTCCAATAAATGATTCTTTTTTTGACAATCATGTGGTTTTTGCAACAACTCATCTCTATATTTTGATAATAAGTGATTCTCCAATCTAAGAACATCTTTATTTGCAATAAAAGCAAGCATATAGCCTAAAAATCCATTATAACCATCACCAATAAACCTCATGAGTGAAGAGCTATTATAAGAAGGAGAAGTGCTATTTTTTATAAGATCTCTAGGCCATAACCTTCTATCCAACTAAAGATCAAGATTTTTCTTTCGTTTATATCAAAACATATATTTCGTAGACTCTATTTTGTTTTGTAACTCTTTTCTTGATTGGTTTATACTCACATTTTAACTCATTGTGAAGATAATAGAGAGCTCTTTTACCAGTGTTATAAAGATATTTGGATAATTGATCCATAATTAAGGATATGTGATCTAAAATTTTGAGTAGAAATATTTTATGAAATTAAAATAAAGTGAAAGTGACTAGCAATAAGAAGAAAGAAAGAAAAAAGAAAATGAGGATGGAGGGAGATAACCAAATGTCGAAAAAATTCAAATTGAATATTTACTTTCACTTTTATCAAGATAATATAGGACCTTCATTAAGTCAATTACCATCATATTTATGGCGACCTACATTTCTAGATTTGATACAATCCATGAGAATATTATGATAATGAATTTTTAATGATTTTAGATATGTTTATTTATCAAAATATGAAATTTTTAAAAATTTTGAAATAAATTTTATTTCTCAAAATATTTTCTCTACCTAGTGCCAAGGATAGTCATGGTGGCATGATTCTTTTGGAAGGTTATAGTTGTTCATCATCACGAGGATATGATATAGGTGTCGGTATGATTCTATTGATGGTGCTCAAGGAGGTAGAAGGAGGCTTATGGATGTAGTGTCAATATAGTGGATGACTAGCCACCAATGTCATATGATCTTCAACAGATTTTTCAACAACCATGGATATTTAGCAACTTGAAATCAAGGTACTTCACTTAGGGATGTGTCTATCTTACTATATAGTGCTTGTACTAATGCATATGTAACTTGGAGATAGGTCAAGCAGGCTTGGTGTATCATCCCCCACTTTAGGACCCTGTTAATTTATGGTTTTATTATGGGATGAAGTCTCAAGGTGGCATGTCATGTGAGTAAGCCTAGAGTATTCTTGATGTGCCTTGAGATTATGTTGTGGAGAAATGATTAGGGGGTTAAAAGAGGAGCTGACCAACCAAGGCTATTGGATGTGCATAACTTGAGAACCTTGAGGTATAGTATTCATGTTGTGCACCTATCTAGATAGGGGTTTTTGCTCTCTTTTAATTTATTTTATTTTTCTTTTATTTTTCAATTCTCTTATTTTTTAAGTTTACTCCTCGACCAAAAGTGATTGCAAGGTGAGGTTGAGATATCCCTTGTTAAGTACATAATCTTTAATTGCATCTTGTTGCTCGATAGGAGACTTGGGATAAAAGGGATAGTTACATAAAGAAAGAAAATTTCCACTATATCTACTAGTAGTGCCAAATTGTAGGATGGGAAATGACTGATGTGTAGGTGAAGTCATATCATGGCCACCATGTCTATACATGCATTGATATCAAAGAATAAAAGGGACACTCTTTCCTCATGAGGGGAAATTTCTTACTTCAAAGAAAAATCTTTGGTACTACATAAACTAGATGTATTTTGACTATTGCAATTTATAGCATAGATAGAAATAATAGCTACAATAGAAAAGAAAATATTACAGTGTTACTAGCTTTCAGCCACCAAGACGTTGCTAGAATCATTACAACACAAATATAAGAGAAGCATGAAAGAGAGATGGACCATCTAATACTTGCAAACAAACCAAACAGGTAGAGAGTAGGTACAAACTATACAATCAATACTAAATGATTTCATGTGGTAATGAAGTGGTGTGGGCAATTGGTGAACTATCTAAGGAGTGTGTAAAATGAAGGTTGCAAGTCTCTGGGTTGGAACAAGCACAACTTTTCTCACATCATGGCATTGACATTGGGGATCTTTGAAAAGTTTTGCTAGCCATAGATTTGTGGATTATAATGTGCATGCTACCTAGAATAAGAAAATAAAAGTTCATTTTACCTCTCGTAGCTCTTAGCATAGTTGAATACCGACCTTCCAATATCATCTATCTCTAGGATAGCATACTACCATTCTAGCTAAAGCTTCCTTGCACGGTTGATAATTAAAGTGCTCACCTCAGATTTGGCCTTCTCAAAGTTGTCAAGCTCACCAAATGGCATATTCATCCTAGCGCTCCCTCCATTTCTCTGCAATGCTCTTAGATTTGAAAATTAGCTCTACATAGTTCTTAGGGACAATCTTCTGTAGGAATGTATTTTCAAGCTTCATGGTTTGCCAATGAAGATTGTGTCCAATCGAGACATTAAGTTTATGGGCAACTTTTGGAAGAGTTTGTTCTCTTCAATGGGGACTCTTTCGACTCCTAGTACCGCATATCACCCGCAAACGGATGGGCAAACTGAAAGAGTTAACAAATGGCTAGAGGTTTATTTGAGGCACTTTTGCCATCAGATACAAAATGCATGGGACCAATGGCTCCATCTTGTGAATTTTTGTTACAACAATACTCACCATATGAGCATTGGAATGTCTCCTTTTGAAGCTTTATATGGCTACAAAATACAAGTACCCTCCTCATTGTTTCATGAAGATGTAAATCCACAAGCACGTGAGGAGTTGGAAAAGATGGAGGCCCGTATGAAGCAATGCAAGGACAACATTCATAAAGCTCAAGAGACAATGAAGGTCTATGCGGATGAGAAAAGAAGACATGTGGAGTTTGAGGAAGATGAATGGGTATTTTTGAAGGTTCCCAAGTCATGTTATGCTTTTTAAAGGACACAACAAACTTGCTCATAGGTTTTATGGTTCTTATCGTATTGTCAAACAAGTTGGGGATCTTGCTTATCAACTAGACTTACATTCAAACACAAGAATCCATGATCTTTCATGTGTCTCAACTTAAAAAGTATGTGGGACCTCAAATTCAAGTTCTTAAAGAACTATCTCCCTTGGATGATGATGGTTTGATCATCTATGAGCCCAAGAAGATTATTGGTAAGCGGGAGAAGGTCCTAAGGGACCATATTCTTGTGGAATATCTTATCAAATGGAAGGGTTTGCCTATTGAAGAGTCTTCATAGCAACAAGCATCATATTTGCAACAATTTTCATAGCTTAAGTAAGAGGACAGTTCATAAAGAGGGCAGTAAACAACTTGCTGTATTAAATTTCTGTGAGAAAGTAAATTGTCTTATCAATATCGAAATTTGATTTTGAAGGCATGGCTGGATACTACACATTATCCTCTACATTTTTATATCTCGCATATGAAAATTAGTCATTTCTAGCTCAAGATATGGGCAATTTTGTACTACAGCATATTTTGGACAGTCTATAGCAGTCAATTCCATTTATCTAGTCCATCTTCATCAACTTCTTTGATCTTCATCAACATGGAGCTTTATTTCAGCATGATTCCAAATGCTTCAAGCTATCTTTGTAACCATCCCTTGTAATTTGTTCCCAATTCAGCTTTGAGGACAAAGCTCTTTTAGGCCGGGATGGCTTGTAATAAAGCATAAGCCACCTTAGTCTAGAGAAGGCTAAGGTTAAGTATAAAAGGTGGAGATGTAACTTGTGGGGGATCCTTTTGCCATTTCAAGCAATACATGCTTTGAGGTTCCTTCCTCCCACCAACTAAGAGGATGCATGCTCTTAGCCACCAAGATATGGGGTGCATACTATGTCCCACCTTGACATGAGGTGAGTATTCATGTTGTAGCTTACATATATGATTCTTAGCCTTCCATGGCAATACTATTTCATGCCTAGCTACCTTGGCTATGGCTTCCTTATAAACATGGTGTATTTCTTGTATTTCTTTGCAAGCATGGTGTAATTCATAAATTTTCAGTTATTTGACTTGCTTTTAGAACTAGTATATTACAGTAGCGGACATTTTATTTGAGCTCAAACACTTCATTTCACTACTGCATATAGCATGAGACCTATTGTTTATAAGACTATGAAGGCTTTACTTCATTGTTTGGAGCTCATATATACTTCTTGGTATGCTCGTATGCACATGTATTGATTCCAGATACTTGGGGGATGATATTTTGTTGATGTGAGATATTGTTGAGTTGATTTGAACACACTTTTGGCTCAGTTTTCTCAAAGATTTCCTTGCTTGATACATGCTAGCTCGACACTTGGGGATGCTTGATACATGACTTGGAATGCTTTTGGGATTTGATTGAGCTTGCATTGGTTTAGCTTTGACTGTCATTTTCATGCTGTAATATAGCATACACCAAGTACTTATTTGTGACAATTTACACCTATTACATGATCATGCCTTCTAGATGCAACACTGGATGGATGTATTGATATCTCAGACATCATGTACTTAGTGTATTAAGCTTGCATTGCTCATTTGGAATTTGACTTCTATTTCACTGGAAGCTATTTGGCTTTATGTACTAAGCCACATTTGACACTTGGATGTGCTATAGAGCATTTGGTCTATGTTGTTGAGCTTGAGCTTGTTACTATGAGACTGTGGAACTCAATGTGACATGTACATGCTCTCTTCATGCTATACATATGTAGTTGATACCTGGTGGATTAATCTAACTTTTGTTTTAGGTTAGTATCTATCTTTATCACACTATTATCAGTGATGTATTCATCTTACATGGCTACTATGTATTGAGATTTTGTTGTCATTGCTCAGTTAGTAGTGCCTTTGACATGTCTCTTCCATTATTTGCAAGACCTACTATATGCATAATGGTTATGCATATGGGATACATCTCGATCTATAACACATTGACCTTTGACAGTTCTTGATGTTGGTGACATATTCACTCATTGCTAGTTGATATCCTTCCTTGGTAGTTCAATTTACATTCTATTAATGATAGCTCATACTTGGATTTGATTTCTTAATGATGTACTCTAATGTTAGCATGCTACAATTGCAGTATATTGTGCTATTTATGAGAATGGTCATCTCCTCTTGACTTTTACTTCCAATTTTTCGATAGCTCATTACTTTAACAGTATCTCTTGTCTCCTCCTTGATTTAGCAATGGTTTTGGGGCTAATTTGTAAGAAATTATAGCCACTTGTTTTTCCCTTTCGTGCACTTGCTTGGTCTCATTATAGCTAGTGGTTCTTAAAACAACGCTATCTTCAATATTGAGAAATTGGATGGGACTAACTACAAATATTGGAAGACCAAGATATGGTAGGTTTTGGTTGAGAAATTGTAGGTTAGGTCACTCAAGAATGAGGGTGCTAAACCTAGAACATTGTGGTCAAGTCACCTACATGGCATCTCCACAAAAATATATATATCATTGTAACTCAATAATAATATATAAAGAGTGTATCACACTTAAAAGCTTAATGTTTTCTAAATCTGTCTAAGGAGAGTGATTCATTAATAAATATCTTGGGAGGATTTTGAAAGAATTGCAAACATCACATTCTCTCCACAAGTATAAGATATCTGTTTGGAAGACAAAGAACATGAAAATACAATATGTTCAATTATGAGGATCAATATCCACATTGGCATTAAGGTACAATTTAGATATTGGCTTTTGATCATGATGAGAATGATGGTTCATATATTCTAAGTACCAAGAAAAATGACTAGCCAATATGACTCTTGGATCAGTAGATTAATAATATATTTGCGAAAATTACAAATAGCTCTAATAACCTTGTATAAGAGTCTTCAATTCCCCTGAAATTATAGGCTAATTCTTTTGGGGACCTATCAATAAATTTTTATGACTCCATCCTCTTGTCTAAGTATCTACAAATCAAAATCCAAGTGACTAGTAACCAATTAAAGTGAATCATAAATAAAAGATGTGGAAGAAGGAAGAGAAACAATCATTAAAGAATAAAGTAATGAATATGCAAAATCATAAAAAAAAGAAAGGCTTAAAGATGGAGATCTGGAATATTTAACAAATTGATATAAAAGGAGTTTAAGAAGTATGTTGAAAAAGTAGAAAGTAGTATAGTAGATGGTGGAAGACAAGGAGAAATAGGTGAAAGAACATGATCTATAATGAACAAATGAGGAGAGAAAAAAAGAAGGGGATCTCCTTGAGGCTTTAAAAAAAAAGAGAATGAATAATTTATGGAGTCGATTGAATTATGGATAAATTAAAATCAAATCTATGAACCATCTGTTGATAGTAAATGAGTGAAGATATTGATGAACCTAAAATGGATTGATGATTAAAAGCTTCAAAGAAGGATGTGTCAAAAGGGGATTGTGTAGAAATATGAGCTAAAAGATCCTCTCACAATTGGTGAGCAAGATAAGTGTGCAGAGGCTTTTAAATGTCAGTGATTCAAGGCAATTAAATCTATCATTGGATACCAATAAACTTTAGGGTAGTTAGCTCCATGTTGGATGAATAAGCCTAGAAAATCTCATCCATTCTTACCTTCGTAAAGAATAGCTTGCAAAATAACATTCCCCATATACCAATACAAATCCTTATCCTCTAGAATTACAAGATCATCTTGAATATACATGTAAGACATCAAGATAGTGTTAGGTGTAACTAAGTCCTCAAATACATTCTTAACCACTTTCACAAGGAGATCAAAAGACCAAGCACCGCTCCATCCATACTTTGGAGAATATAAATCCATAGTGGACAACTGCATATAAAATACCAATTTTTGTTGTTGATAATGCACAAAAAAAAGTGAGCTGGCAAGATATATTCCATAAATTCCTCAAAATAAGTCCACATAATTCCATTCTAGATTTTAATCTCTCTACCTTGACTTGAAATAGCAAACATGGCATCATACTACATTAGAGAGTAGCCAAGCCTATAGATGACAAAGAAAGCATTGGGGATACATTAGGACTTGGTGGAATAGAGCATAATTGAGCCAACTATTCTTTCAACTCCTTGATCTTGGTATCTTGACCATCAATTGTGGAGTCTTCTGACTATAACTCTACTTTCTAAGTAGCAATTAAAGCTTTGAACTCTTGATTTGCATTAGAAAAAAAAATCTATTTTCTAAGTAATAGTAGCTACACAAGTTTTTACTTCAGTTAATTGGGCTTACAAAGAGGATATCTCCAATTTTTGGATTTTAAAATTTTAGTTTGCTTCTCCATTTGTTTGAATAGATCAGATAGGGCATCTTTAGTAGAGAAAATATTTATAATGGCCTTGTGTAACTCCTCCTTGGACTATTGTATCTCTTTATAAATAGAAGAATATAATTACTAAATATAAGCAATACCTGATATCTCTATGGACCTTTGAATATCCTTACACAAGAAAAGAATGGTATCTCTTGCTACCATGCAATATAAAGAAGGAACTGATATTTTGATATTAACATCTTTGCATGCCTGAAACAAATTTGTAGATGTAAGACATGCAAGACGAGCACTTTCAGATGTGGTAAGGACAAACACTAAAGGAACTAGAACATGAACAATTTCAGCCACATGCTTTAAATACTTTCTTTGAGTTACTAGAGGGGGAGGATAATCCTTATCTACATGGATGGGTTCAAGATCTTTTGTAGAAGAAGAAGGAACCACTGGAAGGTTTTTAAGAGGTCGTGGAATTTCCTTGGCACAGGTAGAGTATGTCAAAAAAGTATACAAATATGACCCATAGGTAATATTAGTTACACTAACCCTAGTGGCCTTGATAAAATATTGATATTTTTATACAAATGTATAAACTCCAATCAATGATCATGCCTTTAAGCACTATTTTAGAGGCAATAAACAACTCCTTGGAAATTAATTGGATTGAGTCTTGGCAGGCATAAACAACTTCTAAAATAGATCAAAGATGATTGCTACTAAGACATCTGAGGTGATAAGACTTTTTAAAAACCAGGATGGTATAGGTTTGTTTCTGCAACACATTGAGAATGTCTTCATTAGCTAGGAGTTGACGAGCTACTAGAAAAACCTCTCCACAGTAAAGAAGAGACAAAGTCTTTCCCAAGCCTTTGGGTGTCATCTTAATAATGGTATCTCAAACAAAACTACCCGCTTGCTATAAGAGGATAAGAACTTGTCACATAAAGCAATATCATCTGGAATCAGTGGCAATCAAAGAGCCATAAAACTAAAAAGGCTGATCTTAAAAATAAGGTCCAATTTCAACATTGGAAAATAGTCTCTATAGACGAGAGGAACATATTGGATGAGTTGAGGTTCCATTTAGATGATAACAAAATACACACACCACACAAACAAGAAAAATGTATGTAAAATAGCAGAACAAAAATAAATAAGAGATCGCAAAGTATCAACTTGTACACAGGACCACTACCATAGTTGAGGTTCCGTTTAGATGATAATAAAATACACACACCACAGAAACAAGAAAAATGTATGTAAAATAGCAGAACAAAAATAAATAAGAGATCGCAAAGTATCAATGTGTACACAGGACCACTCATCACCCCAAGCAAGCCACATCCTACAAAAATTTTAACATAACCTACCCACTCATGCAATCGAAAACTTTGTGATATACAACACACAAACACCTTGAAAACCCTATATCAGATAATAGGAAAAAAAACATACATATTGTATTTCCAACTACAACATTGTGACCATCAGAATACCAAAAACCAAAGAAACCACAACACATAGACACTCCTAAACCAAGACTGAATTGATGGTATTGACATCGATTGAGTAGTAGACAACATTACCCATACTCCCATGTAGCACGTTCATTGATTTATTGATCAGTGATGAGAAATGATTCGATTTAGATTTGATTTTTGATGAATTTTAAAAAAATTATTACCAATGGGTGAATTTGTTATTAGACGATAAACCTTAGAAATGAACAAGATAGTTTCTTTTATCCATGACAAATTATTAAGTATACACTATGCATTAAACATAGCCCAAACTTTGATCCCAACTAGGAGGGTCTTTAAATGTAAATTTATTCTTAAAAATTATTATGTGTATAACACTTTTTTACCAATATGTGTATGAGTAATGATTGGCCCTTTTGATTATAAATTAAATACATACATATATATATATATATATATATATATATATATATATATATGTATATATATATGTATATATATATATATATGTATATATATATGTATATATATATATATATATGTATATATATATATATATGTATATATATGTATATATATATATATATATATATATGTATATATATATATATATATATATAATATAATTTGTGTGTGATGTGAACTATATATTTATTTTATTTTACTTTATTTTTGTGTGTTACACACTGAGGTATGGAAAATGTGATCAATTGGATTTATTTTATTAATTTAATGTGGTTTGTCATGCACAAATTTTTTAAAAATTTTGATACTTGTAGGGTATGTGTATGCACTCTAAATTTTTCAATATGCATACTAACAATTAATGGCCACATCCTTAAATAAAAATAAAAAATTTGTAGATTGTTGGCTTTCCTTTTGATTTTTGTTTAAGGATGTGGTTGTTGATTTCTAGTATGCACATTCAAATTATAGTGCATACACACATCTTGCATATATCAAAATTTTCATTATTATTTTTGCATAATAAATCACATTAAATTAATGAAATAAATCCAATTGATCATATTTTTCATACACCTCTATGTCCAACACACACAAATAAAATAAAATAAAATAAATCTACCATTTACATTGCACATACTTCATGTGCTATACATATATATTTTTAATTTATAATTAAAAAACCAATCATCACTCATACACACATTGGCAAAAAAGTGATATAGAAATAATAATATTTAACAATGAATTTGCAGTTAGAGACCTTCTTAGTTGGGATCAAAGTTCGAGCTACATTTAATGCAATGTATACACTTAATAATTTGTAATGGATAAAAGAAAGTGTCTTTTTTTCCAAGGTTTATTATATAATAACAAATTCATCAATTAGTTATAATTTTTTAAAATTAATAAAAAATTAAATATGAATCCAATCACTTTTCACTAATTACTAATTCAATGAATGTGTCACATGGGAGTATGGGTAGTGTTGTCTATTAGTCAGTTAATGTCAAAACCATCAATGCATCAGTAGTGTCCACGTATTGTGATTTCTCTAGTTTTTAGTGTATATATATGTATGTATGTATGTATGTGTAATCTTCATGTATATATATGGTTTTTCAATTCTTTTTCTTCTTTTTTCAACTTTTAGACGATATTGACTGTTCCAAAAATTTCACATATTATTTTGGATTGGGATGAACTAGATGAGCTATGCAAGTCCACAATCATTTTACTACTCTTTAAGTAGGTTTACTAAAATGTTGTATTTGAAAATTAGATTACATATGAGCTTTAGATACAAATTAAAAATCTTTATGACAAAGTAAAGTTCTCTATCTCAAATATATTGGCTGAAATAGTTGATGGACCTTCATATGAAGGAAGTGACTTCTATGTCTGCACATTTGAATGAGTTTCACTCCATCACCAACCATTTAGATTTATAAGAGATTGAGTTCAAGGATACTTTGCATCCTTTATTTTTGCTTGGTACTCTACATGAGTTGTGTGACACTTTCTATACAACTTTATGTGCTAAGGATGGTTTAAAATCACATGATATTAAGAGTGCCCTCTTGATAGAAGAGGTGAACAGAAAGAATATAGATGCTTCTCATACGTCACATCCATTGATTGTGAGAGGCCGGTAGGATGGAAATGGCCATAGTAGAGACTCTCAAAGGTCTCAATTAGGACATGTGGATGGCCTTGTAGTATGTTTCGTGGTCGTAAGTTTGATCTTAGTTGTCATTATTGTGAGAAAGTAGGTCATATTTGGTTGTAGTGTCATAAAATGCACAAGGACAAGTGCAAGGAAAAGGAAAAGGATAAAGTGCATGACAAGAATGATGATTGTAGCCTTGTGCTTAGTAAGTCTAGCATCAAGATTAAGAATATTAATGTGGTGCATCTTGATGTGTTTGATGATCTCATATTGACAGCCTCTTCCTTTGATGCTTCATAGTGGTTGGTACTTTGTTAGGATATACTTAGTGTTGGTTGATAGATTCAAGGGCTTTCTTTCACATAACCCTAGAGACTGATTTCACTTCTATTACAGTATGACTGGATCTATCCATTTGGCCAATGACCTAGCATTGGAAATAGTTAGTATTGGTGATGTCCATTGGTTCAAGCAATATATTTACTCTTCACGATGTATGCCATGTCTTGGCTCTTATGAAGAGCCTTATCTCTATCGGCACCTTGAATAATGCAGATTATGTTGTCACTTTCAATGATTCCTCTTTGAAGATTATCCATGGAAAACTTGTTATTGCATATAGTGACAAGTCTAGTACCCTCTATCCCTTTCTTGTATATGGGTCAATTGACCATTTTGGTTGTGGCTACAGTTTCACACATATCTCTTTAGCATCATCGCCTTGGGTACATATCTTTGAAAGAAATAAAAATGTTTGCCAATTTGCAATATCTTTTAACCCTAGACTATAAGTGTTTTGAGTCTTGTGATCATTATTTATATGGTAGGCAAACATGTAGTATATGCATAAGAAGTTTGGCATAAAGCACATGGGTGAACCTTTGGCTCTTGTTCATTTTTATATATATAGTCCTATGCCCTTGTTAATTACTAGGTATTGCAAAGTACTTTGTCACCTTCATTGACAATTACTCACATAAGGTTTGGGCTTAATCTACTAAGTAGAAATCAGATGTCTTATCTACCTTTTAGCATTGGCTTGTTCTTGTTGAGAACAAGTTAGGGTATAGATTGAAATGTCTAAGGTGAGATAATGGAAGTGAGTATGTCTTAAAAGCTTTTGAACAATTTTGCGATGAGCAAGCTATTAAATGTCAATTGACTACCCCCTATACCCCTTCCTAAAATGGTATTGCTAAACGCATGAATATGATGATTTAGGAGAGAGTCTGCAATATGCTTAGCCAAGTTGGCTTACTACAATACTTTTTGACTAAGGTAGTTACTATTGCCATACATTTGATTAACGGATCCCTTTGCATTGCTATTGATTGCTAGGTTGCAAAGGAGGTATGGACTCGAAAACCTCTATCATATGCTCATTTATATATCTTTGGTTGTGATACATCTTGCCATGTTTCCAAGGACAAGTGCAACAAGCTCGATCCTAAGTTTGTGAAATGCATCTTTCTTAGTTATGGAAATACATGTGAGATGGACTATCACCTATGGGATCCACATGCTCGTAGGGTTATCTGCAGCCATAATGTATTTTTCCATGATGAAAAGATGCATAAGCAATCTAAGCATGTAGTTGAGGTATGCATTGCAATATTTTAAGAGGAACCTTCTACTCATATTCAACTAGCTAGAGTGCTTACAATACTTGATGCTCCAATGGCTTAGGATCTACATGTTGTGCAAGATCAGCTTGTTTTGAGATGCTCTATTAGAGCTAGATGCTTGATCACTTTACACCCTCCATGGATTATGTTATGGTGATAGATATAGGTGATCCTCTCTCTTATGATGAGGCTCTACATAGAGATGATAATTACTCATAGAATAAGGCTATGCAATCAAAGTTTGACTCCTTATAAATTGACCATACCCATATGGGATTTGGCTCCTTTGCCTAGTGGTAAGAAGGCATTGCTCTTCAAGTGGGTATACAAGTTGAAAATATTAGTAAATAGGGGTTTCAAGTGGGAACATGGTGTTAAATTCAATGAAGTCTTTTATCCTATGGTCAAAATGATGACCCTACATGTGGTATTAGCATTGGTTTCTCAGCTAAATTGACCTTTATTAGTTGGATGTAAAGATAGCTTTTCTAAATACCTAGGGTGTAAGTTTAGAAAGAGCATTTATGGCCTTAAGCAGGCACCTAGAAAATGGTACCATAAGTTTGATGTTTTTATGCATTCACCGGGATATAGTCATAGTACTATGGACTTGTGTTTATATACAAAAAAGGATCATGATACTAGCCTTATGATTTTGGTACTCTATGCCGATGATATGTTTATTGTTGGGAGCACTCATGATGAGCTAGATGCTTTTAAAATTCAACTCAAAAAGAACTTTGAGATGAAAGACATGAGACAAGTCTTGTATATTCTTAGGATGCACATCACACATGATCGCTCTAAGGGTCTCCTTTACCTACCACCGAAGGAGTATATCCAAAAAGTCTTTGAGGGATTTTATATACAAGATGGTAAGCCTACTATTTGTTGTCTTCTTCCTTCTCATATGAAGGTTAGTTAGGTCGATTATCTACAAATTGATGAGAAGAAGGCGCAGATAGCCAAGATCTCTTATGCATCTGCAATGGGCAATTTGATGTATGCTATGATAGCCACTTATCTTGACGTAGCATTTGTAGTAGGAGTTATGGCACACTATATGGCTACATTTGATAGATGACATTGGGATACCATGAAGCGTATCATGCGGTACTTGAAGTACACAATAGCTATGTGCATATATTATGGTAGCCAAGATACTTGAGGCTACAAGATACATTGACTTTGATTATATAGGATATGTATATAGTAGGAAGTCTACTTGAGGTTATCTTTATCTTTGCTAAAGGTGTTGTTTCTTGGATATCCAGGGTGTAGAAATGCATTGCCCTCTCTGCTACCAAGGCTGCATATGTTGCAACCATTGAGGCTTGCAAGGAGTCTTCGGTTAGGCCATCTAGACCTTGACATTACTGATGTGGTCCCTATAATGAATTCGAATTCTATGAGTGCTATTTGGTTGGCCAATAATCTAGTCTTCTATATGAAGAAAATGTGCTATCACTTCATCACAGAGGTCATTGAGAATAGGTCTATTGACCTTGTCAATATCTCAACTAGCCAAAATCCTTTAGATCTGCTCACAAAGGTCTCTCAGCGGAGCGTATTGGATTTCTTAAGAAGTTTATGGGTATTGGATGAGATGATGTATTTCCTCATCCTATTGTACTTATGTACATTTATACTTTGTCACTTTCTTCTTATTTTCTCCTCACTAGGGACACATTTGTCTTTAAGTGGGAGGTTGTTTGGGTAAAGCCACCTATACCTAGCCACTCATGTATTAGTTACTTTGACTATACTCACATTACTATACACTACAGGTAGCGGGCATCCATCATTATCACTTCATTTTTTATTCTTTCAATGACATTTGAATAAATGGTCACACATAGTTTGGTGGTAGTTGAAGAGATGTATCTTGAGCAACTAGATGTGAAGAAATTTTTTCTCCTTGGATATGTGGAGAAAGACATATACATGAAGTAGCCACAAATATATGAGGCAAAGCAAGGAGAATATGGTATGTATATTAACCAAGATCTTGTATGGTCTCAAGCAAGCCCCAAGGCAATGGTATCTAAAGTATGACAAGTTCAAGATAGATCAATGTTGATTATGATGCCAAGAACTTGAGAATGGAGGTTACATTCTATTGTTACTTTATATGGGTGACAAGCTTGTTGTTTAAACTAATATGCATGATATTTAATTTCTAAGAAGAATGCTTGCAAATTCATTCCAAATGAAGGATTTGGTTGCTACAAAGCAAATATCTTGATGTGAGGATCAATAGAGACAAGCAGAATCAAATATTATCTCTATCTCAAGAGAATTACATTAGGAAGGTGTCAAAGAGATTTACCATGCAAGATGCAAAGCTAAGTGTGTAATCCTTTATCATGTTATTCAAGATAAGACCATATCAACACCCTCACACAGAAGAGAAAAGTAACTAAATGAAGTTAATGCTTTATGGTTTAGTGGTATGGAATCTTCTTTAGGCTCTAGTGTGCACTAGGCCTAATATTTCTCATGTAGTGGGAGTTGTAAGTAAGTTCATGAACAACCCAAGTAATGCACAAGTAGGGAGTCTTCTTTATGCTCTAGTATGCACTAGCTCTAATATTGCTCATGTAGTGGGAGTTGTGAGTGAGTTCATGAACAACCCAAGTAATGCATATTGATGTTAAGTGGGCTCATGTATTTGGAAGAGGTTGTAGGGAGGATCTTGTGTTATGGGGGATCTAAGACTAGATTGATAGAATATGTTGTTCAATAGATTAATGTATTTGGAAGGGGTTGTAGGGAGGATATTGTGTTATGGTGGATCTAGGACTAGATTGATAGAATATGTTGATGCTAACATGGATGAAAGTATAGATGGTAGGAGCTCCCCAGGTTATGTTTTTGCAATTGGTAATACTATTATTAGTTTAATTTCAAATTACAAAATGTAGTTGCTTTATCCATTAAAGAGACAATGTATGTCATAGCTACAAAAGCAAGCAAGGAGTTCATATAGCTATAATGTTTTATAGGTGAGCTATAGCACAAACAAGATGATCCTAGACTTCATAATAATAATATGCAATTCATATTGCAAAAAATTCATATTTTCACTCAAGGACAAAACACATACATCTTATATATCATTTCATACGTTTACTTGTGGAGGATGGTCAATTGAAGTTGGAAAGATGCATATAAGCAAGATAGTTCTATGCTCATAAAGATAGTCATAAGGAGAAGATGGAAGGTATTTTAGCCTCTATACGTCTGTGTTGATAAAGTGTGGAGAGAATAAACTGACTAACTTGCAGGTTCATGATTCTTTAGACAACTATTCTCCAAGTACTACATCTGTTAGACAATGGAGCTTGATTTCATTTTAACCACCTCCTTCTTTGGGTCTAGGGGGAGAATCACCTTTGAAGCTAAGTTTTGGAGGCATTAGTATTATATATTTTTCACAATAAATGGGTGATATTTATTCAGCAATGCATGGAATATATGGTTTTCTTTTTATTATCATCTTGGGACATGTGATTGTGAGTCTAAGTGAAAGAATGTTGGTGCATTGAGTTTTCCTATGGATTACATCATAGGTGAACCATGCTAAGATGCTCTGTGTGTGTGTGTGTGTGTGTGTGTGTGTGTGTGTGTGTGTGCAAGTACACACACACACGAATAGGCACATTCAAAAGTATCATGCACACAAGTATATGTGCACAAACTACACACATGTATCACACACACACACACATGAATAGGCACATTCAAAAGTATCACACGCACAAGTATATGTGCACAAACTACACACACATTCATACACAAGTGACACACACACACACACACACACACACACACACACACACACACACACACACACACACACACACACACACACACACACACACACACACACACACACACACACACACACACACACACACACACACACACACACACACACACACACACACACACACACACACACACACACACACACACACACACACACACACACACACACACACACACACACACACACACACACACACACACACACACACACACACACACACACACATGAATAGGCACATTCAAAAGTATCACACACACAAGTATATGTGCACAAACTACACACACATTCATACACAAGTGTCACAAACACACACACACACACACACACACACACACACATATGAATAGGCACATTCAAAAGTATCACACACACACACACACACACACACACACACACATATGAATAGGCACATTCAAAAGTATCACACACACACACACACACACACACATGAATAGGCACATTCAAAAGTATCACACACACACACACACACACACACACACACACACACACACACACACACACACACACACACACACACACACACACACACACACACATGAATAGGCACATTCAAAAGTATCACACACACAAGTATATGTGCACAAACTACACACACATTCATACACAAGTTTCTAACACACACACACACACACACACACACACACACACACACACACACTCTCTCTCTCTCTCTCTCTCTCTCTCTCTCTCTCTCTCTCTCTCTCTCTCTCTCTCTCTCTCTCTCTCTCTCTACTAATTTCAAAATCTGAAATCATTTTTACATGCGCATGCACATGTAGAGAACATTTATATATTAAAAGAGTGTGATTAATATAAACATTTTTGTCTATCTATAAAGATGAACATAAATATTTAAATATAACATCACTTACACACATATATGCATGTATGTGTGTGTGTGTAGAGAGAGAGAGAGATCTCAATATCCATATATAATGTGCTTGGCTACTATCATCAACACATCTTCCAAATAAACCAACATGCATTCCATGGAAACTAGTTTTTTAAAGCTTGAACAACAAAATAATGTATTCTCACATTTTCCAAACTTCAATTTTCATACATGTATCAATGTTCCAAATTACTTATTTTTCAAATAACTTGAAGAGCATAATAATATTGAATTGATAAATGTATGAAAAACCTATTAAAGGCATCATATTTGGGAGAAACTATCTAGACAAAGTACTTCTATATGATCTACCATGTTTTAGGTTAGCAATTTTCCAATAACACTAAGTGAACTCTTTTTTCTAAATTCTCACTCTTTTCCTTGAAGCTTTTCAAGAATTCTTTACTTGATGTCAATTGTATACTAAATGTCCATAGTCTTTCAGCAAGTGCACGATCTTTTGCAAAAGAGCTATGCTTTGCCTCAGTGCAATTTGAAAAATACTTGCCACTAACATTTTGTAAGCTTGGATGAAGTGCCATATAACATTGAGTTGATGCACCCTACAGAGGATAAATGAAGTACTTAGATCTTTGTCAAAGTTGATTGAAACATCAAATTCATGTTTGTGGCTTCCATTGAAAATAAACCACAAACAAGATCACATAAATTAATTACTTATTCACATGTGCACATACGTTTGTAAATAGCTTTACAAGTTATTTATATGGGAGCACTAAGTTTTGTACATTTTCATAAATATAGTAATTGATCTCAATATTAAAGTATAACTTGAAAGTGCACATGTTGTTGAATTTAGAAGAAAAGATAACAATTCAAGAAAATCATGAATAGTGTACACTTAGGCATCTTTCAAAGTTCACAACTTGTGAAAAAGGAACCTACACACGTAGCAACCTAGATGCATTACAAAGAGAGACATAAAAACCCAGATATTGTTAGCCACATGTGTCATCTCTATAAAGAATTCTTCATAAAATCATATCAATATCATATTGTTAAGTATAAATAATTTAAGGATTTTCTTATTTGGTCAATTGATACTGGTAAGTAATTAAAATAGAACCAAATCATTTGTTTAGATATTGCTCTAACAAAAAGGAAAGTAAGCAACTCCATCAAGCTACATGTATAGCAAAAGAAGCCCAAAGAGAGGACTTTAATTTGGATCAAAAGCTTTAATTCACTAGTGATAGAAGTAGCATCCTATTAAGGATAGTGAGTTAGGTGACTAGATCATAGTATGAGCATATTTGGATGCATGTCATGTTGGGAAGTTGGATGTTTTGGCTATTTAGAGCTAGCATTGCTTATACAAGTCACATGCACACACTAAATTGATATTTTGTCTCAATGCTTGTAGAAGTCACAAACACAAAAGAAAATTATATTTGATAGTTGGACCTACAAACACATGCTTTCCTTTTTGAAATGAGATGACTTGTATTATATCATCGTTGTTTGATTTTATTTCTCAATTTGAGCCTTGAAAGATTAAGAGAGTGGACATATAGTCATATATAGCTTTCTATGTATGTAATGAATTTGCGATTCGATGAGAGTAATATTTTGTCTACCTACTTTGTCTCGATTTTATATGTTCTTGGTAACTTGTATCTAGTTGAGCAACCTCTGATACAACATTGGTCTTATAAGAGATATGTGGTAGTGATTATACAAAATGAAACCTCCATAACTTTGTTATTGGAAAACTTTTGAAGCCTTACTCCTTACTTCATTACCCTGGGAGATGCATGGTATAGTTATATTAAACCAAATCTTTATCACTTTGTAATTGAGAACTTTCTAATCTTACTCCTCACACATTACCGTAAAATGAAAGTGTACCTTTGTTAGAAAAATGACCATTGAATTATAAAGTTTGAACTTTGTCGAATTCCTTGTTAAGAATTCAAGGTACTAACTATGTTGCATTTTAGGTAACTTTTTATGATTTGAACCTATTTCCCATTAAAAACATTAAATGGATAACTAGATTTAGAGCTTCTTTTATATTATTATTTTGGAAATATTTTTGGTTATCATAGCAATTCCCAATTTTAGAACTAGGGCAATGTAATTTTGGATAGACAAATGTCATTTTGTGTTGAAAACTTAGTATAGCTCACCTTGTTGATTGTATTAGTAAGTGTTCTACCTTTTGCAATACAATCCAAGAGATATAAATGACTGATTGCCTTCTCTTGTGCATGAAGCATCATACTTTGTATGTCAACTTGCTCAAATTCTACTCAAAGCATCATATTAGAACTAGGGCAATGTAACTTTGGATAGACAAATGACATTTTGTGTTGAAAAACTTAGTAGATCTCAACTTGTTGATAGTATTAGTGAGCTTTTTACCTTTGGCAATACAATCCAATATGTATGAATGATTGATTGTATTCTCTTATGCATGAAGCATTACATTTTGTAGATCAACCTTCTTAACTTCTGCTTTGAAGCATCATATATATGTATAAAATAACATTTTGGATTATTAAGCTTGGCTTTTACATTTGTTATTGGGAGAGAACAAACTGAGACAAAAAGTTATCAAAAGCACAAAAAATCAAATTGCTTTTAAAGAGTGGAATAAACATACATTATACAAGAAAGATTTTGAACTATAGTCATGTCATTTGCCTGTCATCATCCTTGCATGCAAGGGAAGTATGCACTCCTTGAGGGATAATGAATGAGATTCCAACACAATGAAAGATAATAGCAAATGCAAGTGGAATAGAGAAAACAAGAGATAAGTAAAGTGCCTCAAAATCACTAGACTGATACTTAAGGACTCTATTACACTCTTGCAAGCTTAGATGATAAAGTAGACAAAGGTTGGATGGAGGATAGTGAGGGTTGAAGGCATGATTATTCAATATTTTATGATATACTAGAGGGTATCATTGCCTAAGTGTATGTACATGTGTGTCTACGTGTATGCATGCACATGTGTGCATAGTATGAGAGATCGACTAATCATAGATGTATGTGGGTGACTCACCTAGTCGATGGCTACTTACTATCCCTAGCATTAGGCGAAATGTGAATAAAAAAAGGATTGTAAGAAACTTGTAAGAAATTGGTTAGGAATGCTTAAATGTGGATTAATCCTTATTCCATGGTCATCATTGCATGCCATTTTGTCCATTGGTTCCCAATACATTTCTAGGCTCCACCATACTTTTTAGGGTGGACCCCATGTAGAAAGAAGGGGGTTCTCCCCTTCTTTTTACCTTAGTAACTATTCTTTTTCATCCTCCTGGATGGAATCCACTACTCTTCCAAAGTGCCACATCAGCAAGTCAAATTCATTTTTTGCTCCATGGAGTTTTTTAAAATTTTCATAAAAAAGTGATTTATTTTTCTCAAACGATAGAGAATTGTATTGCAAGTTGAAATACTTATTTATGTACTATTTTTTGCATTAAAATGCATCCAAATCAATTCATATCTTTTTAACTCCACATATGTGGTACTCGGGACTCTCTAAAGACATGTTGAGGGGGCCACTCATAAATATATGTGTGTATCATGTGGGTTTAATATAAGAAATTTTTAAACCACTATTTTGACACATTTCATATATACAAAAGGGTGCCACATAAAGTGTTTGTTTATAGGTTGAAATAGAAAAGAGATGTGTTATATTTAGGTGAAATTTGTAGATTACTGTGTTTATAAATGAGCCTTAAATGCACATGTTATAAAGTGTATACATATAGTGAATCCCCCCATAGAGGCAGTTACATAACCATTTCATACTTTTTCCTTCTCCTAATTGTCATGTCAATAGGGCAAGCTAATTTCGGCCTTAAAATTTGACATTTTACTCTCCTCTCAAAAAGCACTCACTTTGATCTCTAAAGGTTTCTAACCGTATTATATATTAATCTAAGCATTGTTAATGCTTTGTTTTGTCTTTTAATCTTTCTAAATCAATATTACATTGAAAGAGTTAATCTATACCAATCCTTCTCCTACCTTACATTTCATAATGGAATTTATTAGGGACATAAGGAGTAAGAGAAAAGTGGATTTGCATGTTTGTGTGGATGAAGAGTATGCCATTGCAAAGACCCCTTGTAAAGCCTTTGTAGAGAAATACAAATATTGATCTTTGGGCAAATGGTTCTTTGTATCCAAATGACCCTAGCATTAGGTTATTAGGTTATTCCAAACACTTAGTTTGCTATATTCATATGCATACTAATAAATGTTATTAACACCCATCAATATCGATTACAATCCCAAGCTACTTTAAATGTGTTGCAAAAAGCCTTCTAAGACTAGGAAAATAAAATGCATAAGCTTGAAGAAGAATTAAACAAATATAAAGGCAAGGAAAGGAACAAAATATGGTAGAGGATGTGCAAAAAAATTCATCCCTATAGAAGAAGAATGCTTCATTGAAAACAATTTGGAGCAAATGAAAAGGACTAATCACATTAAAGAGGCAAAGTTGCAAACAAACTCCCATTGGCTACAAGGAAAGAAAACATTAACTATCACCAATGTTGTCATTATCCTTAAATGGTGGAGTGTAAAAAAGGACATGTGCAAGAATTGAGGTTTATAATCTCTCATTGAAAGACAATCTAAAATTGCCACATCCCCTGATAATATGCTTGCTTTTTTAAGGAACTTGTTTAATGATACCAAAGGCCAAGGTGAGGGTCGAGAGTTGGATCTTCTCAATCCCTTCTTAGAATGCAAGCATGTACTTGCAAATTTGAGAGACTCTTAACCTTGATACTTTAAATGAGGTTCTTATGGACATCTTTAATGGTTTATTAGTAGAAGGAATTCAAAGAGCTCATGATCTAGTTGGGGTTAGGATAGGGCTATGAGACCATACATGACATGATAGCAAATGCACTGGCTCTCAACAAGATAAAACATATGGTCTTGCCTTGTCCATTTTGACTTAAATTTATACCAAAAGTGTGATATTCATCAGTTAGAGAATCAATAGGACATTTCTTTTTTATCAAGGGGAGCATATGAAAGTCCAAGTAACCAAAACTAAGAAAAATTTTCCTACAAATATAAGGAGTTCAACAATATTTTTGTTGACTTAGTTAAATTGTAGTGTACATTAGATATCATCTTGTTGTGACAATTTATAATAGAATACAAGACACTTATATTCTAATATGTTTTTGTAAGTTATGTTTAATCAATAATTGGTTTGACTTTGGAGTTTGTTGCAAAGCCTCGTTGAATACCAAATTATAAGGGGATGCAACCTAGAGAGAGTAGGTCTTACACTACTAAATGAAAATGGTCTATGCAAAAGACATAACACTTGTTCCTCCATGTTGTATCTAATTAAAAAGGAAATTTGGTAGCTAGTAACAATTGTGGTATCAAAGGAAAACATAATGCATTGTCATGGATACTTCAATGAACTCCTTATCTTGATATATAATTTCCAAGCAATTGTTGTAAGTCTTCTTGAGCCTCACTTCTACCCATGTTCCCTATCATCATTATGGATGTTATCCACTAGAACCCTTGCCACTAAACTTGCAATAACTTAAGCTCCCAAAATCTAGTTGATAGAATTTGTATTCAAAATGGGGATCAAGGATTCCCTCTTCAAATTGAGTACTCAATATTGCTATCTGATTTAAAAAATATAAAATCCTAAAATTGAAGCTATCTAAAGCAGTCTTACACCTATAATCACCATGTGTTTGACCTATGTTATCTCTTTGTTTTCAAGAATGTCTTTAATATGAGTACTCCACTCGTGATACTTATGGTGAGGGATAAAACAAAAATTTGGGCATCTACAATGGGCTTCAAATCCCCAAGGGTAGGCAAAGTATCTCTTTGGGTTAGTTTGTTGTACCCCTCTAGGAACTTCAAGAGTAAGGAAGAGTCACCTCCCCTTTGTACCACTCTCTCCCTAAGCATTGATCTTTTTACTTGATTGGAATCATATTCATTGGAAATTTCTAAGTATTCTACTCAAACAAGTGTGTAATTGGAAAAAATGAAAGGAATCTTTGCAATGGAATAAAATGAAAATTTAGAAAATGAGACTTAGGATTAAAATTGAACTTGAAATGAACTCGTTTCACAAATCACCCAAGGTCAAGGTAGGTAAGCACCACACTTGGTTCAATAAGAGTGAGAAAGAGGGGAAGTTGAGCATCAATCCCTCTACCCATGAGACATAATCTCATATTGGCTCCCTAAAATAATGCTTACCGATTCTAGGACTGACTTATAGAAGGGTCTCACTTATTGGTCCTTGTTCTAAACTTGGGAAAAGCTACCTGGCTAACCAAGTCCATCCAACTGCAAGGCGATTCCATTAACAAATCGTTCATAACACCATATTAGAGAATTTGGGAATCTCCCAAGTCCCGTGTTCAAATAAGGAGTAAAGATTTGGCCATATGGCTAAAACTCAACCCATGCTTCAAAGTGGGACTTGGAAAGACAACCTATATAGTAATTAGAGTAGACTCCACTTTCAAGTAAGGGAACATGATTTGATCATGTGGCCAAATATTAACTATATTGGGAATTTCCAAACTATATGAGAATTCCAAAATTCCCTAATGTAGTGTTTCATCCCCTTCACATTGAGGTGTATTTTAGTGTTCTAAACAAGGTATACTACCATGTTGCTATAATACATAAAAATATAATTTTAAATTAATGTTTTCACTTGGTTTCTTAACACGCCCTTAGTTTACGGATACTAAGCAATTCATTTGAAAATAATTATTCTTGATTTTTATTCTCATATATACAATCACTTCGAGAGTGAACCAACCCAAAGTCAAGTTCCCACCCTTTTCATGTTCATCCTGGGCCTTCCAATGCTAAACCATGTTGGGCTCATAAAGGTTTCCAACCCTATCTTAGGTCCGAAACAAAGATTACAAACTTAAACTAGAGCCACGCCAATTCTCGCCCCTGCCATAAGGATGAGTCTTCCTATACGAAAGACCAAAACGTATCTAGTAGGGCCAGTTAAATTAGGTAGTATCTCCAAGTGAAGAGTAACCAAGGCGGCCCTAAGGATGGCAACATGCCTTATTCCCATCGGGTTACTCAAGTCGCCATGGGCATAATTAGTCTAAGTCTATTATATTTAAAGGCAATTGCTAATTTTTCTACCAATCAATCTTTTAAAAATAATTCCAAGAAATAAAAAAATAAAAAAATTCATGATTTCACAATTATAAAATTCATCTCATGTATTTTGTATGTATATTATTTTTGTGCATGTAAATGCATTTTATTTCCAATTTTTCAGCTTATGAAAATAAACTAAGTATTTCATTACATTTGAATGCACTATGTTGAGTATATTTTTCTTTATGTGTATGAATGCATCTTACTTATAATTTTTTATTATGAAAATAAATCAAGTGTTTTCAATACATGTGAATGCACTCTAATGAATATATTTTTAGTTTTTTGTATGTAAACATACCTTATTTAAATATCAATATCTAAACCAACTTTTCTTTGCAAAGAAAATATAAATTTTAATAATTTTAAAATTTTAGTAATTTTGATTTTCTATCCCAATTTTTAGTAATTTTGAGTTTCTCTCTTAATTTATATATGAAAAGAGCAAATTTATAAATGAAAATTTATATATTGAAAGAGTTATCATCCATACCTTGAGGGCAAATAAGCTCTATGGAAAGTGGAGTTAATGTGCCTTCTTTAAAAAGAAGATCGAGTACCTAGGATTCATTGTTTCAATCAAGGGAATGTTAGTCAATCCTGCAAAAGTGAAGGATGTCCAAAATTGGCTGCCTCCCCAGACTATTCGAGAAATTCGAGTCCTAGGACCTCACATGATGGCATTGGGTCTTCATCAAGGACTATGCCCTTATTGCCGCTCCCTTAGCTCAACTCCTTAAGAAGTAGACAAAGATAGTGTAAATATCTATAGAGTAGAAGAGCTTTGATAAGCCAAAGGAATGTCTTACTATTTCTCCAATATTAAAAATCCATGACTTCTCTTAAGAATTTGAAGTCATAACGGATGCTAGGATTATTTTAGTGAGATGTGTGCTTTCCCAAGAACTATACTACACACGATTTAGAGCATTTGTCAATCATTTATACCCTTAAATAGTGGCACCATTATCTACTTGGTTAAAGACTAATCCTCGTCAATGATCACAAAAGCCTAAAATGGATCTTCACCTAACTAGAACTCAATATGAGGCAAAGAAGGTGGATAGAAGTTTTACAAGAGTTTGACTTCGAGATTCAATACCATCTTGGTAAGGAAAATGTGGTAGCCAACACTCTTAGTCATCACAAGGCCTTCTTAAACTTTCTAATTATGGAATACCCTAAAAGGCAAGAAAGTCTTGTGAGCCTTATCTCAATGCCCATTAACCCTATTCGAGAGGTAGTGGCTATTGAATGTCCTAAAGATCCAGTTTTCCTCGAAGAAAAAAGGATTATCTACTTAGAAAAGAAAACACCAAAGGAGAATGCCAAATCCAAGAATTACGTCCTACAAGATAGGTTACTCTATTATCAATAGAGGCTTTATATACCAAAAAGCTGGGAACTGAAGAAGAAAATTCTATGGGAAGCTCATGACAGCCCAATAGCTAGACATCCAGGATATGCCAAAACTCTAAATGTAGTCAAGAAGAGCTACTATTGACTTGGAATGAAAGCAAACGTCCTTAGATACATTACACAATATCTAAGCTATCAAAGGATCAAGGCTGAGAAAATCAAACTTCTTGGTGAATTGCATTCTCTTAATGTTGCTTAGATGAAATGGGAATACATCAACATGAATTTCATACTTGGCTTGCCTATTGCTCAAGGAGGTTATGATACTATCTAATGATAATGGATATGATTACCAAGGTAGCTCATGCTATTCTAGTAAAATCAACCCATAAAACCTCTAATATTACAATAATCTTCATCAAGGAAATATTTCATTTACATGAGCTCCCAAAAAGGAGCATCAGTGATCATGACACTCTCTTTACCTCCAAAATTTACACTAGCCTCTTTCAAGCCATCGAAACTCAATTATGTTTCAGTATATTCTACCACCCATAAACTGATGGGGACAAACTAAAAGGGTGAATCAAGTCTTGGAGGATATTTTAAGAGCTTATTGTAGCCGAGAGGAAAAGAAGTAGATTGAATACTTGCCACTAGTACAAGACACCTATAATGCTTCCCTCTAATACAACACTAAGATGATCCCCTTCCAAACATTATATGGGCAAGAGTGTTAATCTCCTCTTAACTTCTCTTATCTAACCATAAAAGTAAAAACTCATGAGAAAATGCTAGATGACATGCAAGAGTAGGTCAAGGAAATTCAACAGAATATGAAAGAAGCACAAGATTGACAAAAGGCCTACACTGATCCAAAAATGACCAATTGAACTTTTAAGTAAGACTATTGGTTTTCCTAAGGAAACCCATGAGAAACTCCCTATCTCTTGGAAAATTCAAAAATTTAATTAAGTATGTGGGCCTTACAAGATCATTAAATGCCTTGAAACTCATGCATACAAACTCGTCTTACCTCCTCATCTTAAGATCCATAATATATTCCATACCAACCTACTCAAATCCTATATTCCAAATCCATAATATATCCTTGATGATAAACAAGTTGTAATATTAACCCAAGAAACTGACTCAATTAATATTTTTCAAAAATAAAATAAAATATAATGGATTAAGTGGTAATTTTCTAGATTTCTGGGGTTAAATGACTTATGTAGTTTTTTAGAAATTTATTTTGAAAAGTTTACACATTTTTAAATAAATTTTATATAAATGATTGAGATTAAACCAATTTATAGCTACCTTTGAAAAAAATTTCTCTCTTATATTTTTCTCAAAATAATTACACTCAAAATAATTTTAGTATTACCTTGAAACTTTCAAAAATTTTCTTAAATTTTGAGTTCCTCCCACTAAAAATAAAAATTATCCCAAAAAACTCATGATAAGTGTAAAAATCACCTTAAATTTTATAATAAATTAATGAAAACTTTTTATTTTCTAATATAAAACAAAAGAAACTCCTTTTGTAATAAAATAGGAATAGTCCTCTCTTGCCTAAACCTCATAACAAGACAAAACTCTCTCCCCATTCCCCCCCCCCCCCCCCCCCCCCCCCTCCCTTGCGCCCCCCCCTCTTCTCATTTTCAACACATAATAATGATGAGTAAGCTCTTGTGAGTGAGTGAGGGAGCAATAATCATGAGTTAGAGGTGAGAAAACTCTACATCAAAAGCTAGAGATTGTTTCTGCATCATCCCCATCCTGAAAATATTCTTCTTTTTAATCCTTCTTATCTATAATGGCCCCTCATCGATGCATCAACATAGTAGGACCCTTTGGCAACCATGATGCCAAAATTTCAATCATTAATATGGTCGAGGTAAAACAATTTATTCTTTATTGTCAATAACTAGCTAAAATAATGTCTAATTTTAAAAATATATATATTAAAATTAAAATTACTTTTATTTTTCATTTAAAAATCAAATTTTTACTAACTTTAGTTATAAAAACTTCTTTTAAATTAATACAATAATATTTATATTATTTTCTCAATATTTTTATATTTTTAAAATTAAAAGTATGGTCAAAATAATGAGAAAAATAAAATAAAATACATGAACTTGATTAAAAATTAAGATTAATTTAATATGATAGCTTGATAATTTTTAAATTATGAAATTAGTTAAATAATTCTTAAAATTATTCTAAAACCGTAGAAAAATCTTAATTGACATCTAAGATAGTTATCAAATCATAAATTTAATTCTTCTTGTAGTTGTCTTTGTAAAAAACATGTTTTCTTTAGGAAATGTTGTTTTTTGTTATGTTATTTAATTGTTTATATAGTTAGGATAGAAACTTAAAATGACTAAAGTTTATATTTCTTTCACAAAGAAAAGTTAATTCAAATCTTGATATTTAAATAAGGTATATTCATACACATAAAAAGTGCATTTACACACATTGAAAATACTTGGTTTATTTTTATAAATAAGAAAATTAAAAATAAGATATGTTAACATGCACAAAAATAAAAATATACTCAATAGAGAATGTTCAAAGGTAATAAAATACTTGGTTTTTTTTGTGAGTTAAAAAACTAGAAATAAGGTACATTTATACACACAAAAAGTAATATATATACAAACATATGAGATGAATTTTATGATTATGAAATCATACAAAAATTTGATTTTTTGATTTCTTGGAATTATTTTAAAAAGATTGATTAGTAGAAGGATTAGCAATTGATTGTAATTGCCTTCAAATATGATAGACTTATACTAATTATGTCCATGGCTTGAGCAATCGAATGGGATTGAGGCATGTTGTTATCCCCAAGGCTGCCTCGATCCAAAGGATTGTACACTACCTAATGTGGCTAAACACCATTAGGTATGTCTTGGTCTTCCATATAGGAAGAAGATTCACTGTTATGGCGGGTAGGAACCAGTAGGGCTTTGGTTTGAGTTTGTAATCTTTGTTTCAAACCTACTAAGATAGGGTTGAAAACCTACACGAGTCCAACGTGGTTTAGCATTTGAACAAGGTAAGGGTGGTAACCCAATTTTGGATTGGCTTGCTCTTAAAGTGAATGTATATATGAGAAAAAAAATCAAGAATATTTGTTTTCAAATGGATTGCTTAATGTTTGTTAATTAAGGGCATGTCAAGAAACCAACTGTAAACATTAGTTAAGGAAGCTATTTTTATGTGTTATAATAGCATGCCTTATTTAGAATACTAAAATATGCCTTGATGGAAAGCAGGTGGATGATTTCTCGACAAAATCGCTCTATGATTCAATGGGCACAGTTAGCTGGGTAGCTTTCCTCAAGACCCCACTATGAGTCAATCTTATAACTTTTAATAAGCACTGTTCTAGGAGGCTGATGTGAGACTATACCTTATGGGTAGAGGGATTGATGCAGGTTCCTCTCGTTTCTCACTCTTATTGAACCAAGTGCGGTGCTTGCCTACCTTGATCTTGGGTGATTCTTTGTGAAAGGGGAGAGCAAACGCTTTTCATACTTGATAGACCTAGGGATCGCCGCCTAGTCATTTAAGTTTGCATGCTCAAAGTTAGCATAGATAGTGGTGACTAGGTTTGGTCCTTAGACAACTACCAAAAAATACCCTCCCCAAGTAAATTAGGATCAATGTATATTTTATTTTAATAGCAAAATAGCTCAAGATAAAAATTCTAACAAGGATTCAAACTCTCTTAACAAGAGGATAATTGTTAGAGAGAGAACTAGGGAGAGAGAAAGAGGAGAGAGAAAGACTGCAGAGGAGAGAGAAAGACTGCAGGAAGAGAGAGAAATAGAGTGACGAGGAGAAAGAAATACTAGAATTGGAGAGAGAAAGACAGGAAAGATGAGGAAGCCATGGAAGCTTAGAGCAAGATGGGAGAGAAAGATTGTAAATGTATTGATTTGTCAAAAGATGTGAAAAATTACAACTTCTCTCCTTATATACCAGTGTCTATGTGACATGGCATATTATTAGCATTCTAACTATTCCCAGCTTCTTACAATCCATCCCTTCCCAAAATTTTTTGTCCTAAAAAACAAACCTAGAAAGAACTAAATAAGAGATGGATAGAACAGAGTACTACTCTGTTTTACAGCTTTACAAATGGAAAATGAATGAAAGATTATCATTACAAGGGCTAAATTTGAAGAACGGAAAGAGAACCCCATTATGTACATGATTTGAAGAACTTCAGAAGCAATTGGAGCCATAGAATCTTCAACAAATAGTTCCAGAAGAAAGTAGACAGCTTGCTGAAATAACAGTCCCTGCTGGACCAAATCTGCCATAACTTTTGATAGAAGTGTCCAAATGAGATGTACCACATATCAAAATGAAGCTCTTGAAGAGTACTTTAAGCTCATGTAGATAGCTCAATTCTGAAAATGAAGTACGACAAAAACTGTTCTAAAACAGCGTGCTGTCCTGAACCAGTTTGCATCAATACTAGCTCCAAAAGCAATAGGCTTCAGCCACCAATGTATCCCTCAAATATGGATACTCATCCAATATTGAATCAGGTCTCCAAGAAGCCTCTTCAGAGGGTAAACCTCTCCATTTAATCAAATATTCCACAATAGAACGTGATCGAAGCTTCTTTTCGCGCTGACCTAAAACAGCCTCTGGGATGTACTGAACAAGACCATCTTCATCAATAGGTGGCAGCTCATCAACTAAATCCACTGGATCACCATAATAGGGCTTGGGCTGACTAACATGGAAGACATTATGAATCTTTGTAGAAGAGGGAAGCTCTAGTCTATATGCCAAATCTCCAATCCGCTGAAGGATCCTATAAGGGCCATAGAATCTGTGGGCAAGCTTATTACTGGATCCATCTTTCAATGTAGAGTACTTGGATTTGGGCACCTTCAACAAAACCAGCTCTCCTTCTTGGAACTCTAAAGGCCTCCTCTTCTCATCAGCATACATCTTCATTTGATCTTGAGCCTTCCTTAGATTCACCTTGCATTGCTGAAGAAGGGTCTGCATTCTATCCAACTCTTCCTTCCCATGAGGGTTGATCTTTTCATTAAAAATGACTGTGGGCAAGGGCACCTTATAACCATACAAAGCCTCAAAGGGTGAAACTCCTATGCTCGCATGAGTGGAATTATTATAAGCAAACTCAGCCAAATGTAACCAAGAATCCCATGAGGTTTGGACATCATAGCAAAAATGGCAAAGATAAGTCTCCAACCATTTATTAACTCTCTTTGTCTGTCCATCAGTTTGGGGATGATAAGCCGTAGATGGAGCCAACTTAGTACCCATAGATGTAAATACCGCTTGCCAAAAGTTACTCATAAACTTTGAGTCCCTATCATGGACAATCACCTGCGGTAATCGATGTAATCTAAAAATATGCTCCATAAACTGGTTGGCCACTTGAGAAGCAGTAAACTGAATTTTTGTTGGGATAAAATGAGCTGCTTTGGTGAGTCTGTCAACCACCACATAAATACTATTCCACCCCTTCTTGGTAGTAGGTAAGCCAGTGATAAAGTCCATAGTAATATGAGTCCATTTACCCGTAGGAATAGGCAATGGCTGCAACAAACCTCCTGGCTTATGGGTGCTATCCTTATTTTGCTGACAAGGCATACACTTCATAACGAAGTCCTTGACATCTTTCCACAGTCCTTTCCAATAAAAGCTCTTGCTAATCCTATCATAAGTCTTGAAAACTCCCAAATGTCCAGCTAAAGGTGAAGAATGCAACTCCTCCATAATTTTTCGCTTGAAAGAAGAAGTAGAGGGAATAACAATCTTGCCTTTTCACCAAATAAGACCATTTTTAAGCTGGTAATGTGAGTTTTCTTCCATAAGACCTTGCTGTAATTTCTGAAAGATTTGGCTGAATTCCTCATCTAAGAGATATGCCTCTTGTAGCTCTTCAATCCAATCACTATGTAATTCTGTCATGGCTGATACTTTGCAGGCCCACATACGAGAGAGAGAATTAGCCACTATGTTATCTTTGCCCCTTGTATGAGTGATGTCAAAGTCATATTTTTGTAATGTTGCTACCCATCGTCTTTGCTTTGGAGTGAGATTTGATTGAGTAAGGAAATACTTGAGTACCCGATGATCACTATGTACTCTGAACTGGCTGCCATATAAGTAATGGTGCCATTTCTTGATTGCATGTAGAATAGCCAACATTTCCTGGTCATAAACATTCATGGCCATCTCCTTATCAGTAAGCTTATGGCTTTCAAATGCAATTACTCCATGCTCCTGAAGCAAAACAGCCCCAATGCCACGGCCACTAGCATCACATAGTATAGTAAACTCTTTAGAGAAATCCGGGCATACAAGAATAGGAGCATAGGTAAGTAATTCCTTTAATTGGTTGAAGCTACTATCTGCAAGAGCATCCCAAAAGAAAGCCTCTTTCTTCAACCTGTCAATTAAAGGGGCTGGAATTGCCGCATAATTCTTTATAAATCTGCGATATAATGAAGACAAACCAAGAAATCCTCTAAGAGAGGTAGTAGTAGTAGGCGTTGGCCAATCTTTTATGCATTGCACCTTCTTGGGATCAGCCTTCCTTTTTCACTGACTATATGTCCCAAGTATACCACTTCAGTCTGCATGAAAGAACACTTCTTCTCCTTAGCAAAAAGCCTATGATGTCTCAACACATCAAAAACCTTCCTCATATGCGACAAATGATCCTGTAAAGTCTTGCTATAGATCAAAATATCGTCAAAGAACACCAGGACAAACTGAAAGAGGAAAGGTTGCAGAATTTTATTCATCAGGCTTTGAAAGGTAGCTGGAGTGTTTGTAAGGCCAAATGGCATCACCAAGAAATGGTAGAGCCCACGATCAGTTCTAAAAGCAGTCTTGACCTCATCACCCTCTCTCATGCGAATCTGATGATACCCTGATCTCAAATCAATCTTCGTGAAGAATCGAGCCCCCTTAAGCTCATCAAGCAAATCATCTATCCTGGGTATAGGATACATGTTCTTCACTGTTATCTTATTGAGATCCCTGTAGTCAATGCACATTCTGAAAGATCCATCTTTCTTTTTGACTAACAGGATTGGGGATGCATAAGGTGAAGAACTGTCAGAGAGAGAACTAGGGAGAGAAGAAGAGGAGAGAGAAAGACTGCAGTGGAGAGAGAAAGACTGCAGGAAGAGAGAGAAATAGAGTGACGAGGAGAGAGAAATACTAGAATTGGAGAGAGAAAGACAGGAAAGATGAAGAAGCCATGGAAGCTTGGAGCAAGAAGGGAGAGAAAGATTGTAATTGTATTAATATGTCAAAAAGATGTGAAAATTTACAACTTCTCTCCTTATATACCAATGTCAATGTGACATGGCATATCATTAGCATTCTAAGTATTCCCAGCTTCTTACAATCCATCCCTTCCCAAAAGTTTTTGTCCCCAAAAACAAAACTAAAAAGAGCTAAAGAAAAGATGGATGGAACAGAGTGCTACTCTGTTTTACAGCTTTACAAATAGGGAATGAGTGAAGAATTATCATTACAAGGGCTGAATTTGAAGTACGGAAAGTGGACCCTGCTATATACATGATTTGAAGAACCTTAGAAGCCATTGGAGCCATAGAATCTTCAACAAATAGTTCCAGAAAAAAAGTAGACAGCTTGCTGAAATAACAGTCCCTGCTGGACCAAATCAGCCATAACTTTTGATAGAAGTGTCCAAATGAAGTGTACCACATATCAAAACGAAGCTCTTGAAGAGTACTTTAAGCTTATGTAGATAGCTCAATTCTGAAAATGAAGTACGACAAAAACTGTTCTAAAACAGTGTGCTGTCCTGAACCAGTCTGCACCAATACTAGCTCCATAAGCAATAGGCTTCAGCCACCAATGTATCCTTCAAGTATGGATACTCATCCAATATTGAATCAGGTCTCCAAGAAGCCTCTTCAGAGGGTAAACCTCTCCATTTAATCAAATATTCCACAATAGAACATGATCGAAGCTTCTTTTCATGCTGACCTATAACAACCTCTGGGATGTACTGAACGATACCATCTTCATCAATAGGTGGCAGCTCATCAACTAAATCCACTGGATCACCATAATAGGGCTTGAGCTGACTAACATGGAAGACATTATGAATCTTTGTAGAAGAGGGAAGCTCTAGTCTGTATGCCAAATCTCCAATCCGCTTAAGGATCCTGTAAGGGCCATAGAATCTATAGGCAAGCTTATTACTGGATCCATCTTTCAATGTAGAATACTTGGATTTGGGCACCTTCAACAAAACCAGCTCTCCTTCCTGGAACTCTAAAGGCCTCCTCTTCTCATCAGCATACATCTTCATCTGATCTTGAGCCTTCCTTAAATTCACCTTGCATTGCTGAAGAAGGGTCTGCATTCTATCCAACTCTTCCTTCCCATGAGAGTTGATCTTTTCGTTAAAAATGACTGTGGGTAGGGGCACCTTGTAACCATACAAAGCCTCAAAGGGTGAAACTCCTATGCTCGCATGAGTGGAATTATTATAAGCAAATTCAGCCAGGTGTAACCAAGAATCCCATGAGGTTTGGACATCATAACACAAATGGCGAAGATAAGTCTCCAACCATTTATTAACTCTCTTTGTCTGTCCATCAGTTTGGGGATGATAAGCCGTAGATGGAGCCAACTTGGTACCCATAGATGTAAATACCGCTTGCCAAAAGTTACTCATAAACTTTGAGTCCTTATCATGGACAATCACCTGCGGTAATCCATGCAATCTGAAAATATGCTCCATAAACTGGTTGGCCACTTGAGAAGCAGTAAACTGAATTTTTGTTGGGATAAAATGAGCTGCTTTGGTGAGTTTGTCAACCACCACATAAATACTATTCCACCCCTTCTTGGTAGTAGGTAAGCCAGTGATAAAGTCCATAGTAATATGAGTCCATTTACCCGTAGGAATGGGCAATGGCTGCAATAAACCCCCTGGCTTATGGGTGCTATCCTTATTTTGCTGACAAGGCATACACTTCATAACGAAGTCCTTGACATCTTTCCACAGTCCTTTCCAATAAAAGCTCTTGCTGATCCTGTCATAAGTCTTGAAAACTCCCAAATGTCCAGCTAAAGGCGAAGAATGCATCTCCTCCATAATTTTTCGCTTGAAAGAAGAAGTAGAGGGAATAACAATCTTGCCCTTCCACCAAATAAGACCATTTTTAAGCTGGTAATGTGAGTTTTCTTCCATAAGACCTTGCTGTAATTTCTGGAAGATTTGGCTGAATTCTTCATCTAAGAGATATGCCTCTTGTAGCTCTTCAATCCAATCACTATGTAATTCCGTCATGGCTGATACTTTGCAGGCCCACATACGAGAGAGAGAATCAGCCACTATGTTATCTTTGCCCCTTGTATGAGTGATGTCAAAGTCATAATTTTGTAATGTTGCTACCCATCGTCGTTGCTTTGGAGTAAGATTTGACTGAGTAAGAAAATACTTGAGTACACGATGATCACTATGTACTCTGAATCGGCTGCCATATAAGTAATGGTGCCATTTCTTGATTACATGCAAAATAGCCAACATTTCCTGATCATAAACATTCATGGCCATCTCCTTATCAGTAAGCTTACAGCCCCAATGCCACGGCCACTAGCATCACATAGTATAGTAAACTCTTTAGAGAAATCCGGGCATACAAGAATAGGAGCGGAGGTAAGTAATTCCTTTAACTGGTTGAAGCTGCTATCTGCAAGAGAATCCCAAAAGAAAGCCTCTTTCTTCAACCTGTCAGTTAAAGGGGCTGCAATTGCCGCATAATGCTTTATAAATCTGCGATAGAATGAAGATAGACCAAGAAATCCTCTAAGAGAGGTAGTAGTAGTAGGCGTTGGCCAATCTTTTATGCATTGCACCTTCTTGGGATCAGCCTGTATTCCTTTTTCACTGACTATATGTCCCAAGTATTCCACTTCAGTCTGCATGAAAGAGCACTTCTTCTCCTTAGCAAAAAGCCTATGATGTCTCAACACATCAAAAACCTTTCTCATATGCGACAAATGATCCTGAAAAGTCTTGCTGTAGATCAAAATGTCGTCGAAGAACACCAAGACAAACTGAAAGAGGAAAGGTTGTAGAATCTTATTCATCAGGCTTTGAAAGGTAGCTGGAGCATTTGTAAGGCCGAATGGCATCACCAAGAAATGGTAGAGCCCACGATCAGTCCTAAAAGCAGTCTTGACCTCATCACCCTCTCTCATGTGAATCTGATGATACCCTGATCTCAAATCAATCTTAGTGAAGAATCGAGCTCCCTTAAGCTCATCAAGAAAATCATCTATCCTGGGTATAGGATACCTGTTCTTCACTGTTATCTTGTTAAGATCCCTGTAGTCAATGCACATTTTGAAAGATCCATCTTTCTTTTTGACTAACAGGACTGGGGATGCATACGGTGAAGAACTTGGTTCAATGAATCCCATTTCAAGAAGCTCTTTGATTTGCTTGGCTACTTCCTCTCGTTCACATTTTGATAGTCTGTAAGGTGGCTTATTGATCGTCTTTGAGTTGGGTTCCAAATCAATGGGGTGATCCACCGCTCTCTTAGGAGGCAATGAAGTAGGTACTTCAAATAAATCTCTATACTCCTCAAGAAGAGCCGTCAAGGCTGGATGGTTTGCTGAATTATTGGGCTGATCCTGTGTTTCTTTGTTCAAATGCAATACAAATATCTGTGAGCGCTTCTTGTACTCTTTCTTGAGTTGTTGAATGGTGATAAGCTGAAAATCAGATTTACTAGGGATCCCCTGTAAACGAATAAGCTGTCCATTGGAGAAAAACTCCATATATAACTGTGAGAAATCCATAGTAATCCTGCCTAAGGTCATCAACCAGTCACAACCAAGTACAATATCTATGGGCCCCATTTCCAAAGTGATCAGGTTTACTTTGACTTCAAAATTTTCAGCCATCTGCAAAGAAACATGTGGACAAATCTGTGTGCTGATTTCCTCTTCACCATTAGCCACTTGTACTCTAATGGGCTGCTGTAAGTCGGTGGGAACACAATTCAACTTATACAAAATGGATTTATTGACAAAACTGTGAGTACTGCCACTATCTATTAGGATGAACACTGGCTTTCCACATATGCTTCCCTTCATACGAAGTGTATTAGGGTTCTTAGATCCCGTCCAAGCATCCATAGAGATAGAACAATTAGTGGCAGCAGGCAACTCATTACAAAATCCACCAGGATCAAATGGGATATCACCGCCTGGATCAAAAGGAAAAGAGTCAGATGGATCATAGAAGTACTCATGTCCACCATCATCCTCGAAATCTTCATTTTCAGCATTGATTGAGACTGCATTAACTTCATCAATGTCATTTTCAAGGTCCTCAAGAACTAGCATACTCTAAATTTTTGGCTTAGCATTTTTGTATACACACTTTGAAGCATGGTCAGGAGTATACTTTTCTCCACACTTGAAGCATAAGCCTTTGTCCTTTCTTTCCTTGTAAAGATCCATGGGAATATTTCTGGAATTTGTATTGGCTGAAGTAGACTTAGGCTTATTGTCACCTTGCTTAAATTCAACCTTTGGACTGTTTGCTGTCCTGAAATTGCCTTGAAGCCTAGAAGCATTAAATGGGGGATAAGTTGGTATCCGTAAGCTCCCATTAGGCATATGATTGCTGCCATAATTGTTACCAACTTGCCCTTGCTTTAGAACAGTCCTTGGCTGTCCATAACTTGGCTTAAATGAAGACTCTTTCGTATACTTCCTTCCAAAGCGCTCTGCAAGCTCAATAGCCTTGAAAAGTGAAGTAGGATTTTGCGCCATAACATCAGCTAACAAGGATGGTTCTAAACCATACATGAACTTATGTAACTTGGCCTCATCACTGATGTTTTCCACATACATGGTCAAGTTGAGGAATTGGTTTGTATATTCTCTTACACTTAGACCCCTTTGTTCCAAACCATACCATCTTCGTTCTAACTTCTCTTTTTCAAGAGGTGAAACAAAGACTTCAGCCATAAGTGCCTTGAAAGCTTCCCAATTCTCAATAAGTACATTCTCTTTCTTGATATACCTCCACCAAGTGTGAGCAAATCCTTCTAAGTGCAAGGAGGCAAAGTGTATCTTCATAATATCAGTTTTAGGAAATATATCAAAATAAGACTCCATCTTAGAGGTCCATTCCTCTAATTCTGATGGTGAAGATGACTGGCCATTGAATTTGGATAAAATAATTTTGTCCTTGAATTCTCTATCATGGAAGGGTTGCTGTCCCAAAACTGGCTGATCAGAATTTCCAAGTACAGAACCCCCAAAATGAGATTGAAATCTTCCAACAGGTGGCTGAGAATTACCATGTAATCTTCCTGTTGGTAAAGCACCCCTAGAATGCTGAGTATGCAGTCCAAAAGCTTGAGTATTGGCGCCGTTCAAACTACCCAAATAGTCATCATGCCTTTGTGAAGCTTCTCCCACTTCATATTGACTATTGGGTATGCCTCTTCTTCCTATGATTCCATCTCCATGACCATTTTGGTTGGATGGCTGAAGTGGAACTGAAGGATCAGTATTTGAACAGGCCTTTTCATTAGCTTCTTTTGATGCCACTTGTAATTGTAAAAGTTTAGAGATTTGTGCCATGAGTAGGTCGTTGGACATTACCAATCTATCAATGGAAGCCTTGGTCTGATCAGTAGATTGAACCATCTGATCCATTCTTGATAGCATGGCCTCATGTCGCTCTCTATGCCTTAGTTCATGGGCACACAAAGTATCATTGAGCATACTGATTTCTCCTTGTTGAGGCTCTTCAGGGTTCTCTTGAAATGTGCTTTCCATCATAGAATCCCTGATTTGCTGTGCATAGTCCTCCTGGACCTTATTTTTGCCTTTATGCCCTGCCATACTAGTGCAGTGCTGCAGTACCCCCTGTCAGTAAAACGGCTATAACTTTGGCTAGAAAACTCCGATTGCAAAACTTTTTTGTGCGAATCGAAGCTTACAATGCCCTCTTCGAGATGAGCTATAACACGCTATAATAGGTTTAGGACAAAAAATTCTATAACTGAATTTCAGAGTCTGAACTGTCCAGTCCTGCACCCTGTTTAGACCTGTAAGTGCCCTGTTTTGACCCTATAATGCAAGAAAGTAACCTCCAATGGCTACCAAACCCTGCAAAGGGGTATATGGGACCTGTGGGTACCCTGTAGTACTTGCACCTGTACTTCAGTATCAAAGGGTGTACCTGTATCCACCTGTAAGTACCCTGTGGGTAACCTGAAAATGCCCTGTTTTACCCTGTTTTACTCCAGTAGGTACTTGAGTCGTTGGAAAGTCTTCAATCTTCAATTCTCCACTCGCTGTACCTGTGTGAGGGATAAAACGGCAGGACAGACTCCCTACACGGGCTCCGAATCACCGAGAGGTGGGCAAAGTTCCCCCCGGGTCGGTTGGTTGCACCCCTTCGGGATCTTCGATAGTGAGGGAGGGTCACCTCTCTTTTGTCCCACTATCTCCCCCGGCATCCACCTTTTTCCTCGGTGGGAATATCAACATGGCAGAGGCTAGTGTACTAAGCAATCAGCATGATATGCATTTGAAAAGTATTCATTCAGCCTTTCATGAGATGCAATTGATTGAGATAAAAGAACTTGAGATGGGAGAAGGGTTTTATCTATGCAATTCAGTGACTCACTGATTGCTAGTACTTACCCTTTACAATTTTCCAATTTAGGCAAAAGAGAATCAACCAATCAATTGGATTAGAGTAAGCAAAGGAATCAATCAATGTATTCAGTCCATAGGATTCAAATGTTATGCTGAAATCTCAGATTAAAGCCCTTCATTCACTGATTGAAGCTAATATGCATTAGGCAAGCATTGCATGAATAGATGAATTCAAGCAAAAGTTGGTTGAGAATTTGATGAAAATGTTCAATTCTTTAATCTCTCAGTCAAATGGCTTAAGCTCAGCAATTGGATTAATGAGAGAGATTAAAAATTGAAGAGAAATACCTTGACATGGCTGAAAATAACTTGCCAAATGCTTGATAGGGCTCCCGGTTGTCCAATGTTAGCAAAATAATCCAATAAGCTTGCTTATCTGATGGTAGAGACCAATCTTGAAGCTTCAAATGCTTGAAATTGAAGCATTAAATCCGTTTCCCCCAAATTTTTGCTCCATAGAAGCTCTTGATCTTCAATCTTAAGTCATCTCGTGCTTAATCCTTGCAATTTTTTGAAGAATCCTTGCTGAAATGATTCCACGGGCCAAAAGGATGAAGAATCTTCAAGAAATTGTCAAGAGATGGAAGCTTGGGCTGAAGCTTTCATGGCTGCCCATGGACTGTTCACCTAGGGTTCAAGAGAGCTGAGGAATCTTCAAATGTTGCTGAGAATCTCAATGTAGCTGAAGATTAATGCCTGGAATGGATGAAGAAAAGTGCCAAGGCTGAGGGGAAGCAAACTTGGAGCAGGGCAGGGCTGGAATCAGCCCGAAAATTGCACCGCAATTTTCGGGGCTGTTTCTGGCTTGTATGCTGCCCAATCTTGAGCAATCTTATGCTCAATCTGAAGCTCTTGAAGTCAGGGATCTATTCCAGGTAGATTTTGGTCAAGAAGATCTGAGGTGAGAGAGATATGAGTAGATCTTGGGACTGAACCTCCATGAAACCTGCAGGAATTTCCAGGAAAGGGGAAAGAGAAACCCCTCTTTTCAAAGTAACCACAGTTTGTTCTCAAACTAAGCCCGGTTAACCATCCTTTACCCTAGTTACCTCCATTTTTGCATAAAATTTGATGACGTCCAGCCATTTAAGCCTTTACCCGCCATATCTGACCTTGGATATCTCCAGATGTAGTCATTGCTAACTGTAGTTGTCCTGCAGCACTCCACTAGTCACTGTCTTGTACCATTTTTGTCTGAAATTGATTTTGAAATAGGACAATGAGAGTAAAAATGGAAGAAAATAAAGGATCAAAGACTGAAGCTCTGATACCACTTGTCAGAGAGAGAACTAGGGAGAGAAGAAGAGGAGAGAGAAAGACTGCAGTGGAGAGAGAAAGACTGCAGGAAGAGAGAGAAATAGAGTGACGAGGAGAGAGAAAGACTAGAATTGGAGAGAGAAAGACAGGAAAGATGAAGAAGCCATGGAAGCTTGGAGCAAGAAGGGAGAGAAAGATTGTAATTATATTAATATGTCAAAAAGATGTGAAAAATTACAACTTCTCTCCTTATATACCAGTGTCAATGTGACATGGCATATCATTAGCATTCTAAGTATTCCCAGCTTCTTACAAGAACTTGGTTCAATGAATCCCATTTCAAGAAGCTCTTTGATTTGCTTGGCTACTTCCTCTCGTTCACATTTTGATAGTCTGTAAGGTGGCTTATTGATTGTCTTTGAGTTGGGTTCCAAATCAATGGGGTGATCCATTGCTCTCTTAGGAGGCAATGAAGTAGGTACTTCAAATAAATCTCTATACTCCTCAAGAAGAGCTGTCAAGGCTAGATGGTTTGCTGAATTATTGGGCTGATCCTGTGTTTCTTTGTTCAAATGCAATACAAATATCTGTGAGCGCTTCTTGTACTCTTTCTTGAGTTGTTGAATGGTGATAAGCTGAAAATCAGATCTACTAGGGATTCCCTGTAAACGGATGAGCTGTCCATTGGAGAAAAACTCCATATATAACTATGAGAAATCCATAGTAATCCTGCCTAAGGTCATCAACCAATCACAACCAAGTACAATATCTATGGGCCCCATTTCCAAAGTGATCAGGTTTACTTTGACTTCAAAATTTTCAGCCATCTGCAAAGAAACCTGTGGGCAAATCTGTGTGCTGATTTCCTCTTCACCATTAGCCACTTGTACTCTAATGGGCTGTTGTAAGTTGGTGGGAACACAATTCAACTTGTACATAATGGATTTATTGACAAAACTGTGGGTACTGCCACTATCTATCAAGATGAACACTAGCTTTCCACATATGCTTCCCTTCATACGAAGTGTATTAGGGCTCTTAGATCCCGTCCAAGGATCCATAGAGATAGAACAATTAGTGGCAGCAGGCAGCTCATTACAAAATCCACCAGGATCAAATGGAACATCTCCGCCTGGATCAAAAGGAAAAGAATCAGATGGATCATAAAAGTACTCCTGTCCACCATCATCCTCAAAATCTTCATTTTCAGCATTGTCTATTACTGCATTAGCCTCATTTATGTCATCTTCAAAGTCCTCAAAGACTAGCATACTCTGAAGCTTTGGCTTGACATTCTTGTAAACACACTTTGAAGCATGGTCAGGAGTATAATTTTCTCCACATTTGAAGCATAAGCCCTTGTCCTTTCTTTCCTTGTAAAGATCCATGGGAATAGATTTGGAATTTATAATGGCTGAAGTGGACTTAGGCTTGTTATCACCCTGCTTAAATTCAACCTTTGGACTGTTTGCTGTCCTGAAATTGCTTTGAAGCCTAGAAGCATTAAATGGAGGATAAGTTGGTACCCTTAAGTTCCCACTAGGCACATGATTGCTGCCATAAATGTTACCAACTTGCCCTTGCTTTAAAACAGTCCTTGGCTGTCCATAACTTGGCTGAAATGAAGACTCTTTCGTATACTTCCTTCCATAGCGCTCTGTAAGCTCAATAGCCTTGAAAAGTGAAGTAGGATTTTGCGCCATAACATCATCTGACAAGGATGGTTCTAAACCATACATAAACTTATGTAACTTGGCCTCATCACTGATGCTTTCCACATACATGGTCAAGTTGAGGAATTTGTTTGTATATTCTCTTACACTTAGGCACCTTTGTTCCAAACCATACCATCTTCGTGCTAGCTTCTCTTTTTCAAGAGGCGAAACAAAGACTTCAGCCATAAGTGCCTTGAAAGCTTCCCAATTCTCAATAAGTACATTCTCTTTCTTGATATACCTCCACCAAGTATGGGCAAATCCTTCTAAATGCAGGGAAGCAAAGTGTATCTTTATGTCATCAGTTTTAGGAAATATGTCAAAGTAGGACTCCATCTTAGAGGTCCATTCCTCTAATTCTGATGGTGAAGATGACTGGCCATTGAATTTGGCTAAAGCAATTTTGTCCTTGAATTCTCTATCATGGAAGGGTTGCTGTCCCAAAACTGGTTGATCAGGATTTCCAAGTACAGAACCTCCATATTGGGACCGAAATCTTCCAACAGGTGGCTGAGAATTACCATGTAATCTTCCTGTTGGTAAAGCACCCCTAGAATTCTGAGTATGCAGTCCAAAAGCTTGAGTATTAGCTCCATTCAAACTGCCCAAATAGTCATCATGCCTTTGTGAAGCTTCTCCTACTTCATATTGACTATTTGGAATGCCTCTTCTTCCAATGATCCCATTTCCATGACCATTCTGGTTAGATGGCTGAAGTGGGACTGAAGGGCCACTGTTTGAACAAGCTTTCTCATTAACTTCCTTTGATGCCATTTGCAACTGCATAAATTTTTCAATTTGTGCCATGAGTTGTTCGTTGGATTCTACAAACTTATCAATAGAAGCCTTGGTTTGATCAGTAGATTGAACCATCTGCTCCATTATTGACAAGATGGCCTCATGTCGTTCCCTATGTCTCAATTCATGGGCACACAAGGTATTAGTGAGTATACTGATTTCTTGTTGAGTGTTGAAATGACTTGTTTTTTGGCTGATTTTTGTTGTTTTTGAGAGCTGAATGGTTGATTTTAAGGGATGATTGATTGATTTGGAAGTGGATTGAGAGTGTTTTGGATGATATTGATTGTGTTTTGGAAGATCGTGATGTTTGTTGATGTTTCTGTGATGTTCTGATAGGTTCTGTATACCTTCTGTTTTGTTCTGTTTTGGTCTATTTTTGTTCTGATTGTCTTCTGTAAAGAGGGATGGAGTATTGATTGATGAAGAATGAGATATTGTGAAAGCTTATTGAATGGTTTGTGAGAGTTTGAAGTGGTTTGAGAGTGAGTTATGTGGTTTTGATGACCTTCTGTAACCTTCTGTAGGTCTTCTGTAGAGCTTCTGCTTCTGTACTGTTCTGTTCTGTTCTGTACTGTAGCTGTTCTGGTACTGTTCTGTAGACTGTTCTGTATGCTTTTGTAAGTGTTCTGTGGAATGTATGTGTGACTTTGGGGAAAGTTTTCTAGCCTTGGAAAGAGGTGAATACAAGTGCAAAAGAGCTGAAAGAAGTGGAAGAAGTAGCTGCTGAAGACTCAAGTGAAGACTAGAGTGAAGTGACAGTAGTGAGCTATGAAGAGACACTGTAGTGGCTCTGGTGACTCTTCATATCAGACATACCTCTTGGGAGGGGTATCCACGACCTAAGAGTGATTATTGAGAGTAATTTTTGAGAGATTTTAGTGAGGATATGATGTATTATTGATGGAGTGTGTGAGAGAGAGTCAGAGATAGCCAATTTTACTAAAACAAAGTGATTGTATATGAGAGATTGAGAGAGAAGACTATGAAGATATTGAAGATGAATACTATGTGATGTATTTCCATTCAAAGATGGTGTACTTCTTTGCTTTCTTTGTGATATTGATGGATTTTGTGAAGATATTGAAGAATATGGTTGATTCTATTAAAAACCGTGGGAGATTTACATGATGCTGCATGAAGATTTGTTGTGCCTGGTGTTCTTTTCTTCATTATGATCATATGAAGTATGATAAACAAGCTTGTTGATGTTACAAGATAGATTTTCTTGCAAGAGAATTCCCTTTTCCTTGGTGTTCCTCTCGGGGCTCCATGTTTTTGGTGCGCAGCCGGGGAAACTTGCCATCAACAAGCACCAAAAGAGGCTGAAAATGAAGGAAATGGTATTGCCAAGAAGAGAAGAATTCAATGGATGTTTGTAAAGTTCCTTCTTCCACTAAAGAGTTGGAATTCCTCATAATCAAAGCCACTTTCCACAAGAAGTTCATCCCACAATGGCGGAAACACATCACCATCTTGATGCATGCTCTATGTGGTGGACAGTTTCCTCTTCCTATTAAAGCAGCAGAAACTTGCATCTTGGTGGCAAACTGTTTGGGAACAAACTGAAGAACAGAAACAGAGAGAATGAACATCCATGGAAGAGTTGGCATTCATTGAGAAGTTTCCAGACAACATCAAGTGGGAGATTGTGAAGAAGCTTCAGGAGTCTTGGTCTGTAGAGGTTCACAGAGACAAGAAGGAAAAGAGTTGGAATTTGTTCGTGGATGCTCAACATCAAGATACATGGGATGCTTGGTGTACTGATAATCTTCTGTTTGTTCAATTAGCAACCCACTGGAAGTTGGTAGACAGAGTGTTTTTTACAACATACACTATTGAAACCATCAGAAGCTGGCATTACTATAATGATGGCACCACCACAATGCTCAGACGTATGCATTTTGACACCTTCAGAACCGAATACCTTCCTCTGTGTAGTGGCATGAAAGCAGAATTTAGGGACGTTGAAAAGAAAGAAGTAGAAGAAATGTTGGCAAGAGAGTCCTCCAGAGACTGAAGCCTTCTGTTAACCCTCTGTGGAGCACTAACAACATAGTGGAGTCAACCCCCTGATGAATGACGCAATAAAAAGGCAAGCGTTAGAACGAGTCCAGAGGTACGTGAGAAGAGAGAAAGCAAGAATCAGAGCCGAGATCGAGCTCGAAGCAGAAGCCGCCTTTGACGCCCTTGCGAAACTCTTTACAGAAGTCCCAATGGCACATCAAGCCCTTCCTCCTCCTGCTGGAGGTCCACTTCCAAGCGAGATCCGTCCTGGAAATATTGATGACAGACCAGTGAATGTAGTCCCATTGCCAGTTTTTAAGGGAGAATACAATGAAGACCCCGATCTTCATGTAGCAGAGTTTATGGTAGCGTGTGTGGCTAACAATGCCAGAACCCCTGAGCATTGGTTGGCAATATTCCCCGCCACTTTCAAGGGCGCGGCGTTTCAGTGGTATGAGAGACAAGCAACAGGAACTTTTGGCACATGGGACGACCTGAAGTTGGCCTTCCTCACTAAATTCAGGCGTGAAGGTTTTGAAGAGCGGATGAGAGAGGAATTTATGAACCTAAGTCAGTCCTCTGGAGAAAGAGTGGAAGCCTATGTCTCACGAATGGAATCCATCCTGAAGAGATGGACTAACCATAATCTAGATGATGGCATTCAAAAGGGGGTATTTCTCAGAGGATTACAACCAGAAGTCCGTAAGTTTGTGGAGCTGCAAAGACCAGCCACACTGCAAGCTGCAACAGAAGGTGCAAGACTGTACGATGAAGTGGAAGCTAGACTAGCAATGAATACAGGAAGAGGAGTCCTACCTCCTCTGGTGCCAGGAATGATGTACCCACCTAATGCAGTCCCTGGGATTGTTCCCTATCCCTACCAACAGATGCCCTCAGTATCACAGTACAATGCACCAAATCCACAGTGGCCACAATCCATGCCTCAAATGATGGCTCAACCACAACAACAATGGTCCCAACCAATTTCCTCAATGCCAAATCAGCAGCAACAGTGGAACCCTACCAACTGGAGTCAACAGCCAACAGTTCAAACAGGAGCTCTGAATTAGAACCAGAACAGAGACCCCTCTGTACCAACCCAACCAGTTTATGCAGTGATTACAGAGCCTCCTCAAAACCCTCCTGCCAGTACGCCCGGAGGAGAAAGCTTGAAGGATTATTTATCCAACTTAGTTGCAAACATAAAAAAGGAGTTGATGGATGTGATTACAGAGCAACTACAGACGCTGAAAGTGAACACAGCGAGCATATCCAACGTTGCAGGAGCAGGAAGAGATGTGATGCGGTCAAATACTTGGTGTGGTAAGTGTCATCAAGCAGGCCATTTAGCCACTGAATGTACACGGAAACCAACCATTCCTGGGGCCTTCTGTTCCTACTGTTTGCGGAAGAACCATACAGAGGACATTTGCTATCTGAAGGAGATGCATGATAGGAGAAGAAAGGAAGAAGACGCAAGATTCAACTTGCTGGAATCCAAAATGACAACACAAGATATTGGACCCAAGCCTAGGGAGTTTGGTCCTAATTTCGGACCCAGAAGATTTCCTTCTCAAAGTTATAGAGGAAGACAGTCTGGCGGTGGTCAGAGATCAGAAGTGGAGTGTTACAGATGCGGAGAAAAGGGACACATCTCACCAAATTGTCCAAATCCTCGAAGGTCAGTGGACTACAAGCCCTTATGCAGTCGATGCAAAGGAGAAGGCCACACTGCAAAAGACTGTCCAAGCCCAGCCCCAGCGAAAAACAGTGCTACTGATAGTCCGTCCAAGGCCCAAGAGCCTACCTCCAATTTAGTGGAATTGGAAGTTGCTGCCATCACTCGTGCAAAGCAGAAGGAACCACCTATCCAGAAAGAAAATAATCCTCCTGCCAGAACAGTGAAGTTCAGTCTTCCACCAGAAGAACAGAACAGAACAGAGCCTAACAGTGCCGTACAGAGCCCTACAGAGCCACAGAGAGTTACAGAGACAGTTACAGAGACAGGACCAGAGGTCCAGGATACAGAAGAGGAGGAAGTGCCACAAGTGGCAGAAGAAGCTCCTGTAATGCCTCTGTTGGAAGAAAGAGGGAAAATGAAAATGGGTGTTGCCCCATTCCCTAACCGATTAGAGAAGCCAGTGGATCCTATTAAGGAATACGATCTAGTTAGAGATCTAGATACCTTTAAACCAAACCTCACATTCCGACAATTATTGATGTTGTCTCCCAGTTGCCGGAAAAGATTCAAAAGCATACTGACAAAAAGACGTGGTTTAAGGATTGCTCCCTCAATAGTGACAAAGTCCAACAAGGCTCCAGAGCCTGTAAAAGAAGTGGATGTGGCTAATGCTTTTCTAGATCCGGGTACTCCAGAGACTGGCGTATGGATAGAAGGTTGCTTTATTTCAAATGCACTGATTGATGGAGGTTCATCAGTAAACATTATGACGGATGTGACGATGAAGGATCTAGGCCTACAAGGTGTACAACCAACCCAATGGCTCATCAGACTGGCGGATCAGAGCAGAATCAAGCCTTTGGGCATTCTTCCATATGTGAAGACTACAGTGGCTGGAAAAGATTATTGGCTAACCTATCTGGTGGTGAAGCCAAACTCTTATGGTACATCCTATCCTCTGTTACTAGGCAGACCATGGCTTTTTGAAGCCCGAGCAAGGACGGATTGGTTTAAAGGAACTTTGATCCTGGGTAGAGGACCCAACAAAGTGGTGCTGAAATTGTATGGTTCTCAAAAAGGACATGGATCCACCTCCTTGGAATTATCTTCTGATTCCCCTAACGAGGCTACAGATGGAACGTCAGCAGACGAAGATGCTGTCAAACAGATCCTTCCTAAGAAAACAGTGGCACATTCCTTAACAGTGGATACTGTAAGCCGACTTCCAAAAGATGCAAAGCCATTATCAATGGGTGAATACTTCCTGCCTGAACCAGGAATGCCTTCTGAAATCACTTCTGACAGTGAGATAGAAGCATGGATGTACTGCTCTCCCTGTTAGATGGCCACAGCAGAGGCAGAGGCAAGAGAGGAACCAGGGAATCTGTTCTTCTGTTACAGAGCTCCAACAGAGACAGAAGCAGAAGCAGAAGCATCAACAGAGACAGAAGCAGAAGCAGAGACAGAGACAGAAGAGGATGGATATGATATGGACGAAGAAGATTATGAAAGTGAGCCAGAAGAGTCTACCCCACCTGAAGAGGATACATTGGAGGAAGAAGTTCCAGAAGCATCAGAAGCCGATGAGCTCATGCTATGGGACAGAATTGCAATGGTACCATTTGGTTTGGTAAATGGATCTTCTCATATGCAAAACCTTTATAAGAAATGGATTAAGAAGAGCAAGCCGTCTTTTAGCAGTGGCTCATGCCGTCCTAACCTATCCTTGCCAAAGAAAGATGATGATGATTCACCGTGCCAACAAGCACCAGTCCCACAAACCCAACAGGCATCAGTAGGTCCCTGTTATGTGACGTTCCTGGATGTATCATCAGAAGATGAGTCTTCAAGCCATGAGGTAATTAATTTTGAAACCAAACCCGAAATGGCTCTTATCCCATTTCAACATCTTAAGGAGCAACCTAAGTCTCCACCGAAAGAAGAAGTTGGTTTTAGTGGGACATCAGAAGAGGACACCACTCCCTTGAAGGAGTCGGATCTGTATCCAGAAGCAGTCCGCGGGACCTTCATCCGTGAAGTAGAAGGTGAAAGGCAGTTAACCTTTGTGGATTCAGAAGGCACTAAACGCCACTTGAAGGTGGGTAGCAGTCTCCCAGAAGAGGAGTTGTTAACCTTGTACAACTTGTTGAAAGAAAATTTGGACGTGTTTGCATGGTCTTACAAAGACCTAAAGGGGATTGATCCCACAATATGTCAACATCATATTGATTTGGAGCCTGATGCCAAGCCAGTACGGCAACGCCAGAGGCGAATGAACCCGAATTATTCCACATTGGTGAAAGCGGAGCTGCTGAAGCTTCTGGAAGCTGAGTTCATCTATCCAGTGGCAAACAGTGAATGGGTTTCACCCATCGTGGTTGTACCCAAGAAGAATGGCAAATTGCGAATATGTGTGGATTTTCGAAAGCTTAATTCCAAGACAAAGAAGGATCACTTTCCAATCCCTTTCACAGACCAACTGTTGGACACAGTGGCAGGACATGAACTTTATTCTCTTCTGGATGGATTCAGTGGATACAACCAAGTCCAAATCGCAGAAGAAGACCAATCCAAAACAACCTTCACCACAGAATGGGGGACCTACGCTTACCGAGTGATGCCATTTGGGCTCTGCAATGCCCCTGCTACTTTCCAACGAGTCATGATGGCTGCATTTTGAAATCATCTGCATGACTTTATTGAGGTATATTTGGATGACTTCTGTGTCTATAGTTTGATCAATGAACACTGGGGACATTTGGAACAATGCTTTGACCGATGCCGGGAGTATGGGATTTCCCTCAACCCCGACAAATGCATCTTTGGGGTTTCTTCTGGAGTCTTGTTGGGCCACATTGTCTCAGCACAAGGGATATCAACAGACCCTGCAAAAATCGAAAAGATCTCAGCTCTGACAGCACCCACCAACCTCAAACAGTTGAGGGGATTCCTAGGCCATGTGGGTTACTACAGAAGGTTCATAGCCCATTTTGCGACAAAGGCAACCTCCTTGCACAAGCTCCTGAGGAAAGATGCAGAGTTTACTTGGACGGAAGAATGTGACAAAGCCTTTCACACTCTGAAGCAGTGTCTGATAGAGGCACCCATCTTGCAACCTCCTGATTGGACGAAAGAGTTCCACGTACACACTGATGCATCAATTGAAGGTTTAGGTGCAGTCCTTTGCCAAAAGGGCTCCTCGAAGCTGGATCAACCGATCTATTATGCAAGCCGAAAAGTCACTGATAGGGAACGAAACTATACAGTGACAGAGCTGGAGTGCTTGGCAATGGTGTTTGCCCTGGAGAAGTTTCGCCATTACCTCCTATCTACCCACTTTAAATTTTATGTGGATCATGAGGCCCTGTCCTTCTTAATGAACAAAGCAGATGTGAAAGGACGAATGATGAGATGGCTCCTTTTATTCCAGGAGTTCGACTTTGAGGTGATTACTAAGCCTGGTCGTTCCCATGTTCTGGCTAATCATCTGTCGCGTATCCCACAAACTGCAGACGAGGAACGAGATGATCCAGACCTCCCTGATGCTTCCCTATTCTTGGTAGAAACTGTAACTCCCTGGTATGTAGACATTGCCAATTTGCTGGCAACCCAACAATACCCTCCTGGTATTTCTAGTCGGGAAAGGAAGAAGCTCATGCTAGAATCAGCCCCCTACACTCTGCTCGGTGGTGCACTATACAAGAAGGGCAAAGATGAAGTGCTCCGAAGATGTGTTGCGGGGGATGAGATTGGGATTGTTCTGAAGGCTTGCCACGACGAGCCATGTGGAGGTCACTTTGCAGGAGAAGCTACAGCAAGGAAGGCTCTGCTAGCAGGATATTGGTGGCCTACCATTCACAAAGATTCCTATGATTACTGTAAAAAATGTGATGCTTGTCAAAGAATGGGGAAACCCACCAAGACAAGTGCCATGCCATTGCAACCTATCCTTCCTTTGAAGCCGTTTGAGAAGTGGGGCATTGACTTCGTAGGTCCAATCGATCCTCCCACCAGAAGGAAACAGAACCGATACATCCTCGTATGTACGGATTATGTCACAAAGTGGTGTGAAGCTAAAGCCCTAAAGCGGGACGATGGTAACAGCGTGGCCCTGTTCATGTACGAGAATATCATCACCCGTTTTGGCAGTCCCTTAGAGCTGGTAAGTGACAGAGGCACTCATTTCCTTAACAAAGTCATGGAAGAGTTGACAGAGTTGTATAAGATCCGCCATCGCAAGTCCACTCCCTATTACCCCAGAGCCAATGGCCAAGTCGAAGTCACCAATCGCATACTCTGCTTGATTCTGACAAGGACGATTGCCGCACATCGTCGTGATTGGGATGATCGACTTACAGAGGCCCTCTGGGCGTACAGAACCTCCCATAAAGCAGCAACGGGACAAACACCTTTCCAGTTGGTGTATGGTACAGAAGCTGTTTTTCCTGTTGAACTGGAATTACCCTCGTTGAGAGTGGCTATCAAAGAGCGTTTGGGGGATGACGATTCACTGCAACGCCGTCTCCTGCACTTGGAATGTTTGGATGAAATTCGTAGGATGGCTCTACAGTGCATGGAAGCCACGTAAGCTCGACGCAAGGCTTACCATGACAGTTTCATCAAGCACAAGGAGTTCCAAGAAGGTGATTTGGTCCTAGCCTATGATTCACGCTTTGGCAAGTTTCCTGGCAAGCTCCAACAGCGGTGGATGGGCCCCTATAAGGTACTTGCAGTCAACCCTAATGGCTCTGTCCAAATACAGACCGTTGATGCCTCTGATGATCCCTTTCTGATCAATGGATATCGCTTGAAGAAGTACTTTCCTCCTTGGGGATCTTGACAATTACGGACACTTGATCTTTTCCCTCGTTGGTGCAGCACTGTACTTCTTATGATGCTACTTCTATTAGCCGTTCTTCAATCACTCCTGATGAAGTGGACGCAACCCTCTGTCCCCTCAAACCCCCCTTCCAGCCTTGATCTCTTATCCTCTATTTTCCACCAGCGACAGTGGCGAGGTGGGTTCTGACACATGGTCTTTCTACCATTCCCTTGTTCAATTTGAAGAAAAGAGAAAAAGAAAAAAAGAAGAAGACAAAAACCAAACATATCGGTCATGGGAGAAAAGGACTTAGGTCCCTGTCATGCCGACTTATTCTTCGAGAAAAGGTGGAAACACCCTCGGGAATAGGGGAAAATCAGAAAAAGAAAAAGAAAAAAAACAAAACAAATCTGTTATGAGAGAAAAGGAAGCAATTCCCTGTCATAGCGGGCCTCGTTCCAAGAAAAGGTGGTCAACACCCTTGGGCGAGAAGCTGGCTGTGGAAAAGGTGGTAATACCCAGCAGTCCAGAAAGCGGATTCATTAATTGATATCCCTCGGATCCAATTCCGAAGCTGCCTCCCTTGGTACGCTATGTCCTGGGTCTTTTTGCAAAGTGACTACCTGTCCTCTAGCGGACGACCTATTCCTATCCAACACAATGTTCGATTTGATGGCTACCTCCCTGGGTACGCCTCTTCAAGAACTGATGACGCGATCTTCATCGACAAACAATCGAGTGATGTGAGCTTTCATCCTAACCGGATGAGGAAGTGAGTATGGTTGCCCTCTGTATCTATCAACAGAGCGTGAGACAGAGGGTGGGGCGAGAGACCAGTCTTTTGCCTTCAAATCAAATGAGAGGTGAGAAGTATGAATGAAGTGTTGCACGCACGGGATGGGCCTCTCAATGCACAAAGCACAATTTGTTTCTGTGCACTGCACCATAAGGCTCCCTTGCCTTCCTTCTCGCACCGTATGCCGGCACAGGGCGAGATGCACTGTTGCACCATCAAATGCGCACAAGGCATACAACCTTTGCACTAGTGATTGTGAGGATTACATCAATGGGTTTCAGGAAAAGGCTGCCCCTCTGTATCTATCAACAGAGCGTGAGACAGAGGGTGGGTTGAGTGTGACTGGAGTTTCTTCAATCAATTACCGAGAGGTGCGATTGAGGGACGTTACGACACTTGGAGTCAGGTATGTTCCCGTTTCCCTATGCACCCACGGGATGGGTCTTTACCATCAACACAAAACACATCACCCTGTTCTGTGCAATGCACCATAAGGTTCCCTTGCCTTCCTCCTTGAACCTATGTCAGACGGGTTGGACGCACTAATGCACCGTCAATCGTGCACCCTGGCATACTCCTTCTACACCATTCTCCCCTTGTTGATGCCTCAACCGGGTATGCGATATGGGTTTTAATCATTCTTTCTCGAGTGATATTAGTCATGGGGCGAGTGACTGTTCTTTCATTTCAATTGAGTGACTGTGAGTTGAGTGCAATATCCCTCATCATCGACGACTTTCCTGCGATTCCTTCCATCAGTTCCCTCCTTGGGTGCTGCCACGTGGTCCCTGCCATGACGGACGTGTGCGCTGTAAAGATGCCTTGGTCCCTCCAGCGCCGACAACCACACTGGACGTGCCGTTGACACTCAACCTTGATTCTTGACGAAACGGGCCAAGTTTTTCTAACCCTACACTTTGGTTTCTTCGTGCTGGTCATGTTTTAAGTGTGGGGAAGTTAGTGGATGGTCTGTGGCATGGTCCTAGGTCCCTGTTGATTGGTTAACCCTATCCGTTAAGGTCTTAAGTGTGGGGACGCGTCCCTGCGCGTCTACAGTGCATACCTTTCTGCATATGCCTTACCCTGTTCATGCATGAATGCATTGCCTTGCTTTTACCCTCCTGGGGGCCCTTCCCACCCACCCGGTTATGTTCCACCCACCCTTGGGACTGTTTCCTTGCAGTTTTCCTTCATTCCTTGATTTTCAGGTCCTTCCATGTGAATGCACCCTACGTTCACTAAAGTCCCCATCCAACCTCATAGCCCTGTTCCTCCCTTTGACCTGACCATTTTTCCCTTTTACCTACCCCTGTTCCGGTGCACGGTTTGTGAGTTATTAATTTTTGAAGCATTTTATGCAATTTAGCCGGTTTTCCATATGAACGCGCTTTTCTTACTTCGAAACCGTGATTTGACGTCATAACCCTGATCACCGCTTTTCCCCTGACATTTTTCCTTTTTATTCCACATCATCCCGATACACGGTTTGTCCGTTATTAATTTTGCGGGTTTTTAAGCCTTTTTCGTGCGTATTTTTGACATTTTTCCATGTGAACTTGCCCTATTGGCATCGGAATTCCAATTTGATTTGACAGCCGTGTCCGCTGTGACTTCCCCTCCCTTTTTCCTTTTTCCTCCACCCTTTTTCGACTTCTCAATTTTCACTTATTAAATTTTAAATGACTTTTCGGGAGTATTTTTGGAGTTTTTCACATGTGAACCCCTCCTATTTCCGCCGGAACTGCGTTTTAACGTGATCACCCTGTGCCACCCCTTCCTGCGGACATTTTTTCTTCTTACTACATGTTATTCCGGTAAACGGTTTGTTCGATTTTAATTTCCGATCCCATTTTCGGGTTTATTTTTTGGGTTTTTCCCATGTGAACGCGTCTTACCTCAGTCGGAATTATGTTTTGACGTGATAGGATTGTCGGGCACAACTTTCTGCACAGTTTTCCTTTTTTCCACACTTCATTCCGATGCATGGATCCTTCGATATTAATTTTTTAAATTGTGTTTTTGGTTCGTTTTTTGTGTTTTTTGCATGTGACCGCCCTTTATCCCTCCCGGAACCCCTGTCCCATATTTTTCTTGTTTCCCCCCTGTCGTCCTTCCCACTTTTCGTTTTTACGATATTTCGTTTTGACATCCGGATTGGGAGTTATTAATTTTTCTTTCTTTTTACGTTTTTTTCTCGCGCTCGTTTTGCGCGTGAACGCGCCCGTTTTCAATTTAACGCGTCTCCACGCGCCCCGGTCGTGTCTGCGTACCCCGTACCGTCATCCCCGCGTCATTTCAATCCCGTCACGGCAAATTTTTTTACCTCGCCCCGCGCACGTGCGCGGGACAGGGATCCGCCTCCTCTTGACCCCGCCCATCCTCCCTTCCCCCTGCCCGCCCACCTTTTATTTCAAAAACTACAAAAAAAATTATTTCAAAAAAAAAGAAAAATGGGTACCCCCTCCCGCCAACCGTCTCTTCTCTTCTCTCTCTCTTCTCTCTCTTTTTCTTTCTTTCTCTCTCTCTCTCTCTCCCTCTCTGCACGTACTCTCCCTTCTCTCCTCCCTCTTCCTTCTCCCTCCATCTCCACCATCTCTCTCCTCTCCCTTCTCTCTCCTCCTTCTCTCCTGCCCGCCATCGCTCCTTCTTCTTCCCTCTTTCTCCCCTCTTCCTCCTTCTTTCTTCCCTCTTCCTTCTCCCTCCATCTGCACCATCTCTTTCCCCTCTTCCTCCCCTCTTCCTCCCTCTTCCTCCCCTTCTCCTTCCTCTCCTTGCCGCTGCCTCCACGTCGCTGCCGTGCCACGCCGCCTGCCGTCGTCGCCGCCCTCTGCGCCGAGCCGCCACGCCGCCTGCCGTCGTCGCCGCCCTCTGCGCCGAGCCGCCACGACCACCTTGCGCCTCCTCGCCGACTCCACCTCACCTCCCCTCCCTTCCACCTCCACCCTCTAACTAACCTAAGTTAGTCACTAACTAACCTAAGTTAGTAACTAACCTAATTTAGTTACCACCATGACTAACCTAACTTAGTTAAAACTTAATTAACTAACTTAGTTAGTCAGAACTAACCTAGGTTGATTTCCATGACCACCATGACTAACCTAACTTAAGTAACTTAAGTGACTTAAGTGACTTGTGACTAATGTGACTTATGTGATTTATGTGACCAATGTGACTTACTTAATCACAACATTCATTTTTTCATAAAAAAATTTCAAAAAAATTTCTAAAAATTCCTTCTATCTTTTGTTAATTTTTGGACCTTTGTCTGCTAGGAATTGCCTTTCCTATAATTTTAGAAAAATCCATCTTTCCTAAAATTACCCTTAAATTGCCAAAAAAATAGGAAAAATCATTTAACAAATTGTAAAAAATTGTAAAAAATTGTAAAAAATTTCTAAAAACCTTCTGAAAAATTCCCCTCACCTCCCTTGCTCATTTTCCATTTATTCCAACATAAAAAAATCACAACTAAAAATACAATAAAATAAATAAAAATAAAAAACCAACATAAATCAAATTAACACATCTACTAAGGTGTTATTTGTTGTTTCATCAGTGCTTTTTGCTTTTCCTTTCCTGGGACTCTTCCGTGCGCATTCCTGCATTTCATACACACCCTGCCAGGTATTTATTTTGTGTTATTTATTTATTTATTTTTCCCCTTAATCACGAATTAATTGTTAAAATAAACCCTTTAATTCACCCACCGTTTCCACGCGCATTCGCGCTAAATACACATTTTTTTAAATTAAAATAAACCAGCCGTTCACTTAGCACGCGCTACGTGCGCTACAGAGGCACTCTAAAATTTTAATTAAAATAAACCAGCCGTCACATGAGCACGCGCTGGCAAAAAAGCGCTCCACATCACTTTAATTATAATCAATGAATTGCATTTAGAGACCCAGTCGGGAATCGAAGTCCGGGACTCGTATAAAAGCACTGGTTTAACCTAATAATTGGTAAATAAATTTGTAATAAGGAACCGCCGTTTTCTTATTAAGGTTTATCACCTAATAAAAATTCACCCATTTTTAATAATTGATTAAAATCAACCCTTCATTAAATTAAATCCCCCCTCACTGCACTTAATCCTTTTTTTTAATGAAGCGTTTCGTGGGATGGGTATACGGAGTTCTTAGTGCTGTTTTCCATGGTCCAGTCTTGGTTCTATCACAGATGTCGTATTGATAGATGTTGGATATGGTATGGTTTTGGTTTCATGTCTTTGTTACGGTTACGGGTACGGTATGCAGTTTTTTTCTTTTATTGCCTGATACGGGGTTCAGGGTGTTTGTTTGATGCATCGCATGAAGCTTTCGGTCGCATTTGTCTCGAGGTCATGTCAAATTTTTTCTAGGATGTGGTTTGCCTGGGGTTAGTAGGTCGAGTTACGTTTGATTGGTAATTCTCTTATCCTTGGTTTTTGTCTGTTGCTTTGCAGGCATTCACCTTGATTGTCTGTGTTTGTGGTGTGTGTGTAACCATCTGAATGGCGCCTTCTCATGCTCCTCCCCCTATCCAATACGTCCCACTAGTCAGTAGGGATTACTCGTCCCTACTTACTTTTGAGCCCCTCACGAAGGCAGGACTTGCTGCTTTTGTGGCCACTCCTTTTCCATTACTTCCAGAGGATCCGTCCGTCTGTGATGAGTTCCTGGCCTCTTACAGCAAAAAGACAGGAGTAGTCCAAGGCATGTCTATGAGATTGACGTCTCGAGGCTTAGGGAAGGCTCTGTCCTTACCCTTCAAAGGGGAACCTTTTGTGACCACTCGACAGCTCTTCTCTAATGAAGAGATTCTCAAACTGTTGCAGAAGCAGACACGGGAGGTCCTTGATGTTAAGAAAGTGATAAACTCTTCAGGAGTTTCGTTTTCTATGATCACTGATCCCGTCTGGAAGAAAATGTGCCAGTTCCTTCAGGACAGATTCATGCCTGCCAAAACGCCATCCCACTATTTGTCCAAAGAGCTTTTCACAGCTTCCAGGATGGTGCTAAAAGGAGTTGCCATTGATTGGAGCACCTACCTCCTTACTAAGATGGATCAGCATTTTGTTAAAGTCACGAGGGGTAATGTTACCAATGTTACCTACGGCTCATATTTGTCTGCCTTCTTGACCTATTCAGGTTTACAGAAGACTGTGCCTCCACCTCCTCCATCAGATCCAGTACCACCTCCTCCACCTTCAGAAGAGTCAGCACCTATTGACATTGAGGATGATGATTCTCCGCCTCCCCTGGTCATACAGCGCAAACGCTTGAAGAGGGTAGCGGATAAAGCCCCTGCTGTACTTCCCTCAGTGCCTATCCCTGCTACTTCTGGCAGTGAACTCCCTGGGTTTCTCACTTGCAATAACCTATTCAGGGCACATAGAGAAGGATCCTTGGATATATCAGTTCCTTCCTTAAACAGTCTCGTTTCAGGAGATGCCATTCCTTTCCTCTGCAAGGATATTCAAAGTTCCATTGAGTTGTCAGTGACAGCCTGTGTTCAACAGCTGTACGCATCTTTCTATGAGGAGCTCATGCAGTCCAAAGACCAGTTGCATAAGGCAACATCTGAATTAGCTTCTGCTAAGGATACCCTAGCAGATCTATTCAAGCAAATGGAACAGCAAACCCAACAGGTTGCCACCCAAAGTGATGAGATTTCTTCCTTGACGACCCAGTTACTAGAGGCTCAGTCTACACACTGCAAAAGACTGTCCAAGCCCAGCCCCAGTGAAAAACAGTGCTACTGATAGTCCGTCCAAGGCCCAAGAGCCTACCTCCAATTTAGTGGAATTGGAAGTTGCTGCTATCACGCGTGCAAAGCAGAAGGAACCACCTACCCAGAAAGAAAATAATCCTCCTACCAGAACAGTGAAGTTCAGTCTTCCACCAGAAGAACAGAACAGAACAGAGCCTAACAGTGCCGTACAGAGCCCTACAGAGCCACAGAGAGTTACAGAGACAGTTACAGAGACAGGACCAGAGGTCCAGGATACAGAAGAGGAGGAAGTGCCACAAGTGGCAGAAGAAGCTCCTGTAATGCCTCTGTTGGAAGAAAGAGGGAAAATGAAAATGGGTGTTGCCCCATTCCCTAACCGGTTAGAGAAGCCAGTGGATCCTATTAAGGAATACGATCTAGTTAGAGATCTAGATACCTTTAAACCAAACCTCACATTCCGACAATTATTGATGTTGTCTCCCAGTTGCCGGAAAAGATTCAAAAGTATACTGACAAAAAGACGTGGTTTAAGGATTGCTCCCTCAATAGTGACAAAGTCCAACAAGGCTCCAGAGCCTGTAAAAGAAGTGGATGTGGCTAATGCTTTTCTAGATCCGGGTACTCTAGAGACTGGCGTATGGATAGAAGGTTGCTTTATTTCAAATGCACTGATTGATGGAGGTTCATCAGTAAACATTATGACGGATGTGACGATGAAGGATCTAGGCCTACAAGGTGTACAACCAACCCAATGGCTCATCAGACTGGCGGATCAGAGCAGAATCAAGCCTTTGGGCATTCTTCCATATGTGAAGACTACAGTGGCTGGAAAAGATTATTGGCTAACCTATCTGGTGGTGAAGCCAAACTCTTATGGTACATCCTATCCTCTGTTACTAGGCAGACCATGGCTTTTTGAAGCCCGAGCAAGGACGGATTGGTTTAAAGGAACTTTGATCCTGGGTAGAGGACCCAACAAAGTGGTGCTGAAATTGTATGGTTCTCAAAAAGGACATGGATCCACCTCCTTGGAATTATCTTCTGATTCCCCTAACGAGGCTACGGATGGAACATCCGCAGACGAAGATGCTGTCAAACAGATCCTTCCTAAGAAAACAGTGGCACATTCCTTAACAGTGGATACTGTAAGCCGACTTCCAAAAGATGCAAAGCCATTATCAATGGGAGAATACTTCCTGCCTGAACCAGGAATGACTTCTGAAATCACTTCTGACAGTGAGATAGAAGCATGGATGTATTGCTCTCCCTGTTACATGGCCACAGCAGAGGCAGAGGCAGGAGAGGAACCAGGGAATCTGTTCTTCTGTTACAGAGCTCCAACAGAGACAGAAGCAGAAGCAGAAGCATCAACAGAGACAGAAGCAGAAACAGAGACAGAGACAGAAGAGGATGGATATGATATGGACGAAGAAGATTATGAAAGTGAGCCAGAAGAGTCTACCCCACCTGAAGAGGATACATTGGAGGAAGAAGTTCCAGAAGCATCAGAAGCCGATGAGCTCATGCTATGGGACAGAATTGCAATGGTACCATTTGGTTTGGTAAATGGATCTTCTCATATGCAAAACCTTTATGAGAAATGGATTAAGAAGAGCAAGCCGTTTTTTAGCAGTGGCTCATGCCGTCCTAACCTATCCTTGCCAAAGAAAGATGATGATGATGCACCGTGCCAACAAGCACCAGTCCCACAAACCCAACAGGCATCAGTAGGTCCCTGTTATGTGACGTTCCTGGATGTATCATCAGAAGATGAGTCTTCAAGCCACGAGGTAATTAATTTTGAAACCAAACCCGAAACGGCTCTTATCCCATTCCAACGTCTTAAGGAGCAACCTAAGTCTCCACCAAAAGAAGAAGTGGGTTCTAGTGGGACATCCGAAGAGGACACCACTCCCTTGAAGGAGTCGGATCTGTATCCAGAAGCAGTCCGCGGGACCTTCATCCGTGAAGTAGAAGGTGAAAGGCAGTTAACCTTTGTGGATTCAGAAGGCACTGAACGCCACTTGAAGGTGGGTAGCAGTCTCCCAGAAGAGGAGTTGTTAACCTTGTACAACTTGTTGAAAGAAAATTTGGACGTGTTTGCATGGTCTTACAAAGACCTAAAGGGGATTGATCCCACAATATGTCAACATCATATTGATTTGGAGCCTGATGCCAAGCCAGTACGGCAACGCCAGAGGCGAATGAACCCGAATTATTCCACATTGGTGAAAGCGGAGCTGCTGAAGCTTCTGGAAGCTGAGTTCATCTATCCAGTGGCAAACAGTGAATGGGTTTCACCCATCGTGGTTGTACCCAAGAAGAATGGCAAATTGCGAATATGTGTGGATTTCCGAAAGCTTAATTCCAAGACAAAGAAGGATCACTTTCCAATCCCTTTCACAGACCAACTGTTGGACACAGTGGCAGGACATGAACTTTATTCTCTTCTTGATGGATTCAGTGGATACAACCAAGTGCAAATCGCAGAAGAAGACCAATCCAAAACAACCTTCACCACAGAATGGGGGACCTACGCTTATCGAGTGATGCCATTTGGGCTCTGCAATGCCCCTGCTACTTTCCAACGAGTCATGATGGCTGCATTTCAAAATCATCTGCATGACTTTATTGAGGTATATTTGGATGACTTCTGTGTCTATAGTTTGATCAATGAACACTGGGACCACCTGGAACAATGCTTTGACCGATGCCGGGAGTATGGGATTTCCCTCAACCCCGACAAATGCATCTTTGGGGTTTCTTCTGGAGTCTTGTTGGGCCACATTGTCTCAGCACAAGGGATATCAACAGACCCTGCAAAGATCGAAAAGATTGCAGCTCTGCAAGCACCCACCAACCTCAAACAGTTGAGGGGATTCCTAGGCCATGTGGGTTACTACAGAAGGTTCATAGCCCATTTTGCGACAAAGGCAACTTCCTTGCACAAGCTCCTGAGGAAAGATGCAGAGTTTACTTGGACGGAAGAATGTGACAAAGCCTTTCACACTCTGAAGCAGTGTCTGATAGAGGCACCCATCTTGCAACCTCCTGATTGGACGAAAGAGTTCCACGTACACACTGATGCATCAATTGAAGGTTTAGGTGCTGTCCTCTGCCAAAAGGGCTCCTCGAAGCTGGATCAACCGATCTATTACGCAAGCCGAAAAGTCACTGATAGGGAACGGAACTATACAGTGACAGAGTTGGAGTGCTTGGCAATGGTGTTTGCCCTGGAGAAGTTTCGCCATTACCTCCTATCTACCCACTTTAAATTTTATGTGGATCATGAGGCCCTGTCCTTCTTAATGAACAAAGCAGATGTGAAAGGACGAATGATGAGATGGCTCCTTCTATTCCAGGAGTTCGACTTTGAGGTGATTACTAAGCCTGGTCGTTCCCATGTTCTGGCTAATCATCTGTCGCGTATCCCACAAACTGCAGACGAGGAGCAGGATGATCCAGACCTCCCTGATGCTTCCCTATTCTTGGTAGAAACTGTAACTCCCTGGTATGCGGACATTGCCAATCTGCTGGCAACCCAACAATACCCTCCTGGTATTTCTAGTCGGGAAAGGAAGAAGCTCATGCTAGAATCAACCCCATACACCCTGCTAGGTGGTGCACTGTACAAGAAAGGCAAAGATGAAGTACTCAGAAGATGTGTTGCAGGAGATGAGATTGGGATTGTTTTGAAGGCTTGCCATGACGAGCCATGTGGAGGTCACTTTGCAGGAGAAGCTACAGCCAGGAAGGCTCTGCTAGCAGGATATTGGTGGCCTACCATTCACAAAGATTCCTATGATTACTGTAAAAAATGTGATGCTTGTCAAAGAATGGGGAAACCCACCAAGACAAGTGCCATGCCATTGCAACCTATCCTTCCGTTGAAGCCGTTCGAGAAGTGGGGCATTGACTTCGTAGGTCCAATCGATCCTCCTACCAGAAGGAAACAGAACCGATACATCCTCGTATGTACAGATTATGTCACAAAGTGGTGTGAAGCTAAAGCCCTCAAGCGGGACGATGGTAACAGCGTGGCCCTGTTCATGTACGAGAATATCATCACCCGTTTTGGCAGTCCCTTAGAGCTGGTAAGTGACAGAGGCACGCATTTCCTCAACAAAGTCATGGAAGAGTTGACAGAGTTGTATAAGATCCGCCATCGCAAGTCCACTCCTTATTACCCCAGAGCCAACGGCCAAGTCGAAGTCACCAATCGCATCCTTTGCTCGATTCTGACAAGGACGATTGCCGCACATCGTCGTGATTGGGATGATCGACTTACAGAGGCCCTCTGGGCGTACAGAACCTCCCATAAAGCAGCAACGGGACAAACACCTTTCCAGTTGGTGTATGGTACAGAAGCCGTTTTTCCTGTTGAACTAGAATTACCCTCTTTGCGAGTAGCTATCACAGAGCGTTTGGGGGATGATGATTCATTGCAACGCCGTCTCCTGCACTTGGAATGTTTGGATGAAATTCGTAGGATGGCTCTACAGTGCATGGAAGCCACGCAAGCTCGACGCAAGGCTTACCATGACAGTTTCATCAAGCACAAGGAGTTCCAAGAAGGTGATTTGGTCCTAGCCTATGATTCACGCTTTGGCAAGTTTCCTGGCAAGCTCCAACAGCGGTGGATGGGCCCCTATAAGGTACTTGCCGTCAACCCTAATGGTTCTGTCCAAGTGCAGACCGTTGATGCCTCTGATGATCCCTTTCTGATCAATGGATATCGCCTGAAGAAGTACTTCCCTCCTTGGGGATCTTGACAATTACGGTCACTTGATCTTTTCCCTCGTTGTCGCGGCACTGTACTTCTTATGATGCTACTTCTGTTAGCCGTTCTTCAATCACTCCTGATGAAGTGGACGCAACCCTCTGTCCCCTCAAAACCCCCTTCTAGCCTTGATCTCTTATCCTCTATTTTCCACCAGCGACAGTGGCGAGGTGGGTTCTGACACATGGTCTTTCTACCATTCCCTTGTTCAATTTGAAGAAAAGAGAAAAAGAAAAAAAGAAGAAGACAAAAACCAAACATATCGGTCATGGGAGAAAAGGACTTAGGTCCCTGTCATGCCGACCTATTCTTCGAGAAAAGGGGGAAATACCCTCGGGAATAGGGGAAAATAAGAAAAAGAAAGAAAAAAAAAAGAAAAAAGAAAAAAACAAAAAAAACAAAGAAGAAAAAGAAAAAGAAAAAACAAAACAAATCTGTTATGAGAGAAAAGGAAGCAATTCCCTGTCATAGCAGGCCTCGTTCCAAGAAAAGGTGGTAAACACCCTTGGGCGGGAAGCTGGCTGTGGAAAAGGTGGTAACACCCAGCAGTCCAGAAAGTGGATTCATTAATTGATATCCCTCGGATCCAATTCCGAAGCTGCCTCCCTTGGTACGCTGTGTCCTGGGTCTCTTTGCAAAGTGACTACTTGTCCTCTAGCAGACGACATATTCCTATCCAACACAATATTCGATTTGATGGCTACCTCCCTGGGTACGCCTTTTCAACAACTGATGACGCGATCTTCATCGACAAACAATCGAGTGATGTGAGCTTTCATCCTAACCGGATGAGGAAGTGAGTATGGTTGCCCTCTTGTATCTATCAACAGAGAGTGAGACAGAGGGTGGGGCGAGAGACCAGTCTTTTCCCTTCCAATCAAATGAGAGGTGAGAAGTGTGAATGAAGTGTTGCACGCACGGGATGGGCCTCTCAATGCACAAAGCACAATTTGTCCCTGTGCACTGCACCATAAGGCTCCCTTGCCTTCCTTCTTGCACCGTATGCCGACACAGGGCGGGATGCACAATTGCACCATCAAATGCGCACAAGGCATACACTTTTGCACAAGTGACTGTGAGGATTACATCAATGGGTTTCAAGAAAAGGCTGCCCTCCTGTATCTATCAACAGAGAGTGAGACAGAGGGTGGGCTGAGTGTGACTGGAGTTTCTTCAATCAATTACCGAGAGGTGCGATTGAGGGACGTTACCACACTTGGAGTCAGGTATGTTCCCGTTTCCCTATGCACCCACGGGATGGGTCTTTACCATCAACACAAAACACATCACCCTGTTCTGTGCAATGCACCATAAGGTTCCCTTGCCTTCCTCCTTGCACCTATATCAGACGGGTTGGACGCACTAATGCACCGTCAATCGTGCACCCTGGCATACTCCTTCTACACCATTCCCCCCTTGTTGATGCCTCAACCGGGTATGCGATATGGGTTTTAATCATTCTTTCTCGAGTGATATTAGTCATGGGGCGAGTGACTGTTCTTTCATTTCAATTGAGTGACTGTGAGTTGAGTGCAATATCCCTCATCATCGACGACTTTCCTGCGATTCCTTCCATCAGTTCCCTCCTTGGGTGCTGCCGCGTGGTCCCTGCCATGACGGACGTGTGCGCTGTAAAGATGCCTTGGTCCCTCCAGCACCGACAACAACACTGGACGTGCCGTTGATACTCAACCTTGATTCTTGACGCCACGGGCCAAGTTTTTCTAACCCTACACTTTGGTTTCTTCGGGATGTTCATGTTTTAAGTGTGGGGAAGTTAGTGGATGGTCTGTGGCATGGTCCTAGGTCCCTGTTGCTCGGTTAACCCTATCCGTTAAGGTCTTAAGTGTGGGGATGCGTCCCTGCGCGTCTACAGTGCATACCTTTCTGCATATGCCTTATCTTGCTCATGCATGTATACCATGACTTGCTTTTATCCTAATGGGGTCCCTTTCCACGCACCCGGTTATGTTCCACCCACCCTTGGGACTGTTCCCTTGCAGTTTTCCTTCATTCCCTGATTTTGAGGTCCTGCTATGTGAATGCACCCTACGTTCACTAAAGTCCCCATCCAACCTCATAGCCCTGTTCCTCCCTTTGACCTGACCATTTTTTCCTTTTACCTACCCCTATTCCGGTGCACGGTTTGTGAGTTATTAATTTTTGAAGCATTTTACGCAATTCAGACGGTTTTCCATGTTTTTGGTGCGCAGCCGGGGAAACTTGCCATCAACAAGCACCAAAAGAGACTGAAAATGAAGGAAATGGCATTGCCAAGAAGAGAAGAATTCAATGGATGATTGTAAAATTCCTTCTTCCATTGAAGAGTTGGAATTTCTCATAATCAAAGCCACTTTTCACAAGAAGTTCATCCCACAATGGCGGAAACACATCACCATCTTGATGCATGCTCTATGTGGTGGACAGTTTCCTCTTCCTATTAAAGCAGCAGAAACTTGCATCTTGGTGGCAAACTGTTTGGGAACAAACTAAAGAACAGAAACAGAGAGAATGAACATCCATGGAAGAGTTGGCATTCATTGAGAAGTTTCCAGACAACATCAAGTGGGAGATTGTGAAGAAGCTTCAGGAGTCTTGGTCTGTAGAGGTTCACAGAGACAAGAAGGAAAAGAGTTGGAATTTGTTCGTGGATGCTCAACAGCAAGATACATGGGATGCTTGGTGTACTGATAATCTTCTGTTTGTTCAATTAGCAACCCACTGGAAGTTGGTAGACAGAGTGTTTTTTACAACATACACTATTGAAACCATCAGAAGCTGGCATTACTATAATGATGGCACCACCACAATGCTCAGACGTATGCATTTTGACACCTTCAGAACCGAATACCTTCCTCTGTGTAGTGGCATGAAAGCAGAATTTAGGGACGTTGAGAGGAAAGAAGTAGAAGAAATGTTGGCAAGAGAGTCCTCCAGAGACTGAAGCCTTCTGTTAACCCTCTGTGGAGCACTAACAACATAGTGGAGTCAACCCCCTGATGAATGACGCAATAAAAAGGCAAGCGTTAGAACGAGTCCAGAGGTACGTGAGAAGAGAGAAAGCAAGAATCAGAGCCGAGAGCGAGCTCGAAGCAGAAGCCGCCTTTGACGCCCTTGCGAAACTCTTTACAGAAGTCCCAATGGCACATCAAGCCCTTCCTCCTCTTGCTGGAGGTCCACTTCCAAGCCAGATCCGTCCTGGAAATATTGATGACAGACCAGCGAATGTAGTCCCATTGCCAGTTTTTAAGGGAGAGTACAATGAAGACCCCGATCTTCATGTAGCAGAGTTTATGGTAGCGTGTGTGGCTAACAATGCCAGAACCCCTGAGCATTGGTTAGCAATATTCCCCGCCACTTTCAAGGGCGCGGCGTTTCAGTGGTATGAGAGACAAGCAGCAGGAACTTTTGGCACATGGGACGACCTGAAGTTGGCCTTCCTCACTAAATTCAGGCGTGAAGGTTTTGAAGAGCGGATGAGAGAGGAATTTATGAACCTAAGTCAGTCCTCTGGAGAAAGAGTGGAAGCCTATGTCTCACGAATGGAATCCATCCTGAAGAGATGGACTAACCATAATCTAGATGATGGCATTCAGAAGGGAGTGTTTCTCAGAGGATTACAACCAGAAGTCCGTAAGTTTGTGGAGCTACAAAGACCAGCCACCCTGCAAGCTGCAACAGAAGGTGCAAGACTATACGATGAAGTGGAAGCTAGATTAGCAATGAATACAAGAAGAGGAGTCCTACCTCCTTTGGTGCCAGGAATGATGTACCCACCAAATGCAGTTGCAGGGACTGTTCCCTATCCCTACCAACAGATGCCCCCGGTATCACAGTACAGTGCACCAAATCCACAATGGCCACAATCCATGCCTCAAATGATGGCTCAACCACAACAACAATGGTCCCAACCAATTTCCTCAATGCCAAATCAGCAGCAACAGTGGAACCCTACCAACTGGAGTCAACAGCCAATAGTTCAAACAGGAGCTCTGAATCAGAACCAGAACAGAGACCCCTCTGTACCAACCCAACCAGTTTATGCAGTGATTACAGAGCCTCCTCAAAACCCTCCTGCCAGTACGCCCGGAGGAGAAAGCTTGAAGGATTATTTATGCAACTCAGTTGCAAACATAAAAAAGGAGTTGATGGATGTGATTACAGAGCAACTACAGACGCTGAAAGTGAACACAGCGAGCATATCCAACATTGCAGGAGCAGGAAGAGATGTGATGCGGTCAAATACTTGGTGTGGTAAGTGTCATCAAGCAGGCCATTTAGCCACTGAATGTACACGGAAACCAACCATTCCTGGGGCCTTCTGTTCCTACTGTTTGCGGAAGAACCATACAGAGGACATTTGCTCTCTGAAGGAGATGCATGATAGGAGAAGAAAGGAAGAAGACGCAAGATTTAACTTGCTGGAATCCAAAATGACAACACAAGATATTGGACCCAAGCCTAGAGAGTTTGGTCCTAATTTCGGACCCAGAAGATTTCCTTCTCAAAGTTATAGAGGAAGACAGTCTGGCGGTGGTCAGAGATCAGAAGTGGAGTGTTACAGATGCGGAGAAAAGGGACACATCTCACCAAATTGTCCAAATCCTCGAAGGTCAGTGGACTACAAGCCCTTATGCAGTCGATGCAAAGGAGAAGGCCACACTGCAAAAGACTGTCCAAGCCCATTCCCAGTGAAAAACAGTGCTACTGATAGTCCGTCCAAGGCCCAAGAGCCTACCTCCAATTTAGTGGAATTGGAAGTTGCTACTATCACGCGTGCAAAGCAGAAGGAACCACCTATCCAGAAAGAAAATAATCCTCCTGCCAGAACAGTGAAGTTCAGTCTTCCACCAGAAGAACAGAACAGAACAGAGCCTAACAGTGCCGTACAGAGCCCTACAGAGCCACAGAGAGTTACAGAGACAGTTACAGAGACAGGACCAGAGGTCCAGGATACAGAAGAGGAGGAAGTGCCACAAGTGGCAGAAGAAGCTCCTGTAATGCCTCTGTTGGAAGAAAGAGGGAAAATAAAAATGGGTGTTGCCCCATTCCCTAACCGGTTAGAGAAGCCAGTGGATCCTATTAAGGAATACGATCTAGTTAGAGATCTAGATACCTTTAAACCAAACCTCACATTCCGACAATTATTGATGTTGTCTCCCAGTTGCCGGAAAAGATTCAAAAGTATACTGACAAAAAGACGTGGTTTAAGGATTGCTCCCTCAATAGTGACAAAGTCCAACAAGGCTCCAGAGCCTGTAAAAGAAGTGGATGTGGCTAATGCTTTTCTAGATCCGGGTACTCCAGAGACTGGCGTATGGATAGAAGGTTGCTTTATTTCAAATGCACTGATTGATGGAGGTTCATCAGTAAACATTATGACGGATGTGACGATGAAGGATCTAGGCCTACAAGGTGTACAACCAACCCAATGGCTCATCAGACTGGCGGATCAGAGCAGAATCAAGCCTTTGGGCATTCTTCCATATGTGAAGACTACAGTGGCTGGAAAAGATTATTGGCTAACCTATCTGGTGGTGAAGCCAAACTCTTATGGTACATCCTATCCTCTGTTACTAGGCAGACCATGGCTTTTTGAAGCCCGAGCAAGGACGGATTGGTTTAAAGGAACTTTGATCCTGGGTAGAGGACCCAACAAAGTGGTGCTGAAATTGTATGGTTCTCAAAAAGGACATGGATCCACCTCCTTGGAATTATCTTCTGATTCCCCTAACGAGGCTACGGATGGAACATCCGCAGACGAAGATGCTGTCAAACAGATCCTTCCTAAGAAAACAGTGGCACATTCCTTAACAGTGGATACTGTAAGCCGACTTCCAAAAGATGCAAAGCCATTATCAATGGGAGAATACTTCCTGCCTGAACCAGGAATGACTTCTGAAATCACTTCTGACAGTGAGATAGAAGCATGGATGTATTGCTCTCCCTGTTACATGGCCACAGCAGAGGCAGAGGCAGGAGAGGAACCAGGGAATCTGTTCTTCTGTTACAGAGCTCCAACAGAGACAGAAGCAGAAGCAGAAGCATCAACAGAGACAGAAGCAGAAACAGAGACAGAGACAGAAGAGGATGGATATGATATGGACGAAGAAGATTATGAAAGTGAGCCAGAAGAGTCTACCCCACCTGAAGAGGATACATTGGAGGAAGAAGTTCCAGAAGCATCAGAAGCCGATGAGCTCATGCTATGGGACAGAATTGCAATGGTACCATTTGGTTTGGTAAATGGATCTTCTCATATGCAAAACCTTTATGAGAAATGGATTAAGAAGAGCAAGCCGTTTTTTAGCAGTGGCTCATGCCGTCCTAACCTATCCTTGCCAAAGAAAGATGATGATGATGCACCGTGCCAACAAGCACCAGTCCCACAAACCCAACAGGCATCAGTAGGTCCCTGTTATGTGACGTTCCTGGATGTATCATCAGAAGATGAGTCTTCAAGCCACGAGGTAATTAATTTTGAAACCAAACCCGAAACGGCTCTTATCCCATTCCAACGTCTTAAGGAGCAACCTAAGTCTCCACCAAAAGAAGAAGTGGGTTCTAGTGGGACATCCGAAGAGGACACCACTCCCTTGAAGGAGTCGGATCTGTATCCAGAAGCAGTCCGCGGGACCTTCATCCGTGAAGTAGAAGGTGAAAGGCAGTTAACCTTTGTGGATTCAGAAGGCACTGAACGCCACTTGAAGGTGGGTAGCAGTCTCCCAGAAGAGGAGTTGTTAACCTTGTACAACTTGTTGAAAGAAAATTTGGACGTGTTTGCATGGTCTTACAAAGACCTAAAGGGGATTGATCCCACAATATGTCAACATCATATTGATTTGGAGCCTGATGCCAAGCCAGTACGGCAACGCCAGAGGCGAATGAACCCGAATTATTCCACATTGGTGAAAGCGGAGCTGCTGAAGCTTCTGGAAGCTGAGTTCATCTATCCAGTGGCAAACAGTGAATGGGTTTCACCCATCGTGGTTGTACCCAAGAAGAATGGCAAATTGCGAATATGTGTGGATTTCCGAAAGCTTAATTCCAAGACAAAGAAGGATCACTTTCCAATCCCTTTCACAGACCAACTGTTGGACACAGTGGCAGGACATGAACTTTATTCTCTTCTTGATGGATTCAGTGGATACAACCAAGTGCAAATCGCAGAAGAAGACCAATCCAAAACAACCTTCACCACAGAATGGGGGACCTACGCTTATCGAGTGATGCCATTTGGGCTCTGCAATGCCCCTGCTACTTTCCAACGAGTCATGATGGCTGCATTTCAAAATCATCTGCATGACTTTATTGAGGTATATTTGGATGACTTCTGTGTCTATAGTTTGATCAATGAACACTGGGACCACCTGGAACAATGCTTTGACCGATGCCGGGAGTATGGGATTTCCCTCAACCCCGACAAATGCATCTTTGGGGTTTCTTCTGGAGTCTTGTTGGGCCACATTGTCTCAGCACAAGGGATATCAACAGACCCTGCAAAGATCGAAAAGATTGCAGCTCTGCAAGCACCCACCAACCTCAAACAGTTGAGGGGATTCCTAGGCCATGTGGGTTACTACAGAAGGTTCATAGCCCATTTTGCGACAAAGGCAACTTCCTTGCACAAGCTCCTGAGGAAAGATGCAGAGTTTACTTGGACGGAAGAATGTGACAAAGCCTTTCACACTCTGAAGCAGTGTCTGATAGAGGCACCCATCTTGCAACCTCCTGATTGGACGAAAGAGTTCCACGTACACACTGATGCATCAATTGAAGGTTTAGGTGCTGTCCTCTGCCAAAAGGGCTCCTCGAAGCTGGATCAACCGATCTATTACGCAAGCCGAAAAGTCACTGATAGGGAACGGAACTATACAGTGACAGAGTTGGAGTGCTTGGCAATGGTGTTTGCCCTGGAGAAGTTTCGCCATTACCTCCTATCTACCCACTTTAAATTTTATGTGGATCATGAGGCCCTGTCCTTCTTAATGAACAAAGCAGATGTGAAAGGACGAATGATGAGATGGCTCCTTCTATTCCAGGAGTTCGACTTTGAGGTGATTACTAAGCCTGGTCGTTCCCATGTTCTGGCTAATCATCTGTCGCGTATCCCACAAACTGCAGACGAGGAGCAGGATGATCCAGACCTCCCTGATGCTTCCCTATTCTTGGTAGAAACTGTAACTCCCTGGTATGCGGACATTGCCAATCTGCTGGCAACCCAACAATACCCTCCTGGTATTTCTAGTCGGGAAAGGAAGAAGCTCATGCTAGAATCAACCCCATACACCCTGCTAGGTGGTGCACTGTACAAGAAAGGCAAAGATGAAGTACTCAGAAGATGTGTTGCAGGAGATGAGATTGGGATTGTTTTGAAGGCTTGCCATGACGAGCCATGTGGAGGTCACTTTGCAGGAGAAGCTACAGCCAGGAAGGCTCTGCTAGCAGGATATTGGTGGCCTACCATTCACAAAGATTCCTATGATTACTGTAAAAAATGTGATGCTTGTCAAAGAATGGGGAAACCCACCAAGACAAGTGCCATGCCATTGCAACCTATCCTTCCGTTGAAGCCGTTCGAGAAGTGGGGCATTGACTTCGTAGGTCCAATCGATCCTCCTACCAGAAGGAAACAGAACCGATACATCCTCGTATGTACAGATTATGTCACAAAGTGGTGTGAAGCTAAAGCCCTCAAGCGGGACGATGGTAACAGCGTGGCCCTGTTCATGTACGAGAATATCATCACCCGTTTTGGCAGTCCCTTAGAGCTGGTAAGTGACAGAGGCACGCATTTCCTCAACAAAGTCATGGAAGAGTTGACAGAGTTGTATAAGATCCGCCATCGCAAGTCCACTCCTTATTACCCCAGAGCCAACGGCCAAGTCGAAGTCACCAATCGCATCCTTTGCTCGATTCTGACAAGGACGATTGCCGCACATCGTCGTGATTGGGATGATCGACTTACAGAGGCCCTCTGGGCGTACAGAACCTCCCATAAAGCAGCAACGGGACAAACACCTTTCCAGTTGGTGTATGGTACAGAAGCCGTTTTTCCTGTTGAACTAGAATTACCCTCTTTGCGAGTAGCTATCACAGAGCGTTTGGGGGATGATGATTCATTGCAACGCCGTCTCCTGCACTTGGAATGTTTGGATGAAATTCGTAGGATGGCTCTACAGTGCATGGAAGCCACGCAAGCTCGACGCAAGGCTTACCATGACAGTTTCATCAAGCACAAGGAGTTCCAAGAAGGTGATTTGGTCCTAGCCTATGATTCACGCTTTGGCAAGTTTCCTGGCAAGCTCCAACAGCGGTGGATGGGCCCCTATAAGGTACTTGCTGTCAACCCTAATGGTTCTGTCCAAGTGCAGACCGCATGGAGCCCCGAGAGGAACACCAAGGAAAAGGAAATTCTCTTGCAAGAAAATCTATCTTGTAACATCAACAAGCTTGTTTATCATACTTCATATGATCATAATGAAGAAAAGAACACCAGGCACAACAAATCTTCATGCAGCATCATGTAAATCTCCCACGGTTTTTAATAGAATCAACCATATTCTTCAATATCTTCACAAAATCCATCAATATCACAAAGAAAGCAAAGAAGTACACCATCTTTGAATGGAAATACATCACATAGTATTCATCTTCAATATCTTCATAGTCTTCTCTCTCAATCTCTCATATACAATCACTTTGTTTTAGTAAAATTGGCTATCTCTGACTCTCTCTCACACACTCCATCAATAATACATCATATCCTCACTACAATCTCTCAAAAATTACTCTCAATAATCACTCTTAGGTCGTGGATACCCCTCCCAAGAGGTATGTCTGATATGAAGAGTCACCAGAGCCACTACAGTGTCTCTTCATAGCTCACTACTGTCACTTCACTCTAGTCTTCACTTGAGTCTTCAGCAGCTACTTCTTCCACTTCTTTCAGCTCTTTTGCACTTGTATTCACCTCTTTCCAAGGCTAGAAAACTTTCCCCAAAGTCACACATACATTCCACAGAACACTTACAGAAGCATACAGAACAGTCTACAGAACAGTACCAGAACAGCTACAGTACAGAACAGAACAGAACAGTACAGAAGCAGAAGCTCTACAGAAGACCTACAGAAGGTTACAGAAGGTCATCAAAACCACATAACTCACTCTCAAACCACTTCAAACTCTCACAAACCATTCAATAAGCTTTCACAATATCTCATTCTTCATCAATCAATACTCCATCCCTCTTTACAGAAGACAATCAGAACAAAAACAGACCAAAACAGAACAAAACAGAAGGTATACAGAACCTATCAGAACATCACAGAAACATCAACAAACATCACGATCTTCCAAAACACAATCAATATCATCCAAAACACTCTCAATCCACTTCCAAATCAATCAATCATCCCTTAAAATCAACCATTCAGCTCTCAAAAACAACAAAAATCAGCCAAAAAACAAGTCATTTCAACACTCAACATTTCTCCTTGTTGTTGAGGCTCTTCAGGGTTCTCTTGAAGTGCGCTATCCATCATGGAATCCCTGATTTGTTGTGCATAGTCCTCCTGGACCTTATTTTTGCCTTTATGTCCTGCCATACTAGTGCAATCCTGCAGTACCCCCTGTCAGTAAAATGGCTATAACTTTGGCTAGAAAACTCCGATTGCAAAATTTTTTGTGTGAATCGAAGCTTACAATGCCCTCTTCAAGATGAGCTATAGCACGCTATAACAGGTTTAGGACAGAAAATTATGTAACTGAATTTCAGAGTCTGAAATGTCCAGTCCTGCACCTTGTTTAGACCTGTAAGTGCCCTGTTTTGACCCTGTAATGCAAGAGAGTAACCTCAAATGGCTACCAAACCCTGCAAAGGGGTATATAGGACTTGTGGGTACCCTGTAGTACTTGCACGTGTGCTTCAGTATCAAAGGGTGTACCTGTATCCACCTGTAAATACCCTGTGGGTAACCTGAAAATGCCCTGTTTTACCCTGTTTTAATCCAGTAGGTACTTGAGTCCTTGGAAAGTCTTCAATCTTCAATTCTCCACTCGCTGTACCTGTGTGAGGGATAAAACGGCAGGACGGGCTCCGAATCACCGGGAGGTGGGCAAAGTTCCCCTCGGGTCGGTTGGTTGCACCCCTTCGGGATCTTCGATAGTGAGGGAGGGTCACCTCTCTTTTGTCCCACTATCTCCCACGGCATCCACCTTTTTCCTCGGTGGGAATATCAACATGGCAGAGGCTAGTGTGCTAAGCAATCAGCATGATATGCAATTGAAAAAAATAATATCCATTCAGCCTTTCATGAGATGCAATTGATTGAGATAAGAAAACTTGAGATGGGAGAAGGGTTTTACCTATGCAATTCAGTGACTCACTGATTGCTAGTACTTACCCTTTTACAATTTTTCAATTTAGGTAAAAGAGAATCAACCAATCAATTGGATTAGAGTAAACAAAGGAATCAATCAATGTATTCAGTCAATAAGATTCAAATGTTATGCTGAAATCTCATATTGAGGCCTTTCATTCACTGATTGAAGCTAATATGCATTAGGCAAGCATTGCATTCTTGAATAGATGAATTCAAGCAAAGGTTGGCTGAGAATTTGATGAAAATGTTCAATTCTTTAATCTCTCAGTCAAATGGCTTAAGCTCAGCAATTGGATTAATGAGAGAGATTAAAAATTGAAGAGAAATACCTTGACATGGCTGAAAATATTTTGCCAAATGCTTGATAGGGCTCCCGGTTGTCCAATGTTAGCAAAATACTCCATAAGGCTTGCTTATCTAATGGTTGAGACCAATCTTGAAGCTTCAAATGCTTGAAATTGAAGCATTAAACCCGTTTCCCCCAAATTTTTGCTCCATAGAAGCTCTTGATTCTCAATCTTTAGCCATCCCATGCTTAATCCTTGCAATTTGTTGAAGAATCCTTGCTAAAATGATTCCACGGGCCAAAAGGATGAAGAATCTTCAAGAAATTGTCAAGAAATGGAAGCTTGGGCTGAAGCTTTCATGGCTGCCTATGGACTGTTCACCTAGGGTTCAAGAGAGGCTGAGGAATCATGAATGGAGCTGAATCCTCCCTTGTTGCTGAAGATTTCTCTTGCCAAGGACCAAGGAGAGTGTCAAGAGCTGGAGGTGAGGCAGGCTAAGCAAGGGCAGGGCTGGAATCAGCCCGAAAATTGCGGCGCAATTTTCGGGGCTGTTCCTGGCCTGAATGCTTGCTCAATCTTGAGCAAGCTGGTGCTCAACTTGAAGCTCATGCTGAATGGATTCTATTCCAGGTGATTGTTGGTCAGGAAAATCAGAGATAAGAGAGATATGAGCAGATTTTGGGGCTGAACCTCCATGGAACCTGCAGGAATTTCCAGGAAAGGGGAAAGAGAAACCCCTCTTTTCAAAGTAACCACAGTTTGTTCTCAAACTAAGCCCGGTTAACCATCCTTTACCCTAGTTACCTTCAATTTTGCATAAAATTTGGTGACGTCCAACCATTTAAGCCCTTATCCGCCATATCTGACCTTGGATATCTCTAGATGTAGTCATTTGCTAACTGTAGTTGTCCTGCAGCACTCCACTAGTCACTGTCTTGTACCATTTTTACAATAATGGCTCAACAAATTGATATCAAAGAGAGATTAGAGAACGAGTGGAAATACCTCTTTAGATTAAGGGACTTCATGAAGAATGGCAAGCTCAATATCTTCCATAGAATACTCCAATGGTCAAGATGATAATGGCTCAATAAATTGATATCAAAGAGAGATTAGAGAATGAGTGGAAATACCTCTTCAAGGGACTTGATGAAGAATGGTGAGTTCAATGTCTTCCACAGAATACCCCAATGGTCAAGATGACTTGAAGGTAAGGATACACAACTATTTACAAACCTCTTCAATTGAAAATGAAGGAATCTAGGCTACATGGTCGATATTGCCATATCCATCATCGTTTAGAGTGTGAAAGAAAGTGACAAAATAAGTTCTACAAGTCTTAAGAGCTTGATTTCATATTGAAGATAGGTACTATGGAACAATATGCATGATATAGTCTATAATAAATACAATGACATATTTTACAACTCGGAGGCCTTACAATCATACTTTATTTCATTATTTGAAGTTAGTACAAATGAATGTGATGGTATCCTAAAATTTGTACTCAAGCTCGATGAGTGTTAAATTATGAAGGATAGAAAGCTAGGACGAGTTAGTGAACAAGGCAATCGATCCAATAATTTTAAAGGAAAATCTAAAAAGGTTTAGTGTACAATGTGAGAACAACATATTTTCTTTAGGGTCTTTTTTCCTTTGAGATGAGCAATATATTTATATTGGAAGTTTGCTTACATTGATAGTGTGGTTTTGTCAAACTAAGAGTGTTGCATACTTATAATATGTGTGCATTCAAAGTTATGTTTAAGATTTTTGAAACCTTGCAATGGATTTTTCATAATATAAATATATCACAAATTATTAGTGAGTAAAGAAACATGTGAATCTTAGAGGTGGAAAGCTTTTGCTGATATAAAATAGAGTGGCATCTAGCAAGTAATCTCAAGATCCTAAAATACATGTACATATAGTATTTAAGTTTTGCGATATGCAAATATGGAATACACATGACTATTAAGCCTTTGAAATAATGTTAAGCAAGTTCAAAAAGTCAATGCTTAATGCATGGACATCTAATGAATATATTACCTAAATACATGGTACATTGTCTTCATAAAGTTTGATCAAGTTTAATTGTTTAATTGCAAGTACATCAATAATCCATCCTTTTTTATACTTTGAAAATAGATTATATATAATCACACTAGATGGTTTGCTAATGACTATGGTAGTCTGTTAATGTGGTCAAATCAAGGAATGGAGAAAACCCATTGTCAAGCTCATATTGGTTATTTCAGCTTTACAAGACATGGTGGAGAAGCAAAAAAAAGCTAATAATTTAGAAGAACTAAACCAATGGACCTACATAAAGCTTGTCCACGGAGCTAATAGGAAAGAAGCACTAAGAAATTTGAAATTAACAAAGCAATGTAACATTTGGAGAGATAAAGAAGAAAGGAATCTTGGTGAAATTCTAATGCAACAATGAAATATACTATGCAATGACAAATTAGACAAAGATAAGGAAAGGCTTAGACACCCACAATTAATAATTCCATAGAAAGCTTGACACAATGCTGCACTCATTAATTTTTGTAAAGACCCTTGAACAATAAAATACATGTCATTGTTTAAAAAATTATTATTATTTAGCAAGGTGATAATACAATAATCAAAGCTCACTCCTCTACTCATGGCCTCTTTGAAGATGTCCCAACTACATCATGTATTTATTTTACTGATTGTTGCTCTAGTCCTTCTAAGGAATGTTAATCAATTACTAGAATTGATCTAGATCTAAGTAGGCATTTTTTTTCATACTCTACAAGAAAATTTGTATCCATGATCCCATATGTTAGATATTCTTAACGCCTCACCCTCGTAAGGTGCACCAATGATCCATGGTGCGCTAAGTTGTAAGGATCCCATTATGAGGAGAAGCCATGTGTGAGCATGAACATTGGGTGGGTCTTGACTTGTATATCAAATGAGGTCTATGTGATCGAATGGCAAAAATGAGACCTTTATGGATCTAGCCTTTGGATTAGATAGAGTAGTTATGCTGGTAGCAACTCAAGATACAATGCATTGAGTTGCAAGGTATGGATGTTATCAAGGGCCCCTATTTTGGAGTCCAGGGGCCACAAAAGCAACCCCTAGCTAGGAGGGTCTTAAAATGGTTGATGGTAAAGAGATTATTTCTTTGAATATTCCTTGTTTGATTAGGAAAGGTTCATAGCATGGTAAGACATGCCAACTAGACTACCTTCCTGAGCTATAAAAAGAAGACCCCTTTGAAGCCATTGTCAATCTATCTTTCACCCAATTAGAGTTCTTCTAGATTTATCCACTAAAGTTGGATAGATTGGTAGCTATCCTAAACACTTTAGTGAGATCTCAAGCTTTGATGTTTGAGGAATTTTGTATATTACTAATGGAGAAAGAGTTGAGGCTTAAAGCTTGAGAAGGTAGTAGTAGTGAAAATGCTTCATTTTTTGCCAATGTAAAAGGCAAAGGTGGTTCTTCTACCAACAGTGACAAAAAAAAGAAGGGTGTTAAGAAAAAGTTTCAAGGAGAGTGCCTCTACTACAAGAAGAAAGAACATGTGATTGTAGATTGTCATGTCAAGAAGATAGATGAAAATAATGGCAATGTGAAGACTTTAGGAAAGGAGACAACCAATATGGCTGAAGCAGTGTTGGAGTTATTCATGGCAACCATTGAGGAAGTGTATTCCTCGATGTAAGAAATATCTAACACTAACTCATGGGTATTGAATAGTGGTGCCTTCCATTACATGACTGACAAGAAAGGTCTAATGCCCTATGATGAGGACACATGTATTATTTTCTTTGTTACTGCAAATGGTAAAGTCAAGAATCTTTCAAATATATTGTATATTTCAGAGATTAAGAGAAATTTTCTATTAGTTGCTTCTATAATTGCTTTTGGCCATAATGTGAGGTTCACTAAGATGTGCAAAAATTATTTATAGTGCTAGCAAATTTATCAGCAAAGGAGAAAGAAGGAACAACATATATGAGCTAAGCGCTCTTATAGCCATTGTTGGTATGGACGCAAGTAAATTTTGGCATGAAAGATTTGGTCACATTGGTTTTCACAAGAAAAAAAGAATAGAGTGATCATTTAGAGTTGGTGCATATTGAATTGTGTGGTAAAATGCCTACAAAAGCCTTGAGAGGATCTTCTTATTTTGTGTTGATTGTTGATGATGTGGGTGTATCTCCTTTGTGATAAGGCTCAAGCTTTTGATAAGTTTGAAAAATGGCTAAAACTTATTGAGAATAAAATAGGGCAAAGTGGGAAGAAGTTTAGAACAGATGGTGATGGTGAGTTCAACTCAAAGGAGTTTGAAAACTTTTGCAAGAGCAAAGGGATTAAGTATCAATTGACGACGCCTCATACATCTCAGTAGAATGGCATTGTTGAACGAGAAAATCGCATCATTGTGAAAATGGCAAGGTGCATGCTTAAGGGCACGGGATTACCTAATTAATAATGGGCAGAAGATATTAATACTATACTCTACATTCTCAATCGGAGTTACACAAAGGTTCTTAAGGGCAAAACTCCTCATGAGATCTATTCTAGTAAGAAATCATATGTCTCACATTTTAGAGCTTTTGGATGCGAATGTTATGTATATGTTTCAAAGGATAACAGAAATAAGTTAAATCCAAAAAGTGCAAAATGTATCTTCTTGGGTTATAGTGATGAGCAAAAGACTTATAAATTGTATGACCAAGAGGCAAAGAAGATCATAGCAAGCCATGATATCTACTATAAACCTATCCGAGCTGTCCCTACTCTCAAGAGGAGGAATGGTCTTTGAATGATGAGGACAAATTTTACCAATCTATAATCATGCCACCAAAAAAGCCATTGCCACGATGGGTAAAGTAGTTCTAAGATCGTAGTAATCCTATGCCTACCATAGTTGAAGAAAAGGAAGATGGACCAAGGAGTTCTCTAAGAATAGAGGAGCAAAGAAAGGCTTCTGCTCACATAGCCAATATGGCCTTGATCGCTAAATTATGAGAGAAGTAAAGGAGTCAATAGACTTGGAAGAAGCACTTGCTGATCCAGCATGGAGAGTAGCTATGCAAGTTGAGTATGACATCATAATGAAGAATGACACTTGGTAGCTAGTGGATTGTCCAGAAAAGAGGAATAGTATTGGCACCAAGTGAGTTTGGAAGGTAAAGTACAAGGCTGATGGTAGCTTAGAAAAGTATAAAGCTAGATTAGTTGCACAAGGATTTTCATAGGTTGAAGGATTTGATTTTCAAGAATCATTTGATTCAATTGCTAAAATGATCACTATTCACATAATACTTGTAGTGGCTGCTCATAAGAAGTGGCGAGTTTACCAAGTGGATATCAAATCAACATTCTTGAATGGTGACCTCAAGGGGGAGGTATACATGGCTTAGCCACCAAGATTTGAGGCTCCCTATTTTGAGAACAAAGTTTGTAAGCTGAAGAAGGTATTGTATGGGTTGAAAAATAAGTCCCTAAGGCATTTTTAGGTTTTAATTTCAAAAGATGTGCCTCAAATTCTAACTTGTATGTTTACAAGGATGGTAAAAAGTCTATAGGGATTGTCCTATATGTGGATGATCTTCTTATTACATGTGACTATAAAGATATCCATTAGACTAGAAAAACTTTGATCTTTGAGCCTAAAACAATAGACTTGGGCTTGTTGCACTATTATTCAAGGATTGAAGTCTTGAAAGTTCCTAACGAAATTTTCATCTCTCAAAAAAAGTATGCATGGGGGATCTTAAAAGCATTTGGCATGACCAAGTGTAAGGAAATAGCTACACCTATGGAGGAGATCAATGTGGACTTATCCATTGATACATTAGCACTAGCAAACATTGGGAGATTGGTTAGTAGCCTCATCTACTTGTGTAACACCAGGCTAGATATCAATTTTTTTACTGGGGTTTTGAGCAAGTTCTCAAATATACCTCAAGAAAGTCATTGGAAAGCTAGGATGTGGGTGCTTAGATACTTAAAGGGAACTCTTGACTTTGGTATCACATACATTTTCGAAAGTGCTCTTATGGAGAATTGTGACTTAAATTTCGTAGGTGGTAGTGATCCTAAGAAATCAATTTTTAGATATTATTTTTCTTTAGGTTCAAAAATCTTCTCTTGGATCAGTAAGTGTAAGAAGCAACCAACTATACCATTGTCTTCTATAGAAGTAGAGTACAAGGCAAATTCCTTTGATGCATGTGAAGTAGTATGGTTAAAGAGGATTATGTGGTATATGGGAGTACATGATGAAGATCCAATAGTGCTAAGATATGACAATCAAAGTTACATCACCATTTCCAAAAACCAAATTTTCATGCATGTAGTAAACACATTGAGATCTGATATCACTATGTGCATGACTTGATTGAGGATGGGATAGTAAAGCTCGTATATTACCTAGGTCTAGTATCCAACAAAGGAGAATGGAGTAGATATCTTCACCAAAGATCTTATGAAAGATCTCCTTCAATTCATCTTTAGAGACTCGTTATTATGCCGACAATGTAGTTCACTTGTGGGTGGATATTGAGGGGGGTGTTGGATATGCTCAATGCCCCATTCTCATAAGGTGCCACTAATGATCCATGGTGCTCAAAGTTGTAAGGTCCCCATTATGAGGAGAAGCTATGTGTGAGCGTAAACATTGGGTGGGTCCTGAATTATATGTTAAATGAGGTCTATATGACCAGATTGCAAAAAAGTGATCTTTGTGGATCTATTCTTTGGGTTAGATAGAGTAGTTATGTTCGTTGTAACTCAAGGCACAATGAATCAAGTTCGGGGAGGTGTGGGAGTTATCAAGGGCCCCTATTTTAGGGTCCAGGGGCCATGGAAGTGGCCCTTGGCTAGGGGGTCTGAGAAGAGACTAGTGGCCCCCTGACCAGGGGTCAATAGTGTCCTGGCTCGACAATCAAGAGGATATTTCCTAACCAACTAGGGAAGGTTCATAATATAGTTAGACATGTCGAGCAACAAGACTACCTTCTCAAGCTATAAAAGGAAGACCCCTCTAAAGCCATTGTCAAGCTATTTTTCACCCAGTCAAAGTTCTTTTAGAAAACGTGGATCAAAAAAATCAGCTCTTTCTCTGCTGCCCGGAACCCAAATCTAATGGCTCCGTTGGCTCTAAAAGGGGGGGTAAACGCTAGGACGCCTGGTCACGGATCTCCCAGATCACTCCTTCTTCAAATGGATACGATGAAGTATCCCCATAATCAAATCCATGATCACATCCATAATGTCCCGAATCATAGGGAAGCACAATGCAATCTTCATATTCATGTATACCCAAATCATGTATTATATCATCATCAGACATGTGCCAGTCATCATAACCATGATCAAGGTACTCATTATGAAATGCGTTCAATGGCTGTTGTAAACCTTGATTAAGTGTAAACTGATGCTCAAGAATATCATCATGAGGTTTCTCTAAGAGTCTAAAACCTTCAGCATAACCATCTACATCTGCAAGTGCCTCATGTGATTCATCAACGAAGATGTCAACAGCTTGTACATCTTGCTTTTCATTGTTCCCTTCTTGTACATCTTCTTGGTCTTCTTGCTCATCTTCTTGTTGATCATGTTGTTCATTATCCAAATCTTGTTGTTCAGCTTGCTCATTGTTCTCTTCTTCATCATCAGCACTTGGAAAAGAACTCATCATTACATTTGGGTAATCATGAGGTATGAACTGATTGGGGTATGGGGTACCATGGTAGTTATGAACTTGCTGTTGATCAAAGCTAGAAGGGTACTGATAAACATGACCATTATTATCACGTCCATAAGAATTGGGCTGCTCAACTAAGAATGTTTCCCATGTATAATCATAATAATGTTGCTGAAAAGGTGGATGCTCATAAGCATAAGCATGTTGCCATAATAGCTATTCTACTACCAAGGTTCAATGGAATGATACTCATCAGTATATACATGTTAGCCATAAGTATAAGCATTTGATTCAAGTCTTGCTCCTTTTTCTATGTCTGCCTTCATAAGAGCAATATACTGATCAATTAAAGCTCCAAGTTTGTCGATATTAGCCTGTGTTGTTTGAAGCCAACCTTGTTCACTAGAGTTGGAGCGATTGATCTCAGCTGCCATTGTAGTCAAGTTGCTTTCAAAATATTCTTTTTTGATGAGCACCAGCAAGGCTGCATTACTTGTCTATTTCTATTCTTGTCTTCCACAAGGTAAATTGCGTCAATAAACTATGTCAATTGCTAAGATCAGCATTGATGCCTCTAGTAGTAGTTGGTTCATCTCTTCCTTGGAATCACTTCTAGGACACAGCTGTCTCAAGCAGCTTGGCATTTAGGTTTACATCCTTCATCACTGGAGTCATTACCAGGCTCATCGATGTTTGGACAGGCATGGCCAGAGCTTTTGCAAACCGAGCTACCAACTTGTCTGCCCCCTTTCACACAGCTTGGACCCTTCTAGAGATGGACTTACTTTTTAGGGTTCAAAGAAGTTGAGACCTTGCAAGGTCAATGAGGTCAGGGTGGATACTGTCTCACGGGAGCTCCACTAAAACAAAACACAAAGGAAAAGGCTGGGATTTGGCCTAGGTGTGCAAATGTTGCTCTGAAAAATAGCCAGTCATCACCTGTGGCACAATATGCTTATGGGGATATGTTTCAAAAGGCTCCTTCTTGTGAAAACTCTTCCACAACCCTGGCTTACCAAGAGTCTGATTATGAATTGACCAAACATGACATGGCTGTGACAATTGTGGAGATGCTTGGGAACTCTTCCACCAAGCTGGTTGATGGAAATGTGATGTACAAGCTTGGGAAGTATGCCAGGGCTTCCAAGAAATATGAGAAGGCAGTGAAGTATATTGAATATGACAGATCTTTCTCAGATGAACAAAAGAAGCAAGCCAAAACTGTTGAAGTGAGCTGCTATCTTAACAATGCTGCCTGTAAGTTAAAGCTGAAAGACTACAAGGAAGCTGCAAAAGCATGTAGTAAAGTGCTTGAGATGGACTCGCAAAATGTTAAAGATTTATACAAAAGAGCACAAGCATCCATTGAAACTGTTGATCTGGATCTTGCAAAATTGGACATTAAAAAAAACATTGGAGATAGACCCTCAGAACAGAGATGTGAAGCTGGTAGACCATCTCCTCCTGTGTCGCCTCAACATGACAGTTGTAGAAGCTTAGCATTTTGGATGATAAGCCAATTATTATTCCAGATCACCTGCAGGTCTCAGAGGCAGACCGAACTCATTTAAACTTTGGTAGCTTTGAGGATGACTTCGACCTAGTCTATTCAACTAACTTTGTTAATGAGGATGATAGGAAAGTTTGATTTCTGGTGAGGATAATCTGCCAACCAATCAGGAATTTTCTGTTCAAGAAAGTACAGCTCTTACAGCTTGGTTTGTAGCAATCTAATAGCTGACTACTGCTGAGAGCCAAAGACCAATAAGATGTGCAACAGCTTCTGATGTGTTGGAGAAACCCTCTGTAACTGCATAGAACTTAATAAATGCTTGTCTAGGAAGCAAAGCAGATGGAGCTGAATGATCTGTGCTATTCTTAAGCATCCATCCCTAATGGGTAAAACAAGTGGCAAATGCTTCTGCAAACTATTGACCACTTCAAATCAATCACCATAGATGCATTCAATGCACCGCATGTGCAGAGATGTTAAACACCCCAACTGTAATTGCTTTTGCCGCTTGCCATTCGGATGTATCATTTCCATCATTTCTTCTATGCATTTTATGGTGACAATAATAGATTCTCTAAGAATATCTAGTTCAAACCTATCATCTTCACATCAAAACAGGCTCTCTTCATATTGGTTCTTTCGCATGTGCTTAAAAGAGTAGTCTTCACTTCCAGATGTCACAAAGACCCAAACATCATTGAGAACAGAATGTGCCAACTTTGACTAATGACTTACCGGTCGTTCTTTTGCACACCCCTCCACCTATTGAACAACCATCTGCATCACAAGGAAACTGCTACCTCTGAATAGTCAATAAAATTTCTGCAAGTATAATTTGGTCTGTAGGTGTAATATGGATAGTGTATTCACATCCTTCTTGTGGAAAATACCATATGGGGAATGACAAGAAATTGATTTGATGCATATCCAACCAAAGTTTTGATCTCTAAGCATCAAAGGACTTCAAATAGAACCATGGATTAGGCACCAAAGACTTTGTCTCTAGTATCTCTTTATGTTGGTGGTGATGCAAAAAGGTATGACCAGAGATGTTCACAACATGTTACACACCATTATGCAAGCAGGCATCCCTTGATAGGGAAGTTCAAATTGGCATCGGAGGACCATATGCACAAGATGTTTGTATAGAAGACAAGTTGCTTTTAGACAACAGAACAACACCAATGCCACTGTCTCACGGATCTGTAGATGCTTCCTCAATTTTATCCTCATGTCCTGCCTAACCTGTATAGTTCCATTTTCCAACTCTGTGAAGAGCAGGCAACATAAAGTTTGTCATTTCATTTGAAGTCCAAAGACAAGTTATGATGCATATGCTGCTTGATCTCCAAAAAATTGACTGGAAATCCTTCACAGTCTGAGATACTGTAGAGAATACAAGCTGTGAAAGGTCCACAATGTATGCACCACCATATGATGTGCCGGAGATGAACGCGGTTCTTGACTTCTCTTATGTCACCTTTGTATGAAAGCACTTGATGTTGCTGATCACGCTTGTGATGATACGATGACGAGCTCAGTAGTTCCCTTTCAATTATCACTCTAGGGAGAGAGACCTTCCGACAGCAACAGCTCTTCTCATTGTACATTGTTGCACAACCATCTTTGCAGCTTCATGTCTGTACGCCTTAAGCCAAGTGTGTTGCTTGAACACCCTACTCTCTGAAACAACTTGCGGTTCCCTCCTTCTCAGGGAGTTGCTTGAACCTCTATATACTGCACAGCATGGCCTCCTAAGACTGTATCAAGCTCAATAGTCTTGATTGCCGCTGTACCATCCTCATCTTTAGAGAGTAGAAGTGAAACACCCCTGTAACTTCAGCAGGTACTCTTAATAATTGACTGTACTGGTTCCACACAGAGTGATGAGAAGGACGAAGAAGATATCGATTGTTGAGCAGTTATTCGACCATGAGAATCAGTTGATAAGGATAGACGTGTCTGAATATATGGAGCAACACTTTGTTGCCAGACTAATTGGTGCTCATTTTCTAGAATCTATGAAGAACTGTGTGCTCATGCCAGACGGGAGCATCCATTTGCTCGACCTTCTGATGTGGATCCAGATCGGGAGAGAGAATGGAGGTGTCTGAAACAGCAAACTAATGTGGGTGATGTTCTAAGCTCCATTCGCTCTACAATGCCACATGCAACTGTCGTAGGAGATTATGTCATCGAGGATGGACGCCAACCACTGTCCCTGCTAGAACAGTTCTTTAAGCTCCGAATCCTTTCTATTGCCAACGTTCATCTCACTTCTCTCACCGATTTCCCTGCCCTTCCACATCTTGAATGTCTCATCCTCAGCAATAATTGCATCTCTGGTGGACTTGAGCACCTATGTATCTGGACATGGTGGACTCAGAGAATAATGGGAGGCCTAAATTAGAGAAGAGGAGAGAGAACACTCCTTTTCTGCAAACAGGAGTTCTCTATCAAAAGACCTGCTCAAAGCCCCAGACAAGACTATGTAATTAACGACACTCGTTGTAGCTTAAATGAATCACGAGTGAAGTTGGCTCAATGGCATCTGCACTTCAAGATGTGCACGGTCGCATGGCAGCACAGCAATCAACCTTAGATCTAGAAACATCTCAAAGGCAGGTTGCTGAAGCAAAAGTCAGGTCCCTTCAAAAGGAGATAGAGACACTGCAAAAAGTTTGGGGAAGAGAAGCTCTCATGCAATATCTACTGCATCTGTTGCAAAGCAGTATCTTCGAGAGCTTGTGGATTTGCACACAAAACTGGATTCGGTCCAAGAAGCTGCAGATGCAAGTTCTGCCTCTTCACTTAGGGCTTTCTAAGGCTTAATCTATACACCATGTTTGCTACCATCTCTCCCATAAACCTTCCCATCAGAAACAACTTCTGCACTAAATGGCCTCCATGGAAGCTTGAGATAAAGCTCCAAGAAGAAGAAGAAAATGCATGTTCTCAAAAAGTAGAAGGGAAAATAGTCTCTTCTATGTCTTCTGAAACCCTCTTTAACCAGGAACCCTAAAATTTACCTCAAAGTTAGTGACGAGCTGCTAAATCTAGTCTTCCAACCTTTAAGCTTGGTCCAAGACTCCATTAATGCTCCAAACCTACAATCCTTTTGGTCCAAAAGTTCTTGATAATTGCATTGCTACTCCATGTCATGTATGTACCTGTGTACCTGTGGCTCTTACATTTGTGTGATTGAAAATGAGGAACTAAATGAAATATGACTAACTGGATCAAGAGCTTGAGAAGCTCTGATACCACTTGTCAGAGAGAGAACTAGGGAGAGAGAAGGAGGAGAGAGAAGACTGCAGAAGAGAGAGAAAGACTGCAGGAAGAGAGAGAAGAAGAGTGACAAGGAGAGAGAAAGACTAGATTTAGAGAGAGAAATATAGGAAAGAGGGAGAAGCCGTAGAAGCTGTGAGCAAGATGGGAGAGAAAGATTGTAATTGTATTAATGTGTCAAAAAGATATGAAATTTTACATGTCCTCTCCTTTTATACCAATGTCAGTGTGACATGGCATAATATCAATATTATTTACACTAAATCCTTATTCCCAGCTTCTTACAGTTTGAGATTAAACTTTTGATTTTCATTTGAAACTAGTAACTCCTCACTTCATATATGAATGCTTTTACAATGATTTGGGAGTCAATCCTTATTTGATCTTCCCATGTGAGATACATTTAGGTTGTTTTGTGTTGTTGTTACTTTGAAGGAAGTGTTGAGTCATACCGAAGTACATCCTTATAGGTCATAGTCAGAGTTTGTTGTAGAGTACTATTCCATATCCTTGACATTTGAGTCTACAAGCATATACTTATGCTAGTCTAGAACAATAAAGTCAAAATCTTCTTAAAAAGATTCTATGCTATAATAGCTAGGAAATAGTCCTCCCTTATGTCAAAAAGGGATTAAATATCATACAAGAGAACATATTACCTTTTACCAATAAGAAAGGTGGGGAGCAAAGCTATAGGAACTTCACCATCATCCACCTTAGTTACTTGCTCATCAACTAAACCCAGCTCTGTGTTCTCCCTTCTCAAAGCATCAACATCCAACTAAGAACTTTACTCCCTCTCACTGACCACATCTAATGGTTGGGAGATCTCTTGTATCTCATTGGTGTCTACTTCAATAGCCTATTGTGTATCAACTACATCTTAGATACGTTATTTCTCTTTATTCCCCTGGCAAAACATACAAAAAGTAAACTATCTTGTGAATATAATCCATGATATGGAACTTTAATTCTATTTAGGACATTGGAAGTCTCCATTGTTTATGCTTTCTAGAACCCTCAATAGTGCTCGATTAAACTTCTTGCTTAGGGGATTTTCGATAAAGACATCATTAATATACACATATTAGACACCCTCTATATAAACCTCTCTAGCACATGTGTGCTCCAAGAAAGTAGCATCTTAATTTCTCAAGGTAGCTTTGTGAAGCTCTTACCCATTCCTTCACAAAGGTAATGATGAAAAACATCTAGGACAAGAGAGCACCTCCTAATGGTTAAGAATTTGAATCCTGTGGTTATGAATCCTCTCGTCCCACTCAAGAAAGGAAATATTGAAGCATATCATTAGGAGTGCCTTCACTTCTCTAAGCTGTTGAGCCTCCTCCATATCTTGCACCTTAGTAGAATCCACCTACAAACACATAACTATATCAGGCTTTACAATCCATGGCCCCCTAAAACTCCTCATGGAAGAGGGGAGGGGGGAAGGGTAGCATAAAGCAAGGGGGATCCTCAAGAATTTTGCAAGGTCCCCTCTCACATTTATCGATCCAAAACTTGCATAGGTGAGGGAGGATCCTCAAGAATTTCAAAGGGCACCCCTCACGTTGTGCAGGTCTTGGATCCGCACAATGTGAGGGGAGGGTATGCTAGGTTAGCATAACATGAGGGGGAGGTCTCAAGAATTTCAAATCCCCCTCCCCTCCCTTTCCCAACATTGTGTCAATCCTAGACCTATACAACATAAGGGATCCCCTCGAGAATTTTGGAGGACTCCACAATCCCTTAAGATTTTTGGAAGCCCCCTCCCCTCCCCCCCCCCCCCCCCACCCCCCCCTCTGCATTTTGCATGTCCAAATCTTACACAACAGGGGGGGGGGGGGGGGGGGGACTTGGAAATCTTTGAAATACCTACATAATGTGAGGGGATGCTTGGATAAGGTTAGAGCATGGCCCTTACATTTTGCTGGTTTGGTCAAATATATGGGAGGGGGAGTAAAGAACTAAATTGAGGATTTGCACCTTAGGATGGAGGGAGATTCAATTTGCAATGAAGATGTATTTCATAGCTTCCAAACCCTAAAATAGGGGTATCGAATTACTCCCACACCCTGCAACTCAATGCATTGCACCTCAAGTTACTACCAGTATAACTACTCTGTCTAATCCAAAGGCTAAATCCACAAAGATAAAATCTTACCATCCAATCACATAGACATCATCTAACATATGAGTCACGATCCAACCAATATCTATGCTCACACATGGCTTCTCCTCATAATAACCATGTAGAAATTACACGACACAATGGATTGAATCCAAGCAAGGAGTAGAGAATACATAGTGGAGAATGAGAATATAAGTTCTTCTACTTTATCATCCAGTGAAGAAGTAGTCCACTATGAACCTATCCCAATGTACCTACCTTCAAGAGAGAGGAAGTATTATCTTCAAACGATAAGGAAATGCCTATCAAAGTTGAGCAAAAGGTAGATAGACCAAGGAGGTCTCTAAGAATAGAGGAGAAAAGAAAGGCTTCTGCTCACATAGTCGATATAGCCTTGATGGTTGGGATTATGAGAAAAGTAAAGAAGCCAATATACTTGGAAGAAACACTTGCTAATCTAACACGGAGAGCAACTATGCAAGCTAAGTATGATAGTATAATGAAGAATGATACTTAAAAGCGAGTGGATCAGCCAGAAAAGTGGAAGCTTATTGGCACCAAGTGGGTCTAAAAGGTAAAGTACAAGGCTGATGGTAGCTTAGAAAAGTACAAAGGTTGATTAGTTGCATAGGAATTTTCATAGGTTGAAGGATTTCATTTTTGAAGAATCATTTGCTTCAATTGCTAGAATGACCAATATTTGCAAAGTACTTGCAGTAGCCACTCATAAAAAGTGGCAAGTTTACCAAATGGATGTTAAATTAGCATTCTTGAATGGGGGCCCCCACCTAGTTTCTAACAGAGGATGCTTATTGGATTCTTCAAAAGACTTCTTCTACAATGTTGAGTGTCATATTTTCTTTATTGTTGTAGTAATTTAGGGAAGTGGTGTCTCGAGAAGTCACATAGATAAAATTCCTTCATATTGTGATTATCTAAAGTTCCACTTTTTATTAAGGTTCTACATTGCTTTAGGCCTTGAAAATTGAAATGATGCTTACTTCAAAGTTCTTCTTCTATCCCTTTGAATCTTTCTTTCTTGCTACACATTGGATAGTTGAGGGATAAAAGTCTTTGTGATTGAGCTTCACATTTATGTTTTCACATTGCTTTGGACCTTAGAACCTTGCATCCTCAATAGCCTTCTTGTGAAGCCTTAGAAAACTAAGAGGATAATTACTTGAATCTTCAAGACTATTCTTTTCGTAGCTTGATGTTCCTTTTTTGTGAGACCTTGGACTCTTGAAGGGATCATTGTTTCACTCTTCAAAACCTTTGTCTAAAAATTTGAATGCTACTTCTTTCTTGTGCAGCAATCCTCTATATCACATGTATTCAAAGCCTATTTCAAAATACCCTTATTTGTGAATTTTCTTTGAATAAAACACACCCCTTTTATCTTCAACCTATTAATAGCCCTTTTATATTGTGCCCAATTGTATGTAAAGAGTGTGTAAAAATTGTATTTTAAATATCTATTCTTTCAAGCATGCAACCCAATGCAAATTGCATTATGTAGCACACCGAATTAACTTAAGCTTGCATCAAGATAGTTAGTGCTTTCAAAAAAGGAAACATTGTCCCTTCCCCAAGCAAGGGAAAGAAGCTTGTCTTAAAGCCCAATGAGAGCCATAGTGAGGACTTCTAGAGTGTTATGAAGGAACTACTCATGGCACAAACCTAGAATAGAGAACCACTCAATAAGAATCCTCTTGAAATCTAAGGAAAGATAAAAGTTACTCGAAACAATACCACAACTTCTATAGCTATCAAGAATAGAATCATACTTAGAAGGAGGAGACCCACAACGTTAATTGAAAGCATCAACAATGAGTTAGCACCAAGTTGTGATGGATTCCCAAAGCATTTCTATGTACTCAAGGGTTTTATGTAAGAAATTGATGGATTTGGTTGTCTATGTGCTCAAGGGTCTTATGCAAGAAATCAATGGATTTGGTTGCTGAAATAGTTTGCATAATCACATCCCTTGACCCTGGCTCAAGTCCTATCAAAATTGAAGAGGATGCAAAAGAGATCTAAACTCAACTCTAGAACAAGAATAAAGTCCATTAAAGAGACCAAACTAGACACAATTGAGACCAAAAAGCTCGTGAAAACGTTATTAGCTTAAGAAGAAGAAAAGCACAATGAGAAAATAAAAGGAGATCCATTTGATTCCCTTATTCTACATTGACTATTTTAGGATAAGCACAATGAGAACATTGAAGTATTAGAAGAGAAGGCAGAAGGACAAAGCGTATTTAAATAGAAATGGTATTCTAGCTATTTTTCAGTGGCTAAATTGGTTGTTAACTAATGATGATAGAGCTCAGTAAAGGATCATTCTTTGGACTTCAATGCATGACCCTACATATGTAGCTTCTACTTCTATCAGAGTGCTTGCAACTATATAATATTTCAAGCTACCTAAATTGTTCTTAGACCACCCTTTACTAGATAAACTCCTCATAGAGAAAGAGGTTCATGTGTTAGTAGAATAAGCCAAGAGGAGGTTTGTACTTGGTGTTACTGCATATGTATTTTTACTACTCATAGCACCACCACTCCTTGTATGAATTGATTTGCTATTTCATTCCATTTAATCTCTATTGTCCCATATGATATATCTCTTGCACATTATTAGCAACACATACTAGTTTATATATTGCAGTATATTGTATGCTAGCATAGAAATTATGATAGATGTGTTTCATGATTTTCTTTCTCTACTCTCTAACAAGGGTTATAGCCATCATAACTAGCCTACTCAAGTATGCAATCCTATCACAAAATACAAATTGTCCCATGCTCATCATGAATTGGTTCACTCTTTAATCCCATATACACTCTCATCCTATATAATATACCTATGGTACATAATCAATAACTAGATGTGTAGTTTAGACCAATTTGTATCTTATAATCCTATTATCCTAGCATAGAAATTATGATTGCTTATATGTATATGTAAATATAGTGCAAACACATGTGTATACCTATTTAATATTCCTAAGGTCTACTATTGTTTACATCTACTATCAATCAATTCATAGCTTTCAATTCATGAATTTACTTTAGAGTATTGTGAGGTGTTTTTAAAAGGCAGAGCTCAAGTGGAAGTAAGAGCTATGATGGATGGAGAAAGAGAGCAAGAGAGAGAGAGAGACATTGTATGTGGAAACTCGAATAGTCACAATGTGTGATTGGCCTTTTCTTATTTAATAGCAATTAAAAGAAAAATAAAGAATAAAGTGATAGTGAAGGACACTTATAACTTGTAGTATATAAGTGTATTATCATAGTGTGTGAAGTTAAATGTAGGGTGGCATAGGATCATGTACCTTTACCCCCAATAACCTCCCACTTAAAGGTGAATGTGCCTTTAGTGAGGAGAGACTAAGAAAAGTGATAAAGTACAAGTGTATATAAAGTATAACAAGATGAGAAATAGACATCATCTCATCCTACACTCATCATCTTTCTAAGGAAGGAAAAATGTTCTATCGAGAGACTTCTAGTGAGTAGATCTATAGGATTCTAATTAGTTTGAGATTAAGCTCAATGGACTTGTCCTTTACCATCTCGTTAATAAAGTGATAGTGTATCTCAATGTGATTTGTCTTTGCATGGAAGACCAAATTCTTAGTTGACTAAATAACACTCATAGAATTTAAATGTAGCATAGGAATAATAATAATACCAAGGTTTGCCACTAGATGGCCTAACCATAGGGCCTCACAACCCTCCTCAATGGTTGCAATATATGCTACCTTAGCAGTAGATAAGGACACATATTTTTGCAGCCTAGACATCCAAGAAACGACACCTCGAATAAAAGTGAAGATATGCCCAAAAGTGGACTTTTTAGTATATGCATGTCATCTTGCATTATTGAAGTTAGTGTGACCCATAACTATAGTATCCTATGACTACCATAGCCAATACTCATATCTCTAGTGTCTTTTAGGTGTCTCATGATATCCTTCATGGCTTCTCAATATTGTCGGCCAAGTGTAGCCATATAACATACTACAACTCCACTATAAATGCTATATTAGGGCAAGTGGCTATTATGGCATACATCAATTGTCTACTAAAGGCACATAAATACATCAAACTTATTATACCATTTCTTAGGTGCCAACTTAAGACTATAAATCCATATCACTTTAGGAGTAAATTACAACCACAAAAATATATCAAACTTATGATACCATTCTCTTTCTCAACTTGCACACTATGTATTCATTTCCCTTTTTCTAAAGTCCCTTAGGCTAGTTGCTACACATATAAATCTCATCATGCAAGTTTTGACATAAGAAAGCCATCTTAACATCCATCCGATAGAGATTTAGATCAAATTGAGTAACTAAGGCCAAAACTAATCATAGGGTAGTCATCTTGACCACATGAGAGAAGACTTCATTGAAGTCTCACACTCCTACTTGAAACCCTTAGCAACCAATCTAGCCTTATATGCTAGCTTGGAGACTCGAGGGAGTTACTATATGTATATCCTCTACACCACACTCCTACTTGAAACCCTTGGCAATCAATCTAGCCTTATATGCTGGCTTGGAGACTCGATGGAGTTACTATATGTATATCCTCTAGATCGTGGACATTCAAAGTCTATTTATAGATATATTTATCTATAAATTTTTTGAATAAAATATAATTATTTTCTATTTAATTTATAAATAACCACTATATATTATATCATTTCATAAGGTTAAAAAATATAAATGATACTTTAAAAATATTTTATTTTTTATTCATGTGATACACACATATATTACATACTCCTACTTGAGACCCTTAGCAATCAATCTAGCCTTATATGCTGGCTTGGAGACTCGAAGGAGTTACTATATGTATATCCTCTACATCATGGACATTCAAAGTCTATTTATAAATATATTTATTTATAAATTTTTCTTGAATAAAACATGATTATTTTCCATTCAATTTATAAATAATCACTTTATAATACACCCTTTTATATGTAAATATATATATATATATATGATATTTTAAAAATACTTTATTTTGAATTCTTATGATGCACATGTATATTCATGAGCAACTTACTCGAGCTTGGAGTATCTAAGGATACTCTTCAACTTGGATAGCCACTTGCATGGCAATGCATGTTTTTCACTATTGGGTAAAGGGATCAAATTCCATGCATGGTTTTTTGCTAGAGAATCAAACTCTAACTGCATGGTCCTTTTTCTAGAGTGATCATCACCTCTATGCATAGCCTCTTTCTAAGTAAGAGACTCACTAAAATTTATCACCATAACCTAGTCCATGGAGGGTGCAAACTAATCAAGTTGATGTCTATCTCTAGTAGACCATCACAAAACATGTTGTGGGACTTGTACATCTTGTCTAACATCATAGTCATGGTCCACTAGAGCACCTACTCTGTAGATTGTCTAATTAGTTGTATGGTAACACGAGGCTTCTCTTCAAATATCACCTTATGTACATCAACTACTTGCTCAGGTAGCTTATGCATCCTCTTTTCATGGAAAACAACATCATGGCTACGAATGACCTTCTTAGTTTATGGATCTTATAGGCCATAGCCCATTTCACCTGCATCCCCATAACGAAGAAAGATGCATTTCACTGATTTAAAATCCAGCTTATTACATTTTTCCTTAGAAATATGGTAAAAAGTTTCACATCCAAAGACATGTTAATGAGCATATGACAAAGGTTTTCCAAACTATATCTCTTCTATAACTTGACAACCAATAGTAGTGTATAGAAATATGTTTACTAAGTATATGGTAATAGTAGATGTCTCAGTCTAAAAATACTACAATAAGCATGTACCTCTCCTAAATTGTCATGTTTATATGCTTGGCAACAAAACAATGATTACGTGAATCAAAACATTTGTAATTTAGGGACGGAAGATATTGCAAACAAGAAAACATTTTCGTTCCTTCTAAGGATACGTGTCTAAGGTGACAATGCCATAAAGATACATATGGTAAATTAACCAAGGCCAAAATATGGTCAATAGACCCAGATACAAGCAAGAGATAAAGGCTACTAGCCTTGGCACCTCGATCAAAGAAAATATTTTTGCATGTAATATTCCACATGGAATCACCAAAAGATACATGGTATCTTGCATCATCCAATTGTCTAATAGAGAGTAGGCTTTTGATCAAAGCTACAACTTGATGTACATTATGTAAAACAAAAGTGTTGCCTAAAGAAAACTATAGTTGAATATTATTGGCTTCGTAGGGGATGCTAGCAATTTTAAGGTTTGAGCTTCTTAAACAACTTTTCACAAATGAAACAACTGAAAAAGGAAATCATACAATGGGGCCTAGCCTTTGAAGTTTGTTGACAACTAATTGAGGTTTTTTCTTGAATTTAAAATAAGCACCTATCTAGACAAGTTTTAGTAAAGGGTAGTCTTGTGTGTAGGCACAGTGTATGGCTCTTGCTAAAATAATCATTTTTTTAATGCCAATAATATCCAATTCCAAGTCATTTTCTAGTCTCACAAAACCTATCATGTTGCAATAGGAATGAAACTAATTCCTATGTAGGTAATATGAAAAGAAGCCCCGAAATCAAACAACCAACACTAAAAAACAATGGAGCGATATCAGCTAATTGACTAGCATCAAGAGAAGAAGGTGCCAAGATGTAATCATCATTAGACTTAGGCTCCAATGCATTTTTCTCCTCAATTTTCACGCTAGACTTACTATAGACGCAATGTTGTGATCATCAAGATTATTGTGTACTTTGTCCTTACGTTTCTCCTTATACCAATCATTGTGCATCTTATGGCACTATGCCCTAATATGACTTTGCTTCCCATAGTAATGACACGTAAGAGAGGTCTTATGACCACGGGACTTACTACAAGACTGCTCGTAAGATTGAGACCTTTTAGTCTCTACCACAATAGCCATTACCACTCTTATCACCATGTCTACCTCTAATAGTCAATGCATAAGAAGTATGAGCTACATCCACATTCTTTCTATTTATCTCCTCTATGAGTAAGATATCCTTAACATCCTAGAGTTTCAAGTCATTCTTATGCATTCTAGGAAAAATGGTAGTACAGAAAGCATCCCATGACTCAGGAAGTATCATAAGAAAGTATAAGGGAGTTAGTTAGGTCCATGAGCTATTTCAACTAGTATATCTATGAAGCAAGGCTCTGCTTGCTATAAATATTATATATCTTTTTCCATAACTGGTAAACATTATCCTCAAGTGCCACAACATTGAAATAAATGTGTTTAGACAATGACAATATAATAGTGGATGTACATAGCTCATCCAACTCATCCCAAGTATCCAGATCAATCCCTTTAGGCTAACATTCTTTTCTTTCAAAGGCTTAACCTACTTCTTTTTAATTAGTACCTGCCATATCTATGTCTTCTAATAGGTAAAGTTTGTGCCATCAAGCTTTTCAATATTAAAAATAGCACTATCATTTGAAGAACTAGCCATAATGATAGTATACCAATGTAAAACCCAAGAGAATGGGCTATTGTGAATGATTGCAAATTAAGCCCTAAAACTTAACCAAAACAAGGAAAAAATAGGAGAGAATAGCAAAATATAGAGATATCCACCAACTACAAGCAATAGATTGCCAAAGTACAATGTCTACTCTTCAAGAAAATGTTGAAAACTATAATTATAGCAATGTTGAAATAAAGATAGTATTATATATTAATCCAACTATGAAAAAATCACCAGTAGGGATAGCTCTCACCAGTAGGGATATCCAAGTAGCAACTAGGATACAAAGAATACAACTAGAAATGATTAAGCATAGACTACTGGTACCAAAGATTTTCACAAACTCAAAGTGTTAGTAAACCATACATTCCATTAGCATATATATAATTGAAAAACTACTACTAGTGATAAGGGTTGTTGTCTAAAGTACACAGAATCAAATCAGCCCACAAGCAGGAATAACTACATCCAATAGCATACATAAGAGCATATACATGAAATAAGAGTCCCACAATCTCAAAGAACCAAACTCTACAAAATAAGTACAAGCATGCAACTCTAGAATACAAAGTGAGAAAGAAAAGCTTAAGATATATACATGAAAGAATTTGGAAAGCCCAAACACATAACAAATATATGTAAGAGCATAAATGTCTAATGAAGCATTTGGAAAGCCCAAACACATAACAAATATATGTAAGAGCATAAATGTCTAATGAAGCATTTGGAAAGCCCAAACACATCACAAACATAACTAGGAGCATAAATATCTAATGAAGCTTCAATACCCATAAGTAATTGATCATGAAAGCTCAAAGCAACAGACTAAATCCCAAGTACATCAAATGTAGCTCAAATCCAAGTGCCAAAGTATATCATAACTATATCTCAGCTCATACATCAATGCTAGATGCCATTGTAGATATGTAGCATACTTGAAATACCATGTAGGTACAATTGTTATATGCTTAAAATAAAAATTGTTATGATATCAATAAACCTCTAGAAAACTGAGCTAATCAAGCTCCAAACAATCCAAGTGGCATTTAAAAGCATAGCCATGCCATCCGCGTACCAAAATAGCATCCCTCAAGTATCAAATATGTATTATGGAATTTATGGTTTGCTATTTTAAAATTATTTTATTTTGTATAAAAAAAAGTTAACAATTACATAGAATCAACTTTATGAGTTCTCAAATCTATATCTCTTATCTCACTGTTTGTTTTTAGCTATAGAACACCTAAATCCAATATCGTATGCAAAAGTTATGGCCATAACATGAAAGTACTATCAAGCTATCATAGATGTCCATGACTTCTATAGTGTACTATATATCTACCAAAAATGGATAGAATGGCTACTTCTTAGCTCAATAAGCACTTATCAAGGCAAGCAATGGGGAGCTCATTAACAAGTTGAGAGCAAGTAGGAACAAGCCGAGAGAAGGGAAGACTCAATGTATATCTTGAGAGGCAGAAACAATGGCTACCGCAAAACCTTGAGTCGAAGCATTGAATCCGGGTTAAATGAAATAATGAAAAAGTTTCTCAAATGCCCACTTTGATACTAGTTGAAAGGTAGAGCTTGAGTGAAAGCACACAAGTGGAAGCAAGAGCAAAGTAAAAGCTATGGCTGATAGAGCAAAAGAGCAAGAGAGAGAGATATCGTACGTGGAAACTCCAACAGTCACAATGCGTGACCAGCCTTTCATTATTTAATACTTATTGAAAGAATAAAGAATAAAGAATAAAGTGACAGCAATAGGTGCCCACCACGTGTAGTGTGTATGTGTGCAGTCACAAGGCGTGGAGTCAATACAAGGTGACATTGGCACATGTGTCTTTATCCCCAACAATTTTCATTATTTAGATGCATGCTTATGTGTTTCTCAAAAGCATAGCCCTAATTCATGTGCACTTTAGAATGTATGATGTTCCTTGCTAGTATAATGCATGTACTCTTAAGCATCAAATATTTTGGCATTTATCTCATCAATATAGCAATAATTCATGTTGGAAAATTTTATGTATTGGTTCTGAGATAAGGATACCAAATGATAAGCTAGAAGAGGAAAACAAGCCAAAAACAACAAAAGAATTCAGGATCAATCCAAAAATCAGCCAAACTTGAAAAAAGACATTTTCACATGTTTTAAGTCTCAAAAAGTCTTTAAGGGAAAGGGGATGAGGATCCTAGAAGAGCCTTTTGATCAATCAAACATTTAATAATCACATGAGGGATGATATATTACAATAGCATATCCTCACCCTACTTTATCTCTTTTTTCTCTCTCTTCTACTTCCTTTCTTTTCTCAACTCTTTACTCTATTCTCTCTCCTCTTCCTATCTTTTTTTCTCTATTTTCTCTCTACTCTACTTTCTCTTTCCTTGCTCCAATGCTCCATTCATCTCTCTCTTACTCTTTTTACCTTTTCTCTTCTCTCTCTTTCTCTCTCTACTATATTTCCTTTCTCTCTCTACTCTCTACTCTATACTTTCTCTCTCCTTTCTCAATTCGATGTTATCATTTTTCTCTCCTCTTTCTACTCTCTCTCTTTTCTCTACTATTTACTCTCTCTCTCTCTCCTCTTTCTAATTATTTCTATTAGTCACTTTAGAATGGACATATAACAATACCCCCATAATTTCCTTAATGTATATATCAATCTACACAAAAGTCAAGCTAGAAAAGTTTGAAGCAAGGAATGTAGTTGCACTATTATTTAAAGCATAAAAACCACATGTCAAGAATAATCCTATGTGAGTCCTAATGAGTATCATAATGATAATATCTATGTGGTATTTGAGCATATAAAGTATTTGTTGATCATGCATTGACTATAATGTATGTGTAATCTTTGAGCATCCTACAAAAAAATGATCAAGCAACTTTTGTAGGATCATTTGAACTAGTGAAGGTTAAGGAATTGGTATAAGAAAAACTTAAAAAAGAGGACTTTCTAATCATGCATTGAGAATAATACATGCGTAGTCTGTGAGTGATACTACACACATTGATTTAAACATTTTTTGACTTGTACATTGATGGATTGGTAAAGATCAAGAAATTTAGAGTGTGAAACTCAAGGGGGAATAAATATGGCACATGAAACACTAGAAAATGCCTACCTTTAGAGATGGAAAACCTATGGGAAAAAATATTCAAAAGATATTTTGGTTTTATGCATTTCTAAAATATCAAATATGTGAATAATATGAAGTGTAATGACTCAAAAGTGCATCTGTATAACCACAATAATATTTAACAACTCAACTTACTTTACTTTATCAATTGAGTAGACATATCTTGTGAAGGTAGTATATATTTTTGAAATATATCTACATGTCTAATCTTTACCAGACGAAGTATATTGTTTATTTACTATTATAATAGTAACTAAGGAACAAGCTTTAGAAACTCACTTGTGGTATGGATTTGAATGCAAACGGTGCCAAGGACATTAGAATACCTACAAAAATAGAATAAAAATCGAGTCCTTAGAATACACAAATTGGTGGAAAAAGAAATCACAAAATTTGCATACAAATAGTAAAACTAATATATAAGTTTTGGTGTATATATTATCCAAGTCATCTTCTAAGAGTGATGAAAGTGCTCCAATCTGAAATTAATTATAAGTGAACATGCTTCATGATTTCATGTTACAATTATTTAAATGAGAATCAAAGTAGCCTTTCAACCAACAACATTCTAATCCACATGAGGTCCCCAAGTCCCTATTCCCATACTCACATTTTGGCATGTTTATAAGCATATCCATCCTATAAGCATATTTCCAAATTATTTACAAGAAGGAACAAAATCCATACTATAAGATCTGACAAGGAGAATATCGAGATGTTACTATAAGTTTATAAAGTTCCATAACAAGGAATTGACCTCAATTCAAAATCACGAAGCTTCAATATCCTCAAAAATACAAGGTCATCACAAAGCATATGTGCATCATGTATGTACACACATGTGCACACAAAGAAGTAGTTATGTAGGTAGATAGATATAAAGCTAGACAATCAGAGAGAAATTTGACAAATAAAAAGATAGATACACATACAACTAGACACATATATGCATAGATGGATAGAGAGTCATATTGACAAATACACATACAAAACGATAGTGGATGGATGACATAGATAACATATGGACATAAAGATGGACCAATAATTTTTTGGTCATGAATGAACCATGAAAATTAAAAGTATATCTCCCTCTCAACCTCCCCTAAATCTTTTCCTTAAGAGGGGAATGGTAGGCTTAACCATAATTTATACAAAGGTAATACAACTTGTGTGTGCAGCTATGAGTTGTATCTAAGTCAAGTATGGTTTGTCACTTAAGATAAATGGTGGAGGCCTTAATTTATGGGATATATAATATCATGTGTTAGTAGCAAGAAATGTAACTTTATTGGTAGCTAGTTTTTTAAAGGTCATTTTTGTTAACAACTTTGGAAAGTAATACAAGAAGCACATACGGGATTTCTTTGAGGCTACTTGAAAGGGCAAAAGCTCTAGATAGCCCTTATTAAAGCCAATCCAAGTCATTGAAAGGAGTGAGCCCTAAAGTGGAAGCAAGAGCTTATGGTGGAAGGAAGAGAGAGAGAGAGAGAGAGAGAGAGAGAGAGAGAGAGAGAGAGGGCACAAGCTCTAGATAGCCCTTATTAAAGCCAATCCAAGTCATTGAAAGGAGTGAGCCCTAAAGTGGAAGCAAGAGCTTATGGTGGAAGGAGAGAGAGAGAGAGAGAGAGAGAGAGAGAGAGAGAGAGAGAGAGAGAGAGAGAGAGAGAGAGAGAGAGAGAGAGAGAGAGAGGTGGGAATTCTAATAGACACAATGTGTGACCCGCCTTCCCTTTATTCAAATATCATTGAAAGAATAAAGAATAAAGTGATAGTGATGGCCCCTTGTTACATATAGTATATATATATGTAGGTAACTAATACATGGTGTATGTATTCTATGTGTAACTAATATAAGAGCGACTAGACACAAACACCTTTACCTCAAACAACCTCCCACTCAAAGGCGAATGTGCCTCTAATGAGGAGAGAATAAGAAAAAAGTGACAAAGTACAAATGTACATAAGTACAGCATGGTGAGGAAAGACATCACCTCATCCAATGCCCATGAACTTCCTAAGGAGGGCAAAACACTCTACTAAGAGACTTTTAGTGAGTAGATTTGCAAGATTTTGGTTAGTTAAGATCTTAACAAGCTCAATGGACTTGTCCTCAATGACATCCCTAATAAATTGGTAATGCATCTTGATGTGCTTTGTCTTTACATGGAAGATTGGATATTTGCAAATTGAATAGCACTCATAGAATTTAAATGCAGTGTAGGGACCACATCAATAGTGCCAAGGTTTGCCACCAAACGGCCTAACCAAAGAGCCTCCTTACAAGCCTCAATGGTTGCAACATACTTTGCCATTGTAGTAGATAGAGGCATGCATTTATGCACCTTAGATATCCAAGAAATAGCACCTCTAGAAAAGGTAAAGACATAGCCAAAGGTGGAGTTCCTACTATTTACATATCCGGCATAATCAGAGTTAGTGTACTCCACGACTCCTATATCCTAGCCACCACCATAACAAATGCACATAGCTGATGTATCTTTTAAATACCTCAAGATATCCTTGATGGCATCTTAATGCCATCTACAAGGCTGTAGCCATATAACATGCCACAACTCCCATTGCAAATGGTATGTTAGGGTGAGTGGCTATTATGGCATACATAAAATTGCCCATTATATATGCATAAGGAATCTTGTCCATCTTGGCTTTCTACTCATCATATTGTAGACAATCGTTTTGACTTACCTTTACATGAGAAGGTAAAGGATAGCTAATAAGATTAACATTCTACATATGAAATTGCTCAAGAACCTTTTGGATGTACTCCTTGTGTGACAAGTAAAGAGTCCCCTTTAAAGTGATCATGTGTAATACACATCCCAAGAATATATGAGGTATTTCTTATATCCAACATCTCAAAGTTCTTTATTGAGTTGACCTTTCAAGGTATCCAGCTCATCACGAGTACTCCTAGTAATCAACATATCATCCACGTAAAGTATCAAAATCATAAGGCTGCTATTTTAGAAGCCTTGTTCGTGTATAAACAAGGATCTATATCACTACAGTAATATCCCTATGAATGCATAAAAGCATCAAACTTGTGGTATCATTCCCTTGGTGGTTGCTTAAGGCCATAAACGCTCTTTATTAATTTTCATACAAGGTGGTTCCTGCCAAATTTTATGAAGCTCTTAGGTCGATCCATGTAAATCTCATCATGCAAGTCCCCATGAAGAAAAGTCTTATTGACATCGATCTCATAAAGATCCAAGTCAAGCTGAGTAACGAAAGTTAGTATCAAGTATAAAGTAATGACTTCATAATAGAAGAAAAGACTTCATCAAAGTCCACACCATGCTCTTGCTTGAAGCCCTTAGCAACCTAGCCTTATATGCCAGCTTGGAGTATCTAGGGATACTTTTCAACTTGTATGTCCACTTGCATGGAAAAGTATACTTGCCACTAGGCAAAGGAACCAGATTCCACGTATGGTTTTTCCGCAATGAGTTATACTCTGACTGCATGGCCCTCTCCCAAGAGTGATTATCACCATAACATAATCCATAGAGGGTGCAAAACTCTCACGCTATCATCTATGTCTAATAGATTGTCTCAAAAGAGACTATGGGGCAAGTACATGCAATGGAACATTATGATCCTGGGCCATTGGTTCATCAACCACTACTGCAAGCTATCTAACTATTTGTACAATAGTAGGAGACTCCTCTTGAAAGATCGTCATGCATACCTTAATGATATGCTAGTATACGTATGCATTTTCTCTTCATATGGAAGACAATGTCATGGCTATAGATAACCTTCTAAGCTTGCGGATCCCATAGATTATACACCTGCATATTCTTAACTAAGAAATATGTATTTTATAAACTTAGGATCCAACTTATTACACTTGTTCTTGGGAACATGGTAGAAAGCCTCACAACCAAAGACATGTAAATGAGTATATGAAGGAGGTTTTCCATACCATATCTCCTCTATAACATGCAATACATGGGGACTGATTAATCAACTGTATGGTATTAGTAATTGCCTCAGTCCAAAAATATTGTGATAAGCCTACCTAACTAAGCGTACTACATTCTTTCTCCTAAATTGTCCTATTTATTTGGTCAACTATACCATTATAGGGTGGGGTGTATGGGATAGTTAACTAATACTTAATACCCCTCTCGCCACATAACTGCTCAAAGGCTTTAGAAACATACTCCCCATTACTGACCATAGGCAAAGCAAGCCAATGTTTAAATGTAGCCAAGATCACATTAATGAAGGTAATGGAATACTTCACGTCACTTGATGAAAATTAGGGCATGGAAACACATACATCTGAATGAACAAGAGCCAAAGGCTCACCCATATATGTCATACCAAATTTTTTATACATATTATATGTCTACGTGCTATATAAACCAATGATCACAAGACTTAAAGCACTTATAATCAAGGGATAAAAGATACTACAAATGGATAATCAAGGATATGTACCCAAGGCCATGCCCAATACTAACGATCCCTAATACTATATCATTCCCCAAACGGATGGAACCAATCATATTGTGATAGGAGTGAAACCATTTTCTATGAGGGGTCACATGAAAGAGAAGCCCTTGAATCTATTAGCCAACACTAAGTATATCTTAACAAAGCATTAGCTAGGTGTGAAATATTAAGAGAAGAAGCTGCAAGTATAAAATCATCATCAGAATTAGTCTGCATGATATCAATCTCTTCGATCTTAATACATGACTTGCTAGGAACAAGCTGCAATCATCATTTTTGTCCTATACTTTACAATTGCCATTTTCCTTGTGCTTGTCCTCGTGCATTTTATGGTACTATTGTTGAATATGTTCTGCTTTCCCACAGCAATGACAAGTCAATAAGAACTTATGGCCATGAGACTTACTATGAGACTATCCACATGACTGAGAATGAGACTGTTGAGAGTCTCTCCCATGGTGGTCATTACCACTCCTACCATTATTGCCTCTAACTCTTAAAGTATGAGAGGTGCAAGAAGCATTGATATTCTTTTTGTTAACCTCTTCATTCAAGAGTGCACCCTCTACATCTTATAACTTTACTCCATCAGTAGGCATGTTTACACACACATAGCAATACGAGATATATCCCATGATTTATCTAGCATAACCACAAGAGAAACAAAGGGGTAAGATTACCCTTGAATTCAATCCCCTATGAAGACAAATGGCTAACAATAAACTGAAACTTATTTAAGTGGGATAACTTGAAAGTGCCCTCCTTCATGTGAAGGTCCATGAGTTGTTTACCTAATACATTTGAGAAGCGGAGCTCTGCTTGTCATAGACATTGTGAATCTTATCCCATAAGTCCCATGCAAACTTCCCATCAAAGACAACATTATAGAAAACCTTTTTAGAGAGGGACAATATAATCGTGGGCTTACATAGCTCATCCAATTCAACCCAGTCCTCTACATCAATACGTTTGGGCTTGACACCCTCATGTTTCAAAGGCTTAACTTACATTTTCTATACTAAAACCTGCCAAATTTGGGCCTTCCAATAGCTATAATTGATGCCATCCAACTTATCAATATTAAAAATAACACTATTGTTAGAACCACCAACCATAATGAGACTAAGCAAATGCACAATTGGGTAAAACATGCTATTGTAATAACCTACAAAGCCCCAAAACCACTACCAAATCAAGTTGAAAACAAGGGGTACTTATTAAGTAATGAGGTATCCACAAACTCAATGCAAAAGATTGTCAAATGGAGGTGACTGATTGTATAGATAGTGTAGTAAATTGCAACTACAACTTGCTAAAAATGAAGTATAATAGTAAGAAATCAAAGGCAGAAAGAGAGGTAATCACTAATATAAGACAAAGTGCAATTGCCAAAGAATAACAACAACTAGCAATAAATGAATATATGACTGGCACTGAGAACTATCAAAGGATCAATGTGTTAGATTGAGACACATCCCATAGATATAATCACCATACATAGAGTAGGCCTCATGGGTAACAAAAGAGACCAACCAAAGGCACAATAGATTGAGCAATGTAACAGAAGCTCAATACATAGCCAACCAAGATGCATATATCATTGATATTAGCATACAGAGATAGATGCCAACCCAAAAGCAATGTTAGATCAGTCCACTAAGCATCAATTGCATGCATAAAGCATGACAAGAGCATATACATGTCACCAAGTCCCACGATCTCACTATAAGACCCTCAAGCTTAACTGCATAACCAACTGCTCAATGTAACATCCAAGTGTTAAGTAACGGCTCCCATTGGAACAAAATTCGAATGCCAAACAAGCAAGAAAAGCTCAAAACATTAGGTGGAAGGCATCCATACATCCAAGATCTAAGTAGCCTATAATCGGTAGCATAAAACCCAATATGTATGCTTCAAGCCCATAATAGCAATGCATAAAACCAGGGTGTCAATTAGCATTTGTCCAACTCGAGAAGCATATAAGCCTTCAATAGATAAAGCTTTCATGTGAAATTATTGTTGTCCATTGTATATACAACAATGAATGTTGCTTCAAATGGAGCAAAGAAAGATCAAACCTATCCAAGAAGCATCTCAAGACATGTACCAAGCATCCCAATATCAATGCATAGGTGTATGAGAATCAATGAAGCTCAAATAATGAAGTAATGGCTGCTCTTGTTTATATTACAACAAACTGTCCTAAATGTAGAAATAATGAGTGAGGTATGGACTTGCAAAGGAGACTCCAATGGGTCTCAAACAATGCCAAGAGAGGTACTAAACCTTTGCCAGATGTTGTAAGAGCTATAGGAGGTGCCAAGGTATGTTGGAGTGGCATGGATAGGAGTTGGAAGTCAGGTGCAATTCATACTAATGATGTTGTTGGCCATGTTGCTCATAATGATTGATATTGACTACTTATATTGAGGCTCTGAGGCAAGACTCTTGAAGCTCTGGGGAACAAGCCTCAAGTGGAGGGAGAGACTGGGGAAGAAGCAGGAGCAAGATTCATACATTGGGAAGAAGAGGGCTAAACTACCATGAAACCTTCAATTTGGGCTGAAGTAAATTGAAGGGAAAGAGCTCCTCAATGTCATGCAATGGCTCTCATACCAATTGAAGGGAGTGAGCCGTGAAGTGGAAGCACGGAATAAAAGCAAGAGCTATGGTGGAGAGAGAGAGAGAGAGAGAGAGAGAGAGAGAGAGAGAGAGAGAGAGAGAGAGAGAGAGAGAGAGAGAGAGAGAGAGAGAGAGAGAGAGAGAGAGAGAGAGAATGTGGGAATTCCAACCATCACAATGTGTGATCGACCTTCCCTTTATTCAAATGTCATTGAAAGAATAAATAATGAAGTGACAGTGATGGGCGCTCACCATCTGCAGTGTATAGGTGTGCGGATAACTAATACATAGTGCAAGTACTATTAGAGTAAGCAATACATGAGTAGCTAGGCACATATGCCTTTACCCCTAATAGTCACTTGTCCAAAGTTATTGGGATATGCTAAAATACAAATATCAACAACTATACTAAAATGCAAATATAAAGTTATTTGATATCAACAACTATACTATAATACAAATATAAACTATCATACACTTTTATGTAAAGGATTGGAAAGTACAATCTTGACCCTTGTGATGGTCATGAAGAGAAGCTATAACTTCAATATTCATAACATGATCTAAAAGTAGTATGCCATTCCCACACATGTTGTCACTAAAAGTTAAGGTGTATGTGAAAACGAAATTAACTATGTGCTTGCATGTAAGGTAGGAAAGCACATGTGACCAATTATTTGCATGCCTTGATAAGTCACTATGTGTTTTTGTGTGTACATATGTGCACTCATGTCATCCTACAAGAATATCACCCATCAATTGTTGGTGGAGGCCCCACCAAATGCAATTCTCCAATACAAAAAGAGGAACCAAAAATCTAACGTGCTTAGGTTTAACAAATTACTAATATGTGCCACAAAAAAGTATGAAGAAGTTTCTTAATAATAGACTCTAATTGGGCAACAATAACTCTTTATACTAATATTTAATTCTAATGAAAGACAAAAACAATGCAAGGAAACATTCTATTGGTAGAGTGAACATCACATTTATTCATATAGAAATCTTTTGTTGATAGTCTAATTTGAATAAAAGTAGGAGAATCTAGTATTCATTAAAGAATCATATTCACCATTTCAAGTGTTAGAGAAACTTTGAAGTTTGTGAGCATTGTCAAAGTAAAATGCAACAATGAATAAAATTAATATACCTCTACATTAGGATTATATCGCAATGAGAAAACATTGTGATGGTACTACAATAGGATGGATGTTAATAAGAAATACAGAAGACAAATTCAATGTAAAGTCAAAGCGTAAGTACCAAAATTATTGGTGGATTATTGTTTGCGAAGCTTTAGTGTAACATTTTTGGATACTTGCATTATTTTTCATACTTCATGGACATCCCATTCTTATTGTGGCTATATGATTTTATGAGTCAAGCTTACTATATCCATGTATATTGTGTTAAACAAGCATGCATCAAGCAATGACCAACAACCTCCTACGGCCTAAATCCCACAATGTGGGTGGGATGCCCAAAGGAGGGTAAAAACTCTGATCCACATTTGTGAGCATCCTAGATGCATGAAATGAGGCACCACCCGAGAGAAAGGGCCTAAAGCTAATCCTAATGTTGGTTTACATAAGGATGGGGGATCTTAGTTGTATTTATTCTTTTGTACATCCATGCTCCATCCATGCTTAGTAAGCTCTATTAATATAACTATTTAGCATTCATTCATATAAATGTCTCAATTGTTGTACATTTAGCCCAACATTTTGGTTCCATTATTGGGACAAAGGATGGTGCAACTACGAAGATTGTGACACTCCAATCGTGTGACAGACTAGGAAGCTTGGAGTGGAGTGTAGTTTGGAAGAGTCAGGGGATCATTTGATCACATTCATATCTAGCACACTTTGAAACATATGTGGCTAGGTAGGAAATGGGTTGTGAAAGAGAGAAGGAAAAGAAAGAGAAATATTCAAAGATATTTTTTTTAAAACTCAAAACTCAAACACAAAATGAAAAACACAGATTTGTGACATTGTTGAGCAATGTAGATAGAATAGACCTTGGTTATCATCATCATCATATGTCTATAGGAGAAAAGGATGCAAAGCAAAAAAACTCCAAAGGAACACATGTGCTTTGCATTGCATACAAGGTGTGTTTGAGGTGTTGTAAGGTTGCATAATAGGTTTGTGTTTTGGATGGGTTTGCATGCTATTGGAAGTGAATGAGTTAAGATGGAACAAGGTGAACGGCCTGAAAGAGAAAAAAATTAAAGAGAAGGGGGGCTTGATATTACAACTCTATAGAAATAGAATTTGTATCATTTTTCATTAATTTGTCTATATAATGATTTATTAAATTTGTTTCCTTTGCAATAATTATATATAAAGAAAAGTGCATTGGAGCTGGCCACTAATGAGTGGTCACAGGTTATGGTGGACCCACGTGATGGGTTTAGACTTGCACACAGAAAGGATTGATGCCTTGAAGTGTGGGCTAGATCCACTAGAACAAACAGCTACAATCAACAAGATGGCATGATCATGAAATGCTTGTACAATGTGCATGTGTGGGCTGAAAGCTTGAAATGCACATTTCTTTGCATAGGAAAGTCACATGAAGATTCTAATACCGTTTTTGCGATGTACACGAAAAAAGCTTTCATATGACACCCTGACACCCATATTGGGGGGTCCCTAAATTTTAGGAGGTCCCCTATAAACACCCCGAACAACGTAGTATGCTTAAGAATTATGATATTCGCTTGTTTTCGAGATTTAATATAAAAGAGAATGAACACTTAAAGTTAAAAATGAAAATTACTCACAAAATTACAGCCATGAAAATGTAAAATTAATGGAGACAAGATTGAGGGTTGAAGATGGGCAACCCCTCCGCCTCCCCCCCCCCCCCCCCCCCCCCTCTGAAGGAATGTATTTTTGCTCAACCCAAGTCCCTTAGGGAAGAGCTCAGTTACAATCAACCTGAGAGTGAGGAGAAGTAATTCTCACTCTCACAAGATCATGCAAAGATGTACAAACACACATGCATTATCTATTATGCAATGATAAGAACTGATTTCTTTATAGTATGAGAGAAGAAAGAGGGGAAATCAGCCTTTCTCCATCGTTGATCAGCAGTACATGGATAGGGCTTGCTTCATAAGTGGGGGATGATGATGGGGATAGATGGGCCAGTTTCTGGCTATCTCTGGGTGCTGTACATGAGTTTACAGCAAAGAAAAATGATGCTAAATGAAAAAAAACGAGCTCTTATTTATAGGAGAGGGAAGAGCTAGTACAAAAGGGGAAAGTGGATTAGCACAAGACAAGTGTCCAGCCACATGTCATGAGATGTGACAAGTGGTGGGACACTTGGAAACTTGTGTGACAAGTGTCTTGACACTTGTCTCTTCTCTATGGCCTTCCTTTTTTAACTGAATACTGTCAAGAATAGAAACAATCCAAATTTAGTAAGCACAGTCAGGGTACAGAATTTACTATTTTTAGAATGACGTCCCTATTTTTTAGGACTAGCATTTTTAGGCTAATTTGAGGCTCCTAACATTCAGGGACCTCCTAAAATTTAGGGACCCCCCAATATGGGGGTCATATGAAAGCTTTTTCCGTGTACATCGCAAAAACGGTATCAGAATCTTCATGTGACTTTCCTATGCAAAGAAATGTGTATTTCAAGCTTTCAGACCACACATGCACATTGTACAAGCATTTCATGATCATGCCATCTTGTTGATTGTAATTGTCTGTTCTAATGGATCTAGCCCACACTTCAAGGCATCAATCCTTTTTGTGTGCGAGTCTAACCTTGATATGCGTGAGTTCTGGTCACAGGCGCCTAATCGGGCCATATAGGTGGAAGTGTGATCTATCTTTTCTCTAACCCACCGCGTGGGTCCACCATAACCTGTGACCATTCATTAGTGGCCAGCTCCAATGCAGTTTTCTTTAATATATATCATTAGTGCAAAGGAAACAAATTTAATAAATCATTATATAGACAAATTAATGAAAAAAGATACAAATTCTGTTTCTATAGAGTTGTAACACTTGAGGCAATCAGAATATTGCAATTTATAGGTAGCTTATGGTCTGTATGTGTATGGACAGAAGAAGCGACGCCTTGCGGAACAACATCAATCAACGCGTGTTCTATTGATCAACAAGATGAGTACTTTGTCGCTAACTCTCTGTTTGTGCGACCAGGCATTGTCACCCTCTTATTGCGCTCGTCTGAGTGAATCGTTAAGGGATATCCTAACGCAAGCACACACATACATGGAATAGTACATCAAATTAAGGGATGCAACCCAAACTTGGATTCAGTAGGTGAAGAGCAAGGGTATGATGATAGAGGAGGTGGGGAGGAAGAGTGTGCAGGCACGCATGGTGGAAGAAGAGAGTGTTAAAGAGCATTGAGAACAGGAAACGCAAGAAGGCAACCATCGATTAGTTTGGGTCGCAAGTTTCCGTTGATCTCTGTTTTGTTTGTCTTCATTGTCGTTTCTTGATTGGAATTGACCCACACACTGTTGCAGGGTCGGGTTGCAATTTTATCTTCTCCTTAGTATCCCCTGTTTTCTCCACTGCCTCTCCCTCTTGTACATCTCCCTCTTGTACCTCTCCACATCTCTTCCGTTATCACATCTTCTTGAGCAAACCTTTCTGTGTAAGGTTCTTGGTTTGTAGGTTGGCCATCTTGTGGGCAGAGCGTGATTGGTCACCAACACAGACAGGCTGCTCCATTTCTATGTACTAGGCAGTCTCCTTGGCTGCATTTCCAGCCCGGCGACGCCTTCTAGCTACTGACAGGGGCAGGCGAAATTTGCGTTTTGGCTGCGATAGGGCAGGTGATAGGGTAGTTAACGTCCTGGGCTGGCGGACTGCAGTGCGATCTAGTGGCTGCGACGATTGACCTGGCGTTTCATCTACTGGAGCCGGCATCTCATCTGGAGGAACGAGCGCGTGACACCGACAGGTTTGCCTGTGATCAGAGTGTTTCAACTTGGAGGTAGCATTTCTGCTGGCGCTTCATCCGATCAGAGACAACATGTTTAATTTGGACTGGCCACTTTGTGGCGGCTCTGGTTCGTGTGCATTTCGGCATTCCGGCAGCGTCCAGACGACTAAGTTTGCAGCACGGGCTCACAGTGTCACAGGTTTGTTTTCTTTCTTTCTTCCATTTTTAAGCTCACAGTGTTACAGGTATGTTTTCCGTCTTTCTTCCCTTTTTAAAAATTTTGTCTCATTTAGAGAACTAGGCAATTCAGACTCACACACAGACACACACATGAACACGAACACAGTAAACCCATTTTCACACTGAAACACACTTGCAAGCACACACACAACTTAGCACAGGTTCACCCTTTCACACACACCCTTCTTGCACTAAGTACCCTTACACCAGTATGCACACCTATCATCCATGCACCCACATATCTGTGGCTTCCTCACATTTTGAAATTGGACCTCTTGACCTAAGTGCTTGCATCATAGTGCTTCTTCTCTTTTGTACCTACATCTAAGATGCAACCATATTGCATTTTAGAAGTCCAATACTTACTTCCCGTTAAGCTAGCTTGATGCATTTGCCTCTTAATGATTGGATACTTTGTTGAATTGCTCACATATATAGACATTGATAAAAAATGAAGAATGCCTAATTTTGCACAAATCATTGCTATGTATTTTGGAATCAAAGTATCTCAAAGTCCCTTGAGATCTCGTATGTTTTGAAACCAAGTATCGAAAGAAACACCATAAGGACTTAAGAACTCAGCAAGATGCTTGTAAAGTTGACATTAAGTTAAACCGAGAAATGCCTTATGACATCACAAGGATTGAACCATAGCAAAACATACCACTCCAAGGCCCAAGCTAAAAGCTTAGATGATTTTGTTGTGTATGCTTACAAAATGGCAAGGTGATTCCCACTTCTTCCAAGGAGCAAGGCCCTAGCCTTTAGCCAATCACTACAACATCAACATCGGAATCCATCACATTCAAGGGCCCATTTTTGAGACCACACCTCTCAAGGATTTCATTGACCAAGTGATTGACTTAGTCAATCTAGAAATATAATATTGAGCCAGGAAGCACAAACGCCTATCAAAGGAAACCCAAAGTCAATTGCACTTTGTGCAAGGGTAAATAGAAGGATACTAACAAGAATTTGAGGAGATAAAGTTGAAGGATAAGAATATGAAGAGATAAGATTGAGAAACCTAAGAGGAATTGATAAGACTTGAGATTCAAAGAGAAGAGCACACACACAAGTCTAGAACTTGACTTGGCAAGAAGAGTCAAAGGGTTTTTCATCTGGCTATTTAGAGCATGATACTTTGTTGATGTGCATAATAGTGGGCTAGATTGAAAAGTCTTCGAGTCCTAAAACCTAATGAGTCAATAACAAAGACAAATGTTTCCATCCAAGTATTTTTTGACAATATGCCAAAGCTAGCAACACAAGAGCCATGGCCACAACTAGCAAAACAAATGGAGATATACAAGAATCCACAAATATTGGCCTAAGATGCATTGAATATGGCATCATTCACATGTATCATTGTTCAATACACAAGCCTTCTAGTAGTGCTCTAACTAGGTCTACACAACCGAACATTTGAAAGGTCAAAGCCACAAACGCTAACCCGAATGATGAAGAGCTAATATCTCTAGTGTGTCTTAGGGTCAAACTAATTGCCAAGTGAGAGATCATCATTGGTGCTCTCATTGATTAGGGTTTTGATTACAACATCTTGACTTATGAAGTATGGACTAGGATTGGAAAACTTGAAATAGTCCCTAGAAATGCAAGTATTAGATGTTACATAGGTACTTTCTCCTAAGCACATGCAAAATTTATATTGGCTATAAAGATTGAAAGTGTTCCCATCATTTTCTATGTGCTTCCAAATCTAGAGGACATAGGCAAATGAAGTTCTCCTTGGAAGACCTTTTAGGCACACAACTCAATGTGAAGTGAACTATGTATGTAGTATACTGAATACACTTAAGCTTACCAAGCATTAAGTTTATCATTGCTTTCATTAAAGGAAACCTTATCTCTTCTCAAGGAAAGGAAAAGTCACCATTCTTTGTGTCAAAACAAAAGTTGGATGAGAACAAACAGAGAGTTTTGAAAGAACTAATCAAGGCACATGAGGATAAGAGGGAACCACTTAGTTTTATTCCTCCTAGATCAAGAGAGAATACCAAGGTTGCTAGAAACAATGCACCCATTGTTAGGAAAAGAACTGCATCTAGAAGGAAGAGGAGACCTAGACTATACAATTGGAAGCATCGATGGAGAGTTAGCACAAAGTTACGATGGGTTTCGAAAGTGTTGTTGTATACTCAAGGGTATTATTTATGGAAAATTGCTAGATCTACTTACCAAAACCCCCATATAGCCACCTCTAGTGACCCTAGGCCAAGTCCCATCAAAATCAAAGAGAAACGAAGAGCTAGGTGAAGAATCAATATACTTTAGGAGACAAAGATAGATAAGTTAGCAAGCTAAAAGGCTAGTTCTTGTGACACCTAAGACCACAACTCTAAAAGAGCAACCACTTAAGGTAGCTGCTAATCCACACAATAAACTTGTAGTATCTGAGCAGTCATCAACCCAAGGGGAGAAAACAAATTAGCCACATACATGTGATGTTGCCTCAACGTTGCTAAAGCTATTCAAGAAAACCCAAGGATAGAGCTCTCAAGTGTTGACAACCAATTACTTGAGATAGTTGTTGGTCTATCCAAATGGCCAGAGTCTCCCAAAGACCTAACCTTTTTCCTAGGCTAAAATAGAAAATCTAGTAGCATTAGCCTTGTGTAGCTACTCGATCAAAGGAAAGGATCCACAAGGGACAATCAAGAAATCATCAAATGGTCAACAACTTGCCTCTAAAAATGTTATCAAGAACACAATTGGAAATTCCAAAAGTGATACTACTTTCACTCACTCCAAGGATCCAAGTGCACAGCCATCTTTGATTGCCAAGCTTGACCAATCCACTGAATCAAAAGTGATACTACTTTCACTCAGTCCAAGGATCCAAGTGCACAGCCATCTTTGATTGCCAAGCTTGACCAATCCACTAAATCAAAAGTTATCAATTTCAATTCTAAGGTGGAATCCACACAGTCACAACCTTTAGCCATGATCAAGACTATCATTCGTGCTAAGGAATAAGCATCTAGTACTTTAAGATCACAAATGAATACGAGTTTTTTTCTTAGAGAGCACAATGAATCTAATGTTTTACAAGATAGGGACCTCATAGAGATGGCACAAGAAAGAGTACACAAAGAGAATCAATCAATAGTTAACTGCTACTACAAATTGGATGATACAACAATGGTATCACTTACTCATGCATATGTTCATGTTGGCATGGGGACTCTAAGAGAAGACCATAAGAAACTCTTGGAAAATCCATTGACCTTGGAAGAGCACGAGCACGTTTTCTCATGCTATCCAATAGCCATAGGTTGAAGTCATGAGGATTGTGTCCAAAACCAAACAAAAGGAATTTCGTTTTATTCCCTCATTCTACATTACTATTGCAAAACAAGCAAAGAGAAAGTTGAAGCATTGAATAGAGAGGAGATGGATACAGTGCATTTGAACAATAATGAAATTGTAATCAAGGTCTAGCTATAAGATATACTAGTTGGCCAATGACTGTTGTTGAGCAAAGAAAGGCACTTTGGACTTCAATGCATGATTTGACATATGTGGCCCTTATATCCTTGAGAGTGCTCATGATTGTTTACAGTATCAATCTTTCTAAACTTGCCCAAAAAAATTTATTGTGTGTCAAAGTCCTTTCTGAGGAAGAGCTACATGTTGGAAGTCAATTGGAACAAGGCAACATGATATTTGATATCATTAGACATACCTTTTCCCTCACTCGAGACCCATAGATACCTATGCTTTATTTTAGTACAATCCCAACTTCTTTGACAGATCTATTCCAAGATTGACTAACACAAAACCAAATCTTTCCTCTATTTTTGATAACCATGTAGAATGAATATTCATCAAATGACATAAAGCAAAGTGATATACATAGATCTTCTTATAACGGATACAATAGCAAAAAGTAGTGTACTTGAGACTAGTCCTTAATTTGAAAGCTATTGATGTCCCTACTAACTTAACCCACAAGTTAGACCAAGATATGAAGGATGAATCCTAGAACACTTCATAGGAGATTTTCTAGACTCACCTATAGATCGATACCACAAAACTTGATCTACTTGCTCATATGAAATATTTGCACATCTATCAATCTTTGAGGAGCATGGCTTTTGATTTGACAAAGAAATATAATTCCTCTAAAGTAGAATGGCTACTCCAATTTAACTCCATATTCACTACTTATACCATGCTATTAGCAATGACTAATTTGGGCTTTGCTTATGATAATTAGATGATTCAAGTCACTTCCAATTGGCATCCCACTTGGTGTTAGATATGCTCAATATCCCATGGGACCTCATAAGGTACCACCAATGATCTATATAGTACTCTAAGTTGTAAGGACCCCATTGTAAGGAGAAGCCATGTGTGAACCCAGTCCTAACTTGTATATCAGATGAGGTCTCTATGATTGGATGGAAAAAAGGTAACCTTTGTGGATCTAGTCTTCAAATTAGAGTAGTTATGCTTGTAATAACTTGAGGCATAATGCATCGAGTTGTGGGATATGGAAGTTATCATGGATCCCTAATTTTGGGATCTGGGGGCTGTGGAAGCAACCCTTGGCTAGGGGGTCTCAAGGGGGCCAATGGCCCCCCTGACGAGGGTCTGAGAGAAAAGTTCAATGGTAAAGGGAATATTTCCTAGCCAACTAGGAAATGTTCATAATATGGTCAAGTAGGCCGACTAGACTACCTCTCGGGCTTTATAAGGAAGACCCCTCCAAAGCCATTGTCAATCTATCTTTTACACTATTAGAGTTCTTCCAAGTAGCCTTAAGCTCTTTGTAAATCATTTGTCTAGATTGGCATCTAAGCTTCATAGTGGAAGTGTAGGGGTGGATAGAGCCATCTTTGTATTAGTTTGTGTAGAATTAAAGAAGTTATTATTTTTCTCATATTTATTTCTATATAATTCTATACAATTGGAAATGATGTGAAATGCCTTGTTGAGAGCACATGTACTATTTCCTTTGTTGTTATACATGGTGAAGTCAAAAAGCTCTCAAAGATGTTGTATGCTCTAGAGATTAAGAGAAATCTAGTATCAATTTTGCTTCCATAATTTATCTTGGCCATGAGGTGAGATTTACCAAGATAGGTGTAGAAATTCTTGACAGTGTTAGCAAAGTTATCGGCAAAGGAGAAAGAAGAAACAACATGTATGAGCTAAGTGCTCTTATAGCCACTGCTAGTCTAGGCACAAGTAGACTTTGGTATAAAAGATTTGGTCATATTGTTTTTCTAGTATTAAGGGAGATGCATAAGCAAAGTATAGGATACTCACCTACTTGTAGTAACTAAAATGAAGAAACCATGTGAAGCTTGTATAATAGGCAAACAAGAATAAAGGCTCCTCTAGAGTTGGTACACTTGTGCAATAAAATACCCACACAAGCCTTTGGGAGATCTTAGTATTTTATGTTAATTGTGGAAGACTATAGTAGAAGGATACATGTGTACTTTCTTCATGTTAAGGCTTAAGTATTTGATAAGTTTAAAGAATGGCTTAAGCTTGTTGAGAATGAAATAGAGAAAAGTGCAAAGAAATTTAGAATAAATGGCAATGGTGATTTCAATTCAAAGGAGTTTGAAGACTTTTGCAAGAGTAAAGGAATTCAACATCAATTGACGATATCTCATATACCTCAGTAGAATGAGAGTGAATATCTCTTATGTTGGGAATAAAGGTGTATGTGCCCATGCCACCCATGTGTATTCACTATATTGACAATCATAGTTAGTATATTTTTTATTCTTTTTAATGACTAGTTAATAAGCGAAGGCCAGTCACACATTGTGATTGCTGAAGTTTCCACATCTTGCTCTCTTTCTCCATCTGCCATAGCTCATACTTCCATTGTTGTTGCTTTCTCATACTCCCACTTGGCCTTCTCCCTTCAACTAGTATCAAAGCCTTTGATCAAGGAGCTTTCTCAACTTTTAAATACCTATAGTCATTCACTCATGGCAACCATGGCTTTAGCTAGAAGACGTAAACCTTGATGCTCCTCTTCTTCTTGGCCTTTGTGGACATGTTTCGGGAGGGCTTTATTAGGCCTGCTTGAGCACTTCAGAGTGCTTCTAGAGCTTCATTAAATTCAACATTAGTAGTAGCAATAGGGATAGCAATTAGCGTGATTGTGCTAGCAACTTTCCCTCATGTTTTTTATTAACCTAGTCATCTCCCTCTACTCTTGGAGTCTATGAGCATTTGGGTACACACTTGGCAACGCCCCATGGTATCTTTGGTTGCATTAGAGCACTCTCTTGAGTAGTATATGCTCAAACATTGGCTAGGTGGACATTTAAACAAGGCTACCATTATAGATCATTTGGATAGCCTATATTTCATTCTAAGTTACTTTTGTGATGATCATGATACTTGATTTTTTATACTTTTGGTCTTAAGGATTTACTACATAGATTGCTCTCAAATGTATGGTCTTGATGTATCTTAGCTTTTGAATGCCTATGTACTTCATGTATTGAACTTGTCTTGCTTAGTTGGCATTCAATTCTGTTCTAGTAGGAGTCAATTGAGCTACTTGGATATTTTTGCATTCAAGCAAAGCTTTGGGTTTTATGCAGTTAAGCTTAGTCCATTGAGACAATGGGGACTCAATGTACATGCTCTCTTTATGCTTACTAGATGCAGTTATTCTTTTAGTGGGCTGATTTGATTCATGTCTTGGATGTTGTCACTTATCTCTATCAGTGCGATGTCAGTTATGTATACACACTATTTGGCTATGTATTGAGCTTCGTTGCCCTTGCTTAGTTGATTGTGCATTTGGCAATTCTCTTTTATTCTTCATGAGACCTACTACATGCATGAAGTCTATGGCTACTAGATGTATCGTTTACTGACACATTGAGGTGTGACAAATCTTGGTATCAGTTGTATGCATCTTCACTACCACTAGTTGCTCTTACATATCCCATTTGTTGCTAGATATACCTAGCGGTGGGAGCATGGCTTTTCTTTCTTGATTGCCCACAATTGGTCTTGGATTCACTATTGAATTTATTACAGTAGTGTTGTAATGGTAGATTTATAATGCTTTATAAGAGTAGATGCTTTGATTTAATACTTTATTACTGGCAATATGGGAATAGCCCTGCACCTTGGTGTTTCCTTTTGTTTAGACTTTGTCTTGCCTATGATTTGGGCCTGATTTGTAGTCATTTATAGTAGCACATCTTCTTGTACTTTACTTTCATTTGTTGGCATGATGGCTAGTGGATCAATTGATAATACTATCTTTAACATTGACAAATTGGATGGCACTAATTATAGCTATTGAAAGGCACAAATATGGCAAGAGTATAAAGAATGAATGCTATGATATGGAGGATTGGACTGAATTAGATGAGTTATGTAAATCTAAAATTATTTTGTCACTCTCTAAGTAGGTGTTTTACAATGTTGTCTTTGAAAGGAAAAAAGCATGACATTAGATTTGTGATTTTTATGATAAGCAAAGCCTTGTCTCTTAGATGTATTGGTTAAAGCAAATCACGGGCGATCGTATGAAGGAGAGGACTTTTGTATGTCCACTTAAATGAGTTTCACTCTATTTTCAACCACTTGTCTTCACAAGGGATTGACTTTAAGAAGATTCTTTCACCATTGTTCTTGCTAGTTACATTATCTAAATCATGGGACACATTATATACTACTATGTGTACAATTATATCTACTAATGGGCTGAAATTATAAGTTGTATATGGTGCATTATTGGATGAAAAGGTTAACAAAAATAATATCGATGCTTCCCATAGCTCTCATGCTTTGACAATTAGAGATAGTAATGTTAAGAGCAATAATAACCACCATGGGAGAGACTCTCAAAAGTCTCGTTCTCTCAGTCATGTGGATAATCTCATAGTAAGTCCTGTGGCTATAAATTCACATTGACTTGTCATTATGTTGGAAAGCAAGGTCATATTCGATCACAATGCCATAAAATACACAATAACAAGTGTAAGGAAAAGGAAAAGGACAAAGTGTAGAAAAAAAATGACGATTAAAGCATTGTCTCTAGCATGTCCAACATCAAGATTGAAGAGATTAATATTGTACATACTGATTTTGATTATGATTACATACGTACTTCTTCTGTTGATGTTTTGGTTGATTGATTCAAGGGCCTCATTTCATGCTACCTCTCATTGAGAGTGGTTTCACTTCTATCACAGCATGAGAGGATCTATTAGATTAGGTAATTACTTAGCATTGGATATTGTTAGTATTGGAGATGTACATCTGCTGTTTGTTTATCTACTTCAATAAATATCTTTACTTTACATGATTTACACCATGTTACAACTTTGAACAAAATCCTACTCTTTACTGAATAGTTGGCTAATGCAGTTTACTTTGTACCTTTTAGTGATTCCTCATGAAAGATTACCCATGGGAATCTCGTCTTGGTACAAGATGCCAAGCCTAGCACTCTTTATCTCTTACTTGTATCTAGGTATATCAATCATATTTTGGTAGTGGCTCTAATTATGGCATCATCACCTTGAACACATGTCATTTAAGTAAATAAAAATGCTATCCATTTGCAATATCTTTTTTTCCTTGACTATAAGTGTTTTGAGTCTTGTGATCATTATCTTTGTGGTAGATAGACATGTAGCTCGCATAAGACATTATGCACATGGATAAGCCTCTAGCTCTCATTTATTCTCATGTTTATGGACCTATCCTACAAGTCGTTGCATAAAGTATTTCATTACTTTTATTTATGATTACTCACATAAGATTTTGGCATATCCCATAAATTATAATTTGAAAGTATTACCTATATTTCAATATTGGCTTGCTCTTGTTGAAAACTAGTATGTATATAAGCTGAAATATGTATGACCTAACAATTGGGGTGAGCATGTATCTGAAGCATTTGAGAAGCTCTGTGATAAAAGGGGTATTAAGCATCAATTAATCACCATGTGTATCCCACCCTAGAATAATATGGCCAAGTGTATGAATAGGATGCTTCAAGAGAGAGTTCATATTTTGCTTAGCTAGACATGCTTATCACAATACTTTTGGGCTAATACAATTATTACTATCATACATTTGATCAATTGATTCCCATGCATTACTCTTTACAATCATGTTGCAAAGAAGGTTAGTCTAAAAAACCTCCATCATATACTCATTTGTATGTCTTTGGTTGTGAGGCTATTTGCCATTTTTCCAAGGACAAGCACAATTAGTTAGATGCAAGCTAGTGAAATGCATCTTTCTTGGTTATGGGGATGTAGGTTAAATGCATTTTTCTTGGTTATGGGGATTTAGGTGAGATGGACTATCACCTATGGGATGTACAAGTTTGAAAGGTAATCTACAACCATGATGTTATTTTCCATAACGAGAAAATACATAAGTAGTCTAAGTAAGTAGTTGAGATACATATGGTGATCTTTCAAAAGGAACCTCCTATTACTGTACAACCAACTTGATAGCCTATATCAGCTAATGCTCTAGTGACCCATGACCATGATGTTAGATAATATGTACAAGTCACATATCATGTTTTGCGACAATCTACGAGAGATAGATGTCAACAACTGAGTAGTTTGCACCCTCCATGGACTATACTATGGTGACAAATACTAGTGAGTCTCTTACTTATAATGAGGCCATACATAGAGGTGATAGTCACTTTTGGAAGAGAAACATGTAATTAGATCATGAATTATTGTAAAAAAATCATATGTGAAATTTACTTCCTTTCCTAATGGCAAGCATACTTTGCTTTGCAAGTGGGTGTATAAGTTGAAGAGTACCCTTGGATGCCTTAAACGAGCATATAAGGCCATATTAGTTGCTAAGGGTTGTGTAGTTAGATTTGGACCTTTATTAAATGGATGTGGAGAAAAGTTTACCTAAGAAATGCTTTAAAATAAAGGACATGGGATAGATCTCACATATTCTTGGGATGTGCATCATGCATGATCACTCTAAGGAACTTTTTTACTTATCACAAAATGAGTACATCCAAAAGGTCCTTAAGTGGTTTCATATGCAGGATATTAAGTCTATTGTTTGTCTTTTACATTCTCATGTGAAGGTTAGTCAGGCCAATTACCTATAGTATGATGAGCAGAAGGTTGAGATGACTAAGATTTCTTATGCATCATTAGAGGGTAATTTGATGTACACTATGATAGCCACTTATCTTAACATAACATTTGTAGTGGGAGCTGTGATACACTAAACAACTACCCTTGGCTAGTGGTATTGGGATGTTATGAAGGATATCATGAAATACCTTAGGGCATCATAGATATGTGCGTATGTTATGGTAGCTAGGATACCAAAGTAGTAGGGTCTATTAACTTTGATTATGTAGGATGTGCAAAGATGGTAGGAAGTCCACCACTAGCTATGTTTACACCTTTGCTGAGTGTACTATTTCTTGGATGTCCAAGTTGCAAAAATTCACGGCTCTATCTACTACAAAGGTAGAGTATGTCGTAGCCACTAAGGTTGGCAAGAAGGGTCTTTGGTTAGGCCTTTTGGGCCTTGGTATTAGTGATGTGGTCCCTACACTGCATTTGGATTCTATGAGTGATATTAAGTTGGCCAAGAATCAAGTCTCCCATATAGAAAGACAAAAGCACATTGAGGTGCATTACCACTTTATGAGATTGGTAATTGAGAGGACAAGTCCATTGATCTTGTTAAGATCTCAACTTACCAAAACTCTATAAATTTTTTTTCACATTTTACCTTTCATAGGAAGACGATGGGTGTTATATAAGATGACATCTTTTCTCATCATATTGTACTTTATGTACATTTGTGCTTTGCCACTTTTTTTGTTCTCTCCTCACTATAGACACATTCCCCTTTAAGTGGGAGGTTGTTGGAGATAAATGTGCCTTTGTCTACACTACTTATATATTCATTACAATGATAGTACTTGCACACATGTATATTGTAGATGGCAGGCACCCATCTCTATTACTTTATTCTTTATTCTTTCAATAACTAATGAACAAGTGAAGACTAGTAATACATTGTGATTGTTGGAGTTCCCACATCTTGAGTCTCTCTCTCTTGCTCTCTTGCTTCATCTACTATAGCTCACACCTCTCTTACTTTCACTTGCTTGTACTCCCACTCGGGATTCTCTCTTCATCTTTCACAAAAGCCTCATATTTCAAGCTAAGTATGCTAAGAATATCCCTCACAAGTAATTGCAATCATACTGACTTATCACTTCTAATGCTTCTATGATCAAAATCAAAGATATCGATACAAGATCAAATTGAATAGAATTGCCATTTCTTGAGCCCATTCTTACAAATGCATTTTTCTCATTGACTTGAGCTTACTCACAATCATAGTCAACTTATAACAATGGTTGAGTAGTGATATATACTTAATACTCTTTAATCTAATCTGACTTATTATAGGTCTACTTTAGTGCAGTCTATCATCTCAACTCAAAATTTGGATATACCATCATAACTAAAATATGACCCATTGATTGCTAAGTTTTTAACTGAAGAGAAACTATATATAGTTAGTCACTTTGTACGACCTTCCTTGCTTAGCGATCTAAATACTTACTTTGTCGACTAGCTGCACCCACTTGGATATTTTTTCTAAATTGGAATGCAATCCAAATTTCTACACCTGGTGGATTCCCAAAATTGAAAAAAAATATTAACTCTTGCATGTAACTAACCCTAGTTCACATTGTATATATTTTATTTTTTTGCTCAAAGTTTTGAAGTGATAAGAGCCACAATGCTTTGACATTTGAAACAATGCTATATCTTATGTGAGGGAAAAATAAAAAGTACAAGATCGAAATTTTTATTTAGGTACGACATAAAAACACAAAAAAGTTGTCATCACTTTTTTCTATCTTTTCTATTGCATTTTACTCTCAAAATTTCACCAAGTGAATGCAAAATAACAAGAGGTTCCAAATGGTGACAAAGAAGTGCAATTGTAAACTCTAGATACCATCCTCAAGAATAGGTCTTTGAAGATTCAAGGCTATTAAAATATCCAGACAACATACTTAGCCTAGAACCTCAAATGCTTAACAATGACATCAAAGGGCCATCAATCTCACAAGGTCCCAATTTCATCTTCTTTTGAGAAGACGTAGCTAATTGCTTCATGACAAGTCCACAAGTCTTCATCAATAGTCTAGTTCTTCTTCAACAACACCTTCATCAATAATAAGGAAATGGGCCTTCAATGTCCTATCTCAATACTTCATCTTCATTGTATAATAAAATCGACACTTGCGCTTTGACTATCTTTGGCTTCCCTTGACTTTGCCAGTGTAGCTTTTATATTTATTAACAAAACCCTTTGACTTTCCTTTTCTTGTGTAGCCTTCCACATTTATTATTAACATTACCCCCATCCAAGATGAGTGCTAGTCCCATGGCATTCATATCAAAGGTAGATGTGAAATGTTGGGATGGTTGATGTTGTAGTACTATAAGGAAGTAATAGCCCTTATGGAAGAGTAATTCTTTCTCTACCTGCTAATTGGTGATGGAAAAACACTTGTGTGCTAATCCTTCCTTTTGGATAAATCTTGAATGGACAAGGAAAATAATAGGGGGGGTTACCAAGGATGGGAGACTCGATGTGGATGCAAAATGATGGCTCATGAGTCTTTATGAACATTTCTACTTGCAAAGTAAAGCCCATGTGGACTCACTTCCTATGGAAAAGTACTAGTCTTCAACTTGTGCATATGACATATGATATTGTTGGTGCATAGTTAGAAGATTGCTCCATAGGTTTTTCTATGATGATGACTGATAAAACAAGGAATGCTACACTACCAAAGTTGGGAAGAAGTAGTATTGTTAAAGGAAAAGGGAGTTGTTGATGAAGATGTTGGAGAGACATCATTGGTGAGACGGAAAGAAGGTGGAGTTCAATCCAATAAGCTCTTGAAACACATGATTCTCTATTGGATCAAACACATGTGGTAGTTGATGTAATTAGTCTCTTTCTACTTAAACTGCATTTTTCTTCTTTAAAATTGATTTACTTGCATTGGGATTAATAGAGTAGAGAGGAAAAAAATGTAAATGACTCAAGGAGATGGGTGCACAAGCCAAGACTTCTTAGGTATGTCTTGACCATAATGTGACTTGGACAAATGTGGGGGATGTTGGGAAAATGGCTTAGGGGTTAGAGACAGAGCTGACTCACCAAGATCACAAGGACCCCTACATGTGGTGTAGTGCATGTGGCTACATATGTTATTTTCTCTTTTCTTTGCTTTTTCTTTTCTTTTCTTTTTTCTCTTTTTCTTTTTCTCTTATGGTGAATAATCACATTTCCATACAATAAGGAAAAACGGTCACCTTTTGAAGCCATTTGCAAATTTCCCAAAGAGAAAAGATGAAGAGAGTGTCTCACTAAGAAACCTTAAGAGGCACTAAAGCTTCAACTTAAATGAAGATATGCTATCCTCAAGGTAGATGAATTAGCTTATTCTACTTTTTACTACTCAAACTAGAGGAAATATATGCTTCATTATCAATATCCAAGAAGGAATGGAAGTAACTATGATGTTCAACAACATGGTAAGTATAATTTTTGAACAATTTCTACTATCAATTCTTCATAGAAAAACAAGATTTGTCTCTTCCAATTGCAGGATATGCAACCATCCTTCTATTAGCATATTTGATGCATGTGGGAACTAGGTCTAAGAGATGTGGATGGAAAAGCATGGATGAAGTAGCAATCAAAGAGGTCACATATGAATGGATGGAATGCATCCCATAAGCAAAGAGAGAGAAGATTAGCATAGCTAAAAAGCTATAAAGCAATGTACTTGCTTTGCTATCAATCTATCAAGTTTCCTTCATGCTATCATGGTCTCATTTTTGTTCTTCCTTTTTCCCCCATAGCTCATCTTATCTTCTTGCTCAACCATGCTTTGTAACATGGTATCAAAGCCTCTTTCCTCGAGGCTTGTGAGATAGAGAGGTATCCATAGTTGCATGTCCTTGGAGAAGTTAAAGACAAGGAAGAAGTTGATATGCAAAGAAGCTCAAAGCTTGAGGTTGAAGACTCCCGAGCACATCAAATACATTGGAGGTGTGGACAAGGCTTTTCCAAGCAAGGTATAGCTTTCCATTCTGGTTATTTTCTAGTTTGATCATTAAAAGGAGGAAGAAGGGAAGCTATTGAAGCATCCTTAAAAGGTCTATTTGTTGAGTCCCTTGTGGTGTTTGCCAAGCAAGGGCTTAAACCCCCTAGTTAAGGGGGTAGCTTAAGCAAGGGCCTAGAGGCTCAAGGTGAGGGGCTACTTGTGAAACAAGCAAAGGGTCCTCTTATTAGACAAGTCGGGGGGCTGCTCTTATTCAACAAAGATAGAGAAGAGAAGAACAAGAGTGATTGTCATTATTTTATACTCCAATATAAATCGCCTACACTCAAAGGATGTTTCAGATGGAATCAACCCACTCGCGACATGTTTGAGACCTAGATGACCAATGCAATTTTCATTAAACGATCAAAAGCTTTTTTTAAAAAAAACCTTATAAATTAAGGTTAATTCCCCCTTCAAAAAAATCATTTCATACTTAATTCATTTTAAACTAGTAATTTCTTGGACTTTGTTCACATTGCATCTATCTAAATAGATTTCAAACATCATATATTCGCATTGAAATTGGTTATTGTAGATGTCTCATTCACACTACTACATGCATAAATTAATTTGTCTTCTAAGAGTGTTATTCTCATGAAAACTTTAACTCATTAAATTTTGTCAATTCTCTTTATAAGATCCAAGGGATATCTTGTATGGAGTTATACACCACTGGGCATTAAATCTATAAACCCAATAAGACCTCTCCATTAAGCATCATGTCAACTCAAGATGTCATTGATAAATTTATGGGATTTGGGTTCCACACTTGGCAATAAAAAATGATGTATCTTCTTATGCAGAAGAGCGCATGAGGCATTATCATTGGGAGAGGCATAACAAGTTCGGGAGAGGAAAATGAAGAAAACAATGAGAAAGCATTGGGATTCATAGCAACAGGCTTAGGTGATGAATGCATAAATTACATTGATGATATTTCAAGTGCAAAGTTATCATGGGAGGATCTCAAAAAAGTTTTGGACACCGGATCCAAGCTTTCTAAGGTAAAATTACTATTGTAACTTTATAATCTAAAGTTCAACCCAAAACAAGATCTCAGAAGTCACTTGCACAAATATAAGAGCATTAAACAACAATTGGTTGTTCTAAAAGAAACACTATATGAATATGAGACCAAATCTAATTTATTAACAAGCTATGATGTAGATGGTATTGAAAATCTAGTTGAAACATCATCTAATATGGAAGATTTGAAGCTACACGACATTGAGACATCCTTACTAGAAAGAGAAAGCAAAATTAAATCTACTAGGAGAACTTCAACCACTACTCATGACAATGTCTTTACCACTACAAGAAATTCAAGGCTTAAATGCAATCATTGTGGACTAACTAAACATGAAGAAAAGAATTGCATAAATAAATATTTGATGCATATGGAAACTAGGTTTAAGAGATGTGGATTGATAAGGATGCATAAGTCGCACTCAAAGAGGTCATAAATAAATGGATGGAATGCATCCCATAAGCAAAGAGAGAGAAGAGTAGTGTAGCTAAAAAGCTATAAAATGATGTACTTACTTCATTGTCAATCTATCAAGTTTCCTTCATGCTATCATGGTATGATTCTTATTCTTTTTTTTTTTCCCTCATAGCTCATTTTATCTTCTTGCTTAATCATGTTTTCATCCTTACATAATTTCCTCAAATAACTCACAAACTTTCTAAATTTTGCATTCCTCGTTACTTATAACCATCTCTACCTCTTAGTTAAGCTCTTATAGTAGCCACTAACTCTCTACAAGAGTGGTCTACCACTCTGTTCTTTGATACCAATATAGACATTCATCATGTTGTTATGGCAAGTCTCCATTTTATATATTAAATTGTTTCTCTCTTATTGTGTAGCCTTGCTAGAGGATATGGTGGATAGTGCAAATTAATTAATATAGCATAATATGCACTATTTGACTTAGTATGCCACTTTTCTTTATATTATAACTCATCTATATTGTGTGTACATTGAGTATATGAAAGAAGAAGAATAAGAAACTTCCAATAAAATGTTTTGGTTTCTATCTCTTTTCTTGTGTTCTTGAGTGAGCTTCCTCTTATATGTATTGTGTATATTTAGCATAGCAACTCAAGCAAGTTTCCCAACCACACAACTCGTGACATAGTATCAAAGCTATACCACTGATACATGTTATTTTTGGAGGCTGATGTGAAGAAGAAGAAGCAAGAATTTGAGTAAGAAAGCAACAAACAAGTAAGAAGTTTTCCCATTCTCCCACTCTTTCTTTTAGATAGTGTTTGTGGAGGCATTAGAAAGCAAGGCATAGCAAAAATCTCAAATTGCTGTGAGATTTGGTATATAAGTAGAGTACTGCATATTTTACATATAAGTCCTCTGAGATCATTTAGGGAACTATTTTAGACCTGTAAGGTTATGGAAAATAATTTTAGGGTATACTTTAATTTAGATTGTGTTGATTGAAAGGGAATATACATGTTATTAATTTCAAATTTGTAAGTTTAGAGGTGTTTGCTAAGAAACAAATACAAATTTTATTTGTGAATAAATTATAGATTATATACTATTGAGCAGTCAATGAGAAAGGCTACTTGTTGTATTGTTATACACATGGTTTTGTTATTTTGTATCAATTTTGTGATAATGACAGAGAATAGTAGAAACTTGATCATTTAGAAGCTAGACAAGAACAATGATCCATCATGAAATTTTCATGTGATAAACTTCTTTATTGAAAAAATCGTCTTCAAGTTTATTTCAAATGAAAAAAAGGAGCCAAAGTTGAGTGACCCTACAAGACATATGAATTGAAGGCCTGGAAAGAATAAAATACAAAATATAAAAATGTGATGTATTGGCTATTTGCAATCATTGATAATACTATGCTAGGGTATATAAAAAAATATTAAAAAATCACATGTAGCATAGATCATTTTTAAATATATATTTTTTGTTAATGTAAAGGCACAAAATACTCAACTCAAGCAAGAGCTAAAGACTTTGAAGAAAGAAAAAATATCTATCAATGAGCATATTTTGAAGGTTAGGAGCATTATAGATACTTTGGAAATGATTGATGTAATGTTTGATCATGATGATTTGGTAAAAAGGATTTGAAATTTTTTATTATATTTACATATGTATCGAAGCCATTTTCAAATTTTGATGAGTTAGTCTCTCACATGATTACTAAAGAAATCAACATACAAGGTGAATTATCTTTATGAAGTGGTAAATAGGTCTGTGACCCTTGCAATTTTAGAGGTAGAGAGAGCTCTAGAGAAAAAAGTGGATAGTAGAACAGAGGTTCTAACAATTCTAGTATTGTTTATTCTTATTGTGGCAAAACAAATCATATTTCAATTCATTATTATGTTTAAAATGATTATATTTTTAATAGTAAATTGTAGCAGTATGCATCGTCTTCATGATAGAATGAATATAAAAATAAGTGTCTATTTGTTATGCATCATATAATGAATATTGTTATAAGAAAAAAAACACATAATGATGTATGGTATGCTAATTCAGGTACACCAAATCATATAATAAACCATATTGAATGGTTTAGAAAGATGCATAATTTATAAAATCTAGGTTGTATATAAATGGATGATGATTTATGCCACCCAATTTTACATATTCAAAAAATTTTCTTGTCCTTGCATGATGGTGATAGACAAAGAGTTTGTCTATTTAAAAAAATTAGTATCTTTTGGTCAGATAGTAGAGAAAGGGTTGCAAGTTTAATTTAATGCAAAATGCTATTTTGTAAAATATTTCAATTATAAGTATAGTTTGATCACAAAAAAATGAGATTTGGCAATATGTTTACTTTAGATGTTGGAATTGCTATTATGAATGTTACTATGCATACTAAAGGCAAAAGAGTGATTGTGCAAATATTCAAATACTTGATATTGTGCATATAGATGTTTGACAGTCTACACATAACATATCTCTTGATGGCAACAAGTACTTTGTCACGTTTATTGATAATTATTCAAGAAATTTATGGATGTATTTCATGAATAAAAAGATTGATATGTTTGAGCGCTTCAAGAAGCTACTTTCAAAATAGATACATGCTTGAGTTGCTTTCGAAATAGATATATTCTTCTTTAAACTTAAGTGCTTGAGATTATATGGAGGGGGAGAGTAATCTTGTAATGAGTTCTTGAGGTGTCATGGGATAAATAGATAGTTTACTTCCAAGTATACCCCACTTTAAAATGGGATTGCAAAAAAGAAAAATAGACACATTGTAAAAGTTACCTGAGCACTAATGGTGGCTGAAAAAAATTTGCCAAAATATTTTTGCTCCGAAGTTATTTATACTGCTATCAATATGATGAATAGAACTCCCATAACTATAGTTCATGGAATGTCCCATAAATAATTATTTACATATAAGAAGTCCCATGTGTCACACTTGAAAGTGTTTTATTGTATTGTATATATTCACATGTTAGATAAGTTATTAAAGAAACTTGATCCAAAGGCTTTTTAAAAAATATTTTCATTGGATAATATTTAAAGCACAAAAAATATCACTATTATAATCTTATCATAGGTGAGTTTAGAGTGAGCAGTGATGTTATTTTTATGAGGTGAGTAATTGGTATACATCTAGTGGTGATGCATTGGATGATAATGATGATCATGATAGCTATGTGCAAATAAAAAGTAAGAATCATAGAGTCCCTTAATGGACCAAAAATATTATATGATACCTACATTTAGAGTTAGCCCTTGGTTTGGGAGACTAAGGAGCAATCCCACATCTTCAATTATATCTACTAGTGTTATAGATAAAGACAAAGAGTTTGGATTATAAGCTTGGTATTCTTTTAGTTAGGACACCAGGTATTCAGAGAGTATATAGCAATATAAAGGCTTTATTGAGTGATCTAGTGGTATGCAAGTCTAGTAGGATTAAACACCCTGTTAAAGGATTTCATTTTGAAGATTATGTATGTAGCTAAGAATTATGCTTATATGGTAAAGGTGGTTGAGAATGTTAAGCCCACTTGTTTTAAGGATGTTATTGGTCATACTCACCAGGATACACCAATGGATGAGAAGATAGCTGGATTAGAGACCAACAAGACTTGGGATCTAAGACCATTGTCTAAGGGCAAGAAAGCTATTAGTTGTAAGTGATCTACAAAATTAAGTATAATACAAATGGTTCTATTAATATGTATAAGGCTAGGTTGGTTGCAAAAGTCTATGCTCAAACATATGGCTTAAATTATGAAGAAACATTAAATCCATTTGCTAAGATGATAACTATTAAATATGTGATTGATTTAACATTAGCTAAAGGTTAGAGTTTGTAACAAGTGGATGTAAGGAATACCTTTTTGTATGGTGAATTGCAAGAAGAGGTATATATGGAGAAACCAATAGATTATGAGGATTTAGATCATTCCACATATGTGTGGAGATTTAAAAAAACACTTTATGGACTGACATAAGCACCTATAAAGATAAAAAAGTATCTTGTTAATATTGGCTTTTATGTTTCTAATGTTGATCACTTACTTCATGTGAGAAAGAAATATGTACATTTGGTCATCATAGTCATCTATGTGGATGACTTGATTATTACAAATAATAGCGTCAATAGGATTGTTGAAGTCAAGGATCTTTTGAAGAAGAAATTTAAGATGAAGAATTTAGGTGAGTTGAGATACTTTCTTGGTATTGAGGTGATCAAATGTGATGATGGTATATGGTTATCCCAAAGGTAGTATGGCTTGGACATGTTATCCAAGTATCGTATAATAGTGTGTAAGCCTATTTTGGTATCATTGGAGCAAAATGTGAAGCAAAGTGCTGATATTGGGGATGAGATAGAAGACTCTACTATGTTCTAGAGGGCAATAGGAAGTTTAATTTACATAACTTTCACAAGGCCAAACTTAAGGTATGTTGTTGGCCTTATTAGTTAGCTTATGTAAATGCTTAAAAAATCTCATTTGGATGTAATTAGATGCATATTGAGGTATGTAAAGTTCATGTTATATTATGGACTTTTTTATGAGACAATTAATAATATATATGTGTTTGAATATGTAAATATAGATTGAGTGGGCCGACAGAAGATCTTTTAACAAATTCATGTTTTTCCTTGGTAGTGTAATAGTTACATGGAGCAACAAAAAGTAACCTTAAAGTAGTAATCTTGAAGTGAAAACGCACAAGCGAAAGCAAAATCTATAGTAAAAGCAAGAGTAAGATAGAGAGAGACACAATATGTGGGAACTCCAATAGTCACAATGTCTAACCGGCCTTTCCTTTATGTTACTGAAAAACTAAAAAATGAACTAATAGTGATAGGCGCTGGTCACCTATAGTGTACAAGTATACAGGTATTGTCAGTATAGAATACATGGGTACAACAGGATACACTCCTAATGAGGAGAGAACAATAAAAAAGTAACAAAGTACAAATATACATAAGTACAACAGGATGAGAAAAGATATCATCTTATCCAATGCCCATCATCTTCCTAAGGAAGACAAAATGCTTTGCTGAGAAACTTTTCATAAGCAGATCTGCAAGATTTTGGTTAGTTGAGATAGTGATAAAGTCAATAGACCTATCCTTAATGACCTTTCTAATGAAGTAAGCATCTCAATGTGTTTCGTCTCACATGGAAGCCCAAATTCTTGGCTAATTAGATAGCACTCATTGAATCCAAATTAGCAACACAATATAAGGTATGCCAACATGTGGCCTAATCAGAGAGCCTTTTTGTAAGCCTCAATGGCTACAACATACTCAACCTTGGTAGTAGAGCAGATCGTGCATTTTTGCACCTTAGACATCCAAGAAACAATACCTCTAACAAAGGTGAGGGCATATCCAGAGGTGGACTCCCTACTATTTGTATAATTAGAGTGAGTATACCCCATGACTCTCGTATCTTGGCCACTATAAGATATGTATACAGCTGTTACCTTCAAATATCTCATGATACCCTTGATGGCATCCCAATGCCTTGTGCTAGGTGTACTCATATAATGTGCCACAACTCCCACTGCAAATGCTATGTCAAGTGACTATCATGGTACATATTAAATAGCCCACGGCTAATGTATAAGGTATCTTGGCCATTTTCTCATTAGAGTATGCACAATTGACATAACTAACCTTCACATGAAAAGGTAGAGGATAGCCAATAGGCTTACCATCTTGCATATGAAACCACTCAAGGACTTTCTAGATATACTTATTCTATGATAAATAAAGGATCTTCTTAGAGCAAGTGCGCATGATGCACATCCTAAGAATATGCAAGGCATGTCCCATGCCTTTCATCTCAAAGATTTTCTTGAGTTGAGTTTTCAACAGCTCATCATGAGCTCTCCTAGTAATAAGCATATCGTTCCATTGAGTACCAAAATTACAAGGCAACTATCATGAGCCTTTTTTGTATATAAATATGGACCCATATCACTACGATTATATCTTTGTGAATACATAAAAGTATCAAACTTATGGTACCATTCTCAAGGTGCTTGCTTAAGGCCATAAAGGTTCTTTCTCAACTTGCACACTAAGTGTTTCTTGCCTTTTTTTTCAAAGCCCTTAGGCTATTGCATATAGACCTCATCATGCAAGTCCCCATGTAAAAAAGCTATATTTACATCTATCTAATAAAGGTCTAGATCTAACTGAGCGACCAATACTGTTACCAAGCTTTGGGTTGTCATTTTGACCACAATAGAAAAGACTTCATTGAAGTCAAGATCATATTCTTGCTTGAAATCCTTAGCTATCAACCTAGCCTTATAAGCAGGCTTGGGGCATCCAAGGATATTTTTTAGCTTGTATACCCACTTGCATGTAAATGCCTTCTTGCCATTAGGAAAAAGAACCAAATTCCATGTATGTTTAGTCTATAAGGAGTTAAACTTCAACTATATAGCCATGTTCTATGAGTGACTATCATCTTTGTACATGGCCTCATCATAAGAGAGAGACTTATCTGCATCTATCACCATAACATAATTCATGGAGTGTATAAAGCACTTAGGCTGATATTTGGCTCTAGTATAGCATCTCAAAGTAGGTCGATTGTGCATAACAAGTAGGGCTATGACAACTGGAGTATCAACTACTACAAGCTGTCTAGCTGGCTACATGAGGGCACAAGGCTCCTCTTGAAAGATCATCTTGCATACCTCAACCATCTACTAAGATTGCTTATACATATTTTTCTCATGGAAAATAACATCATGGTTGCAAATAACCTTGCGAGCCTTCTACGGATCCTATGGGTGTTAGCCCATCTCATCTGCATCCCCATAACCAGGAGATGCATTCCATGGACTTAGAATCCATCTTATTACATTTATCCTTGGAAACACGGTAAAATGCATCACAATCAAAGATGCACAAATGAGCATATGATAAAGGTTTTCTAAACTATACCTCCTTTGTAACCTGACAATCAATAGTAATGCAAGGGGCTTATTAATTAAGTATACGGTAGTAGTACTATCCTCAGCCCAAACGTATTGGTATAAGCATGCTTGGCTAAGTATATTGCAAACTCTCTCATGAATCATCATGTTCATACGTTCAATAATAATATTCTAGAGAGGGATGTAGAGGGTAGTCAATTGACACTTAATATGATGCTCATCGCAAAACTACTCAAAAAATTTTGAGATATACTCACTCCCATTATTTGTTCTTAAAGCCTATACCAATACTAGTTCTCAACAAGAGCAAGCCAACGCTGAAAAGTAGACAATCTAATTTTTTCTTAATAAGGAAAGCCCAAACCTTATGTGTGTAATTATCAATAAATGTGACAAAGTACCTCGTACTACCTAGTGACTAATAGGGCTTGGGACCACATACATCTGAATGAATAAGAGCCAAAGGATCACCTATGTGCTTTATGCCAGACTTCTTATGCATACTACATATCTGCCTACCATATAAATAATGATCACAAGACTCAAAGCACTTATAGTCTAGGGACAAAAGATACTACAAACTGGTAAGCATTTTCATTTATTTCAAAGACATACCCAAGGTGATGATGCCAAAGAGATACATGTGGAACTTTAATCATAGCCAAAACATGGTCAACTAACCTAGATACAAGCAAAGGATAGAGGGTACTAGACTTAGCACTTCGTACAATAACAGGATTCACACGAGTAATCTTCCATGAGGAATCACCAAAAGAGACAACATATCTTGCATCATCCAAGGTACCAGCAAAGATAAGGCTCTTTGTGAGAGCTGATACATGACGTACATAATGAATAGTAAACATGTTACTTGAACCAAAACGTAGCTAGATATCACCAATATCAACTATCTCCAATGCTAAGTCATTATCCAAATAGACAATCTAGTCATACTAAGATAGGAATGAAGCCACTCTCTATGAGGAGTCACATGAAAGCAAGCCCCTAAATCTATCAACCAACACTGAGTATATCTTGACAAAGCATTAGTTAGCTATGAAGCATCTAAAGAAGAAGCTGCCAAAATAAGATCATTAGATATATTAGGTTGCACTATATTAATCTTCTCAATCTCGACATTAGACTTGCTAAGTACAATGTTGTGATTATCATTCTTGTCCTACACTTCACCCTTTCCCTTTTTCTTGTGCTTACCTTCACACATTTTATGGCACTATGGCCAAATATGACATACTTTTCCACAATAATGACAAGTAAGATTGGACTTATGGCCCTGAGACTTACTACGAGACTACCATGTATTACATTTTGAGATATGTTAGAGTCTCTACCATAGTCATTTCTATTGTACCAACCTCTCATAGTCAATGCATGGGATGTATAGGACACATCCATATTCTTTCTCTTTATCTCTTTTTTCAAGAGGACACTCTCAATATCTTGTAATTTTAGCCCATCCTTAGCACAAAGAGCTGTACGAAAAGTGTCCCATGACTCAAGTAGAGTGCCAAATGGAAATAGAGGATACAAAGTATCCTTGAATTCAATTTTCTATGAAGCTAAATGGCTAATGATAGAGTGAAACTCATTCAAGTGTGTAGACATAGAAGTCCCTTCATGCGATGGTTCATCAACTGTTTTAGCCAATATATTTGAGATGCAAGACTTTGCTTGTCATAAAGATTCTTAATCTGTATCAAAAGCTTGTATACAGTTTGATTTTCAATTATAACATTGTAATGAACTTGCTTAGAGAGATAAAATGCTTATAGACTTGCATAGCTTATCTTGTTTATCCCAATCCTTAGTCGCAATGTTTTTGGGTTTGGCATCTCCATTTTTGAGTGGTCTAACATGTAATTTTTTCATTAAAACTGGTAGATATTTGGGTCTCCTAATAGTTATAATTGGTTCCATCCGATTTCTCAATATTGAAGATAGCACTGTCACAAGAACCACTAGCCATAATGAAACCAAGAAAGAACACAGAAGGGTAAGATAGGTTGTTGTTATACCCTATAAATTAGCCTCAAAACCACTGCTAAATCAAGTAAAAGACTAGAGATACTACCAAAGTAATAAGCTCTCCATAACTTGTAAGAAAAAGGGTGTTAAGGCCAGGTGACTGCTCTCAAATAGAATGCATAAACTTGAAATGATAGACTACTGTAATAAATTGCAACAATATGCCAATAACCAACTATGAGCAACCAAGAAGGAAGAAACCAAGAACAAATGGCAATGAAGACTGTCACAATTACAATGTGTCAGAAACCATACATACAATAGGCATAGACACATGCACAAGGTAGGTCCCTAGGAAAATGAAGAGAACTGCCAGATGTATAATCGCTAAGTAAAAGCTCAATACATAACCCAAAAGCATATAAATACCACTAACAACACCCTAATAGGTATAAGTACCAAGTTTAGGCCAAGAGATCAAATCATCCCATGATAGGGTAACTATATCCAATAAATATCAAGAGAGCATGTACATGTAACAATGAGTCCCAATGTCTCACTATGATAAGCTAAATCTCCTCGACTGCATAAACCAAATTCTCTATAGTACATCCAAGTGCTAATGTGGCTCAATACACAAAGCCGATTAGCTTTCTCTAAAGTAAAAGTTGAATTCCAAATGAGCAAACAAAGCTTACAATATCATGTGAATAATATCAGAGTATCCAAACTACATGAAGTATAAGCTATGAGCATAAAATCCAATAGATTCTTCAAGCCCATAACTATATAAGCCACTAAAGTAACCAAGGTATATGACCACAATCAATATCAATGCAATAGAGCTCAAATATCAGCTCAAAACCATACCATAGCATATTGGAAAGTATATATAACAATCGAAGTAGCGGTACATCCCTTGAGTATCCCATAAAGTATAAATGAGAGCATTAGGCATAAGCTTTTCACAGATAAATACTTGTTCTGATGTTACTATAGCATTGAAATGATAGTGAAATTTGAGCTATTTTAAACTCAAATTATTTTCAAAAGCATAACCGTATCATTCATGCATCATAATAGTATCCCCTAAAGCATCAAACATACATTATAGTTATAGCCAAAATATGACAATGTTGTCAAGTTGCATACATGTCCATGACTTCTATAATATGATATGTATTCACTCAAAATAGAAAAAATGGATGCTCCTCAACTCAATAAATACTAAACAAGACTCAACTAAGACTTGGAAAGCTCCTCATTAAGCATGGAGCAAGCTAGAACAAGCCAGAAAAAGGAAAGTTCAATGTGAGAGAAAGAAACAATGGTTGCCATGAAATCTTGAGTTGAAGCTTTGAATTCGAGCTGAAGCAAAAGATGAAGGAGATCTTCAAATAGTTATCTTTGATACTAGTTCAAGGGAGTGAGCTCGGAGTGGAAGCATGCAGGCGAAAGCAAGAGCTATGATGGGGGAGAGAGAGAGAGAGAGAGAGAGAGAGAGAGAGAGAGAGAGAGAGAGAGAGAGAGAGAGAGAGAGAGAGAGAGAGGTGTGGAAACTCCAACAATCACAATGTGTGATTGACCTTCCCTCAATTCAAATGTCACTGAAAGAATAAAGAATAAAGAATAAAGTGATAATGATGAGCACATACCACCTACAATTTACAAGTGTGTAGGTACTGTCAGTGTGGTAATACATGGGTGGCTATGCATATAGGTCCCTTTACCCCCAACAAACCTATAATTGCTTCACCAAGTACAGAGGTGCTGCTATGGAAACATATGAGGTGATATAGCTACATAAGTTATTTAGTAATTTGGATGTGCACATAGATGGTCTAGTTGTCATTTATTGTGATAACATGCATAGCATAAATTGGCTAGAAACCTTATGTTTTATGCTAGAACAAAATGCATTGAGGCATTACCACTTTGTAAAAGAGAAGATACTTACAGGTGAGATCAACTTGATATATGTCAACATATAGAATTAGATAGTTGACATCTTGAACACAAAACCATTGGATGTGGAGAAGCTTTGAAAGTTTCAAAGATTACTTGGAGTTGCAAAAGTTGAGCTTAAGAGGGGGAGTGTTGAAATAGCAAGCTCAACATGTGCACACATTGATGATAGACTGCCTAGTCTGATGGATCTATGTGCCTATACTTAGCAAGTCGATGGTTATTATGACTCTTATATGGCCATTGACTTATTGCTAATTATATTTGGTTTATTACACCTATCTATAGCTAGCATAGTTATAGCACTAATCAATTAATATAGTCTATTATACACTATTTGACTTAGGTCACTTTTCTTTATGTTGTATCTTAGCTATACTTTGTGTATAGTGGATTATGTGTGAAAGAAGAAGAGGAAACTAGCAAGAAAATATTTTGGCCTCTATCTCTCTTCTTGAGTTCTTGAGCAAGGTTTCTCTTGTATGTACGGTGTGTGTTTGGTATAGCAGCTTAAGCATATTCGTCCACCATGCAATTCATGACATCCATTCCTTGATGAATGAATCAATTGTATCATTCATTCAGAAAATAATAAAAAGAATATAAAAGGAAAAAGACTCCAAGATTAGTTAGGTACTATTTTACGACATCCACTTCTTGAGGAATGAATCAATTGTATCATTCATTTAAAAAAAGTTAAAAAGAATATGAAAGGAAAAAGGCTCCAAGATTAGACAGGTACTATTTTACTATACCTAAGCGTTCTCAAGTTAGGATCATCCAATGGCTTTGGTACATTAGCTCTATCTCTAATCCACTAGCCCTTTCCTTATGACACAATTTTAGGGCACATCAAGGGCAACACATATCATCCTTGTTCAATTGACTTGCCACCCTTAGCTTTCCTAAAGTTTGTTGACATATCTCTCAATTGTACTTGTACGTGCACAATTCATTGCACAAGCAAGGTAGACACAACCCTTAGGAAGAGCACAAGTTAGCTTATAGAATTGTTTGCAAAAGATTGATTGAAGATCCACCAACATCAGAGGCCTCTACATCATCATTATTTCCTACTATATTACTCTTCTTTAGTGGTGGTACCAGTGATTCTTTATGCACCTATCATCTTTTCATGATTGAGACACCCTTCTAAACATCATTCACTAGAGTACCATGCCATCTACAACATCAATAGGACCACTAGGTTCTTGGTTTTCATCAATACAATTCTTTATTATTAGTAGTAGGCATTACTCCTCCATCAAGACTACCATTACTTTTTCAAAGCTACTTTATCGATCATCCTAGCATTATATTTCTACCTTTGACATGATTGCCATGGGACCAAGCTTAAAGGAGGATAATATTAACATGAAATGTAGAAGGCAAAGTCAAAGTGTAAGTGTCAAAATTATTGGTGGATTATTATTTGTAGAGCTTGATTGTATTATTTTTGGAAACTTGTATTTTTAAAAAAACTTCATGGACATTACATGATTATTGTGGTTGTATTATTTTGTGAGAAACAAGCTCAATATATCCTCCATGCATATTGTGTTAATTCCCATAGTTTTATTTTTTGCATTCACAACTATTTTTTGGATTTCACATATGAATTTATAATCATAATTACATAGGATAGGTCTAATTAGACTAAGGTATAAGTATACATTGAGCAATAATTGGCCTAGATCCCACTAAGTGGGTGGGACATCCAAAAGAGAGTCCAAACCCTAATTCACAATTGTGGAAACTCTAAATTGCAAATGGGGTACACCCTAGAGAAGGAGCCTAACCCTAATCCTAATGTTGACTTATATGAGAATGGGAGGTCTTAGTTATAGTTACCCTTTGGTGCATCCATGGTGCAAAAGCACTATATGTGTAACTATTGAACATTCTTTCACTTCTACCATTGCATCACCTTATCTCCATTGTTGAGAGAGAGAGAGAGAGAGAGAGAGAGAGAGAGAGAGAGAGAGAGAGAGAGAGAGAGAGAGAGAGAGAGAGAGAGAGAGAGAGAGAGAGAGAGAGAGAGAGAGAGAGAGAGAGAGAGAGAGAGAGAGAGAGAGAGAGAGAGAGAGAGAGAGAGAGAGAGAAGGACTAAGGGAAAGTGAAGCTTTATGTCTTCTTTTTTATTTTCTTCTTTATCTCTTTCTTCTTGTCTTATTATGGGGATAGTTCCTAGTAGATGCAAAGGAATGATGGAACGGATCATATTTCTTAGGTTGTGGAACCATCTTCAAGCTTTTGAGCATTTGGACTACAATGCAAGAAGTTAAGATAAGTGAGTTTACTATACCTCTAGCTAGTTTTCTCTTCTTACTTCCTTGGGTTGGAGACAAGGATGCATGATTAGTGAGAGTGAAGTATCAAGAGAATAATGTAAGATATTGTTGTCAAAGTGAGTTACATCTTGTCAAAGAATAGATGTATGTCCAATGTCCCAATTGTTTTGCATTTAGCCCAAAAATAGATTATATTAAGACATTATGGAAAGGGTGGTTTAAACTTTGTGTCAATGCTAGTCAAAGAAACTTTGGAAAATTCGTAATGCGTGTATGCTTGTGCATGCATGCACACGTGTGTATGTGTATGCATGTGTATATATACCCATACACATGTCTATGTGTGTCTATCTTCTAAGCTTGATATGATGGTTTGAAACTCCATGAAGTTCAAATCAAAAGAAAAATGACAAACTGCAATTCCTTACCCAATCCTTGGTCATATCTTGAGATGTTTGTTTTGATCACCCCAGGATGCATTGAGTTGGTTATTACATTTATTTTTTCTTGCTGCAATTAGATGATTAGATAAATTAGCATGTCTCCCATATATTAATTCTCAAAATTAAACTTTGATTGATTAGTCATTTAAAGTGAAATTTATGTAACATGTGAAACTTAATTGCTAGGAAACTTTAAATTTTATCAAAAGTATAAATGCCTTACACTTAATCTTCTAGCAAGCTCATTTGCATGCAAGACCATGGCAAGTTTTGATTGGCCATAAGCCTTATAAGAAGAGTAACTGCATGTAGTTAGTATTATAGAGCTCATTAGTCTTTTACAATGCAAAATGTCCAATAGAGAGCCTTTAGGTCTTGGTGCTTACCTAGATTTCTCATTTATCTTGTGAAATCTTATACCACTATCATATGTATATTTGTGCATTACTGAGGAAACATTAATAATTCGCCCTTCTATTCCCATTTCTTGAGTAGTTGCCTTTATCTTGTCCAAAAGAAGGTTTGTGAGAAGAAAATGCCCTTCAAATATAAAACAAAGAAGATACAACTAGATTATTGATTTTTCTTAGTTTCTCATCAAATGAGAACTTCATATCATAAAGAACATGACTATTTTACCTAAATAATTGGTTGCAAATTGGAGCTCAATGCCATCCTTTGACAATGAGAATGGGCACCCCATAATGCCTGCATTATTACTAATTACAAAGAAACACATATGCAAATGTCTTAATGATGTGCACAAATTGTATACAAACTTGCATAAAAACAAAGAACTTAGCGTATGCATAAAAGGATTGATTGTAAAGAGCCAATTTCTTCACAATAATCTTGACAAATCAATCAACACTGTGACACTAAACTCACGAGTAGGTTACACCTAGTATGTAAATTTCAACCTTCTCTCCCCATGGGAAAACCATCATTGTTTGGACTTGTACATTCTTTATCCCCTTACCTTTGCATGTGTACTACATGTAGCTACACATGTGCATATACACATGTCTACATGCACGTGCACACACACACACACACTCTGTGTGTGTGTGTGTGTGTGTGTGTGTGTGTGTGTGTGTGTGTGTGTGTGTGTGTGTGTGTGTGTGTGTGTGTGTGTGTGTGTGTGTGTGTGTGTGTGTGTGTGTGTGTGTGTGTGTGTGTGTGTGTGTGTGTGTGTGTGTGTGTGTGTGTGTGTGTGTGTGTGTGTGTGTGTGTGTGTGTGTGTGTGTGTGTGTGTGTGTGTGTGTGTGTGTGTGTGTGTGTGTGTGTGTGTGTGTGTGTGTGTGTGTGTGTGTGTGTGCGCCTCTCCCTCCCACCCACTTGCCCTCCCTTCCCCTTGCCAAATTTCATGAGTGACTACTTTTTGGAAGTCAAAAGGAATGAAAAGCTTAAGATGGAAGTGGCCCACTGATTTAGAAGAAGGCATTATTACCAACATATTGATAACACTCACTCTCTACAACATTGAAGGCATATGCGTGCCACACACACACATGTACGCATGCACGCCCACACACACACACACACACACACACACACACACTCTCTCTCTCTCTCTCTCTCTCTCTCTCTCTCTCTCTCTCTCTCTCTCTCTCTCTCTTTCTCTCTCTCTCTCTCTCCCCCTTGTTGAGTGACCACTTTTTGGATGTCAAAAGGAATGAAAAGCTTAAGATGGAAGTGGCCCACTAATTTAGAAGAAGGCATTATTACCAAGATATTGATAACACTCACTCTCTATAACATTGAAGGCATATGATAAGTCCCATGTGCTACTTGCCTATTTGATTCACATATTGATGTAGCTTGTTGTGTGACACTCACTCTTTACAAACCAATAACTGTCAATAATTGCAAAATTGAAGGTGTGTAATCATTCTCAAGCTACTTTGGCCATCTTATTACCTCGCACATTGATGTATCTCTTCTTAACTATAAATTTCACAAAAGTATCCATGGATATTCAATGTGCATGATAACTCCAATCCCTTTACTAGCTTATTGCCTCAAACATATTTAGCTCTTACTGCTTGCAAACCACATAAACATATCCATGATTCCAAACTCTATTTGCCCTTCTCCCTTGTAGCATATACTTCATGTCCACGTCACCAAACACACACACACATGAAACCATCTTCACTGAGGTACTCCACCTTAAAGCTTATATTTGAGTGCCAATATTCCCTTCATTGTAGCCTTGAGGGAGTGATAGCTTGAGTCCCCTTCTAAGAACACAACAACCTATCTTGAAGAGACAGACTACTCTATCTCTTGAGAAGAATACCACAAAATCCTAACTAGGGACAATCAAGGAAGCAAGACTAAGCAGCAAGCTAGTAATGAGCTAGCCTAGCTTGTCCTAAGCAAACTATCTTGATACCACCTCACCATGTTTTCATCGAAAAAGACTATTTATCCTAATGACATGATCTTTAATGAGAAGAAGATGCATAAGTAGCCTCTTAAGGGAGTGGAAACAAGAAAGGTTACTTTCTAGAATGCAATGCCACCTATTATTTTGACACATAAGGCATGTTGCAACACCAAGTGTGCAGAAAAAGGGCACAAGTGATGCTTCTCCTATTGAGTTAGAAGAAAGAAGATCTATTAAGAGAAGAGTTGAGATACCTATGGTACCTTGGAAAGAAAGAGTGGAGGTTGAAATTCTTACTCCAAGTCAGCCCATTGTGGTATGTAGATCTAGTTGTATCTCTCATTCCCTTGAGAGATTTCAATCTAGGGTTGTGATTGTGTGATATTGACTCCTGGTGGGGGAGTCACCTTGTTATAAAGAGGCCATTACTTGTGATAATAAATATAAGTGGAAGCTAGTTATGCAATCTAAAATGAATTTTGTTATGAAGAATCAGACTTGGAAGTTGTACCTGATATGAGAATACACTAGTGACTGATATGAGAATACACTAGTGATTCTGCAATTAGACTACACCCATGTAATCCACCCTTGGTTATGCTACATTCATTGTGCCACATCTTTTTTTCTTAGTGGGTTTACACTAAATGACCACATATACATACATTGTGGAACTTTCATATTATCTTTTATCATATTATAGACTTAGTTGTTTAAAGTGGAAGAAAAAGAAGAATAAGATTTCAGTCATATGTCTCTATGTGCTCAATTCTCCATTGTTTTTGTGTGTGTACTATTAGTGTCTACCTCTCTCTCCTCTTGTCTATTTTCATGGTATCAAAGCCGTAGACGAATATAAGAGCTTCAAGTCATCTATGAATATGAAAGATGATATCCCTGATTTTGTGAACTTGGTTCTTATGCTGACACTTGAGGATAAAAACCTTAGATTACATTCCTTTTCTTCTCAAAGCAAGAACAAATCTCAATGGATGATTAGGTGTTTTACTCTATTAGCAGAGGTAGACATAATGGCAGAGGCTAAGGTGATAATCGTGGTCAAAGTTATGATGCATAACGAAATAGAGGAGGATAGTCCTAAGGAAGGGAGAATCAAAGAGGCCAAGTTGTAGATTTTGATAGGCAAAAAAATTTTGGTGATAGGAGGGAGTATTGGAATTGTGGTTAGAAAGGCCGCATTTCTAAAAACTGCTTCAAAAACAAGGTTGAAATTAAACATATGAAAAAACAATAAGGCCATTATACATCTAGTAGAATAGACAATGATGACAGAAGTGAATAATTGTTTGTTATGCAACACTTTATGAATACTATGACTATTGATGATTCTTCAAATAATGATATATTGTATATAGACTCAAGTGCCTCTAACCACATCACTTCTCACAGAGAGTGATTTAAAGAGATACACAGTCTAGATTTTCCAAGCTATGTGGAGATATGGGATAATAAAACTCACCCCATTACTCATGTTGCAAATATTTCTTTGAGTATGCATGATGGTAAACTAAGTACTTGGCTAATGTACAATATATACAAAATATTACAAAAAATTTGGATTTTTTTGCCAATTGGTAGAACAAGGATTGCAAGTTTGGTTCACATCTAATGGTTATTATATAGAAGATTCTAAAAACGATTGTAGATCAATTGCAAAAAGGAAACAAACTAGTAGATTATTACTATTGATGTAACTCTGCCTAAAATGAATGTTACCATGTTTGCATAAGGTTCAAGTGTTGTGGCTTATATTGAAATTTGATATAAGAGAATTAATTATGTGAATATGCAACAGTTGAAAGACATGTAATCAAAAGAGATTGTGGATAGTTTGCCTAAGTTTAGAGTTGATTGGATGCATAAAGTATGTAAAGATGTCAATTTAAAAGCAAACAAGACATGCATTTTCACATGAAAAGCATGTATACAAGAAGTCACTTAAATTGATACATTATGATGTGTGGGATCCTACAAAGATTGCAACTTTGAGTAAGTAGTTGCAAGTATTATGTTTCATTCATTAATAATCATACTTACAAAGTATGGGCTTACTTTATACATAAGAAACGTGAGATGTTTACTCACTATAAAATCTTTAAGGCTTTGGTTGAGAAGGAGACATGGTTGCATATTAAATACCTCCATGTCTCCATCCGCTCTAGGATTTGGAAGGTTTGGCTTCCCACCATCATCAATGGGGAACCCTTCCCTATCCCTCTTTTCCTACATGCAAGCATAGATACTTGACATAATAGAGATTTACTATGAAGTTACCGTTCAAACATCCATGAAGAAGTGGCATGTGCCACTTATGCACCCATTTTTCCACCACATTCATTTTGTGGGACACCATATTGCATAATGCAACTAAATATGTGCACAAAATCTTGTTATTTTAGCACTTATTTTGTAGCTCAAACACAGTGGTTATGCTAGATTTATGTTAAACTAATTGATGTATATGGTCATTGTGCTTAATGATGCTTATGCATATATCCTAGTCACATAATAGTTGAGACTCACATGAGGATATTGAGTGGTAGATTTTTCGACTTGAATGCAAAGGCAAATTTGCGAACAGATTGAAGGGAGCTAAGATCAAGCTCTAGCACATATATACGTGCATTTGGGTTTTTCTTGAGTATGTCCTCACGAACTTCTTTTGCTACCTCCACATTTCGAGCAGCAATCACAACTTGGGCACCTCGCAAAGCCAATACACGTACTGTCTCATGCCCAATGCCACTTGTGCCACCTACAATTTACAAGATTAATCGTAAGAACACAAGATTTAGTATCAAATGATGAAAAGAATCTCTAAAATTTTAGAAGAAGTCTTAAAATTGGTAAAAATGACATCAACTTGGTAAATTCTTTTGCAAAATTCCATTCATATCCATGTAAAAATCCCACAATTTTTTTGCTTTTAAGTTTCTTAATGATCTCAAACCACTTTACTCTGTAATACTCCATAGCGTGGTGGCACACCCATAAAGATTGTATAATGTCATGTGAGAAAGGAAAAGAATACAAAGTCTATGAAGATGGAGGATAGATAAAAAACAAATGTTTAATTTTTTGGAAGATTAATAATTGTAGAGAAATCATTGATTGACAAAATTGACGCATCATGTAATGATTGCAAACTGCCAACTTCTCCTTCCAAATAGAGTTCTAGCCCAAAGTCATCTCCCCCACCATATAGATGTAAAATGAGAACCTTAATTCTATCATAGTGGAATGATCATGCATGTGTAACTATAGACATTTGAACTAATCTTCCTATTCTAGTTTTGTAGATCACATCATGCCACATCGTATCAAACCCTTGGTTGTCTGGAGCTCTTGGTCCTAAGCATTTCCCCTCTTCTCTCTTTCCCCATGAGGGAGCCACCATCAACATAGTGTCAAAATATTTGCATGCTCCTTAGGCATGGAACTTTGCCTATACCAATTGATCCTTGTACCATGGCATCTCCCCCTATCTTACTTCAATTTGGCCTATTTTGTTAGCACCCATCATAAGGTGAGTGGAGAGTTGATAGACCCCATTAAAGTCTCATATGGGGCCATTCTTTCAATCCCCTATTCAACACATTGGCAACACATTATTCTTATTTTTCCAATCAATCTCTCTAGGCAAAAGCTCATGCTAGTAACAATAGTAGAGGAGCAAACTAGGGAGATGAACCTAGGCCTTTCGAAGCTTGGATGCTTAGAAATCTTGGAGATTGCATGCTAAATCTACAACCCTTATCATCAAGGACTTAAAAGTTCAAAATGCTACAATAGTGCTCAAATGCTTGGAAATCTTGGATATTTGCATGCTAAATGTGGAACCCTTAGTCACCATAGACTTGAAAGTCAAAATGCTACAATAATGCGTCATGGAGTAGCTATTGTTAATGAGTCATCCCTTCTCAACAAAGCAAATAGGACAATGCTTCATCAAGTAGTTGTTGTTAATAAGTCATCCCTTCTAAACAAAGCAAAAAAAATACTCCTAAAGAAAAACAAAATACTCCTAAAGGAAAATTCCAATGGCAACAAAGACCTCGAAAGAAGAAGAATCCCCATCTCTATTCCATTTGTTAGTTTCATTACTTGGAATATGGTCTATCAATCAAAGAGCAGCCCATTGGCTTGTGCCATGGTGAAAGGCCCACAATAGGTTAAGTCTTGGATTTAAAAATTTTGGGAGAGTATTGGATGCACAACTACTCCATGAAATACCTCCCAAACAATGGCTCCTCCTTGGTTAAGACTAATGACATTGCCTTCACTATCTTGAGCAATGGATAGTGGATGTTGAGAATTCCCCCCTCTCTTTCTTCAAGTGCTATCAAGATTTTGATCACATTGGGACCAAAGCCATCCAATATCCTAGTTTGGATAGAGTTGCCTAATTTTCCTTTGAACCTTTGCCCCTTTCTCAAACTACATGGTACCCCACTGGGTAACCTATTAGGGAAATGGATAATCTACACAAATAACCCTATATGGCATCCTCATGTTCTTATTGAAATGAACATCAACAAGAAATCACCCAAATTCATGTTTATCTATGATTCCCCTAGTAATTTTGTTTTAAAAACACCAATAACTTATGAAAATATGCAAAATGCATGCTTTAAGTGTCTCAAAGTGGGTCACTTTATTAAGGACTATCTTGAAATGAAAAAGAAAGAAACATCACCCCAACAAGACACATTAAAATTTGAGGATGGCTTCCAAGCTATGAATAGGAAGGGGAATAAATATTACAAAGAATAATAATGTGTATGTCCTACTCCTCATGGAGTTACTGATGAATCTCAGGGTTCACTTGATAAAGAAGAACCTAATAATATAATCATTTCCTAAAACTCTAAGAAAGATTATGTATTTGTAGAAAATACATGATTCACAAAGATAACAATAACATAGGTAGCAATGGACTTAACCTAAATAAGTAGCTATATGATATTGACTTCACAAATCCCAAGGAAGAAGAACTTTCTCAAGCTATTGACTAACTAAAAGAACTAAAAACTCTCAAATCCCAAAAATAGCTAAGGAAAGAAATTCCCCACTTGTGGCAAAGAAAAGGTCATAAAAATTTGTCTAGAGTGATAATAACCCTTTAGTAAGGGGAAAGAAGGACAAGTGCAAAAAGAACTAAATAAAGATTAAGTCCTTAAGCATAACCTCATATAACACTAAGTTTATTGACCCTAAGAATGAAAGAGCTATCAAAGACTAGATGGTAGGGTTAACAACTTGACCCTGACATTCTGTTCACCAAAAGTTACAACTACACAAAACATTCTAGGTAAAAACCTTAGATCCATTTCCAAAGGCTTTGCATGGTATCTTACTAATCACAACCCTAGGGGTGGAGGAGCCTCAATAGAAATTAATCATAGCATTTCTAGGTTAATGTTTCAATTTACCAAAGATGGGTAGCTACCTATTTTAAACTAGAAGAAGAATTTGTTGTGGTCTCACTACATTCAATTGTTAATGCAATTGATAAAACAAACCTATGATCTAGTCTAACTAGTTTTCAATGCCCTATTATCATGGCTAGAAGTATTGATATGTTAGAAGTGTTTGAAGATAGATTTCTTAGAAAATGACAAATAATAATGTGACACTTGTAAAATACAACACACTTAATAGATATAAGTCAAGGGGTAAGTTTCATCTAGGAAAATAACAAAAAAGAATAGAGAATAAATGGAAGAGAAAAAGACACATGGCTAACCTATTAAAAAAATCACAACCTAATAGATGTAAGTGAAGAGACTACTTTCACCTAGGAAAATAGCAAAAAAATGTGCTAACCTAAGGAAGGTAAGATTGGATAGATATTATGTTTCTGTGAGGTGTCTGCCAGGTCTTAATCCAAGGTGCACCTTTTAGTAGTCCATCATTAGGTTTTTCAAAATGGCATCAATCGGCACTCCCTTGGAGTATCACGGGGTTTGTCACTTAGGCCCTATAGAGTCTACATTGCAACGTAAGAGTTCGAGCAAACCCACTAGGATCGACCTAAATTTTAGGGTTCTTAAAATCAGATGCATCTCCTAACAGCCAGCTTGTATCAATAATTTCGAGTTCCCACTTCTTACAAGATTACTCGAACTAAAGCAGACTTACCATTACACTTGGTTCAAAGAGAATGGGAGACAAAGGGGAGTGTGGTATGTCAATCCTCCTACCCATAAGGCAAAATCCCATTCTGGCCCCCTTAAACAATGCAAGTTGGTTTTACCTAACGACTAGTTGGTCAATTTATCGTCTTCCTATTTCTATTGTCGATTTAGAAAAGCTCCCAGCTAACCAAGACCACCCTATCATTGGATAGACCAATCAGGGGTCATGCCCACCTACTTTCCTTTGATGACGGTATCATCTTTAGCTTTTTAATTACCTACAGCACATTTATTGAAACATATACAACCAACTTCCTTAATTAGTCTGTTAAATCACAGTTTCTTTCACATAATTTATTTCATGAACATGCATACAATTCAAACAACCCTTGAATAAAAAACAATGTTCTTTCTTATATTGAAAGTTTATTACAATTTTCATATTTTTGATCCTACAGAAGATATACAGAATTCCACGAGGGCATTTTGTCCACTAAGATTCCTCCCTTGTAACTAGTATTAGGGTTCCAGGATCCCGCCCTGGGTCGTGAAGGGACTCGTCAAATTCTAAGAGCATTACGATCAAAGCTCTCCTGGCATTCACATTTCCTACTACTCGAGACTATCCCTATGGACAGAGCTTTTTGCTTTAGAGCCAATCTAAGCCTCTTGAAGCGATAATCATGACTCCCTTGGAGTAGGGTCTCGCAGCTAGCTTGGGAGCAGCCTAGCATGATCTTTCCTTTTATCTTGTTTGTCAATGTTTTTAATCTGAGATCTAGATTCTAACAAACACAAACAATTCTTTCAAACAATGACAATCACACCATCATGTAGTCCACAACTTTACATAGCCAAGGTAGATCCTTAACCCAAGGTAACTTCACATTCTAACGAGGATTTTTCTTCCCATAAAGAAGTGATGAGTACAAATCTTTCAACGTTGTTAAGCAAGATACAAATTTCCCATTTAGGGATAACTTACCCAACATAAGCTAATTTTCTTTAATTCCTAGTAAAAAATATTGCGACAATAATTTAATGAGATGATTTACAAGATTCTTTAAATAAACTTTCATTTTACAAAGCATTAATCAACTCGTAACCATTGCCATGTCTGGCAATAAATATATCAAGTTATTTTACTAATATCAAGTGCGCATAACGTACTTTACTCATTTCATGCAATAACCTCCTACAACTATTTTCATAATGATTTTACGACTTATAATCTCAATTAATCTATCTACAAATCATAAGTAGCAATTAATATTTGTGTGTGTATTAATACACTTTCTAGATGAAATTGACATCTGGTGTAAGTGTAAATACAAAAGCTAACATTTTATGTACTTAAATTTGGAAAAAAAAACCTTATTATTTTATGTGGCGATATGAAAATAATAGCTTATTTTTTAGTTGTAAACAACTTGGTTTGACACGATGTCATTGGGAATTTCTTCTTTGCTTGTGCTTGCATTCGCTATACCGGATGTTTCGTTGGTAGTGGCATTTTCGCCAACCTTGGGTACTCTCGTATTTCTCGTAATACCCGTTCTTTGATCGGTTGCGGTGGATTTCATGTTCTTTCCTTGTTGCTTTGGAGCCATCGTTTGCAATTGAGCTCGAGAGATAGAGAAGATGGAATGAATTCATGATGGAAAAGTGTGAGAGCAACTTACCGAGGTAAAGACCAAGATAGGGGGAGGTTGAGTTAATTTGTTTCCTCTCTAATATTATCATTTCCCTCTCTAGCTCCCTCTCGCAGACTCTTGGGGGAGGGGGGGGGGGGGGGGTATCTCTCTACCTCTCTCTCTTTTCCTTCCTCTTGCTATATACTCCTTAGAATGGCCTCTCTCCTCTTGTTCGGACCTCCTCAACTACTCCCCATGCCTCTTATTTATAGATAAATTAGAGAAGAAGGATTGTGGCTAAGAAGAAGAGCTCTTTATGGAGGGAATTTTCGCAAAATCAATAATCTGAAGCTTCCAAGATGCAATCTAATGCTCAAATCGCAAATCTGATGGTTCCGTTGGCTCCCAAAAAGGGGGGTAAAACCATAGGACACCTTATAATAAATCTTCCAAATCACTCCTTCTCCTCATTAGAAGTGCTATTTGCTGTCTGTAAACTGCAATTGCAACACGGGCGATTTCACTAATCCTTCTTTTTTTCATTAAAATCTCAAAAATTGGCTTTAAAAGTCACTTGCTTTTTTTACATGACACCATATTCCAGAAGTTTCCATAGCTTTTTAGGATATTAAATAAATAATATCCAAAATATACTAGTTTTGTCCAAAAATCTAGTATTTTTGGACTGTCCATACTATAGACACTGACACAATGACTAATGTGGATCATAACTCTCATTCACGTGGTAACTTTCGTGACGAGTGGCTACAATCCCTATTAATCTAGAAAAAATGACGAGTTACAATCCTCGGCTTTTTTTTTACTCGAAATCTTCTCTATTTAATGATTTAAAAGTTCTTCAAGTCCATTTTGTGAGAAATCATGAAGATTTTGAATCAAAGTCAGGATATCACAGTTTCATTAGGTTTTCTCTCAATCATTGTCAATTGTAGCTATAAAATACTTAATAACATAACAATGTCTAACACTTCCCAATCCAATCAACACTTTCTAATAGTATCCACAACATTAAAGTAAGGTGGTTTCATACAAACCCAAAATTGTTTTAAGATTCAAAAGTGAGAAAAAACACATTAAGAAAATCTGCTTTAGAGTCTTAGAGGTGTACTAGCAACCTATTAAGGTATGGTCCCCAAATGGTTGAGATCACAAAGAAATTTCTTAAGAAAACTAAACAATATTTAATAAATAGGAGAAGAAAATTCAAGAATAAACAATATGCACATTATCAACACCTGCATGCTAAAATTGACAAAAGTAAAGTTGACCTCGAAGACTCCTTACTAAAGACTAGGCTAGAACTTAGAATGGAAAAAGATGAAAATTTTAAAAGGATCTAGCTCTATACAAGGAATTGGTGGGCATAAGAGATGGATAGACCCTCAAAAGTGATGTTTTCTATCATCTACAAGAAAAAGAAGCATGGTATCATTCCTTTCCTTTCAAAAAAAGATAGCACTAACATCAAATGTAATTTTATGCTGCAAAAGCATAATAATTAAAGTTAGGAAGAAGAGAGTATGACCTAATTGAATTTGAGATCTATGACCCTCATTGACTCATTGAAAAATGGCAAAAGCACAAGCTTGGATGGGCTACCCAATAAGTTCTACAAATATTCAAGGACATCTTAACTCAACCACCACTAAAGGTCATAAGAGAATCTGAGGTTTAGAGCACTATTAGTGATGAACATAAATGAAGGTAGAGAGATAAAAAATATCTATTTACCAATTGGAGACCTATAACCCACCTTACATCAACATGTAAAATGTTTGCCAAGGCCTTGGCAAGAAGACTCTCCTAACACTTAGATAGCTGGGATAGGAAGGAACAAAAGTGATTTATTAAAGAAGTATGCATTTTGGGTGCCATAGTATGCCTTTGGAAAGGCTTATACCATTACCAATATTCTTGGTGTATTGCTTCAAACTAATAATCAGATCATAGACTATGGCAATCTTAGTCATGGCTTCTATAATTTCTTGAGTCTATTTTTGTATTTCTTTGGCTATGGAGTCTAACTCTTTTACATTGGTATTAAAGCATGGATTTTGGTCCTGTTAGAGAGTTCCTTTTCATGTCAACATTTAGTTGTAGTCATTGAAGATAGGGAACTACACTTAGATCTTGGTCAATGGGTGTGGTCACATCATAATTGTGGCTAGATAAGATTTATCATTCTTAATCGTAATCATTTTGTACACTACTAACAAGGTTGTGAGAGAAACGGCAGTCAAGATGCTATTTTAGCAAGCCATGATCTTTCAAAAGACCAATTTTGGTATAACATGGACAAAATTGCACTCAGAGAGTTTGGAGGAGACTAGAACCCTAGTTACAACCCTTTCCTCTTCTTCTTCGAGCTCCTTCAACCTCCATAGAACTTCATGCTTCATATTCTTCAACCATGAACCTTTCATTGGTTTTGAGCCTTCTTCTTGACATCATTTGGAGCAATTTGAGCACTAATCAGAGAGGGTTTGAGCAACTGACATGGCATGGATAGACTATGAAAATTATGCTGCCTATGATCCTGAATCATCTCCATCATCAGCACAATTTAATGGCTGAATGATTTGTGGTATGGCGAGGCTCCAAATTGTTTGATAGAGTAATGTAACCTTAGCCAAGCATCAATGAAGATTTTCTTCTAGCCTTTATGCAAGAATGCCCCATAATATTGCTAAATACATAGGCCGACAGTCTTACATCTCCACTAAAGCTTGCCTATAAGATTGAAAAAGCTTTCTACTCTGCCTACATCTCTCTTTCTTGAAGCATTGGACAAGATTTCTTCTTTTCTTAAGCTTTCCTAGAGCTTCAAAACCCTAGATATGGAGTTAAAGGACAACAAGCATTCTCTAATCTAATTTTGGTCATTTGAAAGGGTTTTTGGCTCAATCTCCTCTTGGATATCCTCTTGAAGCTTTAGCATTCATCAATGGTCCAAGATTGAAGCACTATTTTCAATCATTTGAAGTTCTCCTCAAATTTTACTATGGAAAAGTAGGGAAGCAAGCCGTCTTGATCAAATTCTTGAAGATTGGAAGGGACTCTTAGCATTTCCATGCTCCTTGGACTGAACCTCAACCTTAACATCAAACACCCTATCAACATTGAACCATATCATTAAGATTCATCAAGATTTGTTGTACTCTTTCTTCTTTTACCTCTTAGACAACAAGGTATCATGAAATTTATTTAAAATCTTAGTCCATTATGGTTCTATTCATGGGGCTTTTATTTTATTCCACTCTCAAGATATAAGAGAAGCTCAAGCAACTCATTTTTGGCTAGCATTAATGATCCATAATGGGATCTTTGGAATTTTCACTCTCTTGAAGTAGGGATAGCAAGGATTATTCAAGAATTGAATCAAATTTTGATTTCTCTTCATCAATAAAGCTTGTATCATAGATCGAAGGTCTTTAATCAAGATTCAACCCTTCATTAGTCTACATTGATCAATCTTGGCTACTTATAGTAGGGAGAAGTGGTATATCAAGTAGTGGTTTGATCATTTGGGCTTCAACAACTACAAGAGGTACCATTAACTTCCATACTCCTTAAATCTCTCTTCTATCCACTTGCTCAGCCTATCCTATTGTTGAAAGAGAGATTAAGAGTGGTATGATTGAATCTCGTTATGGAGAATACATAGAACCAATCCAAGTTTGCTTATGGCTATTTTAAACCTTTTCTATCATGTCCATGAAAAGTGCCATAAGAGGAAAGTATACAAGTTAGTAAGTGGGAAAATCTGGTAACGTAGTGAGTCATTGCAAAAGGGTAAGATCCCTATCATTTTCATTTAATTTTAGTCCATTTTCCTATTCCCACTTGTATTTCATTGAAAGGATCAAAGAATTATTTCTACCCATACACATCATGACTATTTGATTAGTCTAGCATGCAATTGACATGTCAAGATACCAGTGAGAAAAAAGCATTTAATGTGGTTTCATGATATGTAAAATTGATTCTAATGGAAACCCATGACCATAGCTAGATAGGGGACTTTATTAAGGTCTCAAGACAAAAATCTCTTTGTTTGGCCATTTCAATCAAAAGTTATTATAAATTTTGTGATTGTTAATCACTATAGACAATTTGTACTAAAGATGGCCAAGAACAAGAAAAAGGACCGGAGTGTGGAAACAATTAGTGAGAATGTTATGACCTACCAATCTAACCTAATGAATCTAATTTGGGACACACCAAGAGGATGATGATGGTGCTAGTACAATTAATGCTCTGCATAGTCATCCTAAGAATGCAAAGTTTCATGTGTCTCAAGGCTCTAATGGATATCAACAATTGTCAAAAGGAGTTGAACATCATGAATGAGGGGACTCAGCCCGCTCCCATGCCACGAAGAGTGGAGGTCAATCTTGATGATGAATATGATGTTGCACCAAGATCTATGAATGATCAACTTCTAAGAGAGCATCAATCACTTGAAAGACCCTCTAATCATGGCAATGATGAGACACCTAATCAAGGGTTTTGAAGCAATCAAAATGGATAGCCTTATCATAAGCAACATTCATGGAACAAAGACTCTTGTGGAGACAACAATCCTTTGGACATCCCAATTCCAATCAGTCACCTTACAATGACCGTGAATGTAAGGAGAAAATAAGCATTACCAACTTCAAGGGAGATATTCTTCACCTACAAAATGGGAAGAGTTGATTGATAAGCTTGAAATTTACTTCACACTCTACCCAAGGAGAGATAAAGCTAAGATTTATTATGTATTCCTTCACCTTGAAGGTTATGTCCACACTTGGTGGAGGTATATGCAAAGATTGAGGAAGAGTTTGAAACTTGGGATGAATTCAAGCAAGTAATGTTTGATGTGTTTGAATCTCCAATGGAGAAGGAAAAGTTGCAAAGAAAATTGTATGACTTGAAGCAAAGAGAGATGTCTATACAGGATTGCTCGAACATGTTCTTGAATTTATCCATGTATGTAGAATGTATCACTCATATAGCCAAGCTGAATAAGTATATTTACAAGCTTGATTTACATATTTTTTCAAAGGTAAGTATAATGCAGTCCAAGAATATACATGAAGCAATTTAGCTTGTTGAATAGTATAGCCAAAATTATTGTAGAGACATGTCTTGATTTCACCCAAAACTGTGGAAAGTACACTTTCAAATCAGTCTTCTAGGTTGGGACAATATTTCAATCAACAAAGGAAACCATTTAGATAAGAGGTTAGGTTTTAAAATTCTTACAAAAAGGTTTGAACTTACCCTATAGTTTATGGCACAAAACAAGGAGCAAATCCAAGGGGTAATATTGAATTCAAATTAGATTTTAAAAGCATGGATTTTAAAGGAAAACTTGAAAGCATGTGTCTAACGATAAGTTAAAAGAAATGTATACCAAAGGCTAATGTTTTTTAAGTGCAGGGAGAAATGAACCCCTAACCATAAGACAAGTGCAAATCAGAGGGAGCTAAAATCAACATGATGATAAAAGAGGGATTGGATGAGAAAGTGAATGAGAGTAAACTTTTTCAAATGTTAAGCCTTACGTATAGTAGAGGAGCCACATGAAGATGAAGAAGCTAGAAATGAAGAGTTTTATGATCCAATGGATGGATTTCTTTTTAACCTTAGTAGGTGCTTCTTTTATGCTATATTCAATATCTTATGCTGCATGGATAGATAGTAGAGGTGAAAGTATTATTGGGTTCAAAGGGCTTATAAATGGCAAAGTTGCCTATATTCTTGCGAATATGGGTAGCACACATAGATTTGTGAATACAAAATCTTTAGAAGGGCTAAAGCTAGTACCTACAGATATGGAGACACCACTAAAGTTACATGTTGCTAATGGGGCTTTTGAAGCCAGATATGAAGTATATCCATGCACTCCTATCAAGCTTTCACTGTTATGGACTATACAAGCTAATCTTGTAGCCTTGAAAATGGTCCGGACCCATTAACATAGTTCTTGGATGTGATTGGTTGAAAATAGTTAGTAGATTTACTATGAATTTGAATGCAATGCAAATGGAATTAACTTGGAATGGATAGCCAATACCTTGCATGGAGTGGATCAAAACTATATAGACCTCATTCCCATGAAGAAATTAAAAAGAAAAATCAATGCTAAGTCTTGTGTATTTGCTATTTTTCTATCTAAAGAGAATGAAGATCTACTCACACCTACTCAAAAAAAGAAGAATTCAGCATTGAGTAAATTGATAGAGAAATACAAATACATATTTTAGTCCCCATCTTCATTGCCACCTAAGAGAGAGGTTGAGACCACCTTATTACTTGGTCCCTAATACCAAGCCCATTAATAAACCTCCTTACAAATTGTCAAAGTCTAAACATGAAGAGGTGGAGTAACATGTTAAAAAGTTATTACAAATGGGTTTGATACAACGAAGCCAATCACCTTCTGCATCTCTAATACTTTTAATGGATAAGAAATATGGGACATTTTACATGTGCATTGACTATAGAGAGCTAAATAAGTCTACCATTAAAAAGAGGTATCCCATTTCTTGCATTGACAATCTTCTAAATGAACTCAAGGATGCCAAGGTTTTTCAAAGTCGATATTCAAGACACCATTAGATACACATAAAAGAAGGGGATGAGTACAAGACTACATTTAGAGCTGAGAGGGGATTGTATTAGTTCCTTGTGTGATGTCTTTAATTTAGTCTATAAAATGCTCCAACTACTTTGTAAGCCCTAATGAATACGATTTTGTAGCCACTCTTGTTCAAGATAGTCCTTGTCTTTTTTAATGATATCCTCATAGCATGTAAGAGATGTGTGTGACACACATAAAAAAGCACAAACTCTTTGCAAAAGAATCCAAGTGTTCTTTCATGCAGAATGAGGTGGAATATTTGGGCTACATAGTCGTTAAGAGTGGGATTATAGTGAATTCAAAGAATGTGCAATGTGCATCTTTGAGAGGTTTTCTTGGATTATCTTCTTTCTATCCACAATTCATTAAAATTTATGCTTTCAGAACCCATTCTAATATTCTTAGATTTTTCTAAGAAACTCACTATTTGTACAGATGCTAGTCAAAGAGGCATCGGTGATGTTTTATATCAAGATCATGGAGTAATTACTTATGAGGAGAAAGAAATTGATAAAAAGGAACATCAACTCTATGTTCATGAGCAACAAATGCTAGCCATGCTTCATGAAATAAAAAAGTGATATCACTACATCTATGGCAGTCATTTTAAGGTCAAGAGCAATCATAGAGTGCTAAAATATATTCTTTCTCACCCCACTTTATCTCCTAAACAAAGGTGATAATTATCTATACTTCAAGGCTATAACTTTGATATCTCCTACATGGTGGGTAAAGATAATATTGTGACCGCCGCTTTGTCAAGAATATGAATATACTCTCTTTCTTCTATTTCTACTTTGTACAAAGAGTGGATTCATGATATACAAGAAGAGTACTTGATGAAAATATAGCCACTATGATGAGAGTGCACAAGGAAGAGGTGAAGAGTTTAAGACATTTGACACTATCCATAAGAGTTTTTATTGAAAGGACATTTGAAAGAATGTTTTTAAAAATTATGTCATGCAATGTTTTCCATATCAACAAAATAAACATTCCACGCTTCTTGGGTGTTTTACTTCGGCCATTACCTATTTCTCAAGTTAAATGGACATATAAGCATGGATTTATCACGAGACTTCCGACAACAAAGCATGGTTAAAATAGCATTTATGTGATTGTTGATTGGTTGACAAAATCTATCCATTTTATCGCGACTAAAGTCCAATTTACAACTAAACAAGTGTCTAATCACTTTATGAAGAGTGTGTTCAAGCTTCATGGAATGCCAATAAAGATAGTATCCGATCATGATACTAAATTTATGGGTAATTTTTTACAAAGTTTCTTTTCTTTTATGGATACTAAGTTGACTCCTAGTATAGCCTATCACCGCCAAATGGATGGATAAACAAAGCATGCCAATGAGTGGTTGAAAGCGGGCATCTTCGCTATTTTTGCTATGATACTCAAGCTTCTTGGGACCAAATGTTACATTTGGTTGAATTTTTATTATAATAACACTCATCATATGCGTATTGCTATGTTACCTTTTGAAGCGCTCTATGGGTATAAAGTGCAAATACCTTTCACTCTTTTCCATGATGATATAACCTTGCAAGTTAAGGTTGAACTTCAGAAAATGAAAGCTTTGATAAGTCTATGCAAGGTAAATATTCATAAAGCTCAAGATGTCATGAATACTTAGGTCGATGAGAAAAGAAGATAATTGAAATTTGATAAGGGTAATTAGATTTTTCTAAGACTAAGTATGCATCTTTGAAGGGAGATAATAATAAGCTTGCTTATCGATTTTATGGCCCTTACCAAATCCTCGAGTGTAAGAGGGCTTGTTTATCAGCTTGAATTGTCTTCTTCAATGCACATTCATGATCTCTTGCATATCTCTCAATTAAGGAAGTATGTGGGTCCATCCATTATAGTTTTGGAAGAATTGCCTCCAATCAATGAATATGGTCTTATCATTTATAAGCCAGAAAAAGTCATTGGAAAGAGAGAAAGTTTTAAGGAACCAAACATTGATGGAATATCTTATTAAATAGTGGGGTTTGCCTCTTGAAGAGTCTACTTAGCAATCATCCTCCTATCTTGATTCTTTTCCATGGCTTTTACACGAAGAATAATGAATTCTAGAACATGGTAGCTTGTTGTATTAAAATTGCTGGGGGTAAAGGCACATGTACCTAGCTGCCCATGTATTAGTTACATTAACAGTACCCCCATATCCAAACACTTGTACATTGTAGATGACAAGTGACTATCAAAATCACTTTATTATTATTATTTTTAGTGACATTTGAATAAAGAGAAGGTTGGTCACACATTGTGACTATTGGAGTTCCCACATCTTATCTCTCTCTCTCTCTCTCTCTCTCTCTCTCTCTCTCTCTCTCTCTCTCTCTCTCTCTCTCTCTCTCTCTCTCTCTCTCTCTCTCTCTCTCTCTCTCTCTCTCTCTCTCTCTCTCTCTCTCTCTCTCTCTCTCTCTCTCTCTCTCTCTCTCTCTCTTGTTCTTACTCCTACCATAGCTATTATTTCTGCTTCATGTGTCCACTTCAAGCTCACTCCCTTCAACTGGTATCAAAGCCATTGTACCAGCATTGAGGAGCTCAACTCGACATTGCTTTAATTTGTGGAGAAAAGCTTCATGAAGCAATGACAGCCATGGATTCTTCACCCCAAGGTATGCATTAGGCTCTACCTTCTCCCCAACTTCTTCCTATCAACAGAGGCTTGTCCCAAGGCTTCTTTGGGACTTATTGAGCTTCGTCGAGCCTTCAATACCATAAGCAATAACAGCCACAATAGCAAGAATGACCAATGTGATTTGCATTTGGCTATCATGCTCCTTCTCTAGCTTCATTCCACCTCTCCCCAGTTGGAGCCATTGTTCCCAGGGCACCTGGCAATCATCCTTGATACTCCCTAACATTGATTATGTGAGTCTTGGAGCCCCCAAACCTTCATTTCTTGCTGTCATAGATATCAAACCTAGTATTATACATGTCTGAATAGAGTTTTCTCAAACATTGGAGCTTATATATGCTTTTCGAAATGTTTGTATATTTATGTATTAATGCTAGATACTTTGGGGATAATACAGCATTGATGTGAGATGGCATTGGACTAATTTGAGCACTTTTTTGCTCAATTTTATATATTTTTTTTCATTGCTTTTTATAACAGGGTTTAATGCTATTTTCTCAATGAAAGAATATGCTTATTGCTTCTGGGTACTTATTGATCATTCCGAGTGATGTACCGATACTTATAGTTCATGTTGCATTCTTGATTATGATTTTGGATTGCCTTTGAGCTGAGATTGGAGCTTTAGATCTTGACACTAGTTGTCATTCGTTGTTATGTATGGTTATTTAATGCTCCAATAAGAGCTTTGCAAGATGCTTGGGCTAGATATATACTACTTGGATCTTGGATGTATGGATACCTTTTGTATGATGCTTTGAGCTTTGAATGTTTGTTTAGCATTCAACGTTTGTTCCAATGGGAGCCACTTCTTGATATTTGGAGATTATATTGAGCTTGAGGATCCTACAGTGAGATTGTTGGACTTGGTGACATGCACATGCTCTTGTCATTCTTTATGTATGCAGTTGATGCTTAGTGGGCAAATCTGATATTACTTTTGGGATGACACCCATATTTGTCATGATGTCATTAATTATGTATGCATCTTGGTTGGTTCTATACTGAGCTTCTGTTACATTGTTCAGTCCATTGTTGTAAGAAGCTGGGAATAAGGACTTAGTGTAAAATAATATTGATATTATGTTGTGTCACACTGACATTGGTATAAAAGGAGAGGACATGTAAATTTTAATATCTTTTTGACACATTAATACAATTACTATCCTTCTCTCCCATCTTGCTCACAGCTTCTATGGCTTCTCTCTCTTTCATGTCTTTCGCTCTCCAAATCTAATCTTTCTCTCTCCTTGTCACTCTTCTTTCTCTCTCTTCTGCAGTCTTCTCTCTCCTCTTTCTCTCTCCCTAGTTCACTCTCTGACAATAGTATATATGTGATGGTAGATAGACTCACCAAGGCAGCCCATTTTATTCCAACCAAGATTCAATTTGCTGCCTCTCAAGTGGCCAGTCAGTTTATGGAGCAGATTTTTAGACTACATGGATTACCACATGTGATTGTTCATGATAGAGACTCAAAGTTTATGAGTAACTTTTGGCAGGCGGTATTTATATCTATGGGCACTAAATTGGCTCCATCTACGGCCTATCATCCACAAACTCATGGACAGACAAAAAGAGTCAATAAATGGTTGGAGACTTATCTTCACCATTTCTGCTATGATGTCCAAACTTCATGGGATTCTTGGTTATACTTGGTTGAGTTTGCTTATAACAATTCTACCCACGCTAGTATTGGAGTTTCACCCTTCGAGGCTTTGTATGGTTACAAGTTGCCCTTGCCCATAGTCATCTTTAATGAAAGGATTAATCCTCATGGGAAGGAAGAGTTAGAAAGAATACAGACCCTTCTTCAGCAATGCAAGATGAATCTTAGGAAAGCTCAAGATCAAATGAAGATATATGCTGATGAGAAGAGGCGGCCTTTAGATTTCCAAGAAGGAGAGTTGGTCTTACTGAAGGTGCCCAAGTCCAGGTACTCTACATTAAAAGATGGATCTAGTAATAAGCTTGCCCACTGGTTTTATGGCCCTTACCAGATCCTTAAGCGAATTGGAGACTTGGCATACAGATTAGAGCTTCCCTCTTCCACAAAGATTCACAATGTCTTCCATGTTAGTCAGCTCAAGCCTTTTTATGGTGATCCAGTGGATATAGTTGATGAGCTGCCACCTATTGATGAAGAAGGTCTTATTCAGTACATCCCGGAGACTGTTATAGGTCAGCGTGAGAAGAAGCTTTGATCTCGTTCTATCGTGGAATATTTGATCAAATGGAGAGGTTTACTACCTAAGGAAGGCCTGATTCGATATCGGATGAGTTTCCTTTCTTAAGGGATACATTGGTTGGCTGAAGCCTATTTATTATGGAGCTAGTGATGATGTAGACAGGATTAGGACAGCACGCTATTTTAGAATAGTTTTAATTGTGCCTAATTTTCAGAATTAAGCTATCTACATGGACTTAAAGTACTCTTCAAGAGCTCCATTTTGATATATGGCACGCCTCATTTGGACACTTCTACTAGAAGTTATGGCAAATTTGGTCCAGTAGGGTCTATTTACATATATGTTTACACAACAAGCTATCTACTTCATTTTGAGATTATATGTTGAAGATTTTATGACTCCATATACTTTTGAAGTATTTCAGATCATGTATATAGCTGAGATCTACTCTTGTTCTTCGATTTTAGTCCATATGATTGGTCATACTTCATTCATTCTCCCATTTGTCAAGCTGTAAAAAACAGAGTAGTACTATGTTCTATCCATCATTTTCTAATCTTTTAGGTTTGTTTTTCAGGACAAAAACTTTTGGGAAGGGATGGATTTTAAGAAGCTGGGAACAAGGACTTAGTGTAAAATAATATTGATATTATGCCATGTCACACTGATACTGGTATAAAAGGAGAGGACATGTAATTTTTCATATCTTTTTGACACATTAATACAATTAATGCCCTTCTCTCCCATCTTGCTCACAGCTTTCATGGCTTCTCTCTCTTTCCTATCTTTCTCTCTCCAAATCTAATATTTATCTCTCCTCTTCACTCTTCTTTCTCTCTCTTCTAGAGTCTTCTCTCTCCTCTTTCTCTCTCCCTAGTTCACTCTCTGACAATTGTGGCTCTAACTAGTCTTGTTTGTTACCCATGAGACCCACTCTATGTATGATGGCTATGCCTATGGGATTTATCTCAGTTTGACACACTGATTCTTTGATAGTTCTTAGTGCCAATCAGATATCCACTCATCGATAGTTGGAGCTATTCCTTGGCAGTGTTGGCAACTTGTCTTATATCAATAATTGCCTCTCTTTGGTATTTATTTCTTACTGATATACTTAATTTTCAACATGTTGTAATAGCAGTTTACTGTATTGTTTATGTGGGCAGTCCCCTTCATTCGACAGTTCTTTGCATTGAGTTTGTGGAAATTTTATTACTTGGTTAGTACCCCTTGTTTTTAGCTTGATTTGGTAGTGGTTTTAGGGTTGTTTGTAGTAATTACATCAACCTATTTAATAGTTTGTGCACTTGCATGCCTTCATTATGGTTGGTGGCTCAATTGATAGTGCTATCTTTAATATTACTAAGTTGGATGGCACCAACTACACCTACTAAAAAGCCCAAATCTGGCAAGTTTTAGTGCAAAAAATACAGGTTAGACAACTAGTAATCTCCAAGTAGCATCACCTCTCCACCCTTGAAATAAGCTCGTCAAGCCCGAACTTATTGATAGAGATGATTGGGCTGAATTAGATGAGCTATGTAAGTCCACTATCATGTTATTCCTCACTAAGAAAGTGTTCTAGAATGTTATCTCTAATGGGCAATCCACATGGAAATTATGAGAAAAGATTTGCAATGTCTATGACAAGCAAAGCTCCACTTCTCAGATGTATTGGCTAAAGCAACTCATGGACCTTCACATGAAGAAGGAGACTTCTATATTAGCTCTTAAATGAGTTTCATTCCATTATCAACCATTGGTCTTTGCAATATATTGAATTTATGGGCACTCTTAGTCCCTTGTTTCTCTTGGTTACATTGCTAAAATCATGGGATACCATTTGCATTGTTATGTGTGCCAACATACCTATTGATAGATTATAATTGTTGCAGAATATAGAGGGTGCACTCTTGATTGAAGAGATTAACAAGAAGAATGTCGTTGCTTCCCATACCTCTCATGCTTTGACAATTAGAGACAATAATGACAGGGGGTAGTGATGATTGTCATGGTAGAGACTCTTAGCAGTCCCGCTCTCAGTCATGTGGATAGTCTCGCAGTAAATCCTGTGGCCATAAGTTCTCATTGACTTGTCATTACTATGGGAAAGCATAGCGTATTGGGCCGCCATAAGATGTGCGAGAACAAGCGCAAAGAAAAGGACAAGGATAAAAGCACAATACAAAATGATGATTGCAACATTGTCCCTAGCCAGTTCAATGTTAAGATTGAAAAAATTAATGTTGTGCATACTGATTTTGATGATGATTTCATACTTGTAGCTTTTTCTATCGATACTTCACAACTGACTGATGCTTTGTTAGGATATACTCAGTGTTAGTTGATAGATTCAGGGGCTTCTTTTCATGTAACCCCTCGTAGAGAGTGGTTTTACTCCTATTGTAGTTTGACGTGATCTATCCGTTTAGGTAATGACCTAGCAAGGGAGATAGTTGGTACTGGTGATATATAGTTGTAGTTTGGTTCAGGTTGTATGTTTACTCTTCATGATATACGTCATGGACTAGCTCTCACAAAAATCCTTATCTCTACTGGCACTTTCGATTATGCAGATTATGTAGTTTCTTTTGGTGATTTCTCATGGAAGATTACCGGTGGAAATATTGTCATTTCATGTGGTACTAAGTCCAATGCTTGTATCCAGGTCAGTTGATTATATTTTGGTAGTTGATGCAGTGCCACGTGTATCTCTTTGGCATCATCGCCTTGGGCACATGTCCTTGAAAGGAATGAAAATGCTTACTCGTTTACAATATCTTTTGTCCCTTTACTATAAGGGCTTTGAGTCTTATGATCATTATTTATATGGCAAGCAGACATATAATACACATAAAAAGTATGGTATGATATGAATGGGTGAGCCATGATTGGCTCTTGTTCATTCTGATGTACGTGGTTCCATGCCTTGCAAGTTGTTAGGTGGCACAAATTATTTCATTACTATCATTGATGAATATATACATAAAGTCTAGGCATATCCTATTAAGCAAAAATCAAAAGTCTTAGCTACATTTCAGCATTAGCTTGCTTTGGTTGAGAACCAGTTTGGGTATAGGATAAAATGCCTATGATAAGATAATGGGGATGAGTATGTCTCTAAAGCCTTCGAGCGGTTTTGTGATGAGAGGGGTATTCAAGCGTTAGTTGACCACCTTGTATACCCACCCCAGAATGGTATGGCTTAGCACATGAATATGACAAATTAGGAGCGAGTTCGCATTATGCTTAACCAAGTAGACTAACTGGAGTATTTTTGAGCTGAGGTAGTTACTATGGCCGTACACTTGATAAATTGGTCCCCACATAGTATTGCTCTTGACAATTAGGTTGTAGAGGAGGTATGATTTGAAAAGCCTTCCTCATATACTCATTTGTGTATCTTTAGTTGTGAGGCTTTCTACCATGTACCCAAGGACAAGCACAATAAGCTAGATTCTAAGTTTAGGAAATGCATCTTTCTTGGTTATGGGGATGTAGGTGAGATGGGCTATCACCTCTGGGATTCGTAGACTTGAAAGGTTATCCATAGTCATTATGTTTGTTTTCTATGAGAAAAAAATGCATAAGCAACCCGAGCATATCGTTGAGATACACAAGGTGATCATTTAGGAGAAGCCTCGTACTACTATATAAATAGCTAGATAGCTTGGATAACTAGTTGATGCCCTAATGGCCCATGTCCCCGATGCTCCACAGGATGTATAGACCCCACACCAACTTTGAGGCGATCTACTAGAGATAGACGACAATTTGTGGTTTGAGCCCTTTATATATTATGTTATGGTGACAAATATTGGTGAGCCTCTTACTTATGATAAGGCCATGCACAAAGATGATAGCCACTAAGTGGCAAGTGTGCTTTGCCATGCAAGTGGGTATACAAAGTTGAAAAGTACCCTGATACAATGCTAGATTGGTTGCCAAGGGCTTCAAGTAGGAACATGGTGTGGACTTTGATGAAGTCTTTTCTCCATTGTGAATATGACTACCTTGCACTTGGTACTGGCTTTGGTTGCTCACCTTGACTTGGATATTTATCAGATGGATGTCAATATGGCTTTTCTTCATGGGAGCATGCACGATGAGATTTACATGGAGTAACCTAAGGGCTTTGTAGAACATGGCAAGAAACACCTAGTGTACAAATTAAGGAAGAGCCTTTATGGCCTTAAGCAGGCACCTAGAAAATGGTATCACAAGTTTGATGCCTTTATGCATTCACATGGATATTTCTGTGGTGATATGGATTGATGTTTATATAAGAAGAAGGCTCGTGATGGCAACCTTATGATTTTGATCCTCTATGTGAATGATATATTAATTGTTGGAAGTGCTCACGATGAGTTGGATGTCTTGAAAGGCTAGCTCAAGAATAGCTTTGAGATGAAGGACATGGGACAAGCCTCACATATTCTTGGGATGTGCATTATGCATAATGGCTTAAGAGACTCCTCTACTTGTCCACAGAAGGAGTACATTCAAAAGGTTCTTGAGCAATTTCATTGCTATAGGATGTTAAGTCTATTGGATGTCCTTTACCTTCAGACATGAAGGTTAATCAAGAGGATTTGTCTGCAATTTGATAAGCAAAAGGCCGAGATGGCCAAGATCCCTTATACATCCACAATGGACAGCTTGATATATGCCATGATAGCCACTCATCCTAACATAGCATTTGCAATGGAAGTTGTGGCACGCTATATGGCTATACCTAACCAATGACATTGGGATGCTGTCAAGGGTATCATGAGGTACTTGAAGGGCACAACAGCTATATGCATCTATTATGGTGGTAGGGATACAGGAGTCATGGGATATACTAACTTCAATTATGTAGGACATGCAGACAGTAAGAAGTCCATCTCTAGCTATGTCTTCACCTTTGTTGGAGGTGTTGTTTCTTGGATGTTCAGGGTGCAGAAATGCACGGCCCTATTTACTACAAAGGCTGAGTATGTTGCAATCACTGAGGCTTGCAAGGAGGCTCTTTAGTTAGGTTGTTTGGTGGCAAATGAGTGGCATTCGATTGGCCAAGGGTCTTCCATGTGAAGACAAAACACATTGAGGTGTGTTACCACTTCATCAAAGAGACCGTTGAGGACAAATATATTGAGCTTGTCAAGATCTCAACGATCAAAAATCTTGCAAATATCCTCACCAAAAGTCTCTTAGTGAAGCATTTTGCCTTTCTTAAGAAGTTGATGGGCATTGGATGAGATAACGTCTTTCCTCATCCTGTTGTACTTATGTACATTTGTACTTTGTCACTTTTTTCTTGTTCTCTTCTCAGTAGGGGCACATTCACCTTTAAGTGGAAAATTATTAGGAGTAAAGGTGCATGTGCTAAGCAGCCCGTGTATTAGTTACGTTGACAGTACCTACATACATGCACACATGTACATTGTAGGTAGCAGGCACCCATCACATTGTCACTTCATTCTTTATTCTTTTAGTAATATTTAAATAAAGGAAAGGCTAGTCACACATTGTGATTGTTGGAGTTTTCGTGTGTATATATATATATATATATATATAAAGGGAAGGCTAGTCACACATTGTGATTGTTGGAGTTTTCGTGTGTGTGTGTGTGTGTATATATATATATATATATATATATATATATATATATATATATATATATATATATATATATATATATATAGGGAAGGCTAGTCACACATTGTGATTGTTGGAGTTTTCGTATATATATATATATATATATAGGGAAGGCTAGTCACACATTGTGATTGTTGGAGTTTTCGTATATATATATATATATATATATATATATATATATATATATATATATCCCCCTTGCGCCATAGCTCATACTTATGCTCTATGCTTTCACTTCAGGGCTCACTCCCCTAAAAATTTATATCGTGAAATTAATTGGTCTAACTTAGTCCAAATGCCTCTTTTATTGATGAACCAACTTCTATTTGGTGTCTATTTTCTAATTATACATCATTTGATGGATTTGGACGTCTATACCAAATTATGGTATTTTTCCTCCTAACTATCTTAATTAGATAGTTATAGTAGTTGTACATATTTCACTACATTTAGCATTATGTTTTATGAGGGATTTTCTTCGGATTACAATCCTCTATATTTGCACGGATGTATTTTCTCATAAGCTCTTTTGTATATTCTTTATAAATCTTATTTCCATTCCAAGCTTTGAGTACCAAACTTCTTCAGGCCAGGTAGGCTTGTAATAAAACATAGGACTTAGTTGTAGAGAATAGGGGTATATAAAATCGTATGAAATACATGTCCATTATCTTTTTAATCATTAATCAAGTATTGCTTTTGAGGCTTCCTTGTGTGGACCTCTCATCATAGAGATTCAATAAATAAATCAAAGATGCTTTTTAACCCTTTTTTATTAGTAATCCTCAATATGTTGAAGTATTTGCATCTGCAAGAGGGTATTAGTAATATATTGTTAATGTTTGTCAATACAAATGGACAAAATTCCCTCATTTTTTTTGTCTACTTAGCCTATGTACAAAAGCTATGGGTTAAGTTTCCTAGGATAAAAACAATTATAATTATCTATTCTCTCATTTGCCTGACTTAATACAACATATTAATAAATTTACCACCACAAAGAAAAAGAAGAGAACCTTAGTCATAACACACTCAGCCAGTTCGGGTAAAAGGGCATTCTTGACAAGCACGAATCTACTAGCAAAATCCACTATGAAGGGAAGCTTAGCACTAATCTTAGCTCTTAGTTGATCTTTGAGCCCATCAATTCTATGTTGCTTAGTACTTGGCCTGGAGCCTCTCATGGAGTAGACACAAAGACTCACTCTCAATCTTCTGAAGAGAATTCAAGACGATCAACTTTGGGCCATCTTGATTACTAGTTAGTTATCTAATGCCTTGATATAGCTGGCAAGATTTGGCCAAATGTTAAATGGTTTGATATTCTCTTTGCTCCCCTCATTGTTACATTGCAGCACTCCAAGGCCACCCAACAATTGGCGATGCCTTGGAGAGCCCAATGTAGCTCCTTTCACTAGGAAGATATAAAGAGAGTGAGGGAGGATGCTTCCCTAGCGACTAATATTCGGCTTTGCTCTCATGCATACAAGGATGAATTTTCTCCTACTCACCAAAATGCTAAGTCGAGTTTCAAGATTCAATTTTAAAGGTTTGGGTTGTTGGCTTGATGTTTGGGATCATGCATCTATGTCCCTTTTATTGCCTAGATAGGCTACTACCCAATTTGAATTGAATAGGATGGAAGTGGAGTGGCTTTAAGAGGTCTTTTCTAGAACTAAGGAGGGATAGCCTACTTCCTTCCATATGACAAGTAATTTCTTGTTGCTAAAGACAAATCTAATTTCCGAGAGCCGAATGCTAAATTGCTCTTGAGAACCATGGAATCATGGTGGAAGGATGAGTGGAGAGAAAGATTTAAAACTTGGAAGAAGTGCTTGAAGAAGGCATGGAGGCCGCCTCACCATCCTTTAAAATCAATGCCTTGCTCTAGAGGGTCTCAACAAATAAGCTTGCAACTCAAGATAGAATTTCCAAATTCATGCATGTGTCCCTCTTATGTGTATTCTGCAAGAGGAGTCTGTTAAACATGTCTTTTGGGACTACCGATAGGTCCAAGCTTTATGGAGAAATTTAAGGAAGGCTTTGGAGAAATTGCACTTGCATCATTTAGTGTACTTGAAACAAGTTCTAGGCAATCGAGGCAACCTCAATGAGGCTTCAAAGAAAATGTGGAACGTCTTAAGGGGCATTGCGCTATTGCTCCTTTAGTGTCTTCACAATAATATTATTTTCGATTGGCTTAGAACTGACTATGTCTCCCCTAGCAATCTATGTAATGGCATTTTTGCTAATGTTTATCATTTGCTTGCTAGAATGGCCAAAAAGGATGAGACCCTTAAGAGTGTTGGGAAGCTCTTTAAGGGGCTGATATAGTGTGTGTACCTCCTTTTCGATGGTGATGTAAATATTTCACCCGCAATATATATATATATATCTATTATCGCATTACAATGAAAAAAGAAGAGACCATTTACTCTGTCACCTCGATGCCTTAATCCCGGAATCGCACCAATTTTAATGCCACAACATCCTTCAAAGGAGCCTCTATATACCAGGAATAACTTTGAAGCGTTGCTAAAGACGGACAGAGCGAGAATATTATCTGACCAACTGGAGCCTGAAGCAGGAAGGAGCTTTACCAGTGACAATGGCCGTGAGGCGAGATGCATCTATTCCCTGTGTCACCTCCTCCCCCGTGGAAGACGACCCAAACCCCTCCGGATGGCTGGTGCTGCTACCTCCCCACAGCCAGCTCATGTTTGATATGCGCGCGCGCGCGAGAGAGAGAGAGAGTGAGGGAGAGAGGTCCTGATGGCTCTCTGACAGAGTTTACGTATTATTGCCCTCGACAGTGCGTTGCCCGTAAAGGTACCAGTCTAATCGCTCGTTCTCAGCCGACTTGCACTCGGTTGCTCCGCCGACCGTCCGTTATTTGTTTTTTCCTAAAAACCAAAGCAGCTTGGACACACTTGTTCACATCTTATGCGCACAACGCCGCACCTGTTGAGGTCCCAGATCCAGAAGCCTACCATCAATCGATCCTTATAACAAGAACGTGAATCGTTTCTTGATTGCCTGATGAGACTTGCTTCAACGCTGGATATGATTACCAGTCACGACACGCAGAGAGGAGAGGCCAGACAATATCATGACTCAGGATCGCCACCTCATCAGCCAACCCAATTTGCCTAGCCAATCTAACACGTTTTTGATAAAGCATCATTGTCTGTTTTATAAAAAGGAGTTAGTGCTAGTAGTACATTTCTATCAAGCTCTAGCTCATTGTATGGGGTGAATTTTTGACGGGCTTGAATCAAAACTCTATTCTTTCCTTTGATCCTCCCACCATGAGGTATCAAGGATCCCCCTCATGCCAACCCAATCGAAAAAGCATTAAGGATTCGTTACAAAACCCACAACAAATCCATAAGATCAAGTGTTCTTCTCTCATGTTTCAAATCAACCACACAATTCGATCTCCCTACCAAGTTTCCTTGCATACAATCAAGCACATCTTCATTGCTGAAATCCCAAGGTTAGTAGGCTAACGTCATTTTTTATGGCTTTCCAACAACTTTTACAAAAATGTGATCTAAAGTTTATTCTATTGGACCCAACTTTGTGGCACATGACCATGCAACGTCAATGTGGGTTATAGTTTACAAAAAATGCAACGTAAATTTTGTATTTGCCTTGATTAGTATTTAGATTAAGAATGCCTTCTTAAAAAGATGGAAAGAACGATGGAGTATATTTTCTCTTAACTTTTTGAGCAAATCAATTCATAGTCTTTAAAAAGAGTGCACTTTAAAACGAGACAAAAATGAAGACTTTAATTGATAACAAGGATGTATGATAAAGTTTAATTCTCGTTGATTCTCTTAGTTGCAAAGACTGAGCTACTTCCTAATAGATTTCCCTTTTATCAAAGAAGTCTAAATTTACAAATGAAGTTGGGATTTCAAGGTTCATAATCATGATTTCCCTATTGTTGGGATAAAGAAAAAGCTTTTACCTTCAATTTCATGATGTCCTCCTCTACCTCTTCTTCTTCCATCTCATTGGGAGGAGGTGGGCAATTTATATGAGAAATTGGATCTAACTTTGTTTGCATGTTAAAGTTCTTGTTAACTGTATAAATGATGGATGTTTGATCATCCTTTCCATCCTGAGAAGTCATGATTCAAATCCAAACTTAAGAAAGAGAATTTTATCAGGAGTTTTACAAAAGGATAGGCCAATTTGTACTATGAATTCATGAATATAGAGAAAGATAAACAAAGTAAGTAGAAAAAGTTTAGTTGGGCCAAGTAGATACTAAAAGAAATAGTTAAGGAGGAAAATTTTATTGAAGATGGTTGGTCATCTACCTAAGTATATGATCCACCCCACAAAAGTGGCCATGTATGAGTAGATAGGGAGCACATATATGTAAAGAAAGGTCTATGCCAATTCCACCATAAAGCATGGTAGTTGGCAGCTCTTTAACACTTATCTTCATGTTATTTCTATACCTTAATCATATATTAGTAGTAGATTGATTTTTGGCATCAAATTGGCTAATGGGAGAGGCCATAGCTCAGGTAAGTTACTCATGAATATATATGTGCATCACGTGAGTTCAAAATAATGTATTTTTAAAATACAATCTTTATATATTTTTTACATATAGAAGGATGTAATATAAAGATATTATTTACAGATTGAATAGAAAAGGGTTATATTTTATTCGAGGAAAAATCACAGATAAGGATATTTATAAATAGGCTTTGAACACATGTGATGTAGAGGATATACATATAGTAACTTCCCAGAGGGCCATGGTGATTTGAAATCCAATGCAAAAAAATGTGGAATTTGCTTTAATAGCTTGTGACTTCCACTTAGCAAGCCCTAAAGGTCTAAGACATATCCATACCCTAAGTATAATGATATAGTAATGGGAATAGAAGACTTAGGCTATTGCAACCCATATCTTGTATCGCTTTTGAATAATTATGATTTTGACCTATCTATGTTGAATAAGGATACTAAAATAATTGGTTTAAAGGGTTGTAATCTGGCTTGTGCACACACACGTAGTTAGGACACTCATGCACAAGGAATTGCGTAACCACCATTTCAAAATATTACACCCACTACTCTTACACATAATGACCACAAGAGCACTTGAACACACAATTTAAGTCACTCATGGACACTTCCTCATACACATCCCACATGCACATCACATAGACCATACATTGGGTCACTAGCACATAGAGCACCTATCCCCACATATATAAACACTTTTCTATAGAAATCGCTCTTAGACACACCTAGTCCTAGTTCACAAGCACACAATCACTTATACTACCATCCCATCTATCACACACTCATTGAGAGTGAGTTTACCTCAATAGTCCATAGGAGACACACACACATTCTTACGTCCCACACATTGTGACTTACATCACAATCTCATTTTCCCTAGCCAAACAATCATTTCTAGAGTTCCTTAAAATTATTGCAGGCTATTTAATGGCTACTTTTGTAGCTTTGTGGAGAGGATATAAGATTGCATTGGGTTCCTCTCGAGGAGGTCAGTCAAAATATATGTATGTATCACGTGGGTTCAACATAAGGGATTTTTTTAAAACAAATTTTATACATTTTTTAACATATAGAAGCATCCCATATAAAGGGGCTACTTACAAATTGAATAGAAAAGGATTATGTTTTGTTAAGGATATGTCTTAAACGCATGCGATATTGAGGGTATACATATAGTGAATTACCCAAGGGTTCCTTAGTTTCCTTATACTAGCTATTTTTAATGCTTTATCAAAAGTAAAGGAGCATTGAGCTATGATTCATCTAAATTTTGAACACCAAGAGAGATGATCGCATGCATTTTGGAATTCGTTAGCAAAAGTACCTTCAAGGCTTCATAGGCACAATCTTCTATTTTAAGGATAGTGAGCACGGCTGGTTTAGTCTCATTTGGCTCCTCTATTCCCTTCACTTAGATGTACTTATGGATTTCTTTATTATTGATGGAAGCTAGAGAAGCTTGCACAATTGGAGTTGTGAGCTCTTTTAAATATAGAATATCTTGTAGATTTTCATGCCAAGAACTATCATTCCAAAACTACCTTAGTCTAAATGTATTCATAATGTGTTGAGCTTTTAAGTAAAACCTTAGCTTTTTGCCAAAATATAGTAGGACTACTTAATAACGATCTTCAAAATCATCTCATAAGAAGCATAGAAATTGGATTAAGTAGAGGTGTGTGTGAGATTTCATTCTTTTATAGCGTTATCTAAAAAATTTTGGAAAAAATACTTAGAGAAATAAAGCAATGTTTTATTAAGACTCCTCTAATCCAACCATATCCACACATGGAGGTTGCATGGTGATTGAGGAGTACATCAAGCCAACCATTGGAGCTTTGAGTATTGTATGGTAGAAAAGTGTCATCAACAAGGTGATTTGTGTACGTAATATTTTTTTCATTATGCTCGAGAGTACTATGTATTATGCTTATAGTGAAAGTACAAGCATAGCTCATGATGTCCATGAACAAAATTGTGAGCTAATAGGCAAATAGCCTTTCCCATCTCCATTCAATTCCATTGTTGGGACATGGATATTGTGGAAAGAGTGTGGGCTAGACATAAATAAGAGTAGATTATGCTATGTTTTCCATGAAGGGTCATGCTAAAACCTCATGACAACTATGAGATAGGTCAAAGAGTGTGAAGAAAAGAAGAAATGGTGATGGAGTAGATTTTTCTCTTCATTTTTTTCTTTCTACATTGATTCTTGTATGGTGAAGTGCAACTCAAAGTCAAAAGGAGCTTATCAAGTCAAAATTACATTAATATTTTGTAAGATCTGCTTGTTGATTCAAAATATTTGCCACTACAATTTCTCTATCATGATTGTTCCTATAGAGTTACACTATAACTAGAAAAGGTTCACAATTTGTTTGTGGAGCCAACCACATTTCTTCCAATCTTTTAAATTTTATGGCATGAAGTTAATGAAGTTAGATCATTCTAAGAATTAATTTGCATCACTCTAGAGAGTTATTAGCAAGATGGCTTGCATTAATGGCCCTATTTCCATCGATATCACATAACTTATGCTTGTGTCATCCAGTTGCCTATAAGCACTACAGCTGCATTGCATAATTATCCTAGGAAATGCACTAGTGCTTCAACATTATTGCAGCTTTATAGGACTCACTTTCTTGTGCTTGTAGCAAGTGCACTTACCTACTCTAGTTGCATCAACTACTAGTGCACTTACAAGAGAGTGATAACTACACTTGCACTAGGTGAGAAAGTTCATACCTTGTGGCTTCAGAGAAATAATACACTCGCACAAAATTGTGGAATTGCATCGTGCACTATAGGATGGCATCAAGTTTCCCTCACATTGGAACATGACTTTCAAGCCATTTACACTTGTGAAATAAATGAATTTCAAGTAATTAGACCAAGCACTCTCAATCTAAAGGGTGGCATGAGGGTAGATGAAATTGCACTTGGGTAGAAACATTGCACCCATCTCAACTCTAACACAACCCCTTTCTCAACTTCCTTGCACTCCACTTCCATCCTCAACCTTTCTAAGGACTCAACATCCTATTGATAAGATTGTACTTAACCTAAAGGACCCTGTAACATATAGGAGGTAAACATAAAACCCAATCCCTTCTAAAATTGAAAGCATCATCCCCTAGTTGGACTCATCCACTCTCAAATGAATTGATCCGTAGGATGAGTCAATAAAAATAGAACTTCTTCAATGATGGAAAACATCCTCATTCCCTTGATAAGCTAATAATGGGCAATTTGAGACACCTAGTTGTGCCTTTGTTAGCACCAACATGGAGCTAGAGAAACCCATTAGCACAATTCTAGCCTATTACTTCTTGAATCCAAAAGAGGGCAAATGATGCATACATGTCTTGGCCACTCTAGACTTTCCTTGAGTAGATAAGAAGAAGAAATGGCAAGAAAAAAATCAAATTGAACCTCAATTTCTCCCCTTACCCTAGTACCAAACTTTAATGTTTAGCTATGCACTTGTGGTGTTAGTCTAAGCTAAGGGAGGATAGCTATAGTGCCACACCCCAATGGGTAAATCATGCATACCACCATTTACAATCTAAAGGATGGGATAAAGCCCCTGTCAATAATCATGAACCAACCATACCTAACACTATGATCAAGGCTTATTGTATAATCCATTATCTAGGTTGTCAAATTCTAGGCGACAACATAAAAAATTCCACGCCTAATAGAATTTCTAAAATAGAAAATGTTCACATGGGTACCCATCCATGAATATTACCTCTACCATAACATTCAAGTGCTTAGAGCTCATAGGAAAAAACTCCACCAAAAACCAAAAGACTTATCAAAAGTCAAGAAGGTTCTCAATAAGGTAGAAAATGAATTGTGCCCACTCATACTATCGAAGAATTAATGGAGGAAACTTAACACCCCATTCTTTGGAAATGGCAAGTGACCTCATATCTATGGGGTGACATGCCACTTGAACCTAGAGAGTATCAAAGAGCTAAAGGTAGTTCTTTGCTATCTTTATCATAGAATAGGTAAAGGCTCCATGAAATATTTTGGGTGGATTCTAGAGCTTATGGGATAGAAGGAATGGAGCCAGGATTAGACATAGAAAATATGCTTCCTCCATGATCAGAACATCGTAAGGTACATTATGTCTTGCTCCACTTTCCTAGGGACAAGGAGGTACCATTACTAGGATGCAACATGATAGATTATGCATTGGATGCACACCCCATAAAACATATCATAGTCGGTTCCATTTCTAACTTACTTAAGGGGCCTTTCATAGAAATTGCAAGGACAAAGAATATAAGGATAGTTAATGGATTAGAGTGGCTAAGCCACATTGAAGGTGTCACATATCAACCAAGTTATGAGACCGATGTACTTGTGTCCCCCCAAACCCCCCCCCCCCCCTCCTCAAGAGAATATTTGAGCTATTACTTCACCCAAACCTAAAACAAGAAGGATGGCTTGAGAAAAACCAAAGTTACAAGCCAAATCTATGAAGAGCATCTCTAATGGTGAGGCACCTTGTTAGGACATGCTAGCATATTTCACATTGCTTGAGATGGAAGATCACGTCATTGCACTACCTAAGGTAGAGGAAGGTGCAGATCCACTCCCAATATATAAGAGAACATAAAATGTACATGCCCCTAGCTAGGGCTAGAGGAAGCAATATTTTGTAGTCACTTGGACACCTTTTCCAAGTAGCAATTAGCACCATTTGGATCCTACATGATTCACCAACCTTGCTAATTTGTTGAGGGGGAGGGGGTTTTTGAGTCTATTTCATAGTAAAACATCAAGACCTCAACCTAGCAAGGATATCTGAGGAACCATGTACTTCTACAATCACCTTAACATCAATATAACACCCATCTAAGAAGGGCTACTTCACAATCGATCAAAGATAAGAGTAGCCAATAGGAGACTTGGTTCAAAGAGAGTATGAAATGAGGGAAAGCTAAGTATCAACTCCATTAGCATAGACACATATAGTCTCCTAGAACATGGTTAGCTTAGGTCTTAACTTAGCACTTGGATAATCATGATTGATATGTAGCCCTAGATAATCATGTAAAAAGCTTCTTATCTTATCAAGTCCGCATGTCCTTGGGATATGGTATTGTCAGACCACCATACACCCACTTTACACACAATGCACCTAATATGTAATAGTTTTCTTATTAAGAGTCTTGCAATGCTATAAATACACATAAAAGAAGATTACTTAATTATCCTCTTACACAATATTTGTTGGACATTCTTTAGAGACATACCAAAATAAAAAAGGAAACATTCCTTTTTAATCAATTATTTGAAAACAACATTGTCAAACTTGTACAACTAATCCACTTTGGGACATATATCCCACTATTGGATACCACAACCCTTTTGGATTCCAAGTTTCCCTAGAATTGGGCCTTTTGATGCCCATACATCAAGCTACAAAAGGATTTCTTCTCGAGTTAGCTTAGTAGTGGAGTCCTCCTTTAGTTAATAGCCTAGTCAATTTAGCAAGTAGTGAAGTTCCCACTAGTTCCCCTCCCACCATAGGACGGAACCTTCCTCCTGTGAATGTCTTGCCTTAGGCACTACTCTTAATGCTCTAGACCAAACCATCCTTTTCTAGCTAAAGTGGAAGAATTCATAACCAATGCAACATATAAAACAATGCTTTCAATCTATTACCTAGGTAATACAATTAAATAATCATGTTTATGGTATGCATTCATACAACATTATAGGTGCTATTCAACTAGCATCATCCATATTCTATACATCATGTAATTCCAACTACCCCACTTTCAAAAGGTTTAGAAAGAACATTTAAATTACAATCTAATGTAATCTCACAATTGATCCTAAATCGATTTTAGTTTTCCAACATCTAGTTTTCTCTATCAAGATTTGAGTTAGTTCCTCAATTTCATAATTTGGTCTTTAATTCATTCCCTCTTTATGCTAGGTCCTTTTGGGTATCCCTAAGAGTTAGTCTTAAAGGGATCCATTCAAGGAGGATTGGTTCTCTACTAAGGTCTTCACAACTATCATTGATTAAGAGGAGAGACTACATCCTTGATAGTTATTAAAGTTTAAAAAGCTATTAACACAGGTTTCCCAATCCTTAGGTTAATGTTTTTGACTTTGCCTGGAGTCTTTAAATAACTCTCCTTTTTTGTTATTGTTGACTTCCATTATCTAGTGGTCTTGTTATTCTCCTTTTATCTTATTATATACCCCATACACCTTTTCTCATGCAAATAAATGATACTACATTTATGTTTAGAAAAGTTAAGCTCTAGTAAACAACCACCTAGATAACATGGTTTACCATGGATGCAGTGTTTGCTAGAGTTGTTCCCTGCTAGAGTTGTTCTAGATACAATTCTTGAAATTCATACATGCCTCTTCAATGTTATTATCTTCTAATGTATTATCTAGGCTAGTAGTTTGTCCCCTTATTGGTTTGGCAATTCCCTTAAGGATTAAGTATTTATGATACTTGAACTACCTATGGAGATGGAGACGATAATAATAAGGGTAGGAATACGCATGATATCAAGAGAAAATGATGGTGAATGTAGAGAGAATCTTGCCATGTCTCTCTCTCGCTTCCTACGATATCCTACTCTCTCTATCGATCTCCTTCTCCTTATAGCTTTTTATCATTTTCTCTCTTTGAACTTCCTTCTCCCCTATATTTTCTCTCTCACTTTACTAATATTCTCACTTTTCCTTTCTATTAATCTCTCTCTCTCTCTCTCTCTCTCTCTCTCTCTCTCTCTCTCTCTCTCTCTCTCTCTCTCTCTCTCTCTCTCTCTCTCTCTCTCTCTCTCTCTCTCTCTCTCTCTCTCTCTCTCTCTCTCTCTCTCTCTTTGTGGGCAAGGAAAGAGGGAAAGTATAATATATGTCACAATGGATCAATGATCATTGCAAAGTTGAAAGTGCTTGTTTACATGACAATGTGTAGCTTACGAGACCTTACATATGATAGTTTGGAATTGTAGTGGAGCTTTGAGGATGATGCAAGGTTTTGAATATATATTCAAGAACTCAAACATTGCTATGTATATAGAGATGTAGTGGTGTATGGGCAATAGCTTACCTAACGTCCTTTGATACAGGTAGGAAAGTATAGATCAATCTCAGTCCATGAGCCTTAGAGTGATGAGAGGGTCAAGTGGCATAGGTGTTCTATTTAGAGAAGAGCTCTAAGATACAGTCTGTGTGGTGTTAAGAGATCTGGAAGTGAGATATATGTGGATTAGAGTGCACACAAATAGATGTAAGGATATCTACATTGCAATGTGTTACTTTTCCCTAGCATACTTTAGATTTGCAAAAAGGTGACCTTTGTAGGTCTAGCCTTTATGTTAGATAGAGTAGTTAAGCTAGTAGCAACTCGAGGTACATTATGTCAAGTTGCAGGGTGTGGGAATTATTAGGGACTCCTATTCTAGGATCCGAGGGCCACGAAAGTAGCCTTGGGTGGGGGGTCTCGAGGGGGCCAATGATCCCCCTAATGGGAGTCTAGGAGCAATGCCCTTAGCCCGAGATAAAGGGAATATTCCCTTGAAGATTGTATAGTTAACTAGGAAAAGTCCATTATACAATTAGAGAGGTCGATCAAACTACCATCATAGTTATAAAAGGATAACCCCTCCAAAGCCATCATCAATCTATACCATCTTTGTATCAATTTGTTTGGCATTAAATAAGTTTCTTTTATTCTCATATTTACTGCATATTTTACACTCCTTACTTAGATTCTATTCACTATGCCGTATAAATTTTACATATTATCAAACCCTAAGAAAATCTAATTAATGAAGAATATATGACACAAGGGCTTCAATAGTGAAGAGGAGCAATGTCATCATTCGAAAGTAGTTGTGGTGCATCAGATAATAGTGATGCAATATCAGAAATTCAAACACTGAGGACTCATCCACCAACATTTAGCAAAGGCAAGTTAGATAGTACAAACTACACTGTGTGGAAGTTTAAAATTACAATAATTTTTTTTTATTATGACCATTTAGAGATGGTGTTGGGGACCAACCCAGAATCACAACCCACCCCAAACCCATCAAATTCGAGTGTTATGATTTCTCCAAATATAGATCTTCCACGAGCTTGGAAATAAAGGAACGTAAATGTGTTGTGTGCCTTAGTTACAAGTTATTCTAATAGTGTTTTGATTCAACACACAACCAAGGCATTAGATTCTTGAAATGTACTAAGAAGTTAGGTACAAAAGGTGAAACCAAACAAGGATTCAGAGCCTAGAGAATCAACTAGTAGTGGAGAAGTTTGCTAAAAGAGAACAAGTTGAAGCATTTACCACTCAAATCAAGAATTTACATGACTAGATAGCATTGGGATGCAAAAACCTAGCAAGGAGGTATCTTCAGATTTATCCACTAGAGTTAGATTGATTAGTAACTATCCTTAACACTCAAGTGAGACCTTGAGCTTTGACATTTGAGGAATTTTGTATACTACTAATAAAGGAGGAGTTGTGGCTTAAAGCTCATGAAAGAAGCACCAGTGAAAATAATACTGCATTATTTGCCAACGCAAAAGAAAAATACAATTCCTCTACCAATGGTGACAAAAAGAAAAAGGATAGTAAGAAAAGTTATCAAGAAGAGTGCTTCTATTGCAACAAGAAAGGATATGCAATTATAAATTATCATGTCAAAAAGGAGACTGTGAATATGACTAAAGCAAAGCTAGAGTTATTCATGGCAACCAATGGGGAAGTATATTGCCTCTTATCACATGACCAACAAGAAAGGTCTATACAATTCTATGTAGCCTTTGCAAGAATCCATCATTGTGTTGATTGAAAACAATACAAAATACATATTGAGAGCACAAGTACTATTTTCTTTGTTGTTGTAAATGATGATGTCAAAAAATTTTCAAAGGTATTACATGTTCCAAAGATCAATATAAATCTAATATTAGTTGCTTCCATAACTAATCTTGTCCATGAAGTGAGTTTCACCAAGACATGTCTATTTTCAACAGTATTGACAAAGTTATCAATGGGAAAAACTAAGAACATTTATGAGTTGTGCTCTACAGCCACCATCGATGTGAAGACAAGTAAACTTTGGCATGAAAGATTCGGTCACCTTGGATTTGGAGTGTTAGAGGAGATGCATAAGCAAGGTATAGTTATTCACCTACTTGTAATAACTAAAATGAAGGAACTATGTAAAGCTTCTATGATAAGAAAGCAACAAAGAAAATCATTTCCAAGTAAAATCAAGAATAGAGCAACGGCTCCTCTAGATTTGAGGCATGTTGACTTATGCAATAAAATGCCTACACAAACCTTGGGAGGGGGGATATCTTCTTATTTTATATTGATCATCAACGACTACAATAGGAAGATATAGGTTTATTTCCTTCATGATAAGGATCAAGTTTTTAGTAAGTTTAAAAAATGACTAAAACTTGTTGAGAATGAAACAAGGAAAGTGTAAAGAAATTTAGAATTGATGATGATGGTGAATTTAACTAAAAGAAGTTTGAAGACTTTTGCAAGAGCAAAGGGATTAAGCATCAATTAGATGACACCTCAGATGATGATGGCGAGTTTAACTAAAAGAAGTTTGAAGAATTTTGCAAGAGCAAAGGGATAAAGCATCAATTGATGACACCTCATACACCTCAGTGCCATTGTTGAATGTCTAAATTGCATCATTGTGGAAATAGCAAGGTATGCCGCATACTTAAGCTCAAGGGATTATCTAATGAGTTTCGGGTCACAGTTATAAATATCATAATCTATATTCTCAATCAAACTTACACAAGGATTCTCAAGGAAAAAATTCATCATCAGGGCTATACTAATAAGAAATTATCTATCTTATACTTTAGAACTTTTGGATGTGAATGCTATGCACATGTTCCAAAAGATAAGAGGAACAAGTTCAACAAAAAAGTACCAAATATGTTTTCTTGTATTTTGGTGATGACCAAAAGGCTAACAAATCATATGACCAAGAGGCGAGGAAGATCATAGAAAACAATGATGTGGTATTCAAGGAGTAGCCACATACACTAAGGAAAAAAAATATAAGCTCTTCCACTTTATCATCAAACAAAGAAGTAGTCCACTATGAATCTATTCCAAGAGCTATCCATATCCTCAAGGAGGAGGAAGCATTGTCTTAACATGATGAGAAGAAGCTCACCAACTTATAATTATGCCATTAAAAAACCATTGCTACAATGGGTGAAGTAGCTCTATAATTGTAATAATCCTATGTCTACAACCACTAAGGAAAAGATAGAAGGACCAAGGAGGTCTCAAAGAATAGAGAAGAAAATAAATGCTTATGCTCACATAGTCAATATGGCCATGATGGATGAGATTATGAGAGAAGTAAAGGAGTTGGTAGGCTTGGAAGAAGCACTCATCAATCCAACATAGAGAGTAGCTATACATACTAAGTATGATAGCATAATGCACAATGACACTTGGGAGCTAGTGGATCGATAAAAAAAGAGTAGGATTATTGGCACCAAGTGGATTTAGAAGGTAAAGTACAAGGCTAGTGGTAGCTTAGAAAAATACAAAGCTAGACTAGTCGTATAGTGATTTTCATAGATTAAAGGATTTGATTTTCAAGAATCATTCACTTTAACTTCTAGAATGACTGTTATTTGCATTCTACTTGCAATGACTACTCATAAGAAGTGACAAGTTTACCAAATGAATATTAAATCAAGATTCTTGAATGGTGATCTCAAGGATAAGATATATATGGCTCAGCCATTGGGGATGTAAGGCCCCCCATTCTAAGAACAAATTTTGTAAGATAAAAAAGGCATTGTATGGGCTAAAACAAGGCCCTAGAGCGTGGTACAAATGGATGGATACGTTCTTTTAAGCTTAAAATTTGATAGATGTGTGTCCGATGCTATGTTTATGGGGATGGTAAAAAGTCTATAGTGATTGTCCTATATGTGCATAACATTCTTGTTATAGGTGATTATGAAGATATGATCCATTAGGCTCAAAAAACTTTGAGCTCTGAGTTTGAAATGACAAACTTGGGCTTGTTGCACAATTGTTTGAGAATTGAAGTCCAAGAGCCTAGTAAAATCTTCATCTCTTAAAAGAAGAAAGCATGGGAGATCTTGAAAGCATTTGGCATGACTAAGTATAAGGAGATAGCTACACTTAAGGAGGGCAATGAGAAGTCATCCATTGAGAATACATTAGTACAAGTAGACATTGGGAGGTATAAGAGGTGGTCAACAATCTTATCTACTTATGCAACACCACATCAAGTATCAATTTTACTATTGATATTTTGAGAAGGTTCTCAAATACACTATGAGAAAGTCATGGAAGATGGGATGTAGGTGCTCAAATACTTGAACAGAACTCTTGACTATGGTATCAAAGATCCATCTTGGGCACTCGAATGTCATGACATTTATGCACTAAGCTTTTTTTTTGTCTTGGACACTAAATACTTGCGAAATATTATCAGTGAAAAAGGAATACATGCTGATCCCAAGAAGGTGCAATGTATAAAAGATTGGCCAACACCCACCACTACTACTTCTCTTCGAGGATTCCTTTGTTTATCTTAATTCCATCGCCGATTCATCAAGCATTATGCGGCCATTGCAGCTCCTTTGACTGATAGGTTGAAAAATGAGGCTTTCTTTTAGGATGCTCTTGCATATAGTAGCTTCAACCAATTAAAGGAACTCTTTACCTCTGCTCCTATCTTAGTATGCCCGGACTTCTCCAAAGAATTTACCATACAATGTGATGCTAGTGGCCGTGGCATTGGGGTTGTTTTGTTACAAGAGCATGGAGTGATTGCCTTTGAGAGCCGTAAGCTTACAGATAAAGAAATGGCCATGAATGTTTATGACCAAGAGATGTTGGCTATCTTGCATGCAATTAAGAAGTGGCACCATTACTTGTATGGCAGCTGATTTAGAGTACACAATGATCACAGGGTTCCTAAGTATTTCCTTACTTAGTCCAATCTTACTCCTAAGTAGTGTCGAGGAGTAGCTACACTACAAAATTATGATTTTGACATCACTCATACGAGAGGCAAAGACAATATAGTGGCTGATTCTCTTTCTCATATGCGGGCTTGAAAAGTTTCAGCTATGATTGAGTTACATAGTGATTGGATCGAAGAACTACAGGAGACTTATCTTTTGGATGAAGAATTCAACCATATTTTTCAGAAATTACAGCAAGGTCTTATGGAAGAAAACTCACATTATCACTTCCAAAATGGTCTTATTTGGTTGAAAGGCAAGATTATCATTCCTTCTACCTCTTCTTTTACACGGAAAATTATGGAGGAACTACATTCTTTGCCTTTAGCTGGACATTTAGGAGTTTTCAAGACCTATGACAGGATCAGTAAAAGTTTCTATTGAAAGGACTATGGAAAGATGTCAAGGACTTTGTCATGAAGTATATGCCTTGTCAATAGTATAAGGACAACACCCATAAGCCAGGATGTTTGTTGCAGCCATTACCTATTCCTATAGGTAAATTGACTCATACTACTATGGATTTCATTATTGGCTTGCCTACTACCAAAAAGGAATGGAATAGTACATATGTGGTGGTAGATAGACTCACCAAGGCAGCCCATTTTATTCCAACCAAGATTCAGTTTGTTGCCTCTCAAGTGGCTAGTCAGTTTATGGAGCAGATTTTTAGACTACATGGATTACCACAGGTGATTGTTCATGATAGAGACTCAAAGTTTATGAGTAACTTTTGGCAGGCAGTATTTACATCTATGGGCACTAAATTGGCTCCATCTACGGCCTATCATCCACAAACTGATGGACAGACAAAAAGAGTCAATAAATGGTTGGAGACTTATCTTCGCCATTTCTGCTATGATGTCCAAACTTCATGGGATTCTTGGTTACACTTGGTTGAGTTTGCTTATAACAATTCTACCCACGCTAGTATTGGAGTTTCACCCTTCGAGGCTTTGTATGGTTACAAGGTGCCCTTGCCCAGAGTCATCTTTAATGAAAGGATTAATCCTCATGGGAAGGAAGAGTTAGAAAGAATGCAGAACCTTCTTAAGCAATGCAAGATGAATCTTAGGAAAGCTCAATCCCAAATGAAGATGTATGCTGATGAGAAGAGGCGGCCTTTAGATTTCCAAGAAGGAGAGTTGGTCTTGCTGAAGGTGCCCAAGTCTAGGTACTCTACATTAAAAGATGGATCTAGTAATAAGCTTGCTCATAGGTTTTATGGCCCTTACCGGATCCTTAAGCGTATTGGAGACTTGGCATACAATTTAGAGCTTCCCTCTTCCATAAAGATTCACAATGTCTTCCATGTTAGTCAGCTCAAGCCTTTTTATGGTGATCCAATGGATATAGTTGATGAGATGCCACCTATTGATGAAGGTGGTCTTATTCAGTACATCCCGGAGGCTGTTATAGGTCAGTGTGAGAAGAAGCTTCGATCTCGTTCTATCGTGGAATATTTAATCAAATGGAGAGGTTTACCACTTGAGGAAGCTTCTTGGAGGCCTGATTCTATATTGGATTAGTTTCCTTTCTTAAGGGATACATTGGTGTGGCTGAAGCCTATTGATTATGGAGCTAGTGATGATGTAGACAGGATCAGGACAACACGCTGTTTTAGAACAATTTTTATCGTGCCTAATTTTCAAAATTAAGCCATCTACATGGGCTTAAAGTACTCTTCAAGAGCTCCGTTTTGATATATGGCACGCCTCATTTGGACACTTCTACTAGAAGTTATCACAAATTTGATCCAGCATGGTCTGTTTATACAGCAAGCTGTCTACTTCATTTTGAGATTATCTATTGAAGATTTTATGGCTCCATATACTTTTGAAGTATTCCAGATCATGTATATAGCTTAGGCCTACTCTTGTTCTTCAATTTTAGTCCATATGTTGGTCATTCTTCATTCTTTTTTCCATTTGTAAAGCTGTAAAAAACAGAGTAGTACTCTATTCTATCCATCCTTTTCTAGTCTTTCAGTTTGTTTTTTAGGACAAAAACTTTTGGAAAGGGATGGATTGTAAGAAGCTGGGAATAAGGACTTAGTGTAAAAATAATATTGATATTATGCCATGGCACACTGACATTGGTATAAAAGGAGAGGACATGTAATTTTTCACATCTTTTTGATACATTAATACAATTACTGTCCTTCTCTCCCATCTTGCTCACAACTTCCATGACTTCTCCCTCTTTCATGTCTTTCTCTCTCCAAATCTAGTATTTCTCTCTCCTCGTCAATCTCTTTCTCTCTCTTCTCTGTAGTATTCTCTCTCTAGTTCTCTCTCTGACATGCAAGGCTCATTGTTGGTGTTCATGCATAGCGTGGCAAACCATTATATCTATCTTCCCGCCAATTTAAAATTGTTGAAAACCTTTAAATATAAAACTAATTTAAAAATTGCCACAAAATTTTAAAAAAACCAAAAATTCAAATAAAATAAAAAACTTACAAAGAATACTAAAAATACAAAAATATAGTCGTAATTTTTTTATTTGAAAATCTCATTTGAAATTTGAATAAATAAAATTTAAAAAAACACTAAAAACTTGAAATTTCTATTTAAAAACTTCAAAAAGTCACAATAATAATAATAATTTAAACAACTTTAAAAATTCTCAAAATTTTCATTCAAAATTTCACACTTTTTACTGATGTTTGCCTCTCTAATTAGTTTATTTTTAAAAAACAAACAAAATAAAACAAATTAATTTTTTTTATCCATAAAAATACAAAATTCGATTATACAATTTACGCCTAACACACCATTGTAATGAAATAAAATAAACCAATCATTCACATTGCACGTACTTCATGCACCAAACACACTGATTGTAATTTGTAATAAAGGAACTAGTCATCACTCATATACGCACTAGCCCAAAACGCTTCTCACGCAATAAATTTTAAGAATGAATTTGCATTTAGAGATCCTATGAGTTGGGATCGCAATCATGGATTGTTTTTAATGCTCCCATCAATTTAATAAATGTTGTAATGGATTATTAAGATATCATTGTTTTCTTTTTTTAAGATTTATCATCGAATAAATATTTCACCCATTTGTACTTTTTTTAAGAATCCACCCCCAAAAAAAAAAGTTAATCTACTCACTTCTCACTAATTACTAATTCAACGAACGTGCTATGTGGGAGTGTTTGGTGAAGTAGTCTACTAGTTTGTTAGTGTCAACATGATTATTTCAATCTTGGTTCGATGTTGTCCCGTGTTTTGTGATTTGTCTGGTTTTTTGTATTTTGTTAGTCATAATGCTCAAAGGAGTGGTTATTGACTAGAGTTCATACATTTGTACAAAAATGGATCAACATTTTATCAAGGTCACTAGGGGTAGTATAACTATTAATGTCACATATGGGTCATATTTCTATGCTTTTCTGACATACTCTACCCTTGCCAAGGAAATTCCACCAGCTTTTGAAACCCTTCCAGTGGTTCCTCCTCCTTTAGAAGATCCTGAACCCATCCCTGAAGATAATGATTATCCTCCTCCTCTGTTGATCTAAAGAAAGCACTTAAAGCATATGGTTGAAATTATTCCAATTTCAATTCCTCCAATGTTAATCCCTATTACATTAGGAGGTACTCTTCCTACATGCCTTACATCTATAAATTTATTTAAGGACACATATGGTAATATATAAATATCAATTCCTTCTCTGCACCTCCTAGTAGTAGGAGATGTCATTCCTTTCTTGTGTAAGGATATTCAAAGGTCTATAGAGATATCAGTATTGCCTATATTCAGCGGTTATATTCTTCTTTTTATGAGGAGATATAGCAGTCCAAGGATAAGTTATGCAAGGCCACTATAGAGCTTACCTATATTAAGGAAATCCTATCCGATCTATTCAAACAAATGGAGCAACAACTAAATTTTTAAAAACCCAGAAAGTGAAAATATTCTCTTTGCAAGCCTAATTAATGGAAGCAAAAACTCAAGTAGCTAGCATTACTAAGAAAAGGGATCATCTTTCGAATGAAAACCAAGAGTTGCAAGCTTTAATTGCTACACAAACATTAGAGTTGAAGCCAACAAACTCCACAATTGATAGCCAAAATACTCAGATCAAGGAGTTCAAAGCACAATTGGCTCAGTTATACTTTGTTCCACCAAGTCCTAGTGTACCCCCAATGCCTTCTTTATCAAATACAAACTTGGTTACTCTTCAATGTAGTGTGATATCATGTCCACTATTTCAAGCTAAGGTAGAGAGGCTACAATCTAAAACGGAACTTTTATGGACCTGTTTTGAGCAATTTATGAAATATATCCCGCTATATGACTTCTTATTTATGCATTATCAACAACAAAAGCTGGCCTTTTATATGAAGTTATCCAATATAGATTTGTGTCCTCCAGAGGATAGAGGGAGTGGTACTTGATCCTCTAATCTCCTTGTGGAAGTGGTTAGGATGGTCTTTGAAGCCATTGTTACACTTAGCACCATGTTGATGGCTTACATGTATATTCGAGATGATCTTGTGATTTCGAAGGATGAGGATTTGTCTTGGTATGTGGAGGTATTGTTGTGCAAGCTATCCTTTATGTTTGACATCTAGAGATAATGATAGATAAGATTTTCCAAGATTATTTATCCAAAGTGGTTGACTACCCTAAAGTTTCTTAGAATCCAATGATAGATTCAATTGTCTTGAATTCTTGATGATTAAAAGCTTTTATACATCTACAAAATGCTAACCAACTAAGGGAGGATTTGTCTTGGTATGTGGAGGTATTGTTTTGCAAGCTATCCTTTATATTCGACATCCGAAGATAATGATAGATAAGATTTTCCAAGATTATTTATCCAAAGTGGTTAACTGCCCTAAAGTCTCTTAGAATCCAATGATAGATTCAATTGTCTTGAATTCTCGATAATTAAAAGCTTTTATACATCTACAAAATGCCAACCAACTAAGGGAGAATCTTTTAGCCCATATTTCTACACAATATCCTTTTGACACATCCTTCTTTGAAACTTATAAATCGTTGATATGTTCTAGGTCCAGTAGTACCTTCACTTGTTTATTATCAAACAGATGGCCCATAGATTTGATTCTTGTTTACCATACTTCAATCAACTCCACAAATCATTTCTCCTCTTCTTTTTCAATCTCAATCAGCTCTCCAAATTTTTGTTCATCATAGATCGTGTTTTCTCACCTCCTTCTCCTTGTCCTCTATCATCTATTACACTCCTTTCTACTTTTTTAGCATACTTCTTAACTCCTTTCTTATCAGATTTTGTTAAATTACCCGAATCTCCATCTCTAAGAATTTCTTGTTTTTATGATTTTACATATCCATCACTTCATCCTTTACTGCTTGTTTCTCTTCCTTCTTCCACATCTTACATTCCTAATCCACCTCAGTTGGTTAGTAGCCACTCATGTTTTGATTTACAAATCCCTAGATGTAAAGGATGGAGCCACATAGATTTGTTAATAGGTCCACATATTAATTGGCTTATCATTCCAAGGGAATCGATGAATCATTTCCAAAAAAAAATTGATGGAAAGGAAGCTTGTGACATGGGCTTCAAAAGCCCTATGCATTGTATACAAGCTTATCAGAGTTATTTGCAATTTGCCCAAATATATTATTAATCTTTTGACCCTTCAGTTAGATGAGCTTCTCATTTTCCTTAATACTTAGTGTACGTGCATTATCATTCTCATAATGATCAAATCCAATACCTAAATTGTGCATTAATGCTAATGTGAATATTGATCTCCATCAATAGGACATATTATATTTCCATGCTCTATGTCTTTTGAGCAGATATCTTATACTTGTGGAGAGAATGTATTATTTGTAATTCTTTCAAAATCATCCTAAGACATTTGTAGATGAAATTCTCTCCATGACAAATTTAGAACCCATCAAGCTTTTAAGCATGATACACTGAGTTGCCTAGCAACCTGGACTATTTTGTTGCCTCAAGTAACCTGTTGCAACTAACTTCATATTCTGGAGAAAGCAAGAAAATTATGCCACTCCATTGATCCTTGATGTATTTTTACTGAGCTATAATGATTTATTTTTTTTTTAGAGGTGCCATTCAGGTGATTACTATATGTCTAGTATGTATGTGGTGTGTGAGTTGTGTATGAAGGGGTTGTGGTTTCATGAAGCTAATTAAGATTATGATTATTTGATGATTGCTTTCTTTTTAATAAATAAAGATTTTTTTAAAAAACCTATTATATCCTTTACAATTTTGTCATGCTTTTACCTTTTTTGAATGAGTTAATCGATAAAATGTTTTTTCCTTTTGTGAGAATTATTTGCTAGATACAGGATATTAGTTGGCGTCGTGGATTTATTTGAGCTAGAGTTTATGATTAATGATGGTTATTTCTTAGCTTTTATTCTCTTTTTCCAAGGTTACGAGGACACTCCCTTAGATAAGTGTGGGGATATATTGAGTGCTGAAATGATTGTATTTTTAGCTATTTTTTGTTAGTTTTTTAGGTGATTTTTATTTGAATTTATGGTTGATTGATTGACTTTTGGATGGTTTGGAAGTATTTTGAAGTATGTTGGAATGAATTGAGTAGGTTTAAGAAGCTAATTATGGTTTTTAATTGGGTTATGATGTGTTGATTGGTTTTGTTATATGTTTGTTTAGTTCTAATAGGTCTGTTTATGCCTTTGTTTTGATATGTTTTCTTTGTATTTGAGAGGTTATGATTGTGAATTAGTAGTTTGAGGAATGATTTAGAGTTATTTGGATGTTTTTTTATGGCTTAAGTTGGTTTTGGTTTTAGCTATATGTTTTTTATACCTTTTGTATACCTTTTATAGTGTAATGTTGAGCTTCTATATGCCTTTTGTTGTCTTTTGCATACTTTTGTGAGTGTTTTGTTTGATGGATGTTTAGCTTGGGATGTTTCATAAACTTGAAAAGAGAAGAATGGAAGCTCTTAATAGCTTGAAGAAGCAAAGAAAATACATACATACTTGGATTCTTGATTCACGTGCCTCATTCCATGTGACACCACACCGTGAGTGGCTCTTTGACCACAGTGGTGGTAGACATGGTGTTGTCCATTTGGGGGACAATTATGCATGTGACATTGCAGGGATTGGCAGTGTGCAGCTGGCATTTCAGCATGGTTCAATGTTCACTTTGCATAATGTGAGGCATTTACCCTAGCTCAAGAAGAGCTTGATAAGGATAGGGTATTATCTATCATACCACTTTTGGGGATAGCGAATGGAAGATACATGAGGGCTCTAGGATCGTAGCTAAAGGCTCTAAAACTAATACTCTATATCCATTACATGTATCTGGTATGCATAATCATCTTATTACCATAACCAAGCAGCCAAGTGTGTCTTTGTGGTATAGCCAGTTGGGGCACATGAGTCAAACTCAAATGAAAGCGCTTTCTCATTTGGGTTATTTTCCATGTTTGAAGTATGCTAATTTTGACCATCGTGATCATTGTATTTTTGGCAAGCATACTTAAAGATCACATAAAAAGTCTCTTTCACTAAAATCTTCATCCTTAGAGTTGGTGCATCTAGATATTTGTGAGATGCCAGGGTTGCCTCTAAGGAAAAAGAAATATTTTATCACTTTTGTTGATGATGCTACACGCAAAGTATGGGTTTATCTGATCAATCATAAAGACAAGGCTTTGGATAAGTTTAAAAAATTCCTGACACTTGCTGAAAATATAACCAGCAAGACATTAAAGTGTCTTCGCTCTGACAATGGTGAGGAATATGTGTCCAAAGATGAAACCAACCTTCCTCCTTGGATAGGGTGGTAAATAACCTCATTAAGTACTAATTATAGAAAGTATAGAATTCACATAAACTAAAAATGCTCACTTTACCACTTTAATCTTGGAAATTGGACACCCAATTGGCCCCAAAATTAGCACCCCTTATGGTATTTCTTTTATCTTATATTGCGAATGGAAGAAGTACAACTGAGATCCTCTAATCTCCTCTACCAATCCAAGTGCCTCTTGCTGTCAAATCTAACCAACAAGTCTCTAAACCAATTTGCCCCTTGGTTTGCTTAGGGATTGGCCTTCACCCTGCTCCTTGAAAGACAAATTCAGCCCCAAACCTGATATTGGTTGGCTAGCCTCCTGAATCTCCTTGAAATTCCTCAATTTCAACTGCTAGAATTCAAGTCCTAGGCTCTCAATTCTAAGCATGCATCCTGAGGTAGTTGTCAAAATCCTAATTTATGTTATAAATTAGGATTTACAGTAGAAATTTTCCAATATCTCTACCTCTGTATTGAAAACTTGAAGTGAAGATTGAAGTGACAGTGATACTGTTGAGCTCTCAAGGGACATTGTAGTGGCTTTGGTGCTCCTTCGTATTAGGCATACCTCTTGGAACATGTATCCATGATCAAGAGAGGATTATTGAGAGTAATTCTTTGTTATTCTCATATACTATTGAGAGAGCATATATGTGAGAGAGAGTGTGTACGAGAGATAGCCAATTTCTATGAAGAAACATTGTATCTACATGAGAGAGACTAAGAGAAAGACTATGAAGACTATGAAATATGAATACTTTTGAGCATTCTTCTGTGTTCCTTTGGTTCTTTATGGTTTCTATGAAGAATATATGAAAATTTTATTGTGATAAATTCATGAGAGATTCACTATATGATGTTGTGTGAAGATTTATTGTTTGTGGTGTTCTTTTTCTTCTTATAGTTGATTGAAGTATGAAGAATATGCTCGTTGGTGTTACAATATAGATTTTCTTGTAGTAGTTTCCCCGTTTTCTAGTGTTCCTCTTGGGGCTTCAATTCTAACATTCCTTACTCGTCAAAACTTTAACTTGCTCAATCTGCTATTATAAAATTTCCATTTAAAATTTGGAAGAACTTTTGATATGCTTATGAAAGGAACCTAGGATTATGTTATGAGAGATGGTGTGTTGTCCATGCTCATAGCTCCATTTGCAACTCCTAATATCCCCACCCTAGAGTATTGTCTCTTCGAGGCCATTACAAATAGGGAGTCCTCATATGCTAGCCTTTGAGCTTCATAGGTCTTGAAGGGTATGATTGGGAGTTTTAATTTAAGATGGAGATCTTGTAGGGATGAAGGGGACATTTGTAGTATAGTTGAGGCGAGTTCTAGTCGAAGACAGTGGTTCTTAGACTAATAATCTCAACCCTCTTTCCTTCACAACTCTCCTCTTCCCTCTCTTTACTACTCCACTCTCTTCTTCTTCTCTCCTTCCTACTTCTCCCACTCTCTCCTTCTTCTCTCCTTCCCTTCCTTCCTCCCCTATCTCTCATTATCTCTTCTTTGTCTCTCTTCTTACTTCTCCCACTCTCTCCTTCCCTTCCTTCCTCCTATATCTCTTCTTCTTCTCTCTTGCCTTACTCTTCCCTTCCTTCCTCTTATTCCTCTCTCTCTCTCTCTCTCTCTCTCTCTCTCTCTCTCTCTCTCTCTCTCTCTCTCTCTCTCTCTCTCTCTCTCTCTCTCTCTCTCTCTCTCTCTCTCTCTCTCTCTCTCTCTCTCTATATATATATATATATATATATATATATATATATATATATATATATATATATATATATATATATATATATATATTCCAACAAACTGGTGCACAATGAAAATGAGGAAAAACAAAAAGACAATAGGCAAGCCTTGGCTAAGGCTTTTATAGCCTAAGCTAAGGCTATTTGTTTTAACAAATAGCATAACTTCCACCTTGCTTTTGTATTGATGATCTTGATGTCATTTGGGAAATCCGAGACTAAGACAACAAGGAGTGATGATTGTGATGTTTATTCTTGATGTGTTATTTTTCATTTTTGAGTTAGCATCACATGGATGGAAATGTGGATGATGGCAGCACGCACGAGGGAGGGGATGGCATTATTCAATCCAATGATGGCAATGACTAAATTTCTTTTTTTTTAAAGTGCACCTCCTCATTAACCCAAGTTCACATGGGGGGGAGGGGAAGAGAGAAACATTGCATTAGCTAATTAAAATTGAATGTTTTATTATCCATCCAACACTCAAGAGACTTTGCTTTTTATGTCAACATATTCTTATTTCAGTGGATTTATGACCATGCAGTATCACTTCTCTTTATCTTATTTTACTTCATGTTCCCACTTGAATTTACTAGGTCCCAAGATATTGTCTTCTTGAACATTGAATCTAACTCTTCAAAATTATTAAAGGTGAATGGTTCCAATGTAGAAACTTAGTAGAGTTGTAGGGCAAAGAAAAAGGGATTTGCCTCCATATATTTAGGATATCTAATATCTAAATGCCTTGGTTTTAATTCTCGATCAAGATTTTCAACTAGGCATAAACCTTAGCTTCCATTTAGGACTCATATACAACACCTTTCTATAGTGACCTTGCCTTGTCCCTAGTAGCCTCAAGGAGCACACAATAGAGTTGTCATTGGATATAGATCCCAGCACAATCAATAATTCAATCAATTCCAAATAGGCAACACGCCCAAGGAGCCAAGGAAGAGTCCATAGAGCTTTTTCTTGATCTCTATTCAAGATTTCAAATCAATTGAGGCTCAAATTGGTTAGAGCTTAAATCACAATTGAAGCTTGTGAATCAATTTGAGCTCATGTCCATCTACAAGATGAAACATCACAATTGCAACAACCAATTTTCCATCACTCAAATCCCAACAACATTCATGGTGATGGCTTTCATCATTCACGAAATCATTCATTTTTGTCACCCAAATCCTTCAAGGCCTTAGGCCTCAATGAGAGATAATGAAAACAAGAAATGATTGTAATCCAAAAATAGGAGGTCAATGAGCTAAAAGAGATCTTTTCTCATATCCATTTGCAACATGAAACATCAAAGGTGCAACAACCAATTTTCCATCATTCAAATCCCAACAAAATTCATGATGAGGGCTTTTGTCACCAACCCATTCATTTCTATCACCTAGATCCTTCAAGACCTTAGGCCTCACTAAGAGATAGTCAATAAAAGAAATGATTGTAATCCAAAAGTAGGAGGTCAAAGAGCTAGAATTACCCTTGAATTATATCCGCACACTAGTATTTATCCATTATTCTCACTTTAGAAGTGTATGATGGAATCCTCAAAATGGACTAGATTTGCATCAAACGTTGCCATAATGTAGCATGATAATGGCACATTTACAATTAGAGACCTCCATTCTAATCAAGCTTGATCCTAATGTAGAAAAACCACACCAAAAATTCACTTTGTAAAAGCTAGCAAGATACCCAAGGGAGTTTGTAAGAAATAGCATGTGCTCCTAATAAAACTTACATGGTAGAAGAATAGCAACACAAGTGAATAGTAGTATCAGTGATCCCAAAAAAATGAAAGATTACGCCAATAATTTTCTAGAAGAATTAATAGATCCCCCACTACCTAGGGTAGTTGACCATAAGGTAGAGTTAATTATATTGGGCTCATCTAGTAGGGAAAAGTCTTTATAAGATTTATTGTTTGATGCTATTGAAACAAAGGAGAAGTTAAGCCAAATACATGGTCAAATTTTTATCAAACCTATAGTTCATCTTAGGGATCTCTAGTACTATTTTAAAGAACAAAAATGCACTCTTCAACTTACAAAGGTCTCAACAAAGTCACCATCGAGAAAATTTATAATTCTTTGGTGAACTCCTTGATCACCTTAAGATTGGTGAGCTCCTTCAACTTACAAAGGTCTCAACCAAGTCACCATCAAGAAAATGTATAATTCTTAAGATCGGTGAACTCCTTGATCTTCTTTATGGAGCAAATATATTCATGTCTTTAGCAATAGAGAAAGGCACATCATCGATTTTTAAATGTCGAGGCAAAGCGTTTCAAGTCAACATGAAACAAAGGTAGTCATTTCTTCCCTCAAACTATGAGCAATTCTATGAGTAACTCTAAGAGACAAAGATGTTTCAAGTCAACATGAAAGAAAAATTTAGAATCATGAAAATATAATGTTGTTGGAGATGCCCATAGTAGAAAATCCTTTTACTAGCAATGTCAATGTCTAGTAAGTTTATCCAATAACATCTATAAAGGATTAGGTTTATATTAATACCTTAAATATGAGGCATTAAACCATGATAATCATCAACTTAGCAATAGAGAAAGGCACGTTGTATATTTTTAAATTCTAAGAGATAACTATGCCACCTTCTTGCCCATGCAATACATTTGACCAACATGTATCTTGACTTCTATTTCCTCGTATATAATCATGCCACCTTTCTCTATGTATCATAACTCAAAGATATTAATCTATAAATTCAATAGATAATTGTGCTACCTTATTGAGTCTAACACTCATATAACCTAATATTATTGCTTCCTTTAGAAGAATTTGTTAAATGTAACCCTTTACAAGGATCAGAAACATGCTTTCTTGAACAAAATATAAATTACTCTAGAAGTACCAGATTATACAAGGGTTGCATGTGACTCCTTTAGTGGGATTTGATGCCAAACTATACAAAATGTTGCATTGAATTGTTTAGTGGATTTGATTCTATTGAAGCATTGTTTTTAGAGAGGAAATGAGTGCTAATACATGTTGCATAACTATTATGCCAATAGAGCAAAGGTAGCTCATTGGACATCTATTGCTGAGTGTTGGTTTCTTACATAGTGTTACCAAATACAAGAAGAATTCAAAGAACAACCTATTACAAACTATTCTAAATAGTCTTTCAAGGGGTTATTTTGCAATTTTACATGTGACTGGTATTCTCAATATGTGTCAAGGCCAATTAATTTCAAGGGGTTATTTTGCAATTTTACATGTGATTGGTATTCTCAATACGTGTCAAGGCCAATTAATTTCAATCACCTCATCCTTCTTGGCCAATCTCGTCCCCTTTCACCTTTTTATAAAGAAAGGAGTTTAACTTGTTCCCTTTCAATATGACCATAGCTAGATTTCTTTTTATGCACTAATATCATCAAATATCGAGTGCCTTTGTAGGGGGTTGCAATATTGAAAAAATAGCAAGTAAGACACATTTGCATGGTGTAGTTATAGTGCTAGAGAGATGAAACTATCAATGGTCATATATTTTCCATGAAGAAAGGATGTAATGGCTATTCGGTGTGCTTAATGGTTTTGAGGAGGATGAGCCATTATGGATGTGTTATGTCTACATAATAATACATTAGCTAAAATGGATTAAATGAGGACAATCATCTGCATTGCTCTACCACATCCCTTGATACCATATAATAATTGTGACATATCATAGAGTCCTATAGATAAGTATACACTTGTTCAACATGTATCATGTATGATGCTTACAGAACTCTAGACTATTTTGTATGTTACTAGTTGTGAATTATGATTCTTTAATCTTGATAATGTAATGAAAGAGGCTTTCTTGAATGCGAGTAGGGATCGCTGGAGTGATATGAAGTAGTGCATGTGAATTCTTTTGATGCTATTTGGCATGTTGTTATGAGTGAAAGTGATGCACCAACTAGCTGCCTAGTACATGTATAATAATTGTTGAAAGATTCAAGCTTCTCTCTCTCTCTCTCTCTCTCTCTCTCTCTCTCTCTCTCTCTCTCTCTCTCTCTCTCTCTCTCTCAATCAATCAATCCAAAATACACATGAAAAAGTCCAAAAAGCAATAGCATGACAAAATAGTGGATTCAATCTCTCTCCCAAGCTTGACAACTTTTAGACTTCTCATGCTTGTATTTATATGTTGATGTTGTTAAAATAGATGGACTGATTTTAAAGTTGCTCTTCCTAATTTAGTCCATCAATCGGCCTTTAACAAAATATTAGTCATAACCTAGGGCACAAAAATAATGTGTAGCATTAATACAAGATGTAATGATTAGGATAATGCCTATGGAAGATACCACCCTAAATAAATTTATGAGTGTTCTTCATCGTTCACTAATAATATGATCAATTAGAATAATTGCTCCAACAATAATCAAGGCCCAATCTCATGTCTATTCTCATCAAAGATTATCATCCACACTCAAATGACTCAAAAATTAAAGCATTCAAAGCATAACCAAAATTGAATATAGTAGCAAAAGTAGTAGCACCTATAGAAAATAACATAAAGAACAAAATTAATTGTGAATTACCATTGTAGGCTAGGTAATACTTGTGCCACTCGCCGCAAGGCAAAGATCTCTAATAGAAAAAAAATGAGCAAATACTTCTAGGAAATACTCAAGTAGTGCTAACTGTAAGTTGCTAAGCATAAAATACTTGGATGGGTTACTATTGGGGAATTGAAAATTCGATTGGGGTTTGTATTTCAAGGGCCAAAAGAATAGAACCTCCCCAATAAAAAAGAAAATAATCACCCAAAACTCATTAATTTTGTATTTTTTTTTAAGGATCCCCACACACATGGCCTACTACTATACCAAAAAGAGCAACAACAACCTACTAAGAAGTTATTTAATGAGTAAAACCTATCAAGCCTAAAAAGAGATAAAGATCCTATCAAGGAAATCAAATTCTTGCAAAGCCTCTCACAAGTCCTAAGTGTTTAGGAGATGTACTCCAAGTTCAACAAGGCTTAGGTGAAAGATATGGCATGGATGAGTTGAAACATGTACCTCAAGGTATTTTAACATCCATTATTGAGATAGAATCCTACGGTCAGGTTAAAGCACTAAGAATAGGGATTTCAAGCTTTAAACACCATAATAAGCCTCATAAGTGGCTTTTATACTAGTGCTTAGTGCAAGGTATGTGGTGCTTGTTTTAGGGGCAATATGGGTTCCAATAGTCAAAGAAGACTCAAAGAAATTAAGCTCAAGGCAAAGTATTGAATGAAAAATAAATCCACGATGGGAAGGCTCTCAAGAAGCAATGTCAATCTTGAAATATTGTGCTTCAAGTAATCAGAAAGCAATGTCTATATGTAAAATAGGTGCTTTGAGCAAGAGATGTGCATCCAAGATCAAAGTCCAATCATGAGAGGTGTTTTAAGGATGACTAAAGCATGTTTAGAGTAGGTCTACCTCTAAAAAAAACTTGATTTTGGTCCACTTGGAAAGCAAAGCACAAAGTGGCAAAACAATGCATCTCAAAACAAGTAGGGAATGGCTAGAAAATGTTTATACTAGGCCAATCAAGTTCAAAACCTAGTGCACTTTGCAAAATGGATGGATAAGAAAGTATTGCACAAAACTAGTAGATTTTGGGAGACTTTTAAATGTCAAGAGTTATGCATTCCAACTTCATGCAACCTTTCTCCTCAAATCCTCAATATAGTCCAAGGTTATCCAAGGGACCACTTTATATGAATATTGTCTTATTTTTATTGCTTTTTGTATAGTCTTATTAGATGACCCATCTTTTATGAGCATTTTATGGTTTTTAAATATTGTTATACAAATCTTCTACTTTGGTATACTCAAGTTGCATATTGGTTCCTCCTAGTCTAACTTTCCTACTCTAATCGAACTGATTTCACCACACTATACTTTCCAACATAAAGAGTAGAGAAACCCTCAATCTTTTGAAGCAATCATGGCTCCCCTCTTCATTCATTCAATGAGAATATATAGAAATTTAAATTTATGCATATTTGGATGTCCATTGGTCTCAACAACAAAACCAAAATGTTGAGGATGATATAGCTCAACAACAAGACATAAATGGATACATTTTTATTGTTTCAAGTGCTTTGGACATGCATGGCTTGCTACCTCCACTCACACAAATTCCGTCTACCCACTCTCTATGCATCCCTTCCCTTTCCAATACTATGAAAGCAAGAACTTCAACAAGGTAGGCAATAGAATGTGCAATGGGTCAATTGTCACATCTTATCTACTCCATGTAGTCTAATTCTAAATAAAAAATCCCTAGGACTCACTTGATCCCATGACTATAACTATGGAAGCTCATTTTGAATGTGTGGCTTCAATCTGACTCTTCTGGACCCATGAGTGAGTGGACAAAAAAGAAGAGAAGAGAAAGGTTGAAGAACTAAGGGAGGAAGCTCTCTCTCATACCCGCTGTGTGTGTGTGTGTGTGTGTGTGTGTGTGTGTGTGTGTGTGTGTGTGTGTGTGTGTGTGTGTGTGTGTGTGTGTGTGTGTGTGTGTGTGTGTGTGTGTGTGTGTGTGTGTGTGTGTGTGTGTGTGTGTGTGTGTGTGTGTGTGTGGGTGTGGGTGTGGGTGTGCGTGTGCGTGTGCGTGTGCGTGTGCGTGTGCGTGTGCGTGTGCGTGTGCGTGTGCGTGTGCGTGTGCGTGTGTGTGTGTGTGTGCGTGTGCGTGTGCGTGTGCGTGGGTGTGCGTGTGCGTGTGCGTGCGCGTGCGCGTGCGCGTGCGTGTGCGTGTGCGTGTGCGTGTGCGTGGCCGTGCACGTGCGCATGTGCGTGCGCGCATGCGTGCGTGCACATGCATGCACGTGTGTGTGTGAAGGAAATTATTGAGAGAAGGAGAAGATAAGAAAACAAGCACTCAATATTTTGCACATGTAAAAATGAAATCTTTATTCATTTTTTGAACTTCAATTAATAGGGTTGACCCTTTCTCCAAAGTCCTACCTATTTGTTAGCCATAGTAATTGCTTTCACTTCATCTTTGATCTTTGACTTTGACTTTAAATATTAATTGTTGCTCTCCTTGCATTGCCATATTTGGTTAAGATTGGCCTTATTAGCATCTCCTCGAGGTCTAACATTTTCTTTATTCATTTTTTGAACTTCAATGCATAGGGTTGACCCTTTCTCCAAAGTCCTACCTGTTTGTTAGCCTTAGTAATTGCTTTCGCTTCATCTTTGATTTTTGACTTTGAATCTTGACCTTTGACTTCAAATATTAATTGTTGCTCTCCTTGCATTGCCATATTTGGTCAAGATTGGTCTTATTAGCATTTACATGTGTGACTTGTATGTTGGTCATCTTCTCCTTGAGTTTAGATGTTGTCACTTACATTAGACTTGCATGTTTGTTGACTAGATGTTTGTATACATATTTGATTCTTTCTAAATATATCAAATATTATGGGGGGAGAGAGAGAGAGAGAGAGAGAGAGAGAGAGAGAGAGAGAGAGAGAGAGAGAGAGAGAGAGAGAGAGAGAGAGAGAGAGAGAGAGAGAGAGGGAGAGGGAGAGGGAGAGGGAGAGGGAGAGGGAGAGGGAGAGGGAGAGGGAGAGGGAGAGGGAGAGGGAGAGGGAGAGGGAGAGGGAGAGGGAGAGGGAGAGGGAGAGGGAGAGGGAGAGAGAGAGAGAGAGAGAGAGAGAGAGAGAGAGAGAGAGAGAGAGAGAGAGAGAGAGTGTGTGTGTGTGTGTGTGTGTGTGTGTATGTGTGTGTGTGTGTGTTCCGTAGCTAATCACATAGGCGTGAGAAAGGCAAGTCCTTAAGTTTTTAAATTAGCTTTCCTTTCCAACTTTCATATTCTATTTTAGGCTTTTGTCTACTTTGTGATCCTCCCATCCTAATGAATGATAAAACAAAAAAGCTTGGATTTTAATGTATTTATCCATTCATATATGCGTTAAGTACCCACAAGTGCTTATATTGTTTATTCTATGTCAGCTTCTTATAAATTCCCATAGACCAATCCTACACCCATGTAACCTTCACTAGTGTACCATCAAGTTTACTTTCCCTATCCTTTATATGGCAAGGATGTTATGTTTCTTGGTTATTTTGCCAGCAAGGGTTGATACAATAGGTGATCTATGCTCAAGCAACATGACAAACAATATCACTTTGTAGCTATTGTTCTAGAAAAATAATTGTGGCACTTACAACACACTAGATGTAGTGATTCTTGTCCACTTAGCCATATCACTTGCACATGGAGATATCCCTCAATATGTGGCCTCATCACTATCATTAGTCATCAACAAGATATCCAACTATCCTACCATAGGTCCGATCTTGTAATTTATAGCTACAAATTCTCACAATGAAACCTTTTCAAAACACATCTCTCTTAATGTAATATTTGTGCAAATGGTTCTCAAAATGTCGTTTAAGACTTTTATCATTACAACTACACGAGTAGATACTTCCATAGGAGTGTGGAGACTAGCTAATATTATTAGCTAAGGCCACATATCCATGTACTTCCCATGTAAAAACATCCCATCAATCCACATATGTAGGTCATGACTTTATTCTAGAATAGAAAATTGCTTTGAAAAGTAGAGCCAAATGAGGTGGAGAGATACTACTATCCTAGGTGGAGAATTCTTTTGAATTTTATGCTTTTTGTATATCATATACAAAGTCACATTACATGGATAACCATTAACACTTTTGCCTTCTCAATCTTTTTGACTGGTCCCTATCAATACATCTTAATAAATGTTCATTATTAATTGTCTACATCATATTATGTGTTTTTCCATGTTGATTGAAATACTAGCTTAAAATTTTATATTAGATGACTAAAGAATAAATCATCTTTGTATATCCAACAAGATATTAACAAAAAAATTGACTTGTTTAAGAAAAGTGGTGGTTGATTGTTCCAATTATGCTTTCTTATAGATGGGTGAGCCCAATGAGTGGGGCAATATCTAGGTTCAACTTGAGTATTTGGAAATTAGTCTAAATTTTATGGGTATGTTTCAACGAAATAATGGGACAACCACTCAACAAAGAATAGGGACATCCGATACATGTGAACCAAGTGCATGTCACCACCTCAAGGACTTGTCATCTAATCAAAGTTGCAACATGTCCTAAATGCTAGAACTCTCATGTTGACCAATCCTTATACTAGTTAATTGTAAGACAAGCCTTAGAATAAGGCTTTGGATTTATAATTTTGGCATTAAGGGGATTGGTACATTGTCTTATACCAAAGCTCATGTTTTATTATTGCTTGATTGTTTTCTTTGTGTGTAGTGCTTTCTCAGTATTAACTGGCAAGTTTGACCTAGGTTATTGTTTCGATGGCAACTTTTATTAATTGTTCTATGAGTATGGGGGTATCAAAGTCATAAATTATATGGAATCCTTCTACCTTCCAACTTATGAATCCATTGCATGGTGGTGGAGGAGACCATGCATATCCTATGGTCACTAATAATCTTGGAACCTTGAATTTTAATTTTGCACTTGCATAAGTATCCTGAAAACTCTATGTTTTATGCTTTATTGTCCATTGAGTGTATGCGAGAAGTGAGCTTTTGGAGTAAGCTTTTGAGTAAGCTTTTCTTTGGCAACCTCCAATTTTATCCCACATAGTCCACTTGGTCCTCTTTTTCTTATGGGTATATATCAAACACCAATGGTGCTCCTCTAGTACGACCACTACTTTCACCACCACCACCACCTCCTCCACCACTAGCTCCTCCTCTAACACCACCACCACCACATCTCCACCTCCCCTCACATTAGTACCACAACTCCCCCCTTTTAACTACCTCAAGTACCAATTCTCTCTCTCTCTCTCTCTCTCTCTCTCTCTCTCTCTCTCTCTCTCTCTCTCTCTCTCTCTCTCTCTCTCTCTCTCTCTCTCTCTCTCTCTCTCTCTCTCTCTCTCTCTCTCTCTCTCTCTCATATGTTGGGAACCAACCACCAACATCCCCCTCAATAACATCTCTTGCCCTCTCTCTCTCTCTCTCTCTCTCTCTCTCTCTCTCTCTCTCTCTCTCTCTCTCTCTCTCTCTCTCTCTCTCTCTCTCTCTCTCTCTCTCTCTCTCTCTCTCTCTCTCTCTCTCTCTCTCTCTCTCTCTCTCTCTCTCTCTCTCTCTCTCTCTCTCTCTCATACACATATGTTAGGGACCAACCACCAATACCTCCCTCCACTCAATAACATCTCTCTATTATGTATTGGGGATCCATGACATGCATTTCCCTCTCCTCCCCCCCTCTCTCTCTCTCTCTATCTCTAACAATGCATTTGTAGTTCTCTCTCCTTAACTTTGTCACATAACTAAATTAAGCTTATGTATTTATTTTTTATAATATTATTGCAACGCTACAATTGTGCATACAAATATGATACCACACTCATATATATTCATAGCCCTCCTCTCTCAATTCTTTGCGTGTATTTTATAATTGCATCCTTATATATTAGTACTTCAATTGTACACATATAAGCAAAACCACATACACTTACACATTCCTCTCTCTCTCTCTTTCTCATTTCATTAGGCTTACATATGGATTGAAATTATGTATAAGTTTTCAATAGAACCAAGCTCTCTCTCTCTCTCTCTCTCTCTCTCTCTCTCTCTCTCTCTCTCTCTCTCTCTCTCTCTCTCTCTCTCTCTCTCTCTCTCTCTCTCTCTCTCTCTCTCTCTCTCTCTCTCTCTCTCTCTCTCTCTCTCTCAACACATTTGTAGTTCTCTCTCCTTAACTTCTTTTTGTCACTAAATTAAGCTTATGTATTTGTTTTTATAATATTATCACAATGTTATAGTTCAATTGTGCATATACAAGTGATATCACATTTAGATATATATTCACATCCCTTGTCTCTCAATTCTTTGCACATATTTTATACTTATGTAATGAGGTATTAGTTCTTCAATTGTACACACAATGAGTGAAACCACATACACATATACATTCCTCTTTCTCTTTCTCTTTCTCTCTCTTACCCTTGTTTAATTAAGCTTACATATGGATCGAAGTTATGTATCCATTTATAATACCTAGACTCCTCCATGAAAGCTTACTAGCTCTGTCAAATAGGGAAGCATATAATCCAAGACTATAGTATCCATGGAGCTTTCCTCAACTGTAGGTGGGCATATAAAGGAGGTAGGTGGGTTGGTTTGCATCTTCTCTATGCTATCATCCACAAATAGTGTCATTGTAGGGCTAAACTATGGCCATCAATATCATCAAAACACTTTTAGAAAGTGTATCTTTGGATGACTCCTTCTAGAAGAATGAGTTATGGGAATTTTTTTGCACTTGCCTTGACCATATTGAAACACAAATTGTGGTGCTTGCATTGTTTGCTTTATACAATCACTTCTAATCAATTGGAGTAACTTATTTAAATTCTCCTCCTTCATTAAGCTCCAAATGGCAATGTCAAACAATATAGATATTTCCTTTAGAAACTTGGAGAGACCTAGCCACAAAATCACCTAATATCTGTCTACTCCCAAGGACTTGACTGGTAATGAACCTTTTGCCTTGGATGCCTACCTAGTTGTGGAGTGGGGTAATTATAGATGAATATTAGGAAAGGTGAGTACATATATGTATTAGTATGAAAAAAAGAGAGTTCTATTATACATTGGTATTCTAGAGATTTATGTAAACATGTTACCTTCACTCTTAAAAATCTCCCCTCTTCAATAGAGCAATGCAAGCATACGAGTTGTCTTTGAGAATCCAATGCTATTGATGCAAGGTCATCACATCCTACATTGCAATCCGATATAATGTCCCCTTCTTTTGTATATGTTTGCAAAAATGAAATCCAAAAAGCCTTACCATGTTGCATATTACTTACAACACATAGTATTTGTGCCAATGTATTAGGAATTTACTAAAAGCCCAAACAACAACTCTCCATTAGTTTAATAAGAATTCATCTCATATGGATCTCTTATTGGGACTCTTGTTGTATCTCGCATTCATTGATTCATGGTTGTATCATCTATCATGATGTCACATGCACTATCTGTGATTTCTTCGTCAACCTTGACCATTTTATGTTGGTTGACCTCCTCTAATGCCTCCACTAATCGGGAGAACACCTCACTAGGTTGATCATGTCATATAGCATTTCTTGTTTCGAACATGTCACAAAGAATGATATGCTACTCTACCTTTATCATCATAGAACTATGGGAGATAATCTCTTGCAAGGTTGCTTCCACATAAACACAGTATGGCCCTCTGCAACAAATATAGCTAATTGTTAGTTATATATTTCACCTTTTGAATATTGCCACACAAAAAATTCATGAGTCATGGTCGTTTCCTTGTATGTGTTAAGTGTCAAGTCCTCTAGCATTGTAGATTCATACTTTTGAATTATTTTCTCCTTTACACAAGACAAAACATTGTTATTTATATTATAAAGAGGAAGAAGGTTTAAAAGCTTTCACACCATAATTCTATGTGTGTGTGTGTGTGTGTGTGTGTGATTATGCAACTTGCTTTGATTTTGTTTTGTTAGGAAGGGGGTTGCTAACCCCCTTCCTAGCAAAAAAATTAAAAGCAAGACCTCTTAGAGAGATGGAGAAGATATGTTAAATTTTTATCACTAGATAAAGGGATGTTGGTAACCCCTTTCTTGGGAAAAAAATTTCACAAGTCCCCTTCTTCATTTGTCTAAGGGGACTTGTGAAAAAAAAATTCCACTAGGAAGGGGTTGTCAACATCCCCTTGTTTGGCAAAAGGAAGGGACTTGTGAAATTTTTTATTCACCGAGAAGGGATTGCAGACAACCCCCTTTCTCAATGAAAATAAATTCAAAGCAAGTCACACACACACACACACACACACACATAATAACTAATTAAAAATTATTAGCAATTAAGTTACTAACTAAGAAATAAACTAAGTTACAATTTACTTGATACTAAATTATTTAACAAGTCATTAACTAGATACCTAATTAAACAATATTGAATTTATAGTGTCTACCAAAGTAATAATTATTAAGAACAATAATAACTAATAGATTACTAATTATTAAAACTTAATAATAAGTATTAATAACTCTTATTAATATTTATTTATTTAATTAATTTTATAACTAATTAATTAATTATAATATATCATTATTAATATTTAACTAACATGTAGTATTAACTAATTAATAGTAAGCTAAGTGTTTAAAAACAGGAACACTTGCTTCTATTCACAACAACTGAAGCTCATGTTTGTTATAGAATCTCAAAACTAGGCATGGTGGGCTCCACATTGCCAAGTTGTAAAAAATAAGAAGGTTAGCAAGAATAATTTGTCTTTCATATTTTTTATACTAGTGAACAATGTTGTTATCAGACTTGGGGAAAGGGCTTCTAATACATACACTCTTTGGACTAATAATGTATACTAGCATTCCTAGCGCGCTTCGCGCGCAAGGAACGCTATCCCGCTTCGCGGCAGCTTCGTTGCCGCAAAGCAGGGTGCGAGGGAAGTGAAGCTGCCATGCGATCTTCCCTATCGCACAATGGGTAATGCTATCACAAAACCATCACATGCTTTACTCTCCTCTACTCACAACCCCTCTATCTATGATCCCATTTACACATCCCCCCTCTGTATCCACACTCACTCACTCACTCAATCACACACACACACACACACACCCTCTCTCTCTCTCTCTCTCTCTCTCTCTCTCTCTCTCTCTCTCCCCCCCCAATTCTCTCTAAGTACCCTCTCTTTGTCTCACACACAGACACCAAACTTAAAACTAAAAGTGGTTTAAAACCAATGTAACACAAAATGCTAGACATAAAAACAATCTCTTCCATGCACCATACTTACAAACATTCCTCTCGACATCAATGTAAGCAATTATATGCTTGCACACGCGATAATTAGAAACAACAACGTAATACTGAAAATGAAGCCACAAAGGCCAAGTATAAGGTACGCAAGTGTTTTTAAGCACCATAGGCAAATGACCGATGCCAACAAAAAAAGACAATGTCTCGAAGATGTCTAATAGAAACAAAGCTTTTTGAGTAGTCATTAACAAAATATTCCTCGTTGAGAAAAACATGAGAAGGTGAAGTCGGGAATGATTCCATAGTTTCCAATGGTAATCTCATGGGCAATGCAACGATATAAGTATGTGGAACAACAATGTTACACTAAACCGGGTCATAATTGAGGCAAAGACCAAGCACCACAAAATAATTTCTATAAGAGACCTAGTCAAAATGAAGCCACAAAGGCCAAGCATAAGGCACCGACATGTTTTCAAGTACCATAGGCAAATGGCCGATGCCTACAAAAAAAGACTGTCTCGAAGACGCCTAATGGAAAGAAATCTTCCTTTTCTTCGAGGAATCATTAACAAAATCTTCCTCCTTTAGCAAAATATGTGCAGGTGAAGCAGGGAACGATCCCATAGTTTCCATTGGTAATCGCATGGGCGATGCAATGGTCCTACCTCTCTCTTCGCCACCTGCATTAGAACAAAAATTACAATATAAGTACATGGAACAACTAACAAAGATCATTCCATCCCAACAATAATAATACATGGTTGAACATTTGTGAACCACTCCGTGGGTACTGACAAACGTTGATGCAGTGTCACAAAACAACCCAAATCTTTGAATCCATACTTGAACCAATGCCTCAGTATCTTATCAGTATGGGAGCGTTTAAATCTCTTCTTATGGTCAACCTCGTACATATGCACCCGAAAACATTGTGTGTATCCACAATGTACAACTTCAATAAAAACTGGGAGCTTGATGTCGATATTAACATCATCATATAAACGCTCGATGACCCTTACAAGTGTCATTCTTATAATATCATTAGGAGCTATAGTGAGTAATGTGCATTGCAACTCCTTTTGATAGTCAGAAGCTAGGTAATAGTGCCACTCTAGGGTAGGCATCTGCAAAAGTTAAATGAATAGTGAAATATGAAAAATGTATATTTCCAAGAGTATATGCCAACCAAACAGGGCATAGAGAGCAATTCACACATATGCAAAACCAACGTCCCTGCATGGTCATCAATAACTGTATCTCCACAAAGAAAGCAACTGAGAGTAATTCACATATATGCAAAACCAATGTCCCTACATGGTCGTCAATAACTACATCTCCGCAAAGAAAGTAATGTACATTACTTCATCTTTCGGAGAACATCCTTGTATACAATGTTTGTGGTCATAACCCCATCCTCTTCACCCAATAGCACTTTCACACCATGCAAAGATTTTACCCTTGAAAATGCAACATACAGCTGACCATGTGTAAATACTGGTGCCTTTAGATAAAGCCCAACAATGAACAAAGTCTGCCCCTGTGACTTGTTGATTGTCATAGCGAATGCCAACCGAATGGGAAACTGTCTCTGCTTCATAGTAAATGGCAAATGTGTAGCATTCGAAACAAAAGTAATCTGGGGAATAAAAACTCGTTCGCCCGCATTTGCCCCTGTTATTATCTGAGCATCTATCACTTTCCTATTGAAATCTCTACATATCAATCGCGTACCATTACACATACCCCTTCCTGGATTTAGGTTTCTAAGAAGAATAATAGGTGCATTTATCTTGAGCAGCAATAAATGAGGAGGAAATCCACCTCCAAGGTCCAATTGCAAAGATCCATGGGAATATTTCTGGAATTTGTATTGGCTGAAGTAGACTTAGGCTTATTGTCACCTTGCTTAAATTCAACCTTTGGACTGTTTGCTGTCCTGAAATTGCTTTGAATCCTAGAAGCATTAAATGGAGGATAAGTTGGTATCCGTAAGCTCCCACTAGGCATATGATTGCTACCATAATTGTTACCAACTTGCCCTTGCTTTAAAACAGTCCTTGGCTGTCCATAACTTGGCTGAAATGAAGACTCTTTCCTATACTTCCTTCCAAAGCGCTCTGCAAGCTCAATAGCCTTGAAAAGTGAAGTAGGATTCTGTGCCATAACATCAGCTGACAAGGATGATTCTAAACCATACATGAACTTGTGTAACTTGGCCTCATCACTGATATTTTCCACATACATGGTCAAGTTGAGGAATTGGTTTGTATATTCTCTTACACTTAGGCTCCTTTGTTCCAAGTTATACCATCTTCGTTCTAACTTCTCTTTTTCAAGAGGTGAAACAAAGACTTCAGCCATAAGTGCCTTGAAAGCTTCCCAATTCTCAATAAGTACATTCTCTTTCTTGATATATCTCCACCAAGTGTGAGCAAATCCTTCTAAGTGGAGGGAGGCAAAATGTATCTTCATATCATCAGTTTTAGGAAATATGTCGAAATAAGACTCCATCTTAGAAGTCCATTCCTCTAATTCTGATGGTGAAGATGACTGACCATTGAATTTGGATAAAACAATTTTATCCTTGAATTCTCTATCATGGAAAGGTTGCTGTCCCAAAACTGGCTGATTGGAATTTCTAAGTACAGAACCCCCAAAATGAGATTGAAATCTTCCAACAGGTGGCTGAGAATTACCTTGTAATCTCCCTGTTGGTAAAGCACCCCTAGAATGCTGAGTATGCAGTCCAAAAGCTTGAGTATTGGCGCCGTTCAAACTGCCCAAATAGTCATCATGCCTTTGTGAAGCTTCCCCTACTTCATACTGACTATTTGGAATACCTCTTCTTCCAATGATTCCATCTCCATAACCATTTTGGTTGGATGGCTGAAGTGGGATTGAAGGGTCACTGTTTGAACAAGCCTTCTCATTAACTTCTTTTGATCACGTTTGCGATGGCATCAATTGAGAAAATTTTGCCATAAGTTGAGCATTGGATTCTACTAATTTATCAATGGAAGCCTTGGTTTGGGTAGTTGATTCCATCAACTTATCAAGTGTAGACTTCGTTTGTCCATGAGATAAAACCATTTGCTCCATTGTAGACTTTGTTTGATCAAATGATAAAATCATATGCTCCATTGCTGACAAAATAGCCTCATGACGTTCCTTATGTCTTAGTTCATGGGCACATAAAGCGTCATTGAGAATACTAATCTCTCCTTGTTGATGCTCTTCAGGGTTCTCTTGAAGTGTGCTTTCCATCATAGAATCCCTGATTTGCTGTGCATAGTCCTCCTGGACCTTATTTTTGCCTTTATGCCCTGCCATACTAGTGCAGTCTTGCAGTACCCCCTGTCAGTAAAACGGCTATAACTATGGCTAGAAAACTCCGATTGCAAAACTTTTTTGTGGGAATCGAAGCTTACAATGCCCTCTTCGAGATGAGCTATAGCACGCTATAACAGGTTTAGGACAGAAAATTCTGTAACTGAATTTCAGAGTCTGAACTGTCCAGTCCTGCACCCTGTTTAGACCTGTAAGTGCCCTGTTTTGACCCTGTAACGCAAGAAAGTAACCTCAAATGGCTACCAAACCCTGCAAAGGGGTATATAGGACCTGTGGGTACCCTGTAGTACCTGCACCTGTACTTCAGTATCAAAGGGTGTACTTGTATTCACCTGTAAATACCCTGTGGGTAACCTGAAAATGCCATGTTTTACACTGTTTTACTCCAATAGGTACTTGAGTCGTTGGAAAGTCTTCAATCTTCAATTCTCCACTCGCTGTACCTGTGTGAGGGATAAAATGGCAGGACGGGCTCCCTACACGGGCTCCGAATCACCGGGAGGTGGGCAAAGTTCCCCCTGGGTCGGTTGGTTGCACCCCTTCGGGATCTTCGATAGTGAGGGAGGGTCACCTCTCTTTTGTCCCACTATCTCCCCCGGCATCCACCTTTTTCCTCGGTGGGAATATCAACATGGCAGAGACTAGTGTGCTAAGCAATCAGCATGATATGCAATTGAAAAATATCCATTCAGCCTTTCATGAGATGCAATTGATTGAGATAAGAAAACTTGAGATGGAAGAAGGGTTTACCTATGCAATTCAGTGACTCACTAATTGCTAGTACTTACCCTTTTATAATATTTCAACTTGGATAAGAGAAAATTTCAACAAAACAGATCAAGGTTATGCATCAAGCCGATCAAATGTTACCTAAGATGAGTAATGGTTTTGAATCAAAAGGAATTCAATGAAATAGGCTGAGATTGAAGAAAATTAATACTATTCTCTGATCTATTGATCAATCCAGTGAATTAATTGATCAATAACCTCTCATCAACAAGTGGAAAAGCCATTAGCAATAGGATTATTGAGAGATTTCAGAGATTAGCAAAAGAAAATACCTCCATTAAGCTTGAAAATGATGATGGATATCAGCTTTAACCTGGTTGATGCAAGAGTTCTTCATAATCCACCATGAATCCAACATAAAGCTTGAAATCTCCATGAAATCAGTCCATACATGCTTCAATATGATGAAATCCTTGAAAGATCAATACTCCAGCCTTGCTTGAACACTTGAACTTCAAAGATTCAAGCTCCCTGATGAAAAGCCCCAAAATATTCCTTCCATTTGAGCTTCATTGACATGCACGGGCTGAAATCTCTTCAATGTCTTCAATCTTGAAGTCTATCCAGCTTGTATTCAGCTTTAGAGAAGCCTTGAAGGTCGGGAAAGTCCAAAATCTTGAGAAATTTGAGCTTCCATGTCTGTGGCTATGGCTGCCCTGCTGTGTATTAGGGTTTTGAACAGAGGAATGGCTGATGAGAGTTCCCCTGGGGGTGAAAGTTGATGAACTCAAGTGTTTGATGAAGCCTTAAGAATCTTTGATCAATGAGCTGAGAATTTGGAGCAGCTGAGCAGTGAGAAGGGGCAGGAGGATCAGCGCAATTTTCGGCGCAATTTTCGGGCAGTTCCTAGGCTGATCTTCAGCAGTAGGCATCAACTATGATGCTCCTCCTGTAGCTTAGGCAACAAAGATTCTTTGCCCCATGGTTTGGCAGTGAGATATTCAGCACAGAGAGAGATATTTGTGAAGATTCTTGACATCCACCATGAAAGCTTCAGCCAAAAGCTTGAAGGAGAGAGAAGAGAAGCTCTCTTTTGAAAAGTAATTGTAGTTTAGTCTGTAACTAAGCCCGGTTAACCATTCTTTACCCTAGTTACCTCCATTTTTGCATGAAATTTGATGACGTCCAGCCATTTAAGCCTTTACCCGCCATATCTAACCTTGGATATCTCCAGATGTAGTCATTTGCTAACTGTAGTTGTCCTGTAGCACTCCACTAGTCACTGTCTTGTACCATTTTTGTCTGAAATTGGTTTTAAAATAGGAAAATAGGAGTGAAAATGGAAGAAAATAATGGATCAAAGGCTGAAGCTCTGATACCACTTGTCAGAGAGAGAACTAGGGAGAGAGAAAGAGGAGAGAGAAAGACTACAGAGGAGAGAGAAAGACTAGAATTGGAGAGAGAAAGACAGGAAAGATGAAGAAGCCATGGAAGCTTGGAGCAAGAAGGGAGAGAAAGATTGTAAATGTATTGATATGTCAAAACGATGTGTAAAATTACAAGTTCTCTCCTTATATACCAGTGTCAATGTGACATAGCATATAAATAGTATTCTAAGTATTCCCAGCTTCTTACAGGGAAGCACCTTAATAATAGGATATGTCTATACATATATACATATAATTGTGAAAAATAGGGGGAGATTGTTGTTGTGTACTCAATGATTGGGGGGGGGGGGGGGGGGGGGGGTACTCTTGATTTCAAATGAATTGTGTGTGTGTGTGTGAGAGAGAGAGAGAGAGAGATGATATTTTAACATAGTAATTAAAATATTTTCAAATTTTGGGGATGGAAAGAGAGTACATGACGAATGAAACAGAGGGGAGAAAGAAGAGAGAGTGTGTTATTATATGTATATACGTATGTATGTATGTATGTATATATGGGGAGGGGTTTATTGATATGGGAGATGTGTGTGTGTGTGTGTGTGTGTGTGTGTGTGTGTGTGTGTGTGTGTGTGTGTGTGTGTGTGTGTGTGTGTGTGTGTGTGTGTGTGTGTGTGTGTGTGTGTGTGTGTGTGTGTGTGTGTGTGCGCGCGATGCAAATGAGAGGGAGGAAGAGGTGGAGGGTGCCATGTCAGTCAATGGCCCCCCCAATCATTGGGAGGGGAGAGGTTTTAAAATTTTTTATCCTTTCCTTCTCCCATTTAAGGTTTTTAAACCTTAATGATTTTGTTTTTTTATTTGACCCAGTTCACACCTAGTTCATGGAGTTTCACCCTCATCTCCCCATGTTTACATGTGATCATACCTAAATGTGGTCCCTCTTCCTATGCACTCACACTTGATTGAAGACAATTTATTGTGTGAAGGCAGAAGGAAATTGATGAGCCTAGAATGGATTGCTCCATGAAAAAATACACGGGGAAAAACAAGAGAAGAAATACATATTTATTTATTTACTAAATGTGGGACTATTGCATCCTCTTTCCCTTAGAGAAACAAAGTTGTCCTCATCTCGAGAGAGAATGGGGGTGTTTCTCCTAAGGATGGACTCATCTATCCATGTGGCACCCTCTTTGGGGAAGTCTTTCCATTGGATAAGGTACTCATAGAGAGTAGGAATCCTAAGAGGCTTGATCTCTAGGATTCTATTAGGTTGAACTTCCATAATTCCCTAAGTTGGCATTACAATATGTCCATCATTGAGGACATGATTAGGGTTGGGAATATAGGGTTTCATAAGGCTTACATGAAATACATTACAAACTTTGAGATGTGAAAATTCTAATTTATAGGCATTTCTACCAAGACACTTGACAATCTTGTACGTCTGTAATAGGGAATTCTTCTTTGTTCGAACTCTTAAAAACACAATGTCTACATCCTTAAAATTTGGAAAGTCCTCTTGGTGTCAACTAAGGCCTTTTGACGCGATCTTCTGTTGCTTTGATATCCTACCCCAGATGGCCTTCATCTTACTCCTTCATCTCTTACAGTATTTTTTCGGATGCTTCGACCTCAAGGTTGGATTTAAAAAAATCGAGAGGGGACAGGCATTCTTGTTGATAATACTTGGAAAGTAATCATACCAATTCTTTTTTGGTACGAGCCATAGCAAACTCCAATAAGGGTAAGTACTCCATCCACTTCTTGGGCTCCCTATTGCAATATACTCTTAAAATGTCTTCCAACACTTGATTAATATTTTTATTCTATCCATAAGTTTGAGGATGATAGGCGATACTGAAATAGAGTTAGGTACCAATAGCTTGAAAGACATGTCTAGAATTTAGAAGTGAACAAGGAGTCTCTACCAACAGACAATCCTTTTTGGCAATCCATGCAACCTAAAAATTTTCTTAATGAACAACCTAGCAATGTCATATTCTATGAAGGTAGTTTTCACAAGAATGATGTGAGCAACCTTTGTCAGTATATCAACAACTAGTAGAATTGAGTCATACCCTCGTCATACCCACCTTGCAATATTGGAAGACCTACTACAAAATCCAAACTGGTACACTCCCAGTTCATTTTTGGTATGTCTAGTGGTAACAACTCTCTTAGGAGCTTGATCCTCCCAGCCTTAATTCGCTAACTCAATCATTGAGTGATATATCTTATTACATCATCTTTCATTCTTGCCCAATGATAACGTTTTTTATTGTATTTAGAGACTTTGTATAGCTAGGATGTCTAGCTATTGGTCTATCATGGGCCTTCCATATAATCTTCTTCTTGAGGTCCCAACTATTGGACATGCACAACTTGTTCTAGTAGTATAGAAGTTCACTCTCAATATGGTAATGGTTGAATTTGGCTTTTGCATATTGGCTATTGTCCCCAGATTGAATGGATCTCTTTAACTCAAAGTTCTTAATAAGGAATTTAGAAATTAGACTTACATGAAATCCTCTATTGGTCGGCTCCTCCAATAATAAGCAATTTAGAAATGATTTCATGTTTGGGGCATCCGCTACTACATTGTCCTTGCCAGGTCGAAACTTTATTTCAAAGTTAAATTCCTGGAGGACCTCAATCCATCTCCTCTATCACGCATTGAGATTAGGTTGGGTGAAAATCCACTTGAGGCTTTTGTGGTTTGTCTCACAAGAGTGAATCTTATTTTGAGCAAGTAGTGATACAACAATTTCAAGGCATGAATGATTGTTAAAAGCTCAAGGTCATGTGTAGCATAGTTCTTCTCGTAGGGTTAAGCTTGCAAGAAGAGTACACCACATGGTGCCCTTCTTGAGTAAGAATATATCCTAGTGCCATGTCACTAGCAATAGTAATAACCTCAAATTCCTTCATGAAATTTGGAAGCTTTAGGATGGAAATGGTAGTGAGACATTACTTCGGAGTAATCTTTGACGAAAATCCTATACCACCCTATGAGACCTAGAAATCCTCAAATTTCTCTAACACTCTAGGTTGGTAGCCAATCCTCAATATCTTGACCTTAGCAAGATCCTTTGATATTCCTTCCTTCGAGATAATGAATCCTAGATACTCAATCGTCTTCTTGAAGAATGTACATGTTTTGTTTTTGGCAAAAAACTTGTTTTCACAAAGAAAAGACAATCTAAAAATGTTTTGGATGATCTTCCTCTATCTTGGAATAGGTGAAAATGTCATTTAAAAATGGAGAAAATTTTTCTCTAGGTATGGCCAAAAAATATCTTGGACTAGCCTCTTAAAATTAGCAGGAGCGCTTGTCGGCCCAAAAGACATTACGATGAATTCGTAATAGACATACCTAGGTTGAAAGTTGTCTTTGGTATGTCTTCATCCTTTTTTCAGATTTGACAATATCCAAACCTTAGATTGATCTTAGAAAAAATCATTACCTCTTGTAATCCAATATAGTAGTTCATTAATCTAGGAACTGCGGTATTTATTCTTGATGGTGGCTTGATTTAAGCCCCGATAATTGATTCATAAACTGAGGGTCATATCCTTCTTCTTTTGGAATAGAATAGAAGCACCCCAAGGAGAGTTACTAGGACAAATAAAGCCTTGGTCAAGTGGTTGCTTTAACTACTTCTTCAATTTGATTGCCTCGAGAATGGACATTTGTAGAGCCTTCTTGCAACTCGTTTAGCTCCAAGAACTAACTTGATTTCATGGTCAACATTCCTTTCAGGAGAGGTAACTCTGTTAGTTCCTTGGGAAAGACATTAGTGAATTCACTTAACCATGAAGACTCATCTGTTAGATATGATCAATGCCCCACCCTCATTAGGTGCTACCAATGATCCATGTTGCTCAAAGTTGTAAGGCCCCCATTATGAGGAGAAGCCAAATGTGAGCCCGGACATTGGTTGAGTCATGACTTGTATATCAGATGAGGTCTATGTGACCGGATGGCAAAAAGGTGACTGTTGTGAGTCTAATCTTTGGGTTAGACGGAGTGGTTAAGCTGGTAGTAACTCGAGGCACATTGCATTGAGTTGCGTGGTAAGGGAGTTAAAAGGGGCCCCTATTGTGGGGTCCGGGGGCCGCGGAAGCGGCCCCTGGCGCTGGCCCCCCTGGCGGGGGTCTGGGGGCAGCGCCCCCAGCCCGATGGTAAAGGGAATATTCCCTGGAATATTCCCTGGCCGACTAGTGGAGGTTCATATGGTAGGTCGGTCAGCAGGCCGACCTAACGACCTTCGCGGGCTATAAAAGCTAAACCCCTTCGCATCCATCTTACACTCATCTTTCACCCAGTCAGAGTTGTTGTTCCAGCTAGCCTTAAGCTCTTCACCTATCTTCTGTCTAGATCGCCATCTAAGCTTCACACAGTGGAAGCGCACGGGTGGACAGAGCCATCTTTGTATCAGTTGTTTGGAGTTAAAAAAAATTTACTGATTCTCCTCTTATCTGGTGTGTACTCTCTATCTCTTTCTCAGATTCTGTTCGTTGCGCCGTGTAATATTTTACATCATCTTCATCCTTGGTATCCTTGACCTTGTTGAGTTTGACTAGGTAGACAAGAGGTCCCTTCCTTAATCCCTTTAGGATTCAACTAGCCTTGGCTAACTTAATCTTAAGTTTTTCTATTTTTTGTTGTGATTGGATCATTTTTCCAAATAGCTTTTTGAATGTGACCCGACCTTTCCCACAGTGAATGTTTGTTTGATTGGGTGCTAACTAGTCTATTCTTAATAGGCAGTCATACATTCTTAAAGGCATGACTCAAAAATTTGCTATCATGGTTTCTTCCCCCAATTAAAATTGGACATTGCTAATGGATTGGGTTGACATTGTTTCCCTCTCGCTTGCTAGTTATATTATAAGTTTTCTAGAGGGCATAGGATTTAACTTCAATCTTTTGCGCATTTAGGGGAAATAAATGAATGAGTAGCTCCATAGTTAATCAAGATTTTGAAATGGATACCTTGATGTTCAATAGGAATTTGGATGACACAAAACTATAGCCCAATGCTCTAGTTGTTAATGGATGCATGAATAGACCCTCTTTTGACTTCTTTGAGACAGATGAATCCAGTTCATTGCTTGTAACAACACATACATGGGCTCCATCTCCATGTCCTATTCCTTGCCTTACTCCCTATTAGCCCTTGGTCCAACTCCATGTCTTTCCTCACGTATGCATCCTCAATTATTGAAGTTTCCTTCCCTAAGAGGATTATGAGGAGCATTAGCATAGGTTTTCTTTCCCTTGTTGGAAAGTTGAGCATGAAAGTGGCATGGTTGGTTGCATTTAAATAAATGCAACTCATTATTTCAATTATTTTTGTTATTGTTATTGTGGTTCATTAGGAAAAAAATGAACTCACAAATGGATCCTTAAAAATAATATAGTTTAAGATGTGGGCCTTTTGGATTGTCCAATAGGAAGGCTAGATGTTATCCATGGAGGTTGAATCTTCTCTCTCCAAATCTTGGGTTTTCTATTAAAAAAAAGGGGTAGTGGGAGATTAAAAAAAGGAAGAATGAATAGTACACAAAATTTGAGTTTCTCTCACCTTGTATTTCCCCCCTTTTTTTGGAGAATTTTCAATTTTGATTTTTTTTCCTCTCACGAAATCAGTTTGACCCAAAAGTTGAGCCACATACTACTTTCCCTCTCTTCTCTATACTCGTGAATTTTCATCTCCATTGAAGCTCCCTGCTGAGAGTAATTAGGGTTTTGAGCGTTCTGCTTATCTCTGTACTGTCTTCTTCATGCAACTCTAGATTTTGGGCAAAACACAGGTACCCATCTCTCTTTGTATTTTCTCTTGTTTGCTATTTTTTCCATAGGGTTTGATGTTGTTTCTTATTGTTATTGTTGTTTTATTACAAAGGTTGTTTGGGGCAGGAGAGACAGAGGTGCTCATCTCTCACTCCTTTCTTTCCCCCCTCTCTCTATGTGTTGTTTCTCTTTTATGTTGTGTTTTCAATAGAATTTGATGTTGGTTCTAATTGTTGTTTTCTTGTAGAGTTGATTTGGAGCAAGAGGAAAATGTGTTAATCTCTCTCTATTTGTTTTTTCTTTTTGCCAATATATTTACAATACAACATAATGTTAGTTCTAACCCTTGTTATTTTTTTATTGCAGAGATCATTTTGGGTGACATTGCATAAGAGCTCATCTCTCTCTCCCTCTCTCTTTCTCTCTCTATGTTTCCTCTTTTCTATTGTTTCTCTCCCTCTCTCTTTCTCCCTCTATGTTTCCTCTTTTCTATTGTTTTTTCAGTATATCTTCATATAAATACTAACTCTTGCTATTGTCTTTTGCAGAGATCAATTTAGGCAAGATTGGATAGGTGCTCCTTTCTTTCTCTCTCCCTCGTACTCACACACACTCTCTTTCTTCCTCTTTGCATTATCCCTTTTCTACTATCTTCACAATAGGATTTGATGCTAGTTCTAACTTAAGGATCAATTGTTGTTGCAACACTTAACACAAGGTAGAGTAGAGATTCTATAGCTCAATTTACAAGTAAATCTGTCATATTTTGTGGTGCCAAAATTTATTTATTTAATTAGTGACTTTTATGTTTGATGGAATTGATGTTTTCTTATGTCCATCATTTGCAATGGATTTTCCTTTTTGTTAGATGATATGGATCTGCTGGAAGTCGATGATTCAAAAATCCTCTGCTTTATTGGTCCTATGTGTCCATTTGGATCTCCATGCCAATTGGCAATGATCCATGAAACTCTTGTATCATATCATCCATATTACACACAATGTGTTAAGTCTTAGAATATCTTAGGTGTCAATCCAATGTGCTTATTAAGATTTTCATGCCATGTGGTTGCTATCCTTGTAACAACTACTCTATAATACCCACATTTTATACATTGTATTGAGTCAAATCAGACTCCTCTTCATTATAATAAAATTTATTTTGGTGAAATTCTCCGAGTATTCTTGTGCTATTCTTTTCATTATATTTCATGTAAATGGTATTATTAAAGTGATGCTTTTGTTGATGTAAATCTATACTTTTGTTGATGTATATATCCACATGCGTTTTGATATCGATGTTTATGTCTGTTTACAAAAGTATAAACATCTCTTAATGCCATGTTGATTGTATGTTATATTGGTGATTACTAGACAGACTTAAAATGCTTATTATTTAGGGGTTAATACATAATTTTTTACATCTAATACGTAGGTTATAATGCTTGAGAGAAGAACAAGCATTCTCTCAATAGAAGTACGTAAGAGAAAAGATGAAGAAGGGAATTAGATCACTGATACACGTATTATTGCTCGTCTTGGGTACATATTCGTCCAAGTATGAAGGGAGTTTTCAGGGTAAAAGCATCTGCAATTGTAGATGTATCAAAGCACTGGAAGGTAAAATTTTAGCTCTCAGACAAAGGAATGTTGATTCTCACCTTGTAATAGAGGTGTTTGTACAACATGTATTCATGCAAAAACAAATACATATTGCGTCCACTGTGCCCTTTCAACGAAACATTGCAAACAATAAGTATTTGCAACTCATTGAGAATGAGCAATTTCATGATACCTATGTAACAACGTGTCTCGTATTTATAGAAGTATACCCTTCGGATTGCTGTGAGTGGCAAATTGTTGAGAGTTTCACTGGTTCTTTTAAGTGTTACTACCTTGAAATTGGTAGATTACTCTTTGAGGGGCATACAACTAAGTAGCTTGCAGAGAGGACCTTGTTTTTTTCTATGACTCCAAGTACATATTTCCCAAGGGGAATCGAGAATATGGAACCCTTGAGTCTATGCACATATCAAATCTCAATAGCATAGAATGGCCATTGTGTAGTAGCAACATTTTACACATGTGTAGCACAAAAATTTCAGCAGGCATATTGAATTCTATGAAGCCAAGCACCGGCTCAAAGAATGTACATCTAAGCTGGTTCATACCGATTGCAATTTTTGCACACATATTCAAGGAATGTAAGGGTTTGAGACGTACCAAAAGCATGTATGCCATAAAAAATACATCAGAGGATTATGTAATAAGGATTCTAGGCAAAACTTGGACATAAAAAATAACTCACAGTCCTGACACAATGGAGTGTTGAGTCACAACAAGGGACATGGCTTTCAGGTAAAAATTTTCTCTCTTAGTTGACTATTATCTTACTTTGGGATGAATCGGCTAACTTTCCTTTCCAATTACAGATACTTTGTCGCATGACAGGCTTTATGCCTAGTGTTCAAGTATCGTAGATGGAGAATGCTCACGAGTAAATGGTTGTGCCTTGATCAAGACATGCGTGAAAGTGCAGCTGTGGACGTTAATATCATTTGTGAGGGCCACAAGCCCCAAGTGTTGCAAATGGAGGATGATTAGCCCTTGAGTATAATGCGCTAGGAAATTACAATGTTGATGCAGAATTCACCTGTTAGCTTCTATTTTAAACTAGATGATACGAAAATTTGAAGCCGAGGTGAGGATATTGTTATCCGCGGAAAGTGTGTGGCTCACATATTTTAGAAATTGTAGAGTCTCCCTAAAAATCCCAATACCACAAGTTGTAATATCCAACACCTATAAATTTTTGGATTTTTTGGGCCAATAGAATTATGCAAAATCATACACTTGTTATACACTTTTCACATTAACACATTTACATATGCATGTAAACTTCATAAAGACGTAAGTAAATCCATAACTAAATATCGTATGCGAACAACCCTTAATGGTTTAAAACTTACAGTTTTTAAGGTAGAACTAGTTTAGTTCTTGTTTCATTGTTTCATTTCACACTTTCTCTCTTCATCTCTTTATATCCACCACATCCATCCTACCTGCTACGATGGATACTCGTGCACACTTTGATGAGTGGATCCACAAGACTATATTTGCCAACCAGGGTGACGAGATATTCCAGGTTTTCTAAAAAAACTTTAACCTTGAAAGCATGCTCTCATCGCTGGATCCCCCCTTCAGGTTTTGGAAGACTTTGTGAGCACCATTGTTACATGCACATACTCCGTCGAGGGATTCGACATGACTTGGGTGCCTTTGGAATAGCTCATGGTATTTTAGGCAGGGAAGAATCACCAAAAAGTGATGAATATGTGTCTGGCCCATGTGAATCCTTCGCACAGAGTATGCACTGTTCCCATGGGAAGTGCACCAGGTACATCACCTTTGGATCTCATGGAGTGTGATTGCGCATTGGCAATTTATATCTTTGTATTGGATACACCCCTAGAGGAGGAGAGTGATGAAGATACAACTCCATAGGTTGTTTCTATCACATACACGGGAGAAGAACTGATTGAAGAGATCATAAATGTTGAAGAGGAACATCGAGTGGTGGTAGAGCAAGGTTTGGCTCTCATGGTGCCATCTTCTTCAGAATAACCACAAGTAGACAAACCCAACCTTGCCTCCTTGACACCCATTGAAGTAGATGGTGTACAATATTTACTTCTATCAGATGTACTGCAATACTTGGAAATGAAGGAAGAAGAGTTTTTTCCTATCCTAGTCAGGGATTCAATGGAAGACCTGATCGAAACCTTGCCTCCTTAACACCCATTGAAGTAGATGGTGTACAATACTTGCTTCTATCAAATGTACTGCAATACTTGGAAATGAAGGAAGAAGAGTTGTTTTCTATACTAGTTAGGGATTCAATGGGAGACCTGATCGATTATGATTACATGGATGTGCATCCGACAATGGCAGAGATTGGAAGATATGATGGCACAAGATTAGATACTGTGAGTGCCATCATAGCAACACAAGAGCATATTACCTCGGTTGAAGAAGATTACCTTGTGCCAGATGCTAAATTTGAAGCATTACAGCATGATTTGTTCAGACCAAGGCCCCAGCTTCCTACCAAGGAGTTTGTAGATCCCTATGCCCAAAGAGGTGTCTCCCTGACACACGAGGAAATGAAGATACAAGATGATCTGGATAAGGTGAGATTTCTAACTACCATATATTTTTATACGATGAAACTTGACGGTAGGGTGTGTTGGGTCCCTCGGATTCCATCGATGAAATCTTGGCAAAAAATGATGCCTGCAGCTGCCCCTACCCGAAGTCTAGCGTTTAGGGCCACTTTCTAGAGATTTCACCAGTGGACTTCGGGGGACCCGATGCATCGACTTTGTCATTTAGGACATACTATATATAGATGAGTTTGCATCAAGGCAAGGAGGAGCTCGATATGCAGATCGACGGAAGGATTCAACTCTGAAGAAGTATATTGATAACCTTGTGCAGATTTGGTGGTCTTTCATAAGAAGTGCTCACCAGGAGGGCAAGAAATAATCATGAAAAATCGAGCTTTGACCAAGTTTGGACCTTTTCGAGTGCTAATCAAGTGGTCAAAGCTTCTTTACTTGTTTTACCAAACACATGGTGGAGCAATGTGTGTGCTTGCTACATTAGGCGACCTTGCTAAAGTGTCAGATTTGCTTCTCCTGGAGAAAGAGCTGAAGGGGGAGCGCATCATTTTTGAAGCAAAGAAGGAACTTATATTTTCATCGGAAGCTGACCCCTCCTCTCCATCGAGATGAAAAAGTCAAGGAACAATTAAGAGTTCTTGTTGGCTATCGGCTTTTTGTATCTACCATCACTAACAACCATCACACGTATTTTTCTTGATGAATATAATATACTTTACTTTGTCTCTACAAATAAATATTTATTAAATAAATGTGTGGTTTGTATAAGTGTGACGATAATGTGTGACACATGAATGATGCATTCCCATACGTTAACATAATTCAACGCATAGTACTGCACTTGCGATTGTGTAAGTATGAGGATAATGTGTGGTATGTGAATGACGCATCCGCATACATTAACATAATTCAATGCATAGTACTGCACTTGCGATTGTGCATAAGCAATAACGTAACTTGTATCCGTATGTATTACTACTTTTGATGTGTTTGTATATTAAATAAAAATTAAGAGTCATGCATTTCAAGAAACAAAACAAAACAACTTTACTCAATTATTTGAATTCAGTACACATCGCATAAGATATTATGTATATATAAATAAATATTCCAATGTGGCAAAGTATACAAATTTTTTTGGCCTTCCAAGATGTTATGGCGCTATAACACTCATTACAAACCTTGCATCATTAATCTAGTCAACTATGACGGAGTCCCCTTGCCGTGTCGAAGCCGAATGATAAAGTTCATGTCTTTATTTGTGATTGTAACATGCTTTTCATGGATGGATGCAAGTTGTGTATCATCGAACAAGTCGATGAGAAACCCCTCTGCAGTTGTTTGTAGGGCCTCCATAGTTGTAGCAGTCCACCTTCCTACCGGTGGGCCATCCCGCACTCATGCCCAAAATCTTCCCATCCCTTTCAGCTCCAAGTCTTGCATGACTTCTCGAACAACCTTATGAAAAGAACTTTTTAGGATGAGAAGCTCGAATGCGCGTTGGATTTTCCTTATCTCTAAGGGTGATAGTGCCCGGTGTGCTCCAGGTGGTGGGCCTTGGCATGATGTCTTCTCGAGGCCAAAACGACGACATGCTTGCTTGGTGTGTGCCATGCAAGCTCCAAGAGGGCAAGACGGAGAAGAGGCAGAGGTTGGAGATGCGAAAATGGAGGAAGCAAAGAAAGCAAGATGTGAAAATGAGAAGAAGGATGAATTTTTAACCCATTTAAACCCCAAAACTGGGTTAATGTAGCTTCATACGCACTGTCCATCATGTAATCGTAAATCCATAACCTTTTATTGGAATGCGACGAAACTTTACATGTGCACTTGTTAGGTGGCCAAGAGCCCTTTTATAAAAAAAGTGCCTACAGACCCCTAGTTCGAAGTCTAGTGTTTGGAGCCACTTTCCTATAAGTGGCCAAGAGCCCAAATTATTTTTTTTAAAAAGGAAAGTGGCTCCAGACGTGGGACTTCGGACCAAGGGTCTGTAGACACTTTTTTTTTTTAAAGGCTCTTGGCCACCTAACGAGTGCGTGTGTGAAGTTTCGTCGCATTTCGATATAGTTTAGTATTTTAAAATTTATCCCATACCAAAATTATGGATGGATTGATAATTAAGAAATCAACATCGCGACTACGGCCCTTAGAAACTTTGCACCACATAGACTATACAGAGGCATCAAGAGTAAAGTCTACAAGAAGGAATGGAAAATTTTTGCATGTTATTCCTATTGAAATTGATAGTGCTAACAAAAACTATAAGTAAGAATTGAAAATACAGCGAAGATGCACAGTCAAAGTTGAGAGCGAAGGACAAGTGTAAAATTTAATTCATATTTTAAGGGCGCATACAATAGTTTTGCACTAGGACATAGTCATATGTCCAATGCACAAGGATAATACTATGCCAAAAAAGATAACATTACAAACTGTGTCCATTCCATTGGAACGAATGCATCCTTCACTGCTTGAAGATTTCTTACAAGTTGGAAGTCCTTGGGAGTTACAGTGATGCGCTTCGCATGTATTGCACAATGTTGTGCATCAATCATCAAGTCAACTAGAAAGGCCTCTGCAACACACTGAAGAGCATGAAGACGTTCTTTTGTGAAGCTATCAAGTCTATCCTAACCTCGTGTCAAAAACCACCTCCTGCTTTCTGTGCGATAGAGGTCTTGCACAATCTCGCAGACAAGTCTCGAGAAGCTTGCCTTCGAAATGATGAGATCAAAAGAGCGTTGATACCTTCTAATTTCTCTCAAGGCCACTGTACCTGACTTCCACTTGCGTTTCTTGTGGGGATGTTGAGGAGGACCCTTGTGAGGGCGGCTTGAGGAAGGTGGATTAGATTGAGAAGGGGGTGCATCTGAGCTAGTCGATGCTCCAAGGGGCTGAACATGATATGGGGCTCTGAGCGGAAGCTTATTTGCAACTACCTTAGACCTAGCCATCTTTCCTCCACAAGAGATGTGAGAACTCAATGAATAAGATAGAAAGTGAAACCCCCTTTTATATAACCCTAAACTGTGAGACTCATTCACATAGATGCACACTCTCTCTTTCTCTCTTAAACTATGAATTGCATTCACACTGAATACATTGTTCATCTTACTATCTTAGCTCTCTTCGAATCCATTTGCTGCCTTGTCAAAGCCTTGTTTCTAGCCACTTTGCATGGTTTTCTTTGGCACTTGAGGCTTCATAACGCACTCTTTTAGTGACACAACGTGATTCCATCATATCTATAGCCGATTCATCAGCACTTTCATTTGCTCTCTTTTGCGAGAGTTTAGCTTCATCTGTTACTATAATCCTATACCACCGAGATAGCAACTGGATCATTGGATTGCTACCATTCACTCCTCCACCATAATCAGTTTTTCTTTGGTGTATGCACCACGTGCTATCCAATGTGAATTTTCCATCCCTTGTGTGGACCGAAGTCCGATGCTTCCCTTTTCTGCAAAGTATGGCCCATATGCCTCAAGGATATGCTACAAAGACACATATCACACGTGAGTAAAACTATACTCAATAATTTATATAATTCATACAATTTTAAAATATTAACTTAGTATGCACCATGTAATGTGTGATAGAGCTTTTACCCCATGCTTCCACCATGTTTTCATAGAAGCTATGCACAGCATTGATAAATTCTTGATTATCTTCATTGTTAAACGCCATCTTGCAAAGTAAGGGAGCCAATTTGTTAAGACTTATCCAAACATTAGCTTTGGCCAATCTTGTTTTTTCTCCATTACTTCGATCAGGAACTACAAAATGTAACTTTTTCCACCCATCGTAGTCCTGTAGCCTACCAACTATGACATTTCCTACCTCATTGATGGGTACTAAGAGAAACTTCCTAGCCTTTGCTCCTCCAAAGCAAGGATTTTTTGGCAAGCTACCATATTTTCCTGATCTCTTCTTATCTTTTTCAATCATCACTTGATGCTTGTGTAGCCCAATTTCTAATAGCACTCGCTCCACATTTCTACACATTGCAATGGCTTCTTTTTCTAGTTGCATCCTATAAGCAAAGCAAATGTATTTATATACAAGTTTCTCCATGATTCTGACAAAAGCATGCACAATGAACAAATGTGAATACGATCCAAGGGAATATTGAAGATGGGCTTCCAAGTGGGATCTTCTCTATTGTATGTCGGTGCAACACTTGTCACCCTTCGCTTGTTCTTCTTTCCGTCCTTTCCTTCCACCCTCTCTGTCAAGCAATATAGGCATGGATTCTTTGCACCATTGGAGATTCCACACATGCATTTTAAAGTTTTCAAGTCTCTTGCAAGATACCATTCAAAAAGTGGATGTAGCAATGGAAGCATAAACAAATGTTGTAATAAACTACTGAATACAAGGACAAAATAGAAAAAAACATAGAAGAACACTACAAAGAAGAGAACTCAGAAGAACGTTTGAAAAATGGAATCCATATATACCAAACATGAGATAGTCGCATGCAACAATGAGTCACTCGCTGCATAGGCAATGGCATCGGCTCCCTCTCTTCAACATAGCCTATAGGTGATAATGATTGACTGAGGAGGAGCCTAAATATAAAGAACAAAAATATACCATAAATGGACTAGCTCTTGGACAGCATAAAATGCCCAAATAAACATCATAATGGCCACAATAAAATGCCTAGAAATGTTAGGTATGAACTAGACCCAGAAATGTCAAACGCAAAGTTTGTGGATATGGATACTACAGAGTTGGAGGATGCAAATAAAATGCCCGCACAAGGATTACAAGATATTCATGTCTTATCCGATGTTCAGGTGGATACAGATGACCAAGAGAAGCATAAAGAAGACATAAGGATGATACTACCACTTTTCTTCCAAGGAAAAGTATGCATATAAGAGTGTGGTTCAAGGATATCGGCAAGGCATGACATGATTAACGGACTACCATTTGATCCAGGAGACAATGTCTGGGTTGTATGCATGATCGATTGGCTGAGTATGTAGTGGTTGTTTGACCTAGGAGGGTGATATGGTTGTAGGAGATTGCAATGGACAGGCATGGATGAACTAAAGATGTCTAAAATTGTTTTAATTGGGAGAGGATTAATGATGACTAATGCATCCAAAGTGGACTTTGATACCTTAGGAAGGGTCCTACAAAGTTTGGTTGACATCCACGTTTGTATGCCTCTGAGATAGAGTTGGAAAGGTCGATGTCTGGCAAGGACTGCATGTTGTAATGAATAGTTTCAAGCTACACATAAACTTTTAGGGGTTGATACCTTCAACATTTGGTCCTTGGCTCTTCAGTAAAGGTAGAGATCATGAGTAGGAAAAAACCAAGTTACCATTCAAAAGATAGGAGCAGTTTTTTGCAGGGTGGTGCTATAGGATAATTTTCTAGACAGGATAAGACTAAATCTGATAAATGTAAATTATTGCACGGGACATGCTTTGACAGAGATGTTTAAGACTGACATGAGGGTACCAAGGATAGGGATGAGGATTGAGATATGCAAGTTGCTTCAGTTTCCAAATACAGATGATCTATCTCATCTTTTGTCTTGCTCATTCTCAAGAACCCCTGTGGTTTGTGGCTAAACACACTACTCCTTGACAATGTGGCAGCCAAAGTCTATGAAGAGGAGCTTGATGTCCATGTTACAACCAACTAGGCGATATATCCAAGTGCTAAAGACCTTGTATTTACTATTCTGCAGTGCAAGACAACCTATTTCCGCCACCTTCCCTACTGCATTTTGAGCTAGATTGCAATACAAACCTACATTTGATCCAATGGACCCTTCACACTCGTTGGACGGTGCCTGCGCTATCAAATGGATTTATGTCTAACCAAGTATTGACCATATCCTTCAAACGAGAGCATCTCACCATGTTCTTGACGATCGATGATGCTTGGAATGCTTGTGTGCATACAGAACAGCTACAACACCTCAAATGTTTCCTTAAGAACTTCAAATGCAACGAGCCACCACACATGGCTCTCAGATTGAACACTAACTCTTTCAAGCTTTACTCCTTTGACGACCTCACCTTCATCTAATTTTATAACAAACTGCAATTTACCATTACATTCCTCAAAAGACATATTGTAGTACATTACCATTGCCGACTACACCTTGTTCAAATCTAAATAGTAATTGTTGAGTTCGTTGAACTTCACCTCATATGCATTTTTGGTCCCAACCTTTAGTGTTTCCACACATTGAATATGCATGGGATCTCCTACCAACTCCAAAACCTTTGTATTAAGTTGCCTTTATTAACTTTGAAGGTTGAGGAAGAGGTACGATTCTATTTCTCTTCAGCATACAACCAAACCCAGCCTTCACACCTTTGAATATCTTTGAGTAAGTCGTTGTGCTAATACCGACCCTGTCACAAATAGATTGTGCATCCACAGTTGAGAACTCATTTGGCACATCTTTTAATGTGCACTCAATCACCTTTTCCTTCACAGCCTTAAACTTAGGATTACTCAAAGCATTTTCCAATGTACTTCCCTTCAGCAATCTACTAATATACGATCCAACCTCACCTTCACCTAGGTTCTCTTTCTGAGCTACCTTACATGCTTTGATACATTGTTTCTACTGGCCGCTATTCACAATTAACCCATTGATTGGCTTCTTCTTTCATTTGCGCTCCTGTGTTAGCTTGTTGTTGATCTTTCTCAAGTCGTCCAATTGTGCCTTTGCCTCCTCATATGAGATACCAATGTCATGGATAGTGTCCTTCATTGAAATAATTTGATCGTTTTGTTGAATTATAGTGTCATTCAACTGTACCACTTGTCCTATGAGCTGTTGTATATGAAGTTGATGTGCAGCAATTACATCATGGTAATTTTTAATGGTTGCTTAGCAAGTTGTAAATACTTTGAATGCTTGATCATTGAGTCGCCTAGTATAACCGAGTAACCCATTTTCACCCTCACACACATACTTTAGCAAATGTGTGATTCCTAAGAAAGTTGGAGGTCTATTGTTTAAGGGGTCAATTGGGTAGATTTTCTTATCAACCCACAAATCCACATGTTTCAATTCCATTTGCCTATAACTCTGCAAAACCTGAGGGTTGACATTGGTATGCTGGGTTCTTTTGAATAATGGGGCATATTCAATCTCTACCTCAATATGCAGCTCCTTCTTTCCTGTATTTATTTTACTATTAATAGAAACAGGGAGCCTACTTGGTTGTCATAAGAGATAGAGTGGAGATGCATAGAGAGGCACACAAAGTGCCAAGGGAAAGGAGGGTGTAAGTAATTCACTATGTTGATAATGAAGGTTGCATAAACACAGAGAAGAGGTCACAATAGAGCCATGAGAGAGTATAGATATGGGGGGAAATAGCTCAAAGGGTAGGGATGTCCAAGACTTTTCGTATTTTAGATATTTCTATTTTGCCTCCAAAAACATCTCCAAAAAACACAAAATTTGACTAGTTGGTTTGTTTTTTTATCAAAAGCTAGAAGATAAAGAATCCTCAAAATATCTTAAAAGGAACTTCTAAAATTTTATTTTCCTTGTTCTCGATTAAAAAATCAATTACCTTGTATCTACTAATCATTTTGCATTGAAAACGAAGTACCACACTCCCGTAACTCTCCTTTTTTAATATAAAATTTGGTTGAAAAAGACTTCTTGAATGAGGAGAGAGAAGGAATCTGAGTATAACTTTGTAGATAATATAAAAAAGGAAAAACTAGATTGCAAAAGTGGAGAGAGAGGAGGATTATTTTACCATTCTTACCTCCTCTTTTCCTTGTTTTAAGGAGGAGAGGGGGGGCTAAAAGGCCCATTTGTGAGGTCATTTTTTTCCTAATACTAGAGAGTACTACTAAGATTTACATGGCCCTAATTAAAGTTTCCATATTGATAATTCACTCAAGCTCTTTTGGCATAAGAAAACCTATTGAAATGCACCTGGGAAGAATAGCCACAAGCAATTGTGTCCCCATTAAGGCATCTTCCAAGTCAGTGGGTCTCATTGCTTCCAACTGCCCATGGAGAGGTGAGTTCAAACCTTGATAGAAACGTACCACATGTTGACTCATGGACATAAAGAGTTATGTACTTCTATAGAGTAACAAAGCAAGAATAATATCCCTTAAAGAGTTAGCCCTTGTTGCTTGAGGATGAAGATCTGGTTCATTTTGAGAGTTTGATAGGTAGGAGATAAGTCGGATTTGGACTATCGTCTTGATTTGACTCCATGTCACAACAAACTCAGAGATAACCTTATCATGGCACTATTGTTTCCACCAAAGCTATGCTTTTCTTATAAGCCTCAAATGTGCGATCATCACTTGGCTTACCACACTTATTCCAATAGTAGAGAAGTAATCTTCTATCTGCTCAATCTAAGTTTTGGCACTTATCTCAACCTTTGTTCCTTCACCATTAAACTCAAGCAGCTTGACCTATTTGAGTAGGAACTTCCTCTCTTTTTCACCTGATAGATTAGTGACAGTGATAATAATTGCTAAAGGTGTTTTGACGAAGGAACCTGAAAGAATACTAATACATTTTTTCTTAGTACTAATTATGATTCCATCCATCATTAGTAACACAACTAGATAATGCAATTAATTGCAAGATCATAATGTAAAAAATTGCTTTATATGCAAGAGCTTCATTATACATATAAACTATTTCAAATTATTTTAGCATGACACAATAGTACCATCATAGCAGAAGTTGTTCCACAAAAAAGAGGCTTGTATATTCACATAATATTGCACCATTAGCTATACAGAATTTTAGAAGGGCATCTCACATAATTCCAAAGAGGAATCTTGCAAAAGACTCCATCTTTTTCAAGAAGGGATTCTCATGGTGAATAGTTGCATAACTTAGTCCTAGATTTGGGCTAATATTCACGTATATTAACTAGGAGTTTCCTTGTATGTGTATAAGGCTAGTAGAAAGATTAGGAACTTCATCAATCTCATAATTATTTACACGAGAGCAAAGAGCTTTTATTGGACGATCTTGGTGATACTATAATAAACTCACTAATTTAGGGTCATCTTTTTGTCATTAATATGAATTGGAGGGTTTTGGCTACTCCTGTGCAACATGTAAAATCTAACTAAATTAAGTCTGTTTGCCCAATGCAACCTCCATAGATTATACTCTAGGCCACTGGTACGATCAACACACATGGATAGGACCAACTGCACAATTACCCACTTTGACTAGAGTCCCCCTAGTTATGTGTTGCCATAGGAGGGAACATTCTATATGGAGCCTTCCTAAATGCTGGTCAGGAGCTTGTATGCGAAACAAAACTGATTCAAATTGAGCCCTACACAATTGCCCTTAGAGGAGTATAAATTGTTCAATTCTACCTATCATCTAGGAAAAAACAAAAAGTTTTTATAAATTTTTAAATGTATTTCTCAAATAAATTGCAAATCCAATGCACTAATCAATCATTCCTTCTCAAATAGAATTTTATTATTTTATTGAGAAAGGAGATTTATACTTTTTATATGACCACACTTTTATCATTTTTGCGGTTGCATTAAGCCAAGTAGAATTTCCAATATTCAATCCTTTAATAAAATTTACAATGTGTCACTTGCTAGAATAATATGCTTTTAGCATTGCACTCATTTTGTCATGTGTGAGTAATCCTGACTCTTTATCGATTTTGTGTATCATATGAGTTGGATAATAATTGCAATCTATTTAGGTCTCACTTTATTTAACTAGCAATGGTGAAAACCATGCTCCACTTGTCGACATGATCTACTAGATTTCTATCAATAGTCCATGATCGTATGGCCTTAGGTGTAGTGGGGAGTTAGGATGACCATATAGTTATGATTTATAGACCAAGAGGTTTACGAAATCAAAAGTAACATCAAAATGGCTTTGTGGACATACAAACCTTAAAATAAGGGTTTGATTGAGATGAATTATGATAGCTATCCTATTTAAAACAAATAATTTATGATTGATATCCCTATGGTTATCTTTTTTCCATCACAAACTACACAAAGTTTAGTTATGGATTAATAAAATATAATTTACTATTTAATCTACTTACATTTAACGCATGAAAAAAATAAATATTAGTTATAAATTATTCAAAATATAATTTAATATTTAATCTAATCACTAATTCTTACATTTAATGGATGCATTAATCTAAGGTATATGAATTTTAAGTCTTTTATCTAATCGATTAAACATTTAATTTATGAAAGAAATATAAATATTTTTAAATTCAAAAGGAAATATATATGTGCTTTTTCAAAAGATGAAGGACCGATTGTTACACACATGATTTAAAATGAATTTTTTCTAATCGTTTTTCTTTCCTAATCGCAAACATGTCAATTAAATAATAACAAAAAATACCTAGTTATGTGTGCATTTGATATGTTAGTATTGTTTGTCATATTTTCTCTCCTACATTAAGGGTTGTTAATGACGAAGAGCCCACCATGTAGGAAGGTCCTACTTCATGCGATGGTCCTACTACGTTTGAGGTTCTTGTGTCATTGGACAAAAGAATTTTGGGGAGGGTTGATATGTTAGTAAAAGGGGGAGGTAAAGTACAAAAAATATATTTTTGGGATTTTTTTGCTAAAGAGGAGGGGATGACATTTTAGATTTTTTTAAAAATATTTTAATCTAGAAATTTAAGGGGGTACTTATGTAGGAAGGGGGAGGGGAGTATTCATTTATTAATAATAAAAATTAGCACATCTCCATGTCAAATTTATAATTAAATATATATAAATGATTATTACTAATATATTAAATTATTAATAATGTTAAACCTATTAACATATATTAATCTAACATTGACATACTAATTATAACATATATATTGATTAAACTAAATTATTAATATTAATTAACATTCTCTATTCTCGCCTCATTGGCATAGCCAACCGCTTAGTGTGCCTACCACAAGTCGTTGCCATTGCCACCAGTCACCACACCGATAAGCTTGGTTGAGAGAGAGAGAGAGAGAGAGAGAGAGAGAGAGAGAGAGAGAGAGAGAGAGAGAGAGAGAGAGAGAGAGAGAGAGAGAGAGAGAGAGAGAGAGAGAGAGAGAGAGAGAGAGAGAGAGAGTGTGTGTGTGTGTGTGTGTGTGTGTGTGTGTGTGTGTGTGTGTGTGTGTGTGTGTGTGTGATCTCATCCCTACTGCCTCTATTGTCATCCCTACTGCCTCTACTGTCATCCCTACTGTACTCCTTGTCTATGCTACACCTGCTCCATCACTTGCATGTTCATGCTCCTAGTGCTAGGCCTGCATGAATGAGAGAGAGAGAGAGAGAGTGTGTGTGTGTGTGTGTGTGTGTGTGTGTGGGTGTGTGTGAGTGTGGGTGTGTGTGATGTTTTGACATGCTTTTGGTTTGTAGAGTCACCAAAGAGAGAGAAAGAGGGAGGGAGAGACACCTCGTATCGTGGAACAATCGGGATTGCACATAGGGTGCATAGTTCGGACGAGAGAGAGAGAGAGAGAGAGAGAGAGAGAGAGAGAGAGAGAGAGAGAGAGAGAGAGAGAGAGAGAGAGAGAGAGAGAGAGAGAGAGAGAGAGAGTGTGTGTGTGTGTGTGTGTGTGTGTGTGTGTGTGTGTGTGTGTGTGTGTGTGATCTCATCCCTACTGCCTCTACTGTCATCCCTACTGTACTCCTTGTCTATGCTACACCTGCTCCATCACTTGTATGTTCATGCTCCTAGTGCTAGGCCTGCATGAATGAGAGAGAGAGTGTGTGTGTGTGTGTGTATGTGTGTGTGTGTGTGTGTGTGTGTGTGTGTGTGATGTTTTGACATGGTTTTGGTTTGTAGAGTCACCAAAGAGAGAGAAAGAGGGAGGGAGAGACACCTCGTATCGTGGAACAATCGGGATTGCACATAGGGTGCATAGTTCAGACGAGAGAGAGAGAGAGAGAGAGACTGTGTGTGGGTGTGTGTGTGTGTGTGAGTGAGTAAGTGATGTTTCGAGAGGCTTGGGGGATTGAGAGAGTGCCACATGGCACCCTCCCAAAACCTCATCTTAATAAGCAGAAGAGAAACTCAAAAGCCACTTTATCAATGTGCATATCTAAAACTTCAATACTATGTTGCAACCATTGATTAGAGTGCACTAGTTTAGCTACTGCTAGAGAGGATAGGGGATTTTGGAAACTATCAGAATGTTTGGCTTTTCGAGGTACTAAAATAAAATTGATTGGGTGCATCAACCCTAATGTCCCATCATGCTTTTAATTGGACTCTTCCTTTTTAGGAAATCCTCAACATTTTGTGAAGGTGACTTTGCTAGTCATTTCATCATTTTATGACCTCTACCAAGATATTTTCTTTTACAGACAATGTCAAGGCTCAAGGATCAATCATGGCTTCCCAAATGGCTAGCATTATACATTAGCATGTAGCAAGGTCGTGTGTTTATAGGTCGATCACACCATTTTCATTATAGTTATTGTTTTCATAAGTGCCAAATGGCTAGCATTATACATCAGCATGTAGCAAGGTCACATGTCTATAGGTTGATCACACCATTTTCATTATAGTTATTGTTTTCATAAGTGCCAATGCGCACACATTGCCAAATTGTCCTCTCAACACAGAGATACAAGTTTAAATCCTAGCTGGTGCAGTTGTAGACTAAGATCTTGCTTGAAGGGAAGATCTTTAACTTTTGACTAGCCCAAAACCGATTCCATGTCATCATCGAGGCCAATATTTAATGACAGCCTTACTAAATTTGATAGGTAAAAAGCCATTGGTTTCTCTCTTATTACAAACATGAGAGAGAGAGAGAGAGAGAGAGAGAGAGAGAGAGAGAGAGAGACGCCTACAAAGCTATGTAGCTCGAAGGGAGGATCTTTAACTTTTGACTAGCCAAAAACCGATTCCATGTCATCATCGAGGCCAATATTTAATGACAGCCTTACCGAATTTGATAGGTCAAAAGCCACTGTTTTCTCTCTTATTAACATGAGAGAGAGAGAGTCGCCTACAAAGCTACGTGATCTGCAAACCTTAGGCGTTTCCAGAACAACGAGAGACATTGAGACGTACTTGCGAGCTATTATCCCCCAACTCGAACAGTATACGCAGCAACAGTGTAAAATAGGAAGCGCAGGGTAGGTGGCATGACCTTGGGGTAGTTCCACAACGTGGCAAACCTGCAGATTTGTCGGCAGATCTATTGACAATATTCTGCAGTCTTGGTGGCGGCACTGCTGTTGTTAGTTCTAGCGGTTCAGGCCTTAAGTCCTCCTGCAGACGTGACCTTCTTGTCAAACTTGTGCGCACGGCTTTAGACTTGCACAGAGAGAGAGGGAGAGAGAGAGAGAGAGTAAGTAGTGATGCACGAATAGACCTTAGTCGATATGCCTAAGCTTAATGTTTCCTTTATCGATGAGGTGATTGCAACCTTGGGGCTAGACTCTCAAGAAGAGGTAATGGTACCTTGCACTATTTTGCAGCCCGTGGTTAAACATAGAAAGCCTACTCCAAATGATTCCATGCAAAACTCCGATGGTCTAATCCTTTCGGCGCTTTTGGTGCACTCCTATGCTTCAATCACTACTCACTCTAATTAATTTCAGGATTTGGACCAAGAGTATTTGTTGACATTTGTGCCAATACTTTGTTGGGTGACAATGTTAACAACATAATCCTAATGCTTTTCGTGACTATTGTAAGGATGATGATTTGGATGGTCATGTGGGCAAAGCAAGTGTTGTGTTATTTTTAGCTTTCTATGAGAGAGGGGTTTTCCTCTTTTTCATAGGTAAGATCCTTTATCTTTCTTGGATCCGTCACTAGTTGGATTCACTCTTGTAGGAAGATTTTGTGGATGAAATTTTTGTGGGTCCAAGATCCCCCAACCCGTCTTGCCTTTGATAGAAAAGTCAAGATGATTACTCCTTAGGATTGTTGTTATCCATGCTTGGATCTTAAGACTGTGGAATAATCCCTCTACTTCTATGTTTGAGCCTCAAGGACAGAATGCCTTTACAATGCTGGCAAATTTTTCATATGATGGGATACTTGAAGCATTGAACGAGATCGAGGAAAGATCCACTAAGATTAGGCTTCTTTGCTTTGTACATGAGGATTGCCACTTGGAATATCCCGATGTTTGCTCTTGTAGGAAACATGGTATGTGGCATGTTTTGCATGAAAATGCATGGGATTTGTTGTCTATACAACATTTTGTTGTCCTCGTGATTGTTCATGAAAGTTCTCAATCTATTTTAGTAAAGAATGATGTGCAAGGTAACTTCATACTAATTGAGATTATGCTTGATGATGAGCTTTTGTGAATGGTTGGAGTCTATGGTTACCCCTTGCATCATCAAGCTATATGGGAACACCTTCAAGCTAGTCTTTCTCTTGGTAGGCCAAGTTTAGTATTGGGTGATTTTAATGTGTGCGGCCACACTCTACTCAAGTTCTCTACATTCTATCATGGATGCTCAAGAAGCTCACGATTGAAATGATTTTGCATTAGAGGTGCTTAAACAAGATTCGTGGTCCTCGCTATGTCCATCAAATCTTGGATACACCTTCCATTCATCACAATATAATGAAATATGGAATTGTTTAGATCAAATCTATCTCATGCATGATGATGCTTTTTGGCCAAAGATTATGGACATTACTATTCTATTGCATGATAATTTATTGGATCATTTTTCTCTGCAGTTTGAGATGTTTAGACGACCCATTCATGCCTTCACAAGATTTGGCAAAAAGTAGTGGAACCTTCTCTTCCTCTCTTTGATTGGGTTTTTGGCAAAGCTAAATTTCCTACCTTGACACTGCTTTGCATGAACATTATATTTCACTTCCTTGAATTTCGATCACCCATTTGTGCCTTTACAAGTTTTGGCAAAAGGTGGTGGAACCTACTCTTTCTCCCTTTGATTGGTAAGCTAAATTTCCTACTCTAACACTAGCTCACATGAACATTATATTTCACTTCCTCTAATTCATATCACCCAAAATGCATTTTGAAGATTTAGCAGAAAGTAGTGGAACATTGTCTTTCTCCCTTTGATTGGGTTGTTGGCAAAGCTAAACGTTTAGACGACCCATTCATGCATTTGGAAGATTTAGCAAAAAGTAGTGGAACATTGTCTTTCTCCCTTTGATTGGGTTTTTGGCAAAGCTAAATGTTTAGACGACCCATTCATGCATTTACAAGATTTGGCAAAAAGGAGTGGAACCTTCTCTTCCTCCCTTTGATTGGGTTTTTTGCAAAGCTAAATTTCCTACTTTGACACTACCTCGCATGAACATTATATTTCACTTCCTTGAATTCTGATAACCCAAAATGCTTTTGTTTTTTATTCTAGTTCTAGAGCTCAACAACATATAGCTAGACTAAAGGGTCTTCTTTATTAGCAAGAATATTGGAGATGATATATCTTCAACAATCATCATTAGCAAATACCTGACCAAAACATAACCTTTATGGAGTCAAAGAGCTATCCTTAACAATCAAATGGTTAGATGAGATTGAGATTGCGAGACTTTACATATTTTGGTTATCTTCTCCTTTCCAAGTAAAAGGGATACCTAATTGCATGCTAATACTAATGTATAAATTCATTGCCAAAACTTTTGTGCAACCAAATAAGGTAAAGAGCTAGTTGGTTACAATCATGTCCAAGATAAGAGGACACAAAGACATATCTTGCAATTATAGATAGTCAATGACATTAGTGTTAAAAAGAAAGGTGTGAAAAAACCAATGTATGAAAGAAAACATAGAAGGATGAAGGATCGCTTACTTTGTAGAAGGATAAAGTGCTTTAATAATGCCCCTTTCTCCGATGGCAAAACCTTTGGCACTCCTTGAGTCGATTGGGGTGGGTTCACACAATGGCAACAAAAGTTAATGATGGTCATTGATGAAGTCCACTACACCTTTCTTCTTTGCAATACATTAGTTCTTGGATAAAGCACTTTTTGGCACTTCATTGTCAAGATCTAAGGCTTTCTTCTTTGAAGGTTTAACCTAAAATTTGGAGGGTTGGGAAGTCCTTAGGGGTGGAACTAGGATCATTCTCCATGCTTTGGGAAGTAGGTGGAGGTGCTAAAGGACTTGACGATTTAGGAGCCAAGTTTGTAGGGGGACATTCCAAAGAAAAATGGAAAAGTAGGTAAGGGGTATTAACATGGAAGTGAGGTCATAAGGGGACATGGAGAATGAAAAGGTTGAGAAAGGCTAAAGTTTTTTTAAAAAAAGAGATCAATTAGCAAAGAGAGAGATAAAAATGAGACATCAAGAAGACAAAAGATATTCGAAAGAGATAATAAAAGAGTCGTATAAAAAACAAGATGATATGAGAAAAGTGCTTAGAAAAAATTGATTAAGCTTTGAGAATATCATTAGCAAGCTAATACAATTAGCTTCAAGTCATGGATATACAGATTCAACCTTTAAAATCCTCAAGCCTAACTTCAAGCAAAAATGCACTTCTTTTATAGTAGTTAAAAGGCTTATTTTGAACATTAAAAAAATGTTTAGAAATAGAAACATTGGAAACAAGGCTTTTAAACATCCATTAAATGTTAGAAAATGTCTATTAGATGTTTAAAAATGAAGGCCTCTTTCATAATGTGTTATTAGGTGTGATTGTCAAGCAACAACTACATTGGGGGGTGGGGTTGGGGCCAATGGGGTTGGAAGGAAATCATGAGGATATTGTTGTCATGTGGAGGCTGAAGGGGATGCTACTGCCGCATAATGTGAATCGATGGTGCCATGTGTGAGATGCTAGTTGGGAGGTGAAAAGGTTGTGGGGAGTCTTCAACCCCCATCTAAACCTAACCTTGGATGTAGGAGCAAAGACGACATTTCGAAATCCTCCCCTTTTACCACATTAAATGTGCTTTGAGAAAGACTCTTGATAAGCTACCTATCCCCAATGTGTGCCTTTTGTAAGAGAAAATATGAGGATTTACGTGTTTGTTGAATTGTCTTTAGGTTAAAACCAATGAGGCTAAAATCATTAGGTGGATTGAAGCAGATGGAACGCATGATGTAATTACTTGAAAGACGGCAAGGAAACCCAAACACATCATGGTAGAGTTTACTTTAACCCTATTAATCAGTCCACAAGAAGTCCTCTTTCGATCTTGCTAGAATCCTGTCAAAACCATGCAAATAACTCATGTTTGCAGTGTTGTAAAGTGTCGTGGTAAGTTGCTGGCTTTCCTTGTAATCATGCAAGTGAAAAACCTTTGAAACATGGTTATGTTCACGTATCACTTTAAATGTTTGTGGACTTGGTATGTTTTTCAAAGCTAGACACATATTTACCCCTATCAAAACAAGGGGTCGATAGATATGTGAAACTAAACTTTCACCTTTCACTGCTTTCAGGAATCGAGCCTTAAAGCAGTATATAAAGAAACCTTCAGAACCTCCAAATTACAGCTCATTGGCTGCTTGGTTTCTGATTTCCCTGGACAGGGTCCTATGTGTCTATCCAACAATACGATTTAACTCTCTGCAGAAAGGTTCTACTACATCAATTAAACGTGTTCAATGATGATAATACTATGATTGCATAATCGTCTGTTGACAAATGTGTTTGGTGGCGTGCACCCCAAACAATAATCCTTCACAGTCGCACACCCTTTGAAGTGATACAAAGCTTGACTACCCAAAAATCACACATTATATTCCTCTGTGTCCGAGCTAGTTTCAACCGTTTTATATGTGTATGAGCAGGCCAAGGCTATGAACACTAGGAGATTCAGAACACACAAGATGGCAAGAAGCCAGTAATAGTAGTCTAGACGGCACCTATTCACATTATTGACAATCCAGCTTTGGCTCCCCCATCTACTTGTGACGTCGTTAACAATGCTAATGACAACACTGCTCAGAAGACTTCCAAATCCATTTGCACACAAGTATAAAGACATACCCAAACTTCTCATCGTGTCCGGAACCTGATCATAAAAGAACTCTTGCTGACCTACAAGGGCAAACACATCAGACACACCAAAGAGTATGTACTGAGGAAGCAACCAGAAAACACTCATTGGGATTGTGGCAGTGGGATTATCCAGAAGTCCATAATCTTCCGCAACCTGCAGACGCCTCCGCTCGACCAGGGCTGCTACAGCCATGCAAAGAACAGACAAAAACAAGCCCACCCCTAGGCGTTGCAGTAATGTTAGACCCTGTGCATGACCTGTAACTCGCCGCACGGATGGAACAAATATGCAGTCATATATGGGCACCACAACAAGAACAGCTATAGAAGAGAATGTTAGTAATGATGCTGAGGGAATGGTGAAACTTGAGCCAACTTTACGATCCATTGTTGCTGCTTGCTCCACAAAAAATGTCGTCATCTGAGCTAGTGCAAGCCCATATACGATCGTGGTTAGCCAGATCGGGAGGATCCTAACAATGAGTTTGGCCTCTTCAACTTGCGTAACTGTGCAAAGCCTCCATTCGCTTACACTGCCCTTGTGAGCTTTCTCAAATGCTTGTCCTGATTCATCGATACTGCCCAATAACGGTTCATTTTGATCTTCATTCCTGCACTGCCACAAACCTTCCTTCGGAAAATCTGGAAGTGCTGCCTTGTCAAGACACCTGCAGATCGTTTTTCCAAGATAGGAGTTGATCAAAGATGTGTTAACTAATCCACTGAAAGCAATAGACATTATTATACCTCAATCCTCTAAAAGAATGTGCCTGCAGAAAGAGAATGGCACATAAAGATGGATCTCAGGAACATTCAAGAAATCAGACACAAGTTCTAAACGTTTACAGAACTGAACTAGTCGGAAGCAAGATAAGCTTTGTCAAAGAGATTGCAAATGCAAGGGTGTGATAGCCCCAACATTTTATAGACCTAATACAAGCCTCCCAAATGGTATTATCGAATTGAAACAGAGACCGTCCTCCATTCTTGGCACTTCAGATTCGGTACTGGGCTCCAATTTTACCAAGACAAGTCCACATTTGTGAGACATAAATCTATTTCTATTACAAACCAAACACTGCAGGTATGGACGACACCTTTCTTGAGATTTTTTGGACAAAGTTCACAGTAATGTTTGTGATTCTCGCCTCACCCTGAAAACCATACCTTCTTTTGTTCAGGCTCCAAAATTCACCAATCCATCTCCTTTTTAAAGGAGGGCGTTAGATAGGTGTTGGGCATAATTTCCGAAATGAACCATAAATAATAAGTCGGCACCACAATGTTCTCCATGGGTGCATGCATGCATAAGTTTGCATCTGCTTGAGGCATTTACATAAGTGAGATGTTACAGAAGTTGCATGGGCATGCATGCATGCGTTTACATTCATATTTTCCTCCTACAATGTGATGACAATGATTATAGTCTCTTTGATCTAGCAGGCCTAATTGTTTCCTTTCCCTTTTGACTTTTGGACATAATAGTTTGTTGGTTTTGCCCCCTCTTGAGGTTTTCCACTAATAATATAAACCGTTACACAAGAATGTGTGCTTACTTGTGTGAGCACATGCATATGTAGCCGCGGCATACGAGCAAGTGTAAGAGTCCCTCTCTTCCCCCTGGCGCACATGAAAAGCTTAAATTAAATTAGAACATTTACATTACATCAGGCCTTCTGGCCAGCCAAAGAAAATCACATCACAACAAACAAATGTCATGTGGGGGGCACAAGAGTGGTGCGAACAATGGCCAGCCTGCTAGATAAGCTCAAAGAAAAGGCAAGCGGACTCATTAGTTTGGCACTCTCCATGCCCACTGAGCATTGCCAAATCACATCACAACAAACAAATGTCTGTGGGGGGCACAACAAGAGTGGAGCGAGCAATATGCTGCCATGGAGCAGGTACTTACAGGGATGATCAAGCCAACTGAAACCATGGAAGAAATCTGCCATAGCAGTAATCCTCAAACACAAGGCATGTGACCATGGATACCTGAGATAATAAAAAATAAAGGCATTACATGTGCGCCAATTCTCCCAAAAAACAGTCTACCTCAGAAAATGGAAATGGCAAGGATGATTTGGTTGCAAAGTGGTCAAAGAAGGCAAGCACTCACTAACTAGTTGCACCTAGACAGCCGACATAAAGGACCAAAGATGATGCACTGACAAGCATCCAATAAAATCTATGACAAACGGATTCTCAGCATGTAGTGCAAAAGAAGCATGTCCATTATTATTTTGCGTTAGCAAAGTGCATCCCCAATTGGTAAACCACCCACCATAGTTCTCCATATAAAAACCTTAGCTTTGAATGGTAATATGTAGTGCCAACCACAAAAGGTTGTTGCCTTCCACCATGAGGGTGATTTACGTAAGTGCCATGCCTTGTTAGCCGTTTTGTCCACCCTTTTATTTGCTCTAATCAACGTATGATACATGTTATAAGCTGAAGTTGTGTTTGCTAGCAATCATGGTCATTTCCTGGTTGTAAATCCTACACTGAGTCAGTCAGAGACATTATGAGCTTTGTCTCAATCCAATCATTTTGTCCACTGTCCCTATTTTTGGGCAACATTCTTCTTTTTGGCCTGGGATATTGTCCTAGAGGATTTTACGTCATCTTGCCTATTTAGAGGCTCACCTGTCAGTTGGCCAACATCACTTCAGTCATGGACTTCTTTTGTTTCCCATCTTCTCTCTCTCCCAACACCATCACTACGGCCGTCTACACCCCACATTGTCTTTGATGCACATCAAGGTTGCTGGCCATCACTAGACACTTAGAAGTATACCACTCTGCACCCTGGTACATCGTTAGTGGGAATGCCACCCTTTAACACTATGCCTTATACATGAGCAAGTGCATTACTCTATCCTCTAGTCCTACTGTGTGGGGAATCACCTTCTGCACACTATTGCCATCCACAATCAAATGCATGAATCCCCATCTTATGCTAATGAGTCACCTTCTTTGAAAGAAACAAGGAGTGGAAACAAATCACTTCCACACTTAGACCCAATTCCACCTTCCCTAATTGATCCTGACCACAAACCACATTCCAATGCCAATGGCTAGTTACCTTTGAAGGAAAAAGGGAGCAGTATACTCACATGCTCTCAAAGACCCTTCTAGCACTTCTTGCCTAAAAAGAATAGATTTTGTACATTTTGCCAAAAACCAGGCCATGTAGATGATAATTGTTGCTCAAAGGGCAAATGTCTTAGACCCATGCGCAAAATCACCTCATCCCTAGCTAAGGGACTTCTACCCACACCAAAGAAGAATCCAATCACCATTCCTAAACCAACCTCAACCCCTTCTAGCAGTGGTAGTGCCACTCCAAGGAGGTTGAGAGGGAGTCTTCCAAGGGAGGTAGTATAATTTCTCCACTCTCAAGTATTTGTGGTCACTGATGCAATGGATCTTGGATTGGTCACTGATCAATGTCTCGTAGTATCTCTACTTGGTTTGGTCCTTACCTTTACCTGGGCTAGTCTCGTAGGAGTCTTGGGTTAGGGTTAGGGTAACTCAGAGACAATGAACACAGAAAATAAATGAAGTGATATGACTGCTCAGTATACAATGCTCATGCAGCAAACACACTATGCAGTGAATGAATACTAAACCTCAAACTCCTGTATCTCAAGGATCAGGGTAGAGAGAATGAGTTGGAGAGTGTGTCGTACTTTGTACAGATCCCGAATTCCAGCAAGGCAGCCTCCGGATGTCAACCAATAGTAAACGCAGCCTGTGTATGGCTGCAAATAGCAGTCTAGAGAGAGAGAGTGTGCAGTAAACGCAGGCTGTAGAGAGAGGAAAACAACACACACAGGCTGTAAACAACAAAAGCAAGCAAAGGAGAGAGAAAATTTGCAAACACAGGCAGAGGAGAGAAAATCTGCTGTGACAAGCTGAGGAGAGAGAAAAACAGCAACGAGGAGATAGATAAGTTATTGAAGGCCAGATTCATCTATGAAATTGAGCACACAGATTAGATGTCATCTATAGTAATTGTCTTGAAGAAGAACGGGAAGATTCGAGTGTGTATGAATTATAAAAAGAACAGCATTGGGCGCTGTGCAAAACCTTTAGCAACAAGGCGAGCCTTGTGCTTGTCCAAAGAACCATCGCTAAGGTACTTGGTCTTGAAGACCCATTTGACGCCAATTACCTTCTTATTTGGGGGGCGAGGCACAAGATACCGAGTGCCATTCCTCTCAATAAACTCCAACTCGGCTTCCATAGCTTTCTTCCATGGTGCGGACTGTAAAGCCTCCTTCACGGAGGTGGGCTCTCGATCCTGCATAACACGGGTCATCAAACAATAGTTATAGCAAACAAGCTCCGTAGAATGTGCCTGGTGCCTCCATGACCGCCGCGGACCATCTTGCGGTCCCTACTCCTCAGGGACCCCCTCGATCGCTGAATCACGGAGTGTGTCACGGGCCCAACGAGGAGAAGGCCGGATCTCTCCTCGTCTCTCTCCATTAACTGAAGACTCTGGGATATCCACCGGTGGTAACACCTCGGGGGTAACCGGTGGAACAGTAGACTCTGTATCGAAACAGAATCGGAATCAAAAGGCGCGGGCTCCAAAAAAACTATTTCGAGAGCCCAACTCTCCCTTGGATCTCTAAGAATGGGATGCTCCTCACTCGCTGCTATGGCCGGAACCTCCACAAACCACACATCTCGACTAGTGTACACATCCCGCTTGACGGGATCATACAAATGATAGCCTTGGGACTGAGAGCTGTAGCCAACAAACACCTGTCTTCAGGAAGCTGCTTCAAATTTATCACGATAAGCCTTGGGAATGTGAACATAGGCATCACACCCAAAAACCCTAAAATAAGAAATATCAGACTTAGTCCCAAAGCCTCACAAGGTGTCATCCCATCAACGGCCGAAGTGGGGGATCGGTTAAGGATGTGGACTGTAGTAGCCACAGCCTCGGCCCACAGAAACTGAGGTGTCTATCGATGCTCCATCATGGTGCGCGCCATCTCGATCACACTTCGGTTCTTCCGTTCAAGAATGCCATTTTCTTGAGGAGTGTTGATGTTAGCAAACTCCTGGTGAATGCCTTTATCTGCACAAAAACGAGCAAACTCATTAGAAATAAATTCACCACCCTTGTCAAATCGCAAGGTCTTCAATCACCGGCCTGATCGGTTCTCCTCAAAGAGAAGCCAATCCTTGAAGTGGGAAAAGGTCTCCGACTTCAATGCCAAGAAATAGGCCCAAGTCATCCTGCTATAGTCATCTACAATCAACATGAAGTACGAGCTTCCTCTCAAGGACTCGTTCCTCATAGGGCCACAAAGATCCGTAGATACAAGCTCCATCGGTGAAGTAGACCGCCGCGAAGCTTTGTTGGGAATCGCATCCCTATGCTGTTTTCCACGAATGTAGGAGACACATGGCTACTGGCTCACCACTATGTTCGGCAACCCTCGAACAAGCTGTCCACGTGACGCCCTCCGAAGATAATCATAGTTGAGGTGACCAAACCAAGCATGCCATAGCTCTAACTGTGTCTGAGAGGTAAGAAGCAGAGTAGGGAGAGCGGTAGAAGACATCGATTTGTAGATGCCGTTCTCCTCATATCCTGATGAGAGAACCTTCCTTGACGCACGATCAAGGACTCGCACCGAATCACTGTCAAACTCCACCAAAAGTCCAAGGGAACAAATCTTATGAACCGAAAGTAGATGATACCCTAAACCTGGCACATGCAAGATCTCTGAGGTATGGGTACCACCACGTCCATCTGGAATAAGCTGCATCTCACCCCGTCCTGCAATAGACACCGAAGAGCTATCTCCAATGAGAATCTGCCCACACGAAGGTCGCAACTGGGCAACACCAACTGATGAAGGAGTCATGTGCCGGGAGACACCACTGTCAACGATCCACTCTCGAGCCTAGGGAGCTGTCATCGCAATATCAGAATCATTCGGTGTAGAGTCCTCAATGACAGCTAGATGAAAAAATACAGCTAATGAGGGTGCAGCCACCGCTCCAGAATCCTTCGTGTCCTTCTTGTTGGTGTCCTAAGAGTCTTTGTCAGGGCAATCCTTCTTCCAATGGCCAGTCTTTCCACAAATATGGCATGTGGATTCTTTGTCCTTGTCCTTCTTTGACTTGTTATCCTCCTTCTTCTTTTGGTCCTTCCCCTTCTTCTGAGAGGCTTGACCTGTCAGGGCTTCCGACTTGCAAGCATGCTGTCCCTTCAGTTGTTCCTCTTGGTCCAAGACCATAGGAACCAGCTCTTCCCACCGAAGAGTAGACTCATGCCCCGAAGCAATAAGGGCGGAGTAGAAAGCACCGAATTGTGGCGGCAACTGGGACAAAAGTGTGATCGCCATGTCTTCGGAGGAAATCGGCTTCCCCGCATTCTGAACCTGCATCTGACGTTGTCTAAGCTTGTTAATGTACTCCCACAACGAAGAAGACTTGTTCACGGACAGGGTCGGCATCTGCACCTCCAAAGAAACCCGCTTCATAAGGGTCATCCGGTTATACATCTGATCAAGCTCCAACCATATCTCCCGAGCCACCGTCAAGTACTCGATGTGGGCTATCACAACTGTAATACGAGACAGAAAAAGAAAAGAATGAATCCGAGCATTCAGTTTGTCCCAGTGAGACTGTGCCTTGGCCAACTCCGCACGAGCATCGAAAGAGAGTTTGGACTCCTCTCTCACCGAGGGCCGGTCGATCTCCTCCTGTACAAGCTCCGCCAAATCGTAGGACTCAAGGATGGCCAACATCATCACGCGCCAGATGCGGTAATTGTCGCCATCGAGCTTTTGATCTGCGGGAAGAGCCAGTAAGACAGGCACCTTTCGGTCCATGATCGTCTAGAACTCCAAGTCAATCTCTGTAGACATCTTCACCTGTAATGCCTTCACAAATGTAAAAGCAGCCCCCCTCTGACTGTGAAAACGCAGCCTGCTAGGGCTCTTTCTTCCGCGTCCCGAACCTTCTTCACTCGCCGGAGGCGATGAAAAAGTAAAACCTACACTTGAAGACTGAAAACTCAACCTTCCTCCTCTTCAAACAGCAGCAAATCCACCAACTGGATTCCTTTCCTGCGCGCCCACGCTCGCTTCAGCCTTATTCTGAGGCACAACCCTCTCGCTCGCCCTCAAACACTGGAAACATAGCCTTGTGTTGCGATGGAAACTCTTCTTCAGGTTGGTTCTTCACTCAGTCAACCCTTCTACACTGCTCTGATACCATGTCAGAGTGCAGCGATGCGGAAGCGTGGGACCAAGACTGGAGATTCGTGTGGATTCCGTCTCTGTTCGCAGATTTCAGGCAGGAGATCGTGCAGACTGCAGCAAACTTCGAGGTGAACAGCAGGTTGCATCATCGAGGTGGAGACACGCAGTCCAGCGCACTGCGCCCGTGTATATATCTGCATATCTTTGTATACAGCACACTTATACATCAGATCTTCATCTTCCACTGTCTCTTTCTCTCTCTTCTCTCTGCGTTCTCTCTCTCTCTCAGTCTTAGTCCCATGCTTCCGCATCGCTGCACTCTGACAAATGCTGCGACTAAGAGAGGCAACTATCCACTATCCTATATGAGGAGAGAGAAAATTGAGCAGGCGGCAGTTGGGGAGTGATCGGTAATAGTTGCTCTGTTGTAAACATCTGCAAACTGCGTGTGGAAGGCTGGAAACAGGCACCAGATTGTAGATGACAGCAAGGGACAGCTGAGACTGCGATGTCCTCCGCAAAAGGGGTATGGGCAGTAAGCTGAAAACACCTGAAACCTGCAAAAACGAGATATATTACTAAATGGAGAGCATTTCTTTTAAATAAACAAGGTTACTTCATTAATCAAGCATGTTTTGGGGCTGTTTAAGTGAAGCTAATGCATTTTTAGCTCAACATCCCCTCTCAGGCCCAACAACGATGCCACGAGAATGAAAGCCAACCAAGACCTTTTTCTTTTCTTTTACCCCAAGGCGTCCCATCCCAAAGCAACCGGAGCATCGGACAAAGGGTGTGTGTCAGCTGCCCAGTGGCCTACTAAGATTACAAAGGCAATGGTTATCTTACCAAGGGAGCCCAAGAGGTCACCCCTGAGAGAACAAGGCATTGGACAAAGGGTGCATGTCAACTGCCCAGTGACCTACCAAGCCCTACAAAGGCAGATGGAATCAACTATGGACTTTTTTTTAAAGGGCTTTTTAAATTCGATAGATTTAGCATTAAATGAGGGTTGCAAATCAGTTTTCGTCCTATTGAGTATCTGTGCCCTAATATAGGAGAGTGATAAGGGATGGTAGATCCAAGACCTTCACAAAACAAGCATACTATCTCTACCATTACTAGGTGTTGATAAAGAAGGAAAATGACTAAGATGTGGATATAGCAAATAAGTGAAGCAAGCGTGAAGCAAGCAAGACAAGCAAAGCAAGCAAGCAAGAAAAAAATTGCCTTGGAGACTGCCATGTGCAATGCCACGAATATGGTGAATTCAGAGTCGACCACTCCAAAAGATTGAAAAGAGATAAATACGCACAGATGCATGTTTACATGAACAGAATGCCACTACATGAGATAATACAAAGGAAGATATAAGATATCATGCTCATGCAAAATGCTATGCAACAGTGCCACTTGGTTAGTGCTCTCGCAAGGGAATTGTTCACTTGCCCAAGGGCCCTTTTACGATCATATCATCCTAACAGTGCGGATGAAGTTGCAAATGTCCATAATACAATACAAAAAAATAAATCAATGTCTAAAAACTGTAAGCATCATCACTGTCACTATCAAGAGAAGAAGTCGTCCCCCTCTCAAACTGGAAGGGAAAGCAAGAGCGAAGCACCTTCTCTCCGTCAATCTGAAGAAGTAGGGCAAGGTGTACCCAAGCCGATCCTGGGTAGTAGGTACTGAAGAACCAGCCGGTTGACCACTTTGATCAAGATATTTGTAAAATTATCAGATGAAGACACAAACTGTAGGCGGATAGTACCTAGCTCAACCTGCTCTCTGGAAAAGTGAAAGTGAACTCCCACATGCCACGTCCATGGTGTCATGATCAGATTGTCCGCAAAGACAATGGCACCCTTATTATCGCAGTAGACAACGGTGGGAGAGTTGCAAGGAAAATGAAGCACCGCTAGTAAACTCCTCGAGTAGATGGCCTCCGTGGTGCCATCGAAGAGAGCCCTATACTCAGCCTCGACCGTGGAAGCCGCCATTGTCTCCTATTTATGGCTAGACCATGAAATGGAAGTTGTGCCCAAGATAAAGAGGTAGCCACCATGGGAACGCAGAGTGTTAGGATCTCCTGTCCAATTAGAATCAATGTACCCCTGCAAAACATAAACCAGAACCATACGTCAGGCCATCAGAATAAGTACACCATAAATAATGCAACACACGAAGACATGCAATCCAATGTAACATCCTATGTGATGTGAAATACTGACTGAGTATGCTGATTTAGTATGAATCACCAAAGAAGTTTCCCTACAACAGACCGATAAGTATATGCATCAAAGGGCTGACTTGGGGTATCCTTTCACAAGTGAACAGTGGGTTCAAGAGGCATGGTCACTAGCTATGTCTGATCTACAAGCTGAAGTGTGTACTTCTACTATGACACAAAACTACAGCCCCCAGATCGAACTACCTCGATCCCTAAGAAATAAGACAAGTCTGTCATCTCAAAGGTAGCACTAAGATTTGCCTTAATTTCTACGATAGCAACAAAATTTAAGCCTGTAATGAGTAAGTCATCAACGTACAACAGGATATAGCTGACCACCTCTGCAATAGATCAAACATATAAGTTCGGGTCATAAGGGGTAGAATGGTATTTGTGAGTCTGTAAAAACTCATCCATCCTATGGAACCAAGACTGCGACACTTGCTTCAGCCCATAAAGAGCTTTCTGCAAGCGGAATACCTTATCCCGCAGGTTCCCATAAAAAAAGCCCAATGGCTACTCCACATAGCCTTCCTCCTCGAGATAACCATTCAGGAAGGCACTCTTAACATCCATCTCATGTATCGGCAAACCATGGTGAGCGGCTAGCGCGAGAAGCAAATAGAAAGATGTCAACTACGCAGTAGGAGCAAAGGTCTCTTCATAATCAATGCCATGCTTTTGTCGAAACCCTTGCACTACAAGGCGAGCCTTGTACTTGTCTAAAGTCCCATCAGCTTTTAGCTTGGTCCTAAAAATCCACTTTGTCCCGATGACTTTCTTGTGACTCACACGATCCACCAATGTCCAAGTCTCATTTCGCTCAATACTCTCTAGCTCCTTCATGGCCTCTCACCATTGAGGGTACTGAAGAGCCGCTTGCCATATATCCGGCTTAAAATGCGCTATGAAATTAGTTATAAACGACGACACAAATGATGCCTAAGGAGCAAGCCGGGTAGATCTTCTAGGTCCCTCCGGAGTGGAATCCGATGGTAAGATCTCCGAATCCTGCATGGCCTACTAATACCAACGAGGTAACGGGTCTTGTGGAGGAGACCTAGAAGCTGAAGAACCTGTAGGAGCGTCAGGAGCGGAAGTAGACCAGGCTCAATAGGCACAATCTTCGATGATGTGGAAGGAGGATTCCGATCTAAATCCGGTACAAAGGATTGCATGATATCCCTCTCGTAAAAAACGACGTCCCTTCGAACGATCACCTTAGTTGTCCGAGGATCAAACAAACGATAGGCTTTCGCTTCAGAGAAATATCTGACAAAAATAAGGAGATTAGCTCGGGGAGTGAGTTTTCCTATCTTATCATCAGGTGTGTGTATATGTGTGTGTGTGTGTAGGCACCACACCCGAAGACTCTGAAGTGGGAAATAACATGCCAAGAGCCAAAGAAAGCCTCATACAAGGCCTTCTGAGGAAGAGCCGTAGTCAGACACTAGTTGAGGATGTGCACCGCAATGTTAACAACCTCGACCTAAAAGCGCTCAGGGAGCTCTGTTGTGAACAGCATAGAGCATGTCATTTCCATGATTGTCCGGTTTCTACGCTCCACGACTCCATTTTGAGAGAGGGAGTTGGTAGAGGTGAGCTGGCGAGAGATGCCATGTTGTTGTAGAAACTTGAAAACTCGTGGGAGATAAACTTACCACCGCTATTACTCCTCATACAACCAATACAACATCCAGTCTTGTTATGAACCAGCAGCACCCAAGCAAAAAAATATGTGAAAGAATCTGACTTATGCTTCAAGAAGTACATCCACATGTATCTAGAATGATTAACCACTATCAAAAAGAAATACAGCGCGCCCTTCAAGGCGGCAGTGGGTGTCAATCCACAAAGATCAACATGAATCAATCTAAGAGATGCCTCAGCACGATACGTGGATTGCTGAGGAAAAGGGGTACGGTGCTGCTTCCCAAGCTGACATGCTTTACAGACATCGCAATCTAGCTTCAGGCGAGAAAGGCCCTCAACCAACTCACGGCATGACAACTCATAAAAAGAGTCATGACCAAGATGCCCTAAGCGAAAATGCCAAAGACGCTCATTGTTCGTAGGCTCCCGAGATGTGGCAAATGCTTGGAAGCTATGGAACACGGAGCCCTCAGTTGTCAGCTCGGTCAGAAAGTGTCATGTGATATAGGACATTAGGCTGTGTCTTACTGCAAGCAATCACTAAATCAGTTTGAGAGTCAAGGACCTCAATTGTGGTCGCTGTAAAGAAAAGTGCTCACCCCAATCGGCAAAGCTGCTAAACAGATAATAAGTTCACCCCAAGCTAAGAAATATGATATACATTGTCCAGTGAAGCCAAATCCGGACCCTTGTCAATGGCAATACAGACGCAACCTTGAGTCTGAATCTTGATCGAGGAGTTACTTCCTACGCGGACTCGCCCGACTGTAGGGGCTCGGGTACGGAAGATGTCCTCTATAGGAGTCATGTGATGTGTAGCTCCACTCTCCACAATCCAAACAAGAGCTGAAGTGCTCAGCTGTGACGAGTGGGCCTCTGCGGAAGAGAAAACTGAGCAGGCGACAGCTGGAGAGTGATCAGTAACAGTCACTCTGCTGTAAACCATTGCAAACTACGGGTGGAAGGCTTGAAACAAGTGCCAGACTGTAGATGACAGCAAAGGACAACTGAGACTGTGATGTCCTCTGCGAAAGGGGTGTGGGCAGCAAGCTGAAAACACCTAAAACTTGCAAAAACGAGATATATTACTAAATGGAGGGCAACATGCCTATTAAAAGAAAGTTTGGGCCCTCCCAAGTGGGTTTGTGCTTATGGGACACAAATACTATCTAGGAACACATTTCTTTTAAATAAACAAGGTTACTTCATTAATTAAGTATGTTTTGGGGCTGTTTAAGTGAAGCTAATGTATTTTTAGCTCAACATACCCAAGCAGCTTGTGAGTAATCCCAATCTACATTTGGAAGAAGTACCAAGGAGGCCCCAACACAACCCCAATCTATATCTTCACTAGGAATATTGATTGATTGAGCCATCAACACATGCATAGGAGAACACGAGATTATTGCCCAAGCTAGAGCTAGGCTTCCCATTTTCTTCTCCACATGGGATGAGTTTGAGACTATGCAATAATGACCAATGAGAGCTCTGTTAGGATGATATATATTTTCTTCATGGTATTTTCTTCACAGTATACCTAGGCTCGCTGACCATCTCATGTATTTTCAGCTTTATATATTATTCCCCTCCTTGCCCTGCCCATCACCCTCCCACCCTTGCCCAGCATATGTCTCCCTCCTATCCTCGCTCCCACCCCAGCCCTTCCACCCTCTACTCCTAACCTTACCCTGCCTTGGCCTCAACCCAAGCCCGCCTTTCCTATCACCCTCTCACCCTTGCTCTAGTCCTCCCCTTTGCTTCCGACCTCAACCTACCCCTAACCCTGACTCATCCCTCCTGCCCTTTGCCCCCAAACCCACCACACCTTGCCATGGGAGTACCTCTTGTAGGGGCTGAAAATAGTTCAAGGGGAGTTAGTTGGCAACGATGGAGGAACACATTAGAGAATTGCGAGCACTGTTGCAAGGCGTGAAAAACGAACAACACAAAGAAGCAAAGAAAGAGACCATAATAGAGTCATTACAAGCAAAATTGGCCAACCAAATACAAAAAACAAATTCATTTGATTCAATACATTTTTGTGAAGAGGTTATGTCAATAATAATGGAGAATGAGAGGATTGAAGGTAATAAGAGAGAGATAAGAATTGGTGGTTTCCCCCCTTGATGGGATAGGGAGAACCTTGCTCCAAAGCTTGAACAAGCTTTCATTCTAGAAATAGACGTTTTACTAGCACACTAATCAAAGTTGTCCCTTTCATAGATTTGGGAGAGCCCATTAGCATTATCCCAAAAGGCGCACAACCAAAAGTCAATTACATGGATATGATAGAGAAGGCAATTGTGATGAAGCAAACTAAGACCCTACAAGGGACAAAAGTATGGATAGTGGACAAGTTGACTCCAACTTAAAATCAACCAATAGAATTAGCCAAAGTCAGAGAGGCACAAAGAAATGGTAAGTGGGCAGTGTATCGAGGAGAAAAAGCAACTTTCTGCACCCCACTTCCCTAGAAATAAATGTACCTTCTAATGGGATTTAGCTACCCTCTATTTTTGTAATGGAATTCTATGTTGTATTTAAAGCTCTTATGAGTCATAAGAGCTTAGAGTTCATTCTGTTTTAGTTATATTTCTTTTCTCTCTTTTTTTACCTTCATGGCAACGATACCTGAACTAGCATGTAACGAATTATCTCATAGAAGCCTTGTGGGCCAACAAAGATTTCATCTACACACTCTCCCTGCAAAATAAAGTTTAACCATTGGCGGATCTAGGAGAGCATCAAAATCCTATTGGTGAAAAAAAAAATGACCCCTATTTCATAGAAGGCTGAAAAAGAAGACATTACAGTCTTGATATCCATAGTGCCATCCAAAACATCCTCTTTGTCTTGGTCTAGAAAGGATTCCTGGTTGTGTTGAACATATTCACCCAATAGTATATTGGCAAATTCCAAGAGATATTTCTAGTCCAAGTCCTCGGACTCCCCAAGAGCCAAGGTCACCTACGCATAAGAACAAGCACAATGCTCAAATTGTGAAGAGGCTTGAGAATTTGCCATTAGATCATCAAGGGTGTGCTCACCACATTCCATCACTGCATCAGAGACATGTTTACTGCATTTAATGGGGGGTTGCACATCAGAACCAGGTTGAACCTCAAAACGCGGGGCAACCATCTCTGTACAAGGAACCATTTCTTCCCACTCTTCATCTTCCAAGTTGAACCTCAAAATGCAAGGCAACCATCTCCATCCTAGGACTCCCCCACAACCAAGGCCACCAACACATAAGAACAAGCACAATACTACACATCAGAACCAGGCTGAACCTCAAAATGGGAGGCAACCAGATATACAAGAAAAACTGAAATGCATACTTTACCATATAATCTTAGACATTGGATACCCGATTGGCCCCAAAATTGGTACCCCTTTCAGTAATTATTTAACTTAATTGAAAAAAAAGTTAATGTACAATGGGATTCTCCCAATCCCTTTCGGTATTTCAACTTCCCTTGCTGTCCAAAATGACCAGCAAGTCTTCAATCTGATTTGCCCCTTAATTTAAGCAATCAATTAACCTTCACCCGCTTTGATGGAGATCGAAAATGCCCCAAATTCAATTTGTTGGTCCCTCCACTTGGATAGGCTAAAAATAGCTTCTGTCCTATTGAATCCAAGTCTTGGAGATTCCAATTTTTGGCATGCTTCCTGAGGCTGTTGCTAAACCCTAATTTCTACTACAGATTAGAGTTTACAGCAAAGAAATCTGAAATTTCTCAACCTTTGGTAATCTCAATGCTATAATCTTCGTAGCAAGGCTGTAGAAAGGCTGGGAGATGAGAGAGAATGCTGAGGAGAGAGAAAATTCAGACTTTCTTTGTGAAGAACTGAAGAAAAAATATCATTTACTGTAGCTACCTTGTCTCAACAAATTGTAGATGCAAAGAACTGAAGAAAATCAATCATTTACTATTGTTCCCTTGTCTCAACAGCCTTTAGATGTTGTCACCTACTGTTGATTGGTTTTCTCCTACCCTTGATTGCCTCAGAAGGTTCTCCAATGGTTGCAAATCAAACCAACAACATCTACTCCCTCTCTCTTGCAGGCTAAATCCACTAAAAATGCCTCTTCAGTCTCTTAGGCCGTTTTTCAGTCTTGCATGGGCATTTTTTACAAGTGGCAACTTTTCCAAATGGTTTTTCTAGCATTATCCACAATTAAATATTATTTTTCAGTCTTTAAATAGTAAAAATTAATTTGATAATTATTTCGGTGCCTTGAAAAATAATCTAATTGGCCAATAATTAAATTGGCTAGGGAACTTTCATTCCCAAGTGTCTCTGTGCCATCTTTGATCATCAAATTGGCGTTAGGTACCATTAAACGCCACTTCCTTAGTGTCACCAATTGACACTTATAACCAAATGAATGACCTAGGCCAACAACTGGCACTAGATACCACCAAGTACCTTTGCGGCATAACTTATAGCAACTTTTGCCTTTGTCATCCCGTGATTTCCTCACGTCCCAGGCTCGTAAATTTACTCACATGTGCAACATTTACTTAACCATGTGATTAAAAATTAATCCACATGTTAAGTGAGGTTTCGAAAATACATGTCCTCATGACACACCTATGCATAAGAACGAGCACAATGCTCAAATTGTGGAAGCTTGTGAATCTGCCATTAGATCATAAGGGGTGTGCTCATTGCATTCCATCACCGCATCGAAGACATGTTTACTGTCTTTAATGGGGGTTTGCACATCAGAACCACGCTGAATGTCAAAATGGGGGGGCAACCATCTCCATACAAGGAACCATTTCTTCCCACTCTTCATCATCCGGATCATGCCCCAAGGCATCCACCACCTGGTCTACGAAGGCCAGGTTCAGCTCTAGCATGGTGCGATACCTGCTGGAACATAGCAGCCTGCATCGAACAGTTAGTGCACAGGGCAGGGCAGGGAATGTGCAGACGGCACTATTTGACATGCACAGCAGTCAATCAGTGGCCCTTCTGTCCTCCAGGACGGTCAATACAGCGCTGTACCAAACTGTTGTGTGTGTGTGTGTGTGTGTGTGTGTGTGTGTGTGTGTGTGTGTGTGTGTGTGCAACTTGGTTGTGACCTGCCCTGTGTGCAATCAAGACCTGCCCCAAATCTTACCCTGAAGCTGCCCCTAAATCTGCGCCCTGAAGCTTATCACAATCTGTCTTGAAAGTGGCCGCGTCTGAACTTAAACTCTGAAACAGGTTGAGACCTGCCATGAAAGTGCATCTGGTATCAGATTGTATGACCTGCCCAGAATCAGGTGATGACCACTCCTGGAATGTAAGTCTTCAATCTGCTGGTAGACGTGACATGTGCCTGCATGTTGTCTGCCTGAGATGCAGTGTGAAGGCTGTAGTCACACAGCTTGCTGTGTCCTAACAGGATGCTGGACAGGCCATGTCTACCCTGTGCTTCCTGTCTGTCTCCATCGCATTCCTTCAGGTCATCCATTTGCAGGTCATCTCTCTCTTCTTTTTTTCGTGAAAATAATTGAATTAAAAGGCAATATTTACATCAGACCATCAGGTCAGCTAACACAAATCAAGCCAAAAGGCCTCTAAGACCATAACACACACAAAAAAAACAGAGGTACCCGAAAGTACTGACGAGGTCATCTCTCTCTCTCTCTCTCTCTCTCTCTCTCTCTCCATAAATCAGAGCCTACTGACACTACTAGCCTAGCATAGACAAAGCCACCCCACCAAACACCTCCCATTCCATCTTGTGGAGTCACATTGGATAGAGCCATTTCACTTCGTCAAGCACAACCACCCCATCTACTAGGACCATATCCCAGGAGGCCGCACCACAGTTAGATTAGAGCCATTATCACAAGACAGTCAAGACTCACCACCAAGCATATCAGTTGAGCAATCAAGGACTGCATCATGGCTGAGATCATGTACAGATCTTGAGATCAGCTACAGCCTACAGTCTCCACCACAATTTCTATGAATAGTTCCATCAAATTAGGTTCTTTTTTTTCCTTCTCTTTCTACTCATGGGACAACACTAGACATGGTTCTATTCTAGCATTGTCCCGTTGTATAGTTGTTCTCAACATTGTTTCATAGGCCACTTACTTATTTTAATGTTATCTTCACCTTACTGATGAAATGACATTAGACATGGATGTACTTTGGATTTTGTCGCATAGGCCACATTGGCCTTATGTAGACGTTAATCTGTGTGTGTGTGTGTGTGTGTGTGTGTGTGTGTGTGTGTGTGTGTGTGTGTTATCATATTATATAAAAACACAAAAGTAGTACAAAAGTCAAATCACAAGAAAGATACAAAAGTCATAGCAAAGAAGCAAAAGAGATTGCCATATGCCAAGGAGCTAAATCCTCTCTAGGGAGAAGATTAGCATGCTGAATAAGATCTAACTCCCAATGTATCCTAGCAATATTTCCTTAGACCCTATGGCAGAATCAAAGACGAGCATTCCGAGTAACCCAATTATGCCAACAACCCCAAAATCTGAAAAAATGGAGCAAAATATTCATATGTGGCTGCGATAGGGTGGGGTTATTTGCCCTGGCAAAGGCCCAGTTAGAGGTACATAGCAGTAGGCCAACCGTAGCTCTCCAAATATCTAATAGGAGGGTCCAAATTTTTTTGGCTAAAGGGTAGGAAAGAAATCTATGATGCAAGGATTTCACATTGGTCGTGCAAAAAAGCCAATTGCCATTTGATATCCAATGCTTTGAAAGAGCGGAGGCAAGGGGAAGTCCACCAATGAGCACTCTCTCAAGAAAGACCTTGTGTTTCAATGGGGTCTTGTTCAGCTAGGCTTCCATCACAGTCATTTTCCACAAAGTCTTAGATTTATGCATGCCCCAAACCGAATTGGCTTTGGTGACCAAGCCAATGATGATCCTTAATCATGAGATGATACACTTTGTTAGTCAAAGCCTTTTGAAGGTTGAAACGGTTTGCAAGATCCCAATCCTACCAAGGATGATGAAAGTCAAGTGCAGGAAAGAGCTACATAGGCTGCACCACCCTCTCAATCTCACCCCATAGGTCATAGTATCCATGAGGAATCCAAAAAAGTCTTCTAGCTGTATGGATGGACATCAATACCCCACACCTCACCAGAATGGCATCAGCAATAAAAGACAAACCCACACATGCCATATGATGAAATTCTGGTCAGTCCTATTTCCCATCCGGAGAGTAGCTAGAACGTGGCCAATAATTCCAACAAAAAGAAGTTAGCTACTGAATGATCCTCTGTCAAATGCCAACATACCTTCTAAAGAATAAATAGCCAAGAACAAATCAAATAATTCACCCAAAAGGAGGAGGATGTTGAGAAGTGGGCATTAGTATTAAGAATACGCCACCATGAGCATTGTATGCAGGTATTACCATATAGGAGACCTTGGTCTTCCAAGAAGAAACACACAATAAAGACCCAAGGGTATGAACAGTGCACATAGCTCTAAAAGGTGACCAACAAAGAGCTACCATATGGGTCTCCACACCTAGAATAACCACACCACCCATGATTTTTCGCAAACATGACTCCAAGAAATCCAAGAAATACCTACATGCAAGGAGTCCTTTTTGCACAACATTAAATGGATGTGTCTGGTAAGAGCATTCAAGGTAGTGGTATTCCAAGATAGGAGTGGCAAAAAGAAAGCAAGCATGGGTAGCATGATGGTCTATGTAGCTTTGAGACATACATGAAAGGACTAAGTCCAGGATTTCCAATAAATAAATTTAGCCTCCCACTTTCACAAGATCTGTTTCAGCAAGTGCTTTGGCTGAACATCAACACCCGAGGGGTACCATAGATGTTTGGCAACATTGCCACAGGGTACTACCATCCCCCCTCTCTCTCTCTCTCTCTCGTGTGGAATTTCATGGAGGAGGCAAGGTGCGTGAGCTATGGAATAGTTAACAATTATTTGGCACGGTTCAAAGGACACGTCGATAAGCTTGGCATGGGTTTACATTTTGAACCCTACCTAGTTTTTTGACTAATTTTCCTTTAATACTGCTCTAAAATGATGTGTGTATGTGTGCGCGCATGCATGCGCATGTGTGTAATACCCACTGAGCTAGAACATAGAAAAGCCAACATGCCTAGGAATTTGGAGACACTTAAAGAGGGGAAATACGTAGTGTACAGAGACAATACGGTGATTATTGCAAAATGTTAGTCAAAATGATGGTGCACAACATATGAGACACTTAAGATATCAACAACAGAGTGCTACATTTGGATGCTAGATGTTTTGAGAACAATTTTCAAAATGCAAATATAGTCATATATACAAAATTGTACTAATGCAATGGGAGCTAACTACCAGGAGTACAAGGGTACAAATGAGAAAGTATGTTCTGCTCACAAGCCCTAAAGCTTGGTGGCACTAGGGACTCTAGGCATGTGGCCATACTTTTTCGAGGTGGTCTCAGAGATGTCATGCAAGTGATACACAAAGATGAAGATGCACAATACATGTGGGTCAAGATACACGTAGGTAGACCACGTGACATCTTTATCGTAGTATGCTACTTTCCCTTTGCAAAGTCAAACTATGCCATAGTACGAGGAAGTTTCGGAAAGGGGAGAAATGGAAATGGGAAAAACTTGAGTTTTGGAAATTCGGCCAAATTTTGCAAACGGGAAAACAATGTTTCGAATTGTATACTAAATTAAATACAGTATTATGTGGGTATGTAAATATATAAATACCTACAACATGTACTCAAATTTCATAGAAAACTTTGAGTCTTCATGTCATATGACTGAAACATGATTCATTACACATGTCATGACCCAGAGTGAAGATTGAGGAGTCAAAACTCAATGGTTGAAACGTACGACAGCTTAACACAGTTAAGACTCAATTTTCAAAACTTAAGGCAACAAAATGAATTATAATTTATGACTCATGAATCATCTATGATCTAAAGCGCAGTGAAGATTGACATCAAGGACAGTGAAGACTCACACCAAGGACAATGAAACAAAAATCAAGATACATAATAAGTGAAATCAAGATACAATGATATGTATAACTATGTCATGTGAATAATATGTCAAAACTCCAAAGTCCAATGAGCACTTAGCACTGTGTAGTGCGTACTAGTCTATGTACTAGTCTCTATACTCTAGTAACTACTAAGTAATAAGTATCAACATCAATGAACAACTCGCAACTGTAGTCTGGACACTGCAATGCTAAACCGACTCCTATATATCACAAGTCATGACTCATTCTGACTCTGAGGATCTATGCACCATCTCCTCGTCCAACTCCAAGGATCCTGATCGAGAAGTAGATGAAGCAGTCTTAGCCTCAGCCTCAGACTCTGGCTCTAACTCTGCCTGTGATGCACCACTACCTATGGCTCTCGCTCTAACTCTCCTTTGTGCATGAGTTTGATGCATCCATGGCAATAGCTCCTCATAGAGCATGGAGTAGATATCCCGCTCCTCCTCTGGTATATCTCAGGATGTCACGCACCTTCTCTGTATCAATCTTATCAACATTCACCAGTAAAGGTAAACGAGACAAAGGAATATCATATGAGAGATAAAAATTCAACATGTTCAATGTTTATACATACAAAATTTACAATTCAACTTTCAAGCAATGTCAAGTGTCAAGGTTAAAAAGTATGAAGAGAATGATTACGGAATGCCAGCAAAAGTTGTGTCTCTCAAAGTCTAGTTGTAGATTGGCCAAAATGAAGAGAATGAATGCGGAATGCTAGGAATTCATACTCTACTCTCCTCATCATGTCTATATCATCCCCTCTGAGACACCTCATGTACTCCATGAAGCTCTTCTCTAACTCCTTGCTAGTGTATTGTTCCTCGCTGCGCCGAAGGGGATGCAAGATATGTGCGATAGCACAGATTGGTTTAGAGAACCAATCCCATCGTGCATTCCAAACCGCACGAATCTCATCAACGCTTCAGAGAGAAGGATGATGGATCATAGATAAAATAAGTTTAAAACTTAGAAGTTGGAATAATGATCAATCATCAAGGAGTTGTTAACACCAAACAATTACATGTATAAAAGTTAAACAAAAGCTTACTTGTCTTGGAGCAAAAAGCTATTGCGAAACAAGGCCTTGTCAATTTTATCCATGAACTCATATAGAAGGCCTAAAGTACTCTCCTCCATATCAGTGATATGTAATACAATATAAATAGAAGTGAGACTTTTCACCAATGCCTCTGTCTCAATCCACCAGCTCTCATTTAAAATATTGCGCCTAAAAGCAAGAGCCTTTGGAGACTCTCTCACTCCATGTGAGCCATTACTAGTATACAATCGTCCATATTAGATTTGAACGCACCCATATCAACCTCTCCAATACAATAAACATATATACAAATCTAATGGTAGAGAGCTTCTATAGCTCAAGTGTGCTATTGGCTCGAAACATGCTTGTGATGACGGATGGTCTCTTCTTCATAAATCTTACCATGCTTGTTGTCTTGAAAATGTCATCCACCAAAGATATTTATCCATCTTTAATAAGCAAGTCAAGGCAATGGGATGCACATAGAGTCCATACTATGCTAAGAAACTTCTCCTCAAGCATACGTGTCATACACACACAATTGCTTCCATTATCTGTCACCACCTACACTACATTTTGGACTTCTATGTCCATGATGACTTGTTACATGTACTTCCAAATAAAAGCTCATGTGATTATAAGACCTGAGGCAAAGGCATTAATGGCCTTAATGAACATGGTGCCTTTACATGAACGCACCGAAACATTGTAAACATTCCTTCGACACATATCTGACCATCCACTGCATAATATTGTGTATCCATATTTCGCTCATGTCTCCTTCAAATACTCCAATTGAGCCTCTATGGATACTTTCTCCTTTCGAAGCTCCAAAGTGTATAATGCATCTGTAGACGGGCCTTCCCACTCACACCCTATGCCACTCACTGCCTTGGTTGTCTTCTTCCATTGATGTATAGTGACCGGATTGAAAGGAATAGCACACCGAATAAATAAGCGTATCAGTTTCCTAATTGCCCTCCACAATTGCCTGCCTCTAAAGTCTTACATAAATACTTACACCATGCAAGGAGCCCTTTTGCCTACCACCACTAGAAGATAATAACGGGGTCATTTTTGCACTTGAACCCGATACGGATATAGATACACTTCTTTTTTATGGGCCACTAGCATCTCCAATTTGGCTAGCGCCACTAGACCTACTAGCCTCTCCTTCCCCCACTTGTGCTTCATTAGTCGGATGTGGTGTTGGATGAGAGGATTCATCCTCTACTAGCTCAATACCCATACGCTTTTGGCGCCAGAGATGGAGACTTATTGTTACTTTTACCAACACATTTGCGCAAGGCCCGATGTCTTTATTGGGAACGCATGCCAAGTGGTCTTTCATGCACGTTATGCTTCCCGATTTCTCCAATCCACAATAGTTGCACAGCCACTTCTTTGATCCGTCAGAGCCCTCGTATCCCTTAATTAAAGTGACGTTTCTTCAAGATGGATCCGACGCCATGATATAACGATTAGCCTTTAGATAATGGATTGTGGGAAGAAAAAGAAAAAGAAGCAAAAGAAGAAGAGGAAGAACAAAAAGAAGTAGGAGAAGAAGAAGAAGAAGAAGAGAGAGAAGAAGAAAAAGAAGAGGAAGAAGAAGAAGACAGAGAAGAAAAAGAAGAAGAAGCAAAAGAAGCAAGAGAAGAAGAAGAAGAAGAAGAAGAAGAAGCACGAGAAGAAGAAGCGGAAGAAAAAGAAGGAGAACGAGAACGAGAACGAGGAGGAGGAGCAGCAGCAGCAACAACAGCACGAGCAGGAGCAGGAGGAGCAAGAGAAGAAGGAGCAACAGAGGGAGAAGAAGGAGAAGCAGCAGCAGAAGAAGAATCAATAGAAGAAAAAGCAACAGAAGGAGGAGCAGAAGAAGAAGAAGAAGTAGACGAAGAGGAAGAAGAAGAAAGAAAAAAAAAAGGCAGCAGGAGAACAAGCAGCAGCAGGAGAAGAAGAGGAGAAGAAGAAGGAGAAAAAGAAGCAGAAGGAGAAGGAGAAGGAGCAGAAGAAGGAGAAGGAGAAGGAGAAGGAGAAGCAGAAGGAGAAGGAGCAGCAGAAGCAGAAGAGGAAGAAGAAGAAGCAGAAGGAGAAGAAGAAGGAGAAGAAGAAGAAGAAGAAGAAGAAGAAGAAGGAGGAGGAGAAGAAGAAGAAGAAGAAGAAGAAGAAGAAGGAGGAGAAGAAGAAGAAGAAGAAGAAGAAGAAGAAGGAGAAGAAGAAGAAGGAGAAGGAGAAGGAGAAGAAAGAAGAAAAAGAAGAAAGAAGAAGAAGAAGGAGAAGAAGGAGAAGAAGAAGGAGAAGAAGAAGCAGAAGGAGAAGAAGAAGCAGCAGAAGAAGGAGAAGGAGAAGGAGAAGCAGAAGGAGAAGGAGCAGCAGAAGCAGCAGAAGAAGAAGCAGAAGCAGAAGGAGAAGAAGGAGAAGGAGAAGAAGGAGAATAAGAAGAAGAAGAAGGAGAAGAAAAAGGAGAAGAAGGAGAAGAAGAAGAAGGAGAAGAAGGAGAAGAAGAAGGAGAAGGAGAAGCAGAAGGAGAAGGAGAAGGAGAAGGAGAAGCAGAAGCAGAAGCAGAAGGAGAAGGAGAAGGAGAAGGAGAAGGAGAAGGAGAAGGAGAAGGAGAAGAAGCAGCAGGAGAAGAAGAAGAAGCAGAAGAAGAAGAAGAAGAAGAAGGAGGAGCAGAAGAAGAAGAAGAAGAAGAAGAAGAAGAAGAAGAAGGAGCAGAAGAAGAAGAAGAAGCAGAAGGAGAAGGAGAAGGAGAAGCAGAAGGAGAAGGAGAAGGAGAAGCAGAAGCAGAAGGAGAAGGAGAAGAAGCAGAAGGAGGAGAAGAAGAAGAAGAAGAAGCAGAAGGAGAAGAAGAAGTAGAAGAAGAAGAAGGAGAAGAAGAAGGAGAAGGAGCAGAAGAAGGAGCAGAAGGAGAAGAAGGAGAAGAAGGAGCAAAACAAGGAGAAGAAGAAGCAAAAGGAGAAGGAGAAGAAGAAGAAGCAAGAGGAGGAGGAGGAGGAGGAGGAGGAGGAGGAGGAGGAGGAGGAGGAGGAGGAGGAGGAGGAGGAGGAGGAGGAGGAGGAGGAGGAGGAGGAGGAGGAGGAGGAGGAGGAGGAGGAGGAGGAGGAGGAGGAGGAGGAGGAGGAGGAGGAGGAGGAGGAGGAGGAGGAGGAGGAGGAGGAGAAGAAGAAGAAGAAGAAGAAGAAGAAGAAGAAGAAGAAGAAGAAGAAGAAGAAGAAGAAGAAGAAGAAGAAGAAGAAGAAGAAGCCCTCCTCAATACTGACTACTCTGCTCTTGAGCATTCTATACACTCAAGAAGAAGATCCTCCTCCTCCTCAATATTGACTACTCTGCTCTTGAGCATTCTATACACTCTTATATTCATTTACTGTATTGATTCATTCACTTCAGAGTTCTCCTTCTCTCTCTGTTTGTATTTCTCTTTTTGCGTTTTGAGTTTTGCGTTTTATGTTTTACATTTAGGGTTTGAGTTTTGCATGTCATTGTCTATGTCTGTGTTTCCTCAGTGCAAACCCTATAAGTTTCTTCACATGGTATCAAAACCAATGCTCTTATAGAGAGCATCCTACGGATAATATGAAGTACTAGTTTTTGTGCGAGCCACATGAATGACTCATAACAGAATCACAATGTCTTAGTCACCTTCTTCTTGGGACCCCATGATGTCTTATCAAGCTTCTCCATCACTGGAGGCCTTGAGAAGGCATTATGAAATCCACGAGAAAGATGATACCCCACCTTCACCTTCACATTCTTTGTTTTCTTGACAAGGAAGACAACACCCCACCTTTACCTTCACATTTCTTGTTTTCTCCATTCAAGATTTCATTCTTATGACAAAGGAGGAGTTTAAAGAGTACTTGCACATCACATATAGTCAATCTTACACCCCTACCAATGTTGCTACACCATCCGGACCGGTTGGTGAGGCTGGCTGATCATGAAGGACATAGGACATTTGAGACGACTAGCAACCCATCTTCTTCATTTCAGCGTAGGCCAGTGTCAAGTTCGTACAATCCCTTTTGAGTCATATGAATCAAAACCCTCTCCTATTTCTCCTTTTGTTGTGTAGGATCAAGATGATTTTTTGCATGTAAATGTCAATAGAGGGGGCTCTCAAAGCAAGCATCCTTCATCAGGTATATCTCCATCATCTATTTCATTTGAGCATGTAAGTCACTCTTCTCAAATCCCTCCCATCCCACCCACTTCTCCTAGCTCATACCTTGATTTCCTCGCTTCTTCACTCCAAAACCTTGGATTACACTTCACATCCACATCCTCCACATTGGGATTTGGAGCCACTATTTCCACTCCTAGCACATTCTCATTCTTTGTTACATACTCACACTTTCCTACCCCTTCACATCACAGTACATCCTTAGGGGAAATGCCACCCTTTCACACTGTACCCTCTACTTATCCTAGAGCCTCTTTACACCATGGGTCGTGTTACAGGGTATCCCACCCTTTACCACAGTTCCCTCCACCTTTCCATCAATGAGCACATGATTTCCCACTAGGACAGCTGTGATTGACCTCCCCCTCAATACCCCTAGTCACTCACCTCCCTTGACCTCGCAAACACAAGGACTTCCATCCTCTACTTATGGTGTGTCATCTCATATTTCTTGGGTCACTCCTACGCAAGGATTCCCATCCTCTACTCCATGTGTTCCTATCCCTCCACCATGGGCTCCTCATGTGGTTGCCCACATTTGGATCCACTATGCACACTTCTCACATGCATGGTGGACACTTTGGGATTACTTCCCAAGCGTACTTCACTCCCCCACTCTATCTCCTCTCTCAACCCTACCCCCATTACACACCTCATCCATCTTCTAGCACCACCACTCCTGTTACAATGGCCAAGAATGTCTTCATGGATAAAACTCATTTAATGGGTCAAATTTCACCACTTGGTCAAACTTCATGCAACAAGTGCTTGAATCTCAAGGACTTTGCGACCTTGTCGTTGGCCTAGAGCTTCCTCACATCATGGTTCTCAATTCCACACAAAGACCGACATCCGGCTCCTCTTCCTCCTTCAGCATTGACATCCACAGTTGAGAGGAGGTTTCTACCCTTCTTGGTCTTCTCTAGGTTTCAACACTTGTCTTCGACATCGGTCTTCCCCTCTATTGTACCTTCTCCTTTGCATTGCGTGATTTCATCATCTTTGCAAGGCCACTTGGACAAGTGAAAAATTTATCCACAAGGGACACTATCCAAGTGACAATTGTTGCATGAGCATTCTCAGCATGTGGTATCCTATGCATCTCATTGTGCGGAGCACCCTTGGGCGAATCCTAAGCTATCTCCACCGAAGGTTCTTACACCACACTACCACTCCATCACCCCTTTCCTCGTCATCGACACCCTCGAGTGGATGGGTAGCTTGTCTGTTTTGTGATGTGTTGGACCTAACCATCCCTTCTCATTCTCCCAAATCGTATAGTTACTTAATCGACCGCCAACCATCTCTCCAAACACCCTTTTCTTTTAACACATACACAAGTCATTGTGGTTCCATCAACCTTTGCAAGACTTGGTAGGCCACTGGGCAACCAACGAGCACTCTTTATCTAATGCCCTTTCCTCTCTAGGTGACTACTTGAACTCCCTTGGTGTAGTCTTGGTAAGCAACCGGGCAACCACCGAGTACCCTTTGTCTGATGCCTTCGCTGCTTTGGGGTGGGACGCCTTGGGTAAGCCTGGGTTGGCCTTCTTTTCTAGCCTTGTTTTGAATCTAAGAGAGGATGTTGAGCTAAGAAATGCATCCCATGCTGATCAGCCTCTTGAATAACCCCAAAACATGCTTATTTAATGGAAAACGCAAAATTGGTGTACGGTTTGAGAGAGTTTCTATGAAACCCTAATTTGGGAGGATCCATTCACATCTATAAATAGAGAGGCTGCCCCCATTCACTCTTCATCCCTTCTATGCAGATTTTTCGTGTTCACGTGAAGATCTTTGCCATCAACCCTTCTCCACATGGTTGTCCAGCCTTTGTGACTACTATCACCACTTCGTTTGCTGCTTCATTCCTTGACTACTGCTTGCTGCCTGGCACTTCTTCCACTACTAGGTTTGGCCCCAGACATCCAATCACCAGCCTAAATTGAGACCTCTTGTACTGTGTTTGGTAGTTTTAGCCATCGTCAGTATCCTCATGCATCTCCATTGCTCTCACCAAGCATCCTACTGTTTCTAGTGATCTACATCTTGGTGTTCTACATCCTCTGAAATACTCCGACTAGTGGTTACAGCATTCAAAATCCGTCTTCGATTGACCTCGCACTTCGACACTCACTGCTCTGCCCTTGAGCATTTTGTGCACTCTTGCATTCATTTATTGCATTGATTGTATTTTTGTGTTTGTATTTTTGTGTTTTTGAGTTTTGCATTTAGGGTTTGAGTTTTGCACGTCACTCTTTATGTCTTTGTGTTTCTATCGTGGTTGTACACTCTGTGTTCCTCGATGCAAACCCTCTAGCAATCTCTTCACACTAGTTACCACGCATTCAACTTAACCAACTCTACATCCGTTTACTCTCTCTCTCTCTCTCTCTCTCTCTCTCTCTCTCTCTCTCAACCACACCATGTTTGTTGCCTATTGACTTAGTTTTGCTAGTCTTTGCATTTCAGCCATGGAGATTGAAAGTGCAGCTCATTTGTTAGGCAAGGCAGCAGCCATATGAGGACTAGATTGGCAGCCCTGGAGCTTAATAAGAAGCATCTTCTCTCATTGTTTTTCTTCTCTTCCTCTCTAATCTGAATTTCCACAGACCTAGACGTGAGAGCTCATTCATTCCTTAGAGATCTCAATAAAGCACTTTCTAGGCATTTTTGTCGTGAAGAAAATGAATTCAATATAATTTTGTTGCAAGGTTTCTCGTTTGTGACGGAAATAAAGAGGTAGTTCAAAGGGACAAAGATGGATACCTGTGGATACGATTGCCTTGTAAAATTAAGCCCAACTTGCTATTGTCATTTTTAGGATTTAGCAGCTCTAGGAATGGACCTATGGTGGAACTAGAGTTGGTTTGAGTCCAAATACAAGAGTGCCAAGGTCAACGAGCATTGGTAGATCAATTTTGTCACAAGAAACTGCTAAAATCTCATCAAATTGTACCATAAATTTTCCTTGATCACCCTCCCCCCCTTTCCAACCGGAAAAAAAAAAGACACCTCGGAGGAAAACCCCCTTACATAAAATACAAAGTATATCTTGTGGGCAATAATATTAGACCATATGTGGTGCTTGGTGAGAGGAGGTGCACGAATCCCATGTGCAGATGAAAGTATCTCTTCTCATGTGCGCATGAAAGCATCTCTCCTCATGTGCTCTGAGTTACCTTGCAGCGTATCCCATCTCCCACAGAGAGTTTGTGCAAATCTTAGAGAGAGTCTCTGTAGTGGAGATAGCCAATATCATAATTCAATGGAAATAGAAAACATATCCTTTTTATTAATTTTTATTATTTAATTAAATATTCAATTTGTTTTTCCTTACAATTAAAAGATACCTAGAATAGTGCCATTCAGCTCGCCATTGATGAGTGGTCACAAGTTATGGTGGAGCCACACAATGGGTTAGAAAAAAGATAGTACATAATTCCATCACATGACTTTCTTGGGCATGTCACAAGAACTCCAACATATTAGGGTCGAACTTGCACACAAGGGTGAGATTTTATGGCTAGTTGATGTTTATGCATCCAATGATGTCTCACGTCAACATAATATATGCAAGAAGCTGCAATCAATGTCTTTCTCTTGGCAAATCTAGTTTATTAATGGGGGATTTCAACATATATGTGGACTGCTCCCAATCTATACCTCCAAACACTATGTTATGGATGTGTCTAAGCTCATGATTGGGATGCATTTGCATTGGTAGTTCTAAGCAAGATCTACAGCCTTGGTTGTGCCCATCTACTCACGGCTCTCTTCCACTCTATGCAACATTTGAGAATTTGGAATCAGTTGGATCGTTTGTATGTGATGCAGGATGATGGTTTCTTGCCCAAGATCTTGGAGGTGAAGGTTTTCCAGCAATATGTACTCTCTAATCATTTTCCACTGGAATTTGTAACCCTCAGGCACCTTACTCATACTTTTGCAAGGCCCTTGTGCTTCAATTCTTCCTTTCTTTGTCCCTAAATATTTGATGGGTACATGGTGTAATTGTTGGATCAATCTTATCTTCAGTTTCCATGCAAAGAGTTGCCAGAATTGGTAATGTGCAAAGACCTACTAATTGGTAATGTGCAAAGAGTTGCTAGACAATATGAAATTCATCATTTTTCTCTTCATCACAGACAAAGGTTGCATATTGCTGAAGAACTATTGGCACTAGTTTGATCTGTTCTAATGGATTCTTCGGATGATTCTCTTTTGGTTTCACTATCTATGCAATTGCTAAACCTCAACAAACACTTTCAGCTGCAATCTTTAAATGAGGGTTTTCCATGAGTTTTTAGCCTATTAAGTAGTAGTTTCCCAAAGGGAGAATGGTAAGGGATGGTTAGTCCCAAGACATCCTTTGGAACCAAGGGAATGTTGAAGAGCCTCCTGCTAATTTTTTGGCTCGGAATGCGCTATATAGTTAGCTATAAGCAGCGACACAAATGAAGCTTGAGGGACAAGCCAAATCTTCTAGGACTCTCCAGAGTGGAACCTGGTGGAAGGATTCTTGAATCCTACATGGTCTGTTGGTACCAATGAGGTAATAGGTCTCTCGGAGGGAGCCTAGGAGCTGAAGAATCTGCGGGAAGTTCAAGAGCAGGCACTAGACTCGGCTCAGACAACACTATCTCCAATGGTGTATACCGAGGAATCAGCTCTGAGTTCAATGCAGAAGATTGCACAATATCTCTCTCATTAAAAACTCTCTCCATATGATCACCTTATTTGTTTGAGGATTATATAAATCTTTTGAAAAACAAAACAAAAGCCCTTTTTTTTTTTAAGAGACACTCCAATGTGTTTCCATCTGCCTCTGTAGCACTTAGTAGGCAACTGAGCAGCCTACATGTATCCTTTGTCCGATGCTCTATCCTTTTCTGGGGTGCACACTTGGGCTCCCTTGGTAAGATTACCATTGCCTATATAGTCTTGGTAGGTCCTTGGCTAGCCAACATGCAACCTTTGCCGATGCCTTGGCTGCTTTGGGGTAGGACGCCTCGGGGAAAAGAAAATAAAAAGTGATTGAGCTTGTTTGCAACCCCTTTCTAGTTCCAATTTTGGACCTGAGAGGGGGTGTAGAGCTAAAAATACATTAGCCTTCATTAAACAGCCCGGAAACTCACATTAACTAATGAATTTAAACCTTTTCTTTAAAATGCATGCAGTCCTAAAGAGTTTCAATGTTGCACATGCAAACCCTAATTCGGGAAGACCCAAACTTTCTATAAATAGAGAGGCTACACTCCCACTTAGTCAATCTCATTTTTCCAAATTGCAGTCCTAGAGCTTTGCTGCCCACACCGGATTCGCAGAGGACATCTCAGCTGAAGCTACCTCACACTACCTACCATCATCTAGTGCCTAATTGCAGCCATCTTCGTGCAGATTTCTCTTCTTCCAACTATTGCCAACTATCCATCATTGCCCAAACCCTGCATTTACTGCCTGACAACCTACAAAAGGTTGCATTTGCTAATTCGAATCACCTACAGATCATGTTACATCCCCAGGCTGTGTTTACCCTGTTTAGCTGCCGCCTATCATTGTTCCACCACGTGGAGGCTGCATTGTAACCCAGACTGTTGTCACTCTAACTACCTGACACCTTCTATGGCTGTGTTTGCTGATTTTCTCTCCCCTCTACTTGTCTGTCTCACTGATCCTACTACCCACAGCTGTATTTGCTGCTGCCAGACACCTATAGAGGCTGCCTTGCTGTGTTTAAGGATCTGTTCGAGTATGACACACTCTCCACCTCATACTCTTTGCCCTGGTCCTCCAGACACGGAAATTTGGGGGTCAATATTTCTTTACTACATAGTGTATCTGTTGCATGAGCATTGTATTTATTCAGATTTATTTAGGTTTCTTATTCACTATATTCATTGTCTCTGAGTTACCCTAACCCTAATTGTGTTCTATTATAAGTTTGTGGTTTGTTGCATGATTGAGTTTGAGTTTCTGTTTTAGTGTATTTCTCCACAAATACAGAGCTCATGGTGGCATGTACTCAATGTTGATCAGCCTGTCAGTCTTAAATCTTCTATTTTATTAACTCGCTTAGTCTATTATCACAAGCGGTGCTTCAAAGATTTGTTTGGTATCGAAGTGATAATTGATTGCAAGTCAATTCTATGCATGCTAAATCACTAGCAATCTTTAAGATTGTTTAACAGGAAGGGAAGCATCAAGCTAGATCTAGGTTAAATCGAATGGCATTGCTTGGATTGATTTCTATTGCTTATGCGACGAATTTGCTTGCATGGCAACCATTGATGTCTTTTCCGTCGGTCCAAAGGATATTTCGTGTTTCCAAGTGTTCCTGTGACTTATGAGACACTATTTCATCATCTTTGCATGGTCAACAGCCCTTCCCTAGTCTTCTTGTGGATAGTCCTTGGCAAGATTGGAGAATTAAGGGACCGTTGTGTCTAGAATGTTCATTGGTAAATCAGAGTTATCATTTGATTATTAAGGATCATGATTGACTAACACATAAGGAAAATTCCATTTGGGGCCTTCATCAAAGCAAAGCATGGTGATAATCAACAATGATGGTGGATTGGCTCAACAAAACACCCTTCAAATGCAAAGTATTTATTTGACGAATGTTGGTGGATGGTCTCCCTCTTACATCTACAGTTTCTAGATGCAATATCTCTAATGGTTCATGCTTCTTTTCTACTATAAGCATAGAGACATGTCATCATCAGTCTACCTCCTACCTAGTGGCAAGAAAGATCTAATCCCTCTTATCTAAGATCTAGCATCATGTGGTTGGAACTATCATGCATCCCGTCATTGGGAATTCAAATAGTCTAAATTTTTCGATCCTATGCAGCCACACATGAAGATTGTCTTTCACTTCCTGCATTTCTAGAGTTGGTAGCATAATTGGACTACTTGGAATGCCTTCATTTTTTATTCCCATCCCGGACTACAAAGTCACATTGCTCGTTTGAGAGGTCTTCTTCTAAAACCAACCTTCCTCCTTGGATAGGGTGGTAAATAGTCTAATTAAGCACTAATTATAACAACTAACAAATTCACAAAACTGAAATGCACACTTTACCATACAATCTTGGACATTGGACAACTTGTTGGCCGCAAGACTGTTGGCGCCCCTTGCAATATTTTTTTAGCTTTTATTGCAAATGGATGGAGTACAACAGACATCCTTTGACCTCCTCTGCTAATCCAAGTGTCTCTTGCTGCCAAAACTAACCAACAAGTCTCCAAACCAATTTGCCCCTTGGTTTACTCAAGGGTTAGCCTTCACCCTGCTCCTTAAAAGACAAATTCAACCCCAAAACTTGATATTGGCTAGCTGGCCTCTTGAATCTTCCTGAAATTCATCGATTTCTATTGCTAGAATTCAAGTCCTAGCCCCTCAATTTTGAGCAAGTATCTCGAAGCGGCTGTCAAGACCCTGATTTTTACTACAAATTAAGATTTACAATAGAGATTGACTGAAATCTCTTCTTCTTATGGCTCACACTGATGCAAAATGCTAAGATAACTTCACAGAAGATTGGGGGATGAGAGAGAATGTTGTACATAAAAATTTCAGAGTTTCATCACAAGAAATGCTGAAAAACTATTGTTGCCTTGCTCAAACAGCCATGGAAGTTGTCACCTACAGCTTAGGACTACCAAAAAGATTGTTACCCCCTCCTCTATGTTGTCATCTGTACCAAAAGGACCTTGGGTTGTTGTCACCTGCTCCTAGAGGGTTCCAAACTGCTCTCACATGCTGTAGGACTAATCCTTGGTGGCTACAAATCACATCAGCAGCCTCTCCTTGCTCTCTAACAATGGCTGCAATAGACTTCCACCAATCCCTAAAAACGTTTTTCCCACTTCCATGGGCAAGTTTTGCCAAGTGATAAACTTTAAATCTCATTTTTCAACATTATCCAACATATTAAATTAATTTTCAGAATATTAATTTTAAAATTTTATTTAATAGTTATTCTAATACTCAGAAAATTAATTTCACCAACCAATAATTAAATTAGCTAGACCAATTTGTCTTCCAAGTATCCTTGAGCAATTATTAGCCCTTAGACCTACATTAATTAATAAATTAAGTCCCTAGTCTCTAATGTCATCGCTGACATTAGTGGCCAATAAATTGGTCTAGACTAAAATCTGACACTGAGTACCGTCTAGTACCTATCAGGCATAACTTATTACAATTTTTGCCTTTGACACCCATTGCATCCTTAGGGCCCTTGGCTTGTTACCATGAAATAATTGCCACGTACATCACATGTGCTAGACAACCTTGCACATTTGATTAATATCCTAATCAAATGTTATCGATAAGATTAAAGTATCTCAAAATTTCACGTCCCCTTGGCAAACCTCCCCCTTGAAATCCCTACAATCATCCTCAATTGCATTGCATTGTACCAAAGGAAAAGCATACTACACTGAAATTTCTATAAAGCATCACAATCACAACATTGATCACTATTGTCCAACCATGGCATATGCCCTAAACTTACTGGAAATTCCAAGCCAGTATACACATGACATAAAACTGGAAATTAGTCAAGAACCATTGCTAGAAACCCATTGGATATATCCATAACTCATGTTTCTCAATTGTTCTAACTTCAAAACCATAGTAAAGTATATTCTTAGGATAAACCATGGCTAAAACTATGAATGGCATTTACTAACATGCTACTATCCATGGAACCAACTATAAACCATTGAAAACTGAGCATAATCTAATCATAAACTGATCACTTGCTGATCTAAGAACTGATCACAAACTGCTACAAATGTGATCTCAAACTGATTGCAAAAACTGATTAGTAACTAATGCAAAAACAAATGCAAAACTAATCCTAAAAGCGACCGTCAATGGTTCTCAATTTAATTAAAAACTGAGATGAAACTGATCAGAATTTATTTCTCAAAGTGAGGCAAAAACTTATGCCGAATTGATCATAAACTAATGCAAGAGTATAGTTTCAGTGCCCGGATGAAACTCATACTCATCTGCATACATCTCACAATGACTAGTACATTGAGTAGTAACCTCATGGCAAATATATTGTCATCACAGTACCTTGGATGTATGCTGAATACATACGAGAGCTATCCACAACTAGAGGAGTGGAAGTACTACCTCCCCCTTGAGCATTAGGCAATACTTCAAACTCCTGCTTTGCTACACCTAACTGAGCTTTGCAACAACTAAGGATAGTCTGCCAAGTCATCCTCTTCCATCCATTATGCATCTATTGGTGAAATAATGTTGAATCTTCACCAAGAAGCATATGGAAACTTTATCTCTAACTTTACTTGCCTCAAATCCTCCACTAGGTTGTAGGCCTTTCTTCCCCTTAAGCATTGCAATGCTCTATACTTTCACATTGTTGCAATTCCAACTTAACTAATATGCAACATTACATCCAGTTGACTAGTCCCCCTCATATGTACTTGACATGCTAGGAGCACCAAATGCATTAGGAAATATTCTTCCTTGCATACTTTGGACCATTGAAATGTGACTGTGACTGTGCATGGGAATTTGCATACTACCAGCCATACCAAGATACATTTTCCCACATATTGCATGCATTACTAGCTGCATTTTTTCTTATTACTAACACTATACGGAGCATTTGCATGACCACCATTAATATCACGAGTGTCAAATATAATGCATTACATATATGTATTGCCAAACTTGCCACTTTGTGCCCCAGCATCATGCCAACATCGCTTTTTGTGGGGTTATACATATTACTAGCCATACTTGGATACCTTCAGCCTTGTACACCATGCATTGGTTGCCACATACATAAGGAGTAGTGTCACACATCCCCATATGAGGTCCCTATCCCACCATAGCATGGAAACTAGTGCCACCACCAAAGTATCAATGGCTGCCCCATCATTGCATGCATGCCCTGTTGTCCAAAAAGCATTGGATTGGCACTTCCAAGTTGGCCTTGTATATGCATCAATTGCACCACACGTATCATTTGCCTATGCTCACTACCCACATTTAGAACATCATGCTACTGTATTGGCTATTCCTTCGATGCATCTTGCTATCCTGAAGCTCTCGAATATTATTTCCTCTTCTTACCTTTGCTGCTCTCCTTTGGGGATTCAAACAACATAAACTAAGGATCATTTTCCGATTGCATAAACATTTCAGCTATTGTCCTTAGTTGATCTTTAAACTAGTCATCCAATTCCTCCTCTTACTAATCATCACCTTCTAAAGGTCTAGAAGGATCCACATTTTGGTCTAAACCAACATTTTCAGCTTGCTGTCCATGCTTCGTGCCTTATCCAAGATCAAGCATTGCATTTTCCCCAACACTTTGTGAATTTTCAGATTGAGATGCATCATCCCTACTAAATCTCATCTCACTACCTAAAGACATTATTGTTGTAATGCTCACCTGAATACAATTTCAGCACTACAACAAAGCGGCTGACCTTCAATCAGGTGCCTCAAGCCCACAAATTCGAGAGAATTGATTCTGAGAATCCTTGAATGATTTAGATTCCATTCTTTGTATAGAGATACTGAAAACTAAAGAACCAAAGTGTGTGGTAGATAGGATCGGGTTTCATGTTCCAATATGAGCAAGTGATAATCCTTTATTGTTTGCCAATCTTGGTTCTTGTTTTCAATAAGAATTTGAACAAGTGCTTTATATATTGCGTATTTAATCATCCCTTGAGTTGCACCTATACTAGAAATAAAGCATGGGATTAGATGATAGTGATTAAAAAATTTTAAAATATGGACTAATATTCCCAGTTAGGCAATGTTAGTTCAAGGTTTGATTATTGTTTAGTGCTAACTAGACTATGTTGCCTCTCATTGCTTAAAATTAGTTCATCAAAATGTGCACATGGCAATTATTTCATAGTAGTAAGCTAAGGACCTTGAGGATGCAGTGAGCGTCAAAGACAAAAGTTGTAATAAGTTATGCCTGAAAAGTACTAGGTGGTACACGGTGTCAAATTTCAGCCTATACCAATTTATTCGCCACTAATGTTAGTGCTTGAATTAGAGAGTAAGCATTAATTAATTAATTAATGCTAATGTAAGGGCTAATAACTACTTAAGGATACTTAGAAGACAAATTGGTCTAGCCAATTTAATTATTGGTTGGTGAAATTAATTTTTTGAGCACTAGAGCAACTATTAAATTAATTTTTAAAATTAATATTCTGAAAATTAATTTTAATAAGTTGGATAATGCTGGAAATAGGATTAGAAGATTTCCACTTTGTAAAACTTGTCCATACAAGTGGGAAAAACGTTTTTAGGGGTGGTGGAAGTCTACTCCAGCCATTGTGAGAGAGAATGAGATTGTTAGAGAGCAAGGCGAGGCTGCTAATGTGATCTGCAACTACTAGGGATCAATCCTACAACATGTGACAGCAATTTGGAGCCCTCTAGGAGCACGTGACAGCAGTCCATGGTCCTTCTAGTGTAGATGACAACATATAGGAGGTGGAAGCTGTCTTTCTAGTAGTCCTAAGCTGTAGGTGACGGCTTCCATAGTTATTTGAGCAAGGCAACAACAATTTTTCAGCATTTTTCGTAATGGAACTCTAAAATTTCTCTCTACAACATTCTCTCTCATCCCCTAGACTTCTCTCAAGTTATCTCAACATTTTCCAGCACTGTGAGCCATAAGAAAAAGATATTTCAACCAATCTTTGTAAACCCTAATTTACAACAAAAATTAGGGTTTTGACAGCTGCCTTGGGATGGGTGCGTAGAACTTAGGACCTAAGACTTGAATTTCAATAGCTAAAACTGAGAAATTTTTGGGAGATTCAAGAGGCTAGCCAATATCAGATTCAAGAGGCCAACCAGCCAATACCAGATTTGGGGTTGAATTTATCTTCAAGGAGCCGCGTGAAGGCCGATCCCCAAGTAAACCAAGGAGAGAATTGGTTTGGAAACTTGCTGGTCAATTTTGGGACACTTAGATTAGTGGAGGAGGTTAGAGTATCTCAGTTGTACTCCATCCATTTACAATAAAAGTTAAAGAAATACTGCAAGGGGCGCCATTTTTAGGGCCAATAGGTTGTCCAATGTCCAAGATTGTATGGTAAAGAGTGCATTTTAGTTTTGTGAATTTATTAATTGTTGTAATTAGTGCTTAATTAGGTTATTTACCACCTTATCTGAGAAGGAAGACTGGTTTCATGGTTCTATTGTCGAGACACCAGGTGCATCACATGTGCTAAACCTTGCACACTTGATTAATATCTTAATCGAATCTTATCAATGAGATTAGAGCATCTCAAAAATTTAACGTCCCCATGACATCTTCACTACCAACTTGGTATCATAAAGTATGCACGTGTTGTCCCCAAGGATGACTTGGCCTCTTTGCATATGGCATTTTCTTCAATTCCTCTAAATTGTTGTAGTGACTCAATTGTTGTGCATGTAAGATGTATCTGCACCGCTTTCAAACTCTAGACCCAGTTATCATCCAAGACATTTTCATATCAGACGACAACAACTATTTGTCATAGAAACCCCCATCAAGACCACATGAATACAAGGAAGGAGATTTAGGATGAGTTAGCTAATTTCACTTTTCCATACTATTTGCAATCAGTAAGCAAAGCAATCAACATTAACGTGTTACTGTAAAGGATTTGTATGATACACACACAATGATCAATAGCATAGCGAACACAATGTTTAGAATGTTGAATGATAATGAATATATAAGAATAAAGATGATACAATCAGAGAGCCTCAAACCTCCAATTTTCCAAAATTCGGGTAGAGGTGGCTGAAGGTGTGGGGAAGTACAAATGGCATTTCACAAATTCCAATTACATCTAAGGTCCATGCAAGGGCTGCCCATTCATTATTCATAAGTGGATACCCAAAGTTTGGCCAAACTTTCATGAAATTGTTTTAATCTTAGAAACCCATTGTTCCAAAGGTTTGATGACTATTCTTTCATCTTGCCCTTGTGCCAAAGGCCTAGACTCTGCCCCACAACATGTCTAGTTGGCAATGTCCATGTACTTGATTATAATAATATGGTCACACCATGCCTAAGCTAGGGGTACCAAAATTGAAGATTTTTTAGTTTAAAAGCTCATGAAGCCAAGTAAAACTACCAAGAGCTCATTCACATTTCACATTCTAGTGACACACTAAGATTCCTCAATTAGAGCATAAGCATGGCCTTGGTGTCCCCTGATGCGAGACCACATGAACACATCATATCATACACCCACAGTGAGAATGTTGGTTGCAAGAAAAGAGGACATAGTCGACAACATGTTACTGCTTATTTCTTCTCTTACAGATAATGTAATTTATTCTAGCTTTCTTACTTGAATCCTTTGAGATGGCATGACTTGGACAAGCGTGCTTCCATGTTGGAACAAGATGCATGCCACTTTGCAGCTTGTGGTGGCTATGGTGGTACAATCATCACGGCATTGTTGTCGAGGCATCTTCTTTGATGGGAAGAAGAAGAAAAAGAAAGAGAAGATGAAAAAGGAGAAGACCAAGTCTTATCAATCTGCAAAGAGATATGATCCTTACACTACTAAGGCCAACATTCTAAGGATCAATGTGATCAAAAGCACGCCCACCTCCATATAGCACAAAATCCTAGGACAAAAGAAAGAGGCGTCTTTATCCATGTTTGAGCCTAGGGAGTCCACTTGTACCATATACGGCCAAAGCAATTGCTTGTACCATATACTGCTGATCATCAGGATTCAGGATTGGCGAATAGGCACACATGAGATAGGAAACTTGGTCTAGTCACAAGTTTCAAGTTCTAATGTTTCGTAAAACAAGGCATCTTTATCTCATGAAAATGTTGGAACATAACATCATGGCCATTCTTTAACCAAGAGCTAGACCTAAGTAATGCTATACCAACCTCTCTGGCATGTCATCAATGATCAATTAGTTTCCTTTCAAATTTGCCTCCCAACAATAGGTGTTTTTTGAAGGGAAGTGAGCCCTGAAGTGGAAGCACGAGTGGGAGCAAGAGCTATGGTGGAAGGAGCAAGAGCAAGAGAGAGACACACACAATGTGGTAACTCCAATAATCATAGTGTGTGACCGGCCTTCCCTTTATTCAAATGTCACTGAACTGAAGTGACAATGATGGGCGCCCTCCGCCTGCAGCGTGTGAGAGTGGGTAGTGTCAGTGTAGTAATACACGAACGACTAGGCAAAGGCACTTTTACCCCTAACAACCTCCCACTTATTAAAGGTGATCTGCCTTAGGGAGGAGTGAAAAGAAAAAGGAAAAGACAATACAACATATACATAGATATAATAGGATGAGGAAAGATGTTATCTCATCCAACGCCCATCAACCTCCTAAGGAAGGCAAAGCGCTCTGTAGAGAGGCTTTTCGTGAGCAAGTCTACACGATTCCGGTCAGTTGAGATCTTGACAAGGTCAATGAACCTGTCCTCAATGACCTCATGAATGAAGTGATACCTCACCTCAATGTGTTTTATCTTCACATGGAAGACCAGATTCTTAGCTAACTAGATAGTACTCATAGAATCCAAATATAGTGTAGGAATACCATCTGCAATATCAAGGTCAACAACCAAACGACTCAACCAAATGGCCTCCTTGCAAAGCCTCAGTGGTTACAACATACTCTGCC